>NC_133002.1:52902626-53560682 GCF_048564905.1 Vicugna pacos
GCAAAACATTCTCTGACATTAATCTTAGCAATGTTCTCCCAGGGAAGTCCACCCAGGCAAAAGAAATAAAAGCAAAAATAAACAAATGGGGCCTAATTTGTAAAGGTCACAGCACAGCAAAGGAAACCATAAGCAAAACAAAACAACAACCTATGGAAAGGGAGAAGACATTTGCAAATGATGCAACTGACAAGAGGTTTAATCTCCAGAATATATAAACAGCTCATACAACTTAATAACAAAAAAAACAAACAACCCAATCCAAACATAGGCAGAAGACCTAAACAAGCAATTCTCTAATGAAGACATATAAATGGCCAATAGGCACATGAAAAAATGCTCAGTATTGCTAATTATCAGAGAAATGCAAATCAAAACGACAATGAAGTATCACCACACCAGTCGGAATGGCCCTCATTAAAACGTCCACAAACGATAATGATGGAGAGGGTGTGGGGAAAAGGGGACCTTCCTACACCGCTGGTGGGAATGTAGTTTGGTGCAGCCACTATGGAAAACAGTACGGCAATTCCTCAAAAAACTAAAAACATATCATCCAGCAATCCCACTCCTGGGCACAAATCCAGAGGGAACTCTAATTCAAAAAGATATATGCACCCAAAGTTCACAGCAGCACTATTTACAATATCCAAGACATGGAAGCAATCTAAATGTCCATAGACAGATGACTGGATAAAGAAATTGTGGTATATTTGTACAATGGAATACTACTCAGTGATAAAAAAGAATAAAATAATGCCATTTACAGCAACATGGATGGACCTGGAGATCACCATTTTAAGTGAAGTAAGCCAGGAAGAGAAAGAAAAATACTATATGACATCACTCATATGTGGACTGTTAAAAAAACAAAAAATAAAAGAGGACACTAACGAACTCACAAAATAGAAACAGACTCGCAGACAGAGTAAACAATCTTATGGTTCCCAGGGTAAGGGGGGGAAGGGATAAATTTGGGAGTTTGAGATCCGCAAATGTTAACCACTATAAATAAAAACAGATAAAACAAATTTCTTCTGTATAGCACAAGGAACTATATTCAATATCTTGTAATAACCTTTAATGAAAAAGAATATTAAAATGAATATATGTATGTATATGCATGACTGGGACATTGTGCTGTACACGAGAAAGTGACACATTGTGACTGTGTCTGCCGAGCACTCAGGGCTTGGGGAATGGCAATGATTAACCCAGGCAGACCTTGGAAATACTGTGGGGTTCAGTTCCAGATCAGCGCAATAAAGCAAGTTACACGCGCATTTTGTTTTCCCAGTGCATAGGAAAGTGATGTTTACAGTATGCTGTAGTCTATTCAGTGTGCAATAGCGTTATGTCTAAGAAAACAATGTACGTACTTTCATTTAAAAAGTGCTCTATTGCTAAAAACTGCTAACCATCATCTGAGCCTTCAGCGAGGCGTAAGCTTTTTGCACTAGTAACATCAAAGATCACTGACCACAGATCACCATAACGAGTATAACAATAATGAACAAGTTTGAAATATTGTGAGCATTACCAAAATGTGTCACAGAGACACAAAGTGAGCAAATGTTCTTGGAAAAAATGGCACCGATAGACTTGCTCGACACGGGGTTGCCACAAACCTTCAATTTTTCAAAAATGTGGTATCTGCAAAGCACAATAAAGCACAGAGCCACAACACGAGGCCTGCCTGTACACTACTGTATTTACGGCTAGACTGGCTAACACCTCTGTCCTACACTGCATGCTCCCGGTCAAGGAACTCAGAGCAAGCCTAAGATGCGTATATCATTATGATTATGATTATGATTTTTTTATGCTTTGCAGATGAAGAAATGGAAGTACAGAAAGATTAAATTACCTGCCTAAGCACATATCCTGAAGAGATGAAAACTTAACTCGAAAATATACATGTACCTTCTCCATGTTCATAGCAGAACTACTTACAATAGCCAAGACATGGGAGCAACTTAAATGTCCACCAATAGATGGCTGGATAAAGATATATACACACCACACACACACACACACACACACACACACACACACACACACATTCAATGGAATATGACTCAGCCATAAAAAAGAATGAAATAATCCCATTTGCAGCAACATGGATGGACCTAGAGATTATCATACTAAGTGAAGAGAAAGACAAATATCATATGATAGCACTTACATGTGGAACTAAAAGAACAATACAAACGATCTTATTAACAAAACAGAAACAGACTCACAGACATAGAAAATAAACTTATGGTTACCAAAGGGGAAAGGGGCAGGTGGGATAAATTAGGATAAATAAATACATAAATTAGAATAAATTAGGGATTAACAGATACATATTACCACATATAAAATAAACAACAAGGACCTACTGTACAGCACAGGGAACTATATTCAGTGTCTTATAATAACCTATAATGGAAAAGAATCTGAAAAAGAATATGTATATGTGTATATACATATAACTGAATCACTTTGCTGTACACCTGAAACATTGTAAATCAACTATACTTCAATAATAAAAAAAAGAAATGCTATGTCTTCCCTACACCCCCCCCCGCCCAAAATTACCTGCCTGAGCCTTGTGGCTCATAAGGGACTGAGCCAGGGCACAAACTCAGGATGGGGGGCCCCAGGTTTTGTGCTGCCAGGCGTTGCACCCCTCAGTCTCTGCTAAGCCACACTCACCCCTTTGGTGAAGACGTAACGAGTTCACAGCATTGCAAAAGGGAAGCAATTGCGGACACCAGCAGGATGACCAGGACCTGCCGCCTCTAGGCTGAGGAGCCTCGCCTACCTGCTGTTGAGATGCTCCAGCTTGAAGATGTGCACGGTCTCCGTGTTGCTTGAGGCACAGAGGAACTGGGAGTCCATACTGAAGACCAGAGAGCTGATCGTTACGTACCTAGAAACACAGCAACGAGTGGACGGGTGAGCCGGGGGGGTGAGGGGGGCGGCCTTAGAGTTCAAAAATCAGCTTCAGGAAGAACACTGATGTGTCTTGAAGAGCCTGGGCACAGGCAGACCTCCTTCTATTCTGCTGCACTTCATTAAACTTTGCAGGTACTGCGTTTTTGGTTTTTTTGTTTGTTTGTTTTTAAATGTTGAAGGTTTGTGGCAACCCTGCCTTGAGCAAATCCATCGGTGTCATTTTTCCAAGAGTATTTGCTCACTTCGTGTCTCTGTACATGTTTTGGTAATTCTCACCATATTCCAGGCTTTTTCATTACTGTTATATTTGTCACGGTGATCTGTGATCAGTGATCTTTGATGTTACTGTTGCAAAAACATTATACCTCGCTGGAGGCTCAGATGATGGTTAGCATTTTTTTAGCAATAGAGCATTTGTATTTATTTTCTGGGGGTGGGTGGGTAATTAGGTTTTACTTATTTATTTATTTTAATGGAGGTACAGGGGACTGAACCCATGACCTTGTGCATGCTAAGCATGTGCTCTACCACTGGGCTATACCATCCCCCCATGGAGCATTTTAAAATTAAGGTATGTACATAGTTTTCCTTAGACATAATGCTATTGCAGACTTAATAAGACTACAGTACAGTATAAGCATAACTTTTATAGGCATTGGGGAACCAAAAAACGCGTGTGACTCGCTTTATTGCGGTGCTCCGGAACCAAGCCCACAGCGGCCCCGAGGTCTGCCTGTGGTCTAAGGTCCCTTCAGCACTGTGTCATTCCTATTTTGAAATTAATGTCGGAAAGATTCCCAGTGGGTCATGGCTTCAGGTGAGAAGAAACAAGCCTCCTTCCTGTCATGCTGGAGGTTCTCCATGTGCTCTGTGCACTGACCCAGCCGCAAGCCTGGCAGCCCACAGCATCCCCGACCACGGCACGTTTTCATTCCACGGAAGGGAATTGGAAGTTACTTTCGGGCTGTGACTCCTCGCTCATCTCGCTTCTCCTTTGCCGGCCACCCATGCACATGTCAAAAAGAGGGCTCTCCAGGCTGAAGGCCCAGGTTAGCAAGGGTAACCCCTCTCCGCTCTCAGGGATACCAAGCACTTGGCGGGGCGTTTAAGGCAGTGACCTGAGAAAGAACAGGTATTCATCCTCCCAGGGAGAAGCCGAGTGCACGGCACCCCCATCCTCTCCCCAGATGGCTGCCAGCCACCCATGGCGGGACCTCTGTGGGGACTTTAAAGCGGGTCTCACAGTGAACACAGACCTTTTCATTCCTCTCCGAAACTCATAGAGCTTTTGCCCGTCGGGTACTGAGAACACCCGGATGACAGTGCCCTGGAAGAGAAAGCAGGTGGGCAATTCATACCACGAATGGCTTCACACAGACATGAGCCTTTAGAGAGGAGCACGTCTTGTTGGTTTGGAACATCTGTTTCTGGAGGGGAAGCCCAGAAGGTGGAGCAGCGAGGCTCTCTGGTTTGTGTACGTGCCATGTAAACCATCCTGGGAACGGGAATCGGACACTCCCGTTTCCCGGTCCCTCCCCACCCTAGCCTGAGGCTCTGGGCGTGTCTGTTCCATCCTCTCTGCCTTCCCAGAACAGTCAGTCTCGGCCTGTCACAGATACACCTGTTTTCCATGGAATCTGAAGTTCAACTTGATCACCTTCCCTGGTTATTCTACTCAGAAGAGATTAATCTCACCTGCTAAACAGCCAGACACACTGTTTCTAATGGGCTTATGAGATGCAGTATCTCTCTGTATCTGCGATGACACGCACCCACACTGCTTAATGAGACCGCAAGGCTCTGTGCAAAGTATCTCGTTTCCTGCAGGGCCGAGGCCTCTGGTCTGTTGGGTTGATAAATGCACCCCAACCTGCAGGGGCCTCCCTCTGAATGAATCCTGAGCGGCCTGAGACTTGTCAATCCTCACGTCCCTGGCCTCCTTCCCTCAGCTCTCAGCGCCGGGAGCCAACCAGCGCCGCCCCAGCTGGAGGAGAGCCCGAGGCCCCGGGAACACTCACTTTCTCTGATGCGCTCGCCAGTTTGGAGCCTGAGGCGTTAAAGGCGATGGCAGCCAGTGTCCCCTCATGGGCAGCAATCGTGCAGACTGTTTTCTGTTGGTGAAAAGCAAAATGGATGTTGCGGGCGGGGCAAAGGGAAGGTGCATTTCATCTCCATCCTTCCTCTTTCCTTCCCAGACACTCCCACTCATCTGCCAGGTTCCCTGTCTCTCTTTCCACCAGACTGTTGACACATAAACTGTACGTCGTTTCCTGGCCTATCTAGATTCTGCTTCAGGGGCTGCTCCGTTTCTGTCCCCTTTCCTGCCCTCGGGAAGCTGGACGACCTGCCGTGTGGCCGAGGCAGGGTGCTGTGGCCCTGCGTGCATCTCTGGGGGCCTGACTTCCTGCAGCCAGCCTGGCCCGCTCTGTGAAGCCTCCGAGAGCAGAGGACAGGAAATGTGAAACAGCTGCACGCTGTCGCGGGCCGCGACACGGCCCAGCATGACGCACTCGATCCGACGATGGGCCACCAGCTGGTGCGAGTCTTCCATCCGCCGGCAGATGTCTGACTCGGCCTGGCACGCTGCCTCGTGGCTACGGCGACTGGGCAACCAGGGCGGACAGCATCACCGTCCCCTCCACACCCAGCAGCCGCCCAGGGCTGCTTCCGCCTCAGCACTGCGCCTCACCTGCCCCTCACCTGCCACTGACCACGCAGCCAGGCAGGCAGGCTGGGCCGGTCAGGGTCACTGTTCACTTACCAGGGAGTGTCCGTCGTAAAGCACGATCTCGCCTGTCGTCAGGCTTCCGGGATAGGCCACGTAAGAATTGGAATGGTTGATTGAGAGGGCACACAGACCTGGCAGGGAGCAAAGCGCACATGAAAAGCCAGGGTCCGGCCAGGGGAGACCTTGCCTGGAAAGGGCATCTGCAAACGGTACGACTACAGTGCCACCTGCTGGTGAGGGGAGGAACGGCCTTGCCGATGTTTCCTTGGAACTGATTCTTCTCATCAAAGGGCTCCAATAAAGAGAATTCACAGGGGAAGACCTCACCGTTTGACACCGACCACGTCCACTCCACAGCGAAGAAATCAGAATTTAGAACATTTTAAATGCTCTTCCTTACATTTTACCCCAGGGCCCTGAAATAACATTTACTTCTCCCCCAGTTCCATTACCCTCTAGGGCTGCAGGAGAATTTACTCCTGTTGCAAGTGTTCCAGCTGTAAAAGGGTGGGGGTGTTAGCCTTTCTACAGGTGGCAGAAAGGCCAGTCATTTCAGGCTGGAGGATAGGGAGGCTGGGTTGGGGTTGGGGGGGACCTATTTAGAAAGTGCTCGTTTCTGAGCCAAATACCCTGCCTTGATAAAGGCAGAGGTGAAGGTGCACTTGAGGGCTGCATCTGCAGTGAAGACAGCGTGGCTGCCACTGGAGCAAACCAAAGAAAGAGGACATTTTGGATTGAAGACGCTTCCACAATATTCTGGAAGAGTAAACAGCCAATCAAACAACTGAACCAACTTGAGCCATTATTATTTACCAGGGGATTCAAGCTGGGGAGGATCCTACTAGCATGTAAGTAAGGGACTTTTACAAGGATGGTTTAGATTCATAGAGGTGTACGTGATAGAAGTGAATTCAAGGAATTATCAGGATCAAAAGCATCACCAGAATAGAAACTTTGAGATAGTGCAAGAGAGACGTCTTTTTAAATGAAAAAGGTGACTGATACCTTTGTTACAAGTTAGTACATTACATGGGTTTCTTTCAAAAGTATAAGAAAAACTTTAGATCAGGCTAAGATGTACCTGATCTAATCTTTTGGGGTGGGGTGGGGAGAGTGGGCGTAAAAAAAATAAACATTGAGAATTGGTACCCAGGTCCTACCTCCTGCTCTGGCTTTGCTGAGCACACAGCCAGGGCTATGCTCTTATCACTGGCCATGCAGCTGTGGGAGGGCGACTGAGCCCAGCACCCTTTCCTGCAGGCTCTGGCACCCTGCAGCCCTCTTTCCTGTGCAAGGTCACCAGGCTTTAGAAGAGGCCACTCAGCCCTTCCCAGTTTTGCTCTAGGAACCCCAATTTCCCATCATCATCTGAGCTCTTTGCAACACAAATGCAATTTCAAGAAGAGCCAGACAGAAGGCATTCTGATCTTGTGGAACTGGGGAGGGAAGAAAATCAGGAGGTCGGCTGGCTGGCGTGGGGGGTTCCCACAGGGGCGGCAAAGATATTAAGATTGAACGTGGCATCTGTAGAAGGACTCGAGCACCAAGCCAGATCAAAAAGTTAAGATGCAGTGGGTAACTGCTGACGGGTTCTGAGCACATGGGTTTAGAAAAAGCAGTGTTAATCAAAACCACAATGAGATACCACTTCACACCCCCTAGGATGGCTATAATCAAAAAGACAGATAATTGGAACTCTCATACAGTGCTGCTGGGAATGTAATGGGGGTGGGTGGTGCTTTGGAAAACAGCCTGGCAGTTCCTCAAAAGGTTAAACACAGAATTATTATATAACCCCCCAAATTCCACCCCTAGGTATACACCCAAGAGAAATTAAAAAGTGTAGCCGCATAAAAACTTGTATACAAATGTTCATAGCAACATTATTCATAATAGTCAAAAAGTGGAAACAACCCAAATGTCTATCAACTGATGAATGAATAGATAAAATGTGGTATATCCTAACCATGGAATAGTATCAGACACTAAAAAGAAATGAAGTACTAATTCCTACTACTACATGGATAAACCCTGAAAATACTGTGTTCACAAAAGACCATATATTGTATGAGTCCCTTATATGAGAATCCAGGACAGACAAAGCTCTGAGATAGAAAGCAGATTAGAGTAGCCCAGGACTTGGAGCAAGGGGGTGATGGCTAAGAGGTATGGGTTTTTTGCGGGGATTGATGAAAATATCCTAAAATTGACTGAATATACTAAAAGCTACTGAATTGTGTACTTTGAATGCACAAATTGTATGGCATGTGAATTATATCTCAATAAAGCTATTTTGGGAGCGGGGGAGTTAGTGTTTGAAGAATGTCTGACAGAGACAGGCCCAGGGCATGGCTTCAAGATGGCATCGACATAGGCTCTGTAGATGGTGTAACACAGGCTGAGTTACACGTGGTCCTTTTAGGCCTGTTTCCTCCCTGGGGAATGAGGGGGCAAGGGGGCAATGGTGATCTAGGGTCCTTTCCAGCTTTAACGTTCCAAGATCCCAAGTCTTCATTTACTTACTTCCTCAACTGAAAATATCTCTGTGGCAGGGAGAAGGAACCACAGGGGTCTTTGAGCAGAAGGCTTGGACAGATCCTTCCCGCTGCCCTTCAGTATGTTTTTCTTTTTAACTGAGGTGTAACTGCCAAATAACTGTATCAGTTTCAGGGACACAGCATAACGATTTGGTATTTGTATATATTACAAAATGATCTCAGTAAGTCTAGTTAACATCTTTCACCATACATAGTTACCAAAAAAAAATATATATTTTTTTTCTTGATGAGAACTTTTAAGCCCTATTCTCTAAGCACCTTTCAAATATGCACTACAGTATTATTAATGACAGTTTCTGTCCTGAACGTTATACCCCCGTGGATGATTTATTTTGTAACTGGGAAGTGTGTGCCTTTTGACCCCATCTGACCATTTCTCATTCCCCTTCCCCCTGACTCCCAGCCTCCGGCAACCACCAATCTGTTCTCTGTATCTATGAGCTCGTTTGTTTTTAAGATTCCACATACAGGCGAGATCGGATGGTATTTGTCTTGCTCTGCCTGATTTAATTCACTTAGCACGAAGCCCTCAAGGTCCATCCTTGTTATTACAATGGCAAGATTTCTTTCTTTTTTTTTTATGGCTGAGCAAGTAGTATTCCATTATTTCTATATACTACTTCTTTATTCATCCATCAGTGAACACTTTGTTTGTTTCCATGTCTTGGCCATTGTAAATAATGCCGCAATGAACACGGGAGCCCAGTTATCTTTCTGAGTTAGTGTTTTCATTTTCTTTGGATAAATACCCAGAAGTGGAATTGCTTAGTCATAAGGTGGTTCTAGTTTTAGTTTTTTGAGGACCCTCTGGAGCGTTTCCATAGCGGCAGCCCCAGTTTACATTCCCACGGGCAGCGCACAAGGGTTCCCTTTTCTCCACGCGCTTGCCAACACTTGTTACCGCTTGTCTGTTTGATAATGGCCATTCTTGCCGAGTGTGAGGTGACTTGCTGACTTCTATATTCAAACGTAAATATCCCAGAAAAGAAGAAAGCTTAAACTTCTTCAGCTAACATGCAACTTTCTGTAATACCTAATGGAGGAAGAGGTGACACTGGATTCTGATGAGAAGGGACCAGGGCAGGTTGACCCTGACATGTAACCACCTACCTGACAGTTTTGCCTAGGGCCCGGCACCTCTGCCAGCCCATCTGAATTTAGCCAAGGGACTCTGCACACCAACCCTTGTAAACTTAACGAAGGTCCCCAGAAATGCCTAATGTGAGCTTTTTTGGTTTCCTGTAGTCCAGTTGTCAGACAAATCCAATCAGCCCTAAGAATGCATCTTTATTTCTTGTGAAGGCTCTGAGGACAGCAGGAAGAATCTGCTACAGACTTAGATATTACTGTCCTACCAAGTCTTCCGTTTGTATCGCAAATGTCACCCAAATCCCCTTTTTAGGCAGGAAATGAGCTTTTTCTTTGATATTATTTTATAATATAAAATGTTTTGTAATATAAAAGTGATAGTGCAAAAAAATTTGCAGAGCCCAGAAAATATAAAGAGACAGAGAAAGAAATCACCCATAATTCTAAAACCCAGAGGCTTTTCAGTGCTCTTAACATTTGAGTATTTTCTTCCAGGCTTTTTTTTTTTTTTTTTTAAATTACAGGAGTTAGGTTTTGATGTGGCTTTTGGACTTTAAACTTGACACACATTTTCATAAATCACTGTCAGCTATAATTTCACACAAATTGTTTGGCTGTAATTCCTCCACAGCTGGGAAAGAAATGCCTGCTTTCCGTTCAAGAACCAGTGGCATCATTTGCTGGAATCAGAAGGAAGTCCTGTGATTCTAAATCATTCTTACCTCAGTATTTATAGTATTACATGTCAAACATAAAGCAAGTTAACAGTGATTTACAAAACGCAGTTCTCTCTGGGTTGATTAATGTCTCAGAATATGCTTTGCCATCGTTAAAAATAGAAAGGAAAGAAGTCATTTCTGTGCTTGCAAACGCTCCGTGCTACCGCAAACGAGCACTGTTTACCCCACCTGGGTTACATTTTGATAAAAGCACTAGCTGGGGAATACATAGCGACTCCTCTCTGTTACACACGGTGCCCCGTGGAATAGACTGCTCCCTCAACACTCCGTAAAAGGCTCTCTGATCTATGGCATCCTTGAGTTCTGCAGTTGGCAGGTTTTTTGTAGAGATTTCCACCCCCAGCTGCTCAGGGCACAGACTGCTGTGCTGGCAGGAAATTAACTTCGGGCCCCGTCTGGCCAAACTCTTGAAAGGAAACAGCCTGCAATCTTTGACACAACAGGAATGGGCCTGACACAAACAGACAAAAGGGAAGGAAATTTACAGCCACATTCGATGCTGAGCATGAAGCAGTGGCAGAAGTCCGTGTTCATCGCGTATCTGTGGTTCACTAGGTCAAGATACATTCAGACTTTGTGTGATGGAGACACAGACAAGTGATTCTGTCTCCCTTGTGGACCCATTAAGGATTCAGAAAAACTGAGGGACAGAGTTCCCCTCTTATATTTTGTTGTTGCTGTTCAGAAAATAAACAAGAGAATGGGAACAAATATAGGAGACTCCTGGCTTCTGAGGATCTTACAGTCATGGTTTCAGCTGCTCAGGGTCTGCTGATGGCTCAGGTCAGTGCAGCGAAACTTTGACCTGTTTCAAGGCCACCCTCCCGGCTGGAGACGGAAGTACATGAGCAGAGCCGGCTCTGAGGGAGCCTTGCTGACTGCCTGCCCGTGCTCAGCAGACCTGCCTTTGCTCTCATGCACTCCGCGGCCCTGGTCCATCCTCCCCAGAATAGCCCTGTGTGGTGAAAATGATCAGCTCCACTTTACTGAAGCAGAAAGAGCTCAGGGAGGGTTGAGAGGATGGTTGTAAATGTCAGGATTTGAAAAGGTCTCAGGCTGTGTCTCCAAAGAACATCCCAGGTGTAATAAGACACATCTTGGTCTTTTCACCCGCCCCTGGCCTTTCAGGAGGAAGTGCTAAACCGGGACCCATTCATAATGTTTATCTGAGACAGAGAAAACACCTCCCATTGTTCCTAATTTTTTCTTGAGATAAAAGGATGCCCTTTGCAGATAGTGCACATTCTCTCTCACATCAAGCACAAATAGCCCCACACTTTCAAACCTCATCTTCTCCCTGTTTCACTGCAGAGTCTGAGGCAATCAGTGAGTTTTCTGAGCTATGACAAACAGCTGTAACAGCAGACAATTAACAGCAGATGGGCTCTTCATAGAAGGGACAGCCCCGGACACAGGCAGTCCTGTCCTCGGGCCCGAATGGGCCGAGTGTGACGATGGGAGGGAGGGCAGCTGACCACTGCATTAACCCGCAGGTCGCCCCACTGGAGAGGCCACGGACTGTGCCCAACTCCCCTCTTTTCTAAGAAACAGAGTCACCGGCAGCTTTTGAGCTTTCTGTCCGCCTGAAATGTCCTCTGCCCAGAGCCGCCAGGGTCCAGGTCAGGCCCACCCATCCCATGGGCTCTGCTCAGGCTCCATGACTCCTCTCGCGCCCGATCAGAAGAGCACATCTTCCTTCAGCTGTCACACCCTGGGTCCCCGCCCTACCAAAGAGGCCAGGGCCCTGGCCGTGCACTACGTCACGTGGGGCAAGCCGCCTCAGGGAGCCAGTGCTGGCTAGATTTTGGGTTCCTGGGTTCCTGTGGCTGCCACAATCTGTGCCTGACAGTGTCTACTGTGGTCCTGGGCACATAGCACGTCTGCAATAAATATTTTCCAGATTAGTTCAACCTCTCATTTCTTAAAAAAAAACCCCAAAACGAAAAACAACTAACTGCCCCCCACCCCAAGCAAATTCACTTACCACCCTCCATTTTGCGAAATAGGCTTAAAAGTCATTATCTCACCCAACTTTATAACAGCCTCAATAGCTTTGATCTTTTAAAATACCATTTTGGCAGGACTGAGATTTTAAAGCACTGAGGTCAACAGCAAAGGGCCGTCTATATAAGTACCTTAATTCTCCAGCTGATCCTGGGAGATGGGTATTATTACTCCATTTCACAGATAGTGAGACTGAGGCTCCAAGAACCTACGTGCCTGAAGTTGGGCCACAAAGATCTTGAAATTCAGTGGAAGTCAAAGAATCAGGAAACTACAGTAAACGGAGGCAGTCATTCAATGACACAAAGTTGGAGTGCAATTTATAAATATTACCCTGAATCGTTGGATGTGCCAGCTGTTCCAGTCTGGTGACTCCCCACCCAACCGCACAACGAAGGACTTCCTTCTCGTTTACTTCTACTTCCATGAATTCATAAAGTGCCATCATCATCATCAGCTATTTCAATCAAACCAGTCCAAACTATTCCCATTCTTGAAGTGGGAAATTGTATTGAACGGTGTTACATCTGAGACTTAAAGCCCAGCATCCTAGCATATCACCCAAGTAGAGAGATTCACTTGTAATGTAACAAAACATTCCTCACGGTTTGGGTTGTCCGTCTCCTCGCAGACACATCAAGTCAAAACCTGCTTCTAATTATTACGCTTACTCTGTACTGAACAACCAGGAAAGTAACGAAGGGTAAACACCTTTCAGTATCAGATGCGTGAAATCTCTTATGTGTCTGCCTAAATGCTTCGACACGTTCCCTGAGCACGGGTCCCAGGCGGAAGGAACTTCCCCCTGCAGGAGGAGCAGCCTGATAGGATTTGAATCTGCCGCCATTAAGACAAAGCTTCAAGGCAAACGCCACGAAGATGTGTAAAGCAATGAAGCACACACGCTGCTTCAGGCTTTCAGTTTAGGTGCAAACACAGCTTGCGCAAGGAGCACCCCGACACGAGATCTGGGGGCACCCATTTCCGTGCTTGGAGCTCACCTGTTGGGTTTGCAGGGATATCCAGGATGGTCTTCAACAGCTTCATGTCTTTAATGTTGTGAATGTAAATGGACTCCTCCAGGCAAACGAGCAGCCTCTGAAATCACACAGACCCATCACTCTACTGGACTGATTCCCACCATCCCGAAATCAGCCCCACCATCCCGAAAAGAGCCCCACCATCCCAAAATCACTTGCCTTTCATGTGAATCCTAACCTGATTCTAAGCCTAAAGGGGGAAGAATTCTTTTTTTTTTTAACTTTTTTTTATTGATTTATAATCATTTTACAATGTTGTGTCAAATTCCAGTGTTCAGCACAATTTTTCAGTCATTCATGGACATATACACACTCATTGTCACATTTTTTTCTCTGAGTTATCATAACATTTTGTATATATTTCCCTGTGCTATACAGTGTAATCTTGTTTATCTATTCTACAGTTTTGAAATCCCAGTCTATCCCTTCCACCCTCCACCCCCCTGGCAACCACAAGTCTGTATTCTCTGTCTATGAGTCTATTTCTGTCCTGTACTTATGCTTTGTTTTTGTTTGTTTGTTTTTGTTTTTTAGATTCCACATGTGAATGATCTCATATGGTATTTTTCTTTCTCTTTCTGGCTTACTTCACTTAGAATAAAAGGGGAAGAATTCTGATGGTCAATTTGAAGATCGTGTGAAGTGTGCATAAGTGGACACACACACGTGTACATCAGCCACTTGAACAGAAACAGAAAATTTAAGGTCTCAGGAAATTTCATTTAGAAATTGGGGGGGTGCCTTCCCCTCCCCTTAGCACACGGGTTTCTGGACACTTCCTGATCAGATTCCTTTGCCATTTAAGACGATTTCAGGTAAACTGTTCAGTTCCCGTTCCCACCAGACATGTCCCACCCTTCCATGTTCACAGCAAAGTCTCCTTCCTGTACAGACGCGGGCTTCTTTGTTCCATCTGTATCACACAGTGTCCCATTTTGCCCTCTTCAAGTCACTGCTGGCTTTAACTAGACTCCACTCAAACTCATCCAGACCCACTTTTGTGCACTTTCTCCAGCCCTGGTTCAGGGGAATTGGAGAAACCCTTCAACCCTCACGTGACACCCGACCCAGTGCCCGCCCCCCAGCCCCCTCTGCCCGCTCTGATTGGCTCCTCTCCCGGGGTCTCCCCCTCCCCAGGGCCCTGTCACCCTTCTCTTCCTCTTCAAAAGAAACCTGCCAGACTTAAAGCCTCTTTCCCCAGGCCCTGTGGAAACAGGCCTCAGAATTAAGGTGTCGGATGTGTAGAGACAACAGTGCAGGGCTCAGAACAAGGGCAGATGCTGGGGGCTGGGGAGGAGCTGTTGGGAAGGGGGTTTTGGTCCAATAAGTGCCTGCCCACCCCCCCAACCCCTGCTTGTGCAGACCAGGCTTCCTCTGGGCTGATGAGCACCTGGTATCGCAGGGGCAAGGCCTGGGCTCCGCCTGGAGACTCAGATTCGGAGGCATTTACACAAGTCCCCGGCTCTGAGAACCACCGTTCCCCGGCCAGACTTTTTCATCCCGAGGGACACCTCTTGGAAAGGAGGGACCGGACAAGGCTACCAGGAAGCACTTTCTCTCTTCCTGGGAAAAGCCTGCTCTGAAGGCTCCCCAGGAAGACTCTCAGGATTTTTCTGGAGACTGTCACTTTCACGCCAAAAAACAACACTTAAACAACTTTTCCCATGTGACTTAAGGCTCCGGGGCCAAAGCTGTGGGTGCTGAGGGGTGAAAATGATTCTAACAGGGTCTCCAAATTGATGGCGTATGTTAGTGTTTCTCCATGGAATACACACGCCCTGGTATACCCCCGTCACTGTGCCTTTTTGCCAGAACTTGTTACGGTTTGGACTAGAGGGTTCTGTGCTTGCTGATGTCTGTAGGTTTCTGGTACGCTCCCGTACCCCCACGCCCAGCTGCACACGCGATCCCCAGCATATTGGGTCTTCAGCATGTGTCTGGGGCGGGAACAGCTTCCACAAGCTAGCTGGTCTGACCCCGTCTGCATCTTCTCCCGCCAGCTCTAAAACACGCCACCTGCTCTTGGCTACTCGGCCTGATTTCGGGTCAACCCCCTGCTGGCTGCAGACAAGAAAGAATGAAAATGGAGGGAAACAGACAGAAAACAGTGAGAGGGGAAGAGGAGGCACTTCGTCTTGACTGCACGCGACAGCCTGTTCCTGGGATGAGCGCGACCCTGGTCACTGCTTCTTTAAGCCATCAGTCTCCAGTCTCAGCAGAACCCCAGGCTCTGCTCACTCCTTGCCACCTTGGCTCTCATCTACTTCTCTAGGTTCTAGAGCTAAAAACTCCTTTCATCCATTAGGAAAATATTTCTATCTGCCCTCAGAGGCTTCCCGTCCCATCAATCTCCATCTGGATAACGAGGGCCCCTCAGAACAGATGGTCAAAGAACTGTGGACATTTATGTCTCAAAACACATCTGGTCCATCGCCTTTAGTCCACAGGATACATTTCCTCCATTAGTGCAAGGGGAATAACAGCAATTAAAAGTGAACAAGACCACAATTACTAAATATTTCTCCTTTCTATAGATTGAGAGGAAAATAGGGATTTTCTTTCTTTGGTAACTCCCTACACAAATCTTTCACTTTTTTCTCCTGTTTTGTTTTGTTTTGTTTTTTTAAAAAGGAACTGCACTGTCTGAAGACCCGATGATATGGATAGGACATGCTGCTCTTGCCCCACTTTTCACATCCTGGTGGGGGGGGGCAGGCGGCAGGACCCCGGCCTGGCAGGGAGGGGCTGCGGCGCCCCGTAAACCAAAAGTAGAGCTGCAAACCTGAACGTTGTTAGGGAAAGCAAACCCTGAAGACTCTCTAGACCTGTTTCAAATCATTTTCTTAGGAGAAGGAACAGTAAGGGAAGAGAGCCCTGCTCGGTCTGGGGTCCAGCTAGCTTGGCCATGAACAATGGAGAAGTTCCAGGTGCATCAATGCTCTTTAAAAGATGGGAGAGGGGACCATTGCGGTTAATAGTGTTTTATTGAGGAGGGGGTGACATTGAAAGATTGACAGGCTTAGATGCTTGAATAGTCCTTCTTTGTCCCATTTGCTGATGAAAATATCAGAGAGCAAGTAAGAGAGACATTACACAAACAAATACCATCGATACCATTTGAGGGTTCTGATCTTTATGGGACATTTGTCTAAACAAGCTTAATTTTCATGTCCTGGCTGTTACCACATGCAAAGATAAAAACGTTCTGCAACGAAATTTAACGTGCAACCAACAGATTTCGGCAAGAGCACTTGAGCCAAGAGTTGTGCTTAAAAGTCTTCAAGCTGAAAACTCTCAAACCGCCTTACCGACTCCCGCCAAGAACCCGGTTTATCTTATCTCCCTGCTACTCCTTGCTTAAAACCTCCCATATTCTATTTCTCAGCCTGTGTTCTACCACGCTGCTTTCTACAGACTTCAGTGGATATTCAGTCAAAATAGCTGATCGACCCAAAGAAACCATCTCTCCCTTCTCATAAACTTAATTCAGATGGCGCTTTGTCTCGTTTGTTTAAAAAAAAATTAATTAAGCACTTAATAGCTTGGGTACAAGGACAGAAGTGAAGGCAATGGTCTTCCGCATCCTGGGAGTATTTAACTGAATACACAGGTACGCCCAGTCATACAAAGAATGGGTTTGTCTGTTTATTTAATAGGCAGCCAGGAAACAGATAGTCACCAGGCACTTGTCTTCCAGCACTGTCTTTTCTCCCAGGTCTTACAGCAGGGAGCAAAATGGATACAGTTGCTGCCCTCAGAGGATTTAAAACTGAATAATTCAAGGGAAATTGCTAATATCCCCAAAACTTATTTAATGAGAACTTAATTAATTAATTTTTATTGAAGTACAGTTGATTTAAAGCGTTGTATTAGTTTCTGGTGTATAGCAGAGAGATTCAGTTACACATATATATATTCTTTTTCATTGTAAATTATTACAAGATATTGACTGTAGTCCCCTGTGCTATACAGTAGGACCTTACTGTTTATCTGTTTTATATGCAGTAGTGTGTATCTGCTAATCCCAAACTCCTAGTTTATCCCTCCCCTCCGACCTCGCCCCTTTGGTAACTATATGTTTGTTTTCTGTCTGTGAGTCTCTTTCTGTTTTATAAGTAAGTTCATGTGTATCATTTTTTTAGATTTCACATATAAGTGATATCATATGATATTTGTCTTACTGGACTGACTTCACTTAGTATGCTAATCTCTAAGTTCATCCATGTTGCTGCAAATGGCATTATTTCATTCTTTTTTATGGCTGAGTAATATTCCATTGTGTATATATACCACATCTTCTTTATCCAATCATCTGTCGATGGACATTTAGGTTGCTACCATGTCTTGGCTATTGTAAACAGTGCTGCTATGAAAACTTGGGTGCATGTATCTTTTCAAATTAGAGTTTTCTCCAGGTATATGCCTAGGAATGGGATTGCTGGATCATATGGTAACTCTATTTTTAGTTTTTTAAGGAATCTGAGAACTTATTTTTTAGAAAGAATATATATTGCATATTTCAGATAAGAATAATCCTTCTTCCAACAAAGAAAACACTGCAAGAAACATCTTTAAGGATTAGAAGCATGAGACTGAACACATGGCCCTCTGGGAAGGCCTTAGTAACAGCACGAGCAGGGGCGGTCTTACTGACTGGCTTCAGGACCAACCCAGGAGGACCACACTTGCTCTTTAGGACTTTATTCTGAGAGGCATTATGGCCAGCCTGCAATGAATGCCACTGTGTAGGGCCCAAACCAGAGAGGCGTTCAAAGGTGCCCCTGCAGGAGTTCACCGGACAGTTTCAGAGTCAGAGTCCCCCCAGCCAGCACCCAGCTGGAGAGGGTCCGCCTAGCCGGTGGCCAACATCAAGAAAGCACACCAGGCAAAGGACCAGGGAAGGTCACACCACTGAAACCATTGCATGGAGGAAACTCTCTTAACGGTGTCCCCATAACACTCAGCTTGAGTATTAAAACCCCCTCTAGAACCTGATGCTTGTGGTAGAGACGTTCATCACAAAGGATGCTCACCTTTCTCTTCAGTTGCAACCCAGATGGATTCCCTGCACTTACCTGCCGGTTCAACCTGATGGACAAGATGTTGCTGGAGTAGCTGTAATTACAGATCTCCGTGCCTTTCTTGAAGTGGTAGACATTCATCTGGCGCGGCTTTGTGTGACTCACCACCACTACCAGGCTGCTGGAGAAGAGGCGCTCCACGATGTACACGTCCGGGATCTCATCTGGGAGGGAAGGCAGCTCGAAGTTGCACAGACATCAGTCCCTGCCCTGCGCTCCCTCACGCCAGTCAGCCGGCCTTCTCTGGGTCCTGCTGACTGGGTGTCCTCTGTTAGCACATGTTTGCAATGATTTCTGCCCTCCTCGCTTCCCGGCAGTGAAGCTTTGACTGTTTCCCAAGTTTCAAAGCTCTTTCAATGATCTAAAGAAAACGCTCGTGACCAGAACACAAAGCCAGGATTTCCAGAGCTTCTCCTGATGCTGTCAGCGTGGTGGAATCACCCCACCCCCAGGGCCCCAGGGCGCCACTGTTCACTCTGTGAAA
The DNA here is from genome assembly GCF_048564905.1 of Vicugna pacos. Classification (NCBI taxonomy): domain Eukaryota; kingdom Metazoa; phylum Chordata; class Mammalia; order Artiodactyla; family Camelidae; genus Vicugna; species Vicugna pacos. Next base: position 52,921,294 of record NC_133002.1, read on the forward strand.
CATACCTGGGAGGTCTGGACAATCTCAATCTATTCCTTCTCCATGAGAAGGTTTGTAAAGGAGTGACCACTCTGTTGGGAGCCTCTGCTTTGGAATTGGGGTCCCTGTTGTTAACAGGGACAGGTGCCGCCAGGATGGGGGAGCAGGAACCATCTCTCTGTGCTCCCTGACTCTCTCTGGAATCCCTTTCCTGTTGAAAACAACCTGGACACCTGTGCTATGACCAGAGAATTGCTTCTGTACTCAGGAAGAAGGTAAATTAGCAAGCCTTTTGATTGCCCATTGGTGGAGGCCTCGGTGTCTTTTCGAGAACATTCTTTTCTTAGCCCTGCCTTTCTTGGGCTCTGGTCCCATAGGGAACAACACAGGACGGACACAGAGTAAAATCTTCACAAAAATGTTATAATAAAAATAACATCTTACAAATCAATTAGGAGCCCCATATATTACTTGCCACTTTCTTTCCAGGAAATCCAAAGATTGTGTATTCTTCACTATTATGAAGGTTAAATTATTACTTAACCTGAGACAGTAAGAGAGTCACATTTCTAAGATGAACTTAAAAAAAAATATTCTCTAGAAGTACTGCAATATCTCTGATACAGACTATATAAGTTAGGATAGTGTTGCTTTATTAAAACAAAGAAAATGCTTCATGACTGAATGAATGTTTCCAGTATTCTACAGAGCCAATAAAATGGTGAAAAAAAATCATAAATGACCTATTCGTTAGAGAATTTTAAGAACTGAAGACAGCTCATCTAAGTATAGGAAAAAGTGTCAACATGGTTTCAAACAAAGGATTTCTTAACGTAAAAAGAAAATGTTACCTAAGCTAGTGCCAGATCTTACCAGTGCCTCATTGTGGTTTTTTGGAAGCACGTGGAGACAATGATTTATATTTAAATCTGAAAAATACTGGCTCTGTCCGTTGGAGGGTTACGGGAGGGAAACAAAGTCCCGGAGCATCACGGATTAAAGTCCAGACGGGGGACCCTGAGATTCCTCCCCCACACACACACATGTACTTACTGCTTCCGTGGACTTGGTCCAGCTGCTCCACAGAACTCAAGGAAAACAGCTTGTAACCAGCTTTGGTTCCAATTGCGAGGGATCTGTGAAGACAATGACAGCATGGGGGTGGCAAGAGGTACTGTGTTCCACCCGTCGATCTGCCTGAACACTGACAACCCCCTTCGCTCTAGCCTCTCAGGGGACAGATAAACAAACATACCACCTCAGGAGCTGGGATATTTGATAACTTTCTAAACGGTGACGCATACGTGCCTTGTCAGGTGGGCAGATACGGCCAGAAAGAAAAACTCGAAGACAACCACTCACAAAGATGTGAAGTGGTGAAGAGACCTGAAACCACGTGGGCTTTGTCTATTGTCAAAAGAAACGTCAAACCCACCGTGCTTTCCTCACCGGGCAGAAACGGGAAAAATGGAATGTTTAAGAATATCCATCACAGTGCTACCAAGAAATAAATTCTTTATTCTTTTTTTTTTGCTTAAAAAGGGGATACATAATTGGAGGAGGCACAACAGGTCACCCGTAGCAGAATTTAACAGATGCTCTTTTGCATCACTTTCCCACAAAAGCATCCCAAATACTTTATACCAGTGGTTCTCATCCCTGGATGTACATGGAACTCAACTGGGAAGTTTTAAAAAAATTCCTGATGACTGTTTACCCCTGCTCCCTCCCCCCAGTGCTGAGCAATTTAATTGGATTTGTTTTTTTCTTAGTTCAAGTCCTTTAATGTGAAGCCAGCGTTGAGAACTTAAAGGTTCATTGCAACCAACCAACCAAACAAAACTAAACTAAACGCTTATCTGGGACAAAGGGCGGGGGGGGGGGGCTAAAACAAATTCCTGTTTTCTTAATTTTTCACTTTTCAACCAATAGATAAAGACAGAGTGAGAACCCAGGTCTCCCCGCCCCCAGGATGAAAGCAAACGTGTCAGTTTTGTTCGGCAGCTGGGAACTGTCATCCCGCTCACTCCCCCTTTGCCCTCCACACCCGCGTGATACACAAAACCTTCCACGGGGCGCCCTCAGAATGAGTCAGACTCTGAGCATTTCTACCCTGAGAAATGGGATGTCTGAGCTGCAACGGACCCTAAAATGGTCATAAGTGGACCTAAAAATTGGTCCTACTTCCTCATTTAAAATATATGAAAAGGTGAGCTTCGTTCTTCCCAGGAAGGCATGTACTAAAATAAGCAGCTTACAGCTACAAGCCTAGGTGGCCAAGGCTCTTGTTTCACTAGCCTAAAAAAGAGAAGGTCACATGATTTTCCCTGGAATTTTTTTTTCCCCCACCCAAACATTGGCTCTTCCCTGGGACACTGGGAGAGGTGACTACTGTCGACTTTTAATCAGCAAGGTGGCTGCTTCTGCTCCTGAGCCCTCTGACCTGCTGTGTGGCTACCCTGGTGTGTTGGATCTTTGCAGAAGAGCAGCAGGACACACAGAACTGGGGCTCGGCTTCCAGAACTACAGCATTAATGACGGCAAACAGCAACTGGAAAGACAGGCCCGCAGCATCTTAAAACTTCAAAATATACATACTCCATAACGATCACTGTTTTTAAACTTTCTTCGTGTAAACTTGTTTCACATAAATATATGTGCGTTGAGTTGCAAACTGAGGTTTCTAAAGCTTGCAGTAAAGGAAAAATACGTTGGAACTAGAGTTTTATACTTAACCAAAAAATGTGGCCTTTTAAACATTCCCTGCTCTGGGAACAGAAGAATGTTAAATATGAGAAATGGCAGTGGGAGCAATATTGTGTTTTAAATGGTTGATCAATGGCCACAAAAACTCTGAATCAGGGAATTCAGACTAAAGCCTTATTTCAACCATAAGGAAAAAAAAATTCTCATCACCTCTCATGAATATGGGGTTTGGGACAAATACATATCATGAGTCAAATGACAAAATAAACCTAAATTGTCTAGCATAGGACCTAGCAAGAAGTATGAATAGAGGAGACTGGTAAAGGTTAGTTGTCTTCATCCACCTTCTCCAGAAACACTGGGTCCCAAATTGAGTCTAGTCTTACAGAAAAAGACACCTTGACACTCCTAAATGTATTCAGTAAGGGGCGTGACTTATTTTAAAATCCAGTGTCATACCCTCTGAGGCTCAGAGCAACTGACTGTGACAAAAACTTTTATTTATAGGTGAGACAGAGCTGTCCAGCACAGCCTGCATCCAAGAAAACAGAACTGACAGTAGGGACTAAGGAAATTAATTCCCAAGCACCCTACAGTTTTGAAAATAACATTCTTATCCAATGGCTATAGAAAGCCGGGATTCACCTAGAGTAAAAATTAACATCCCTTTTAAAAAATCTAATAAACAGTGCTACAAGGCAAAATTTCACATTTACTACAAATAAGCAAACTAGCTCCCTTCCTTAATCTGCATTCAATTGGGAAGGAAAACACCCAAGCGTTTCAAAAGCCATCCTCTCTTGCAAAATGTTTCTTACAAAACATCAGAATTTTATCTAGACTATCATTTTTGTAAACTGTGGGTCTCAACCCATGAGTGGATCCTAAAAACAATTCACTGAGTCACAGATGGCTTAAAAAAAAAAGAAACAAAATACCAGAGGGTATTGCACATATTAAGGGTAAACACCATGCTGTGAATTGCTTTTCAGTGATATTATATATATATACACATATATAATATTTCATATATATAAATATATAGGGTAATGTTGTAAATATGTATTTCTTATTGTGGGCTGCGGTCAAGAAAAGCTTGAAAGTCACTCATCTAACCAAGTTGTCCAGCTACCCAATTACACGATCACACATACAGATTTTCCTAACAAAGGCATATTGTTTGGCATTCAGTGTTTTCAAACAGAAACACAAAGGGAATGGAAGGCAGAGAGTTGGTTATGGTACACGATGGCCTTAATGACACAACTGAAGTTCAATATTAGCACAGCCCAGTCGTAGGCAGCCAACACACAAATCTGAAGCCGACTTCAAAGAAGGAACACAACAGAAACTGGTATATCAGGAAACTGGGAAGCGGTCACTGCTGCCTGATGCTCTGGGCACACATTCCAAAGAGATGATTCCATATGGTCCCTGAGCTGGCATCTAACAATTCCATGAGAAGAGGTAAGAAAACAGACGTTTGCTTCTAAGGGACTGAATTTTCTAGATGTCTGAAACAGTGCAGCAGCTCCTGTCTCTCTGGCCAAAGTCCGAATGTGAACATCACGGTGAAACATTAAAAATCCACTCAAAAAGCAAGGGGGTGGAGTGCACTCTTCTTGGAGAAGGCAGCCTGGGCCTGGGAAAGGGCTCCTGAACTCGGAGAAGGAGGTTCTGCCTCTCTGAGTGGGCTATGTGAAAACAGGGAGAGCAATGCAAAGGTTTCTGACAGGCAGAGCTGGCAGGCGAAGTGCCCTGCTCTTGGGCTGGGACTGGGCTGGCCTGGCCGTAGGGATAGGCTGCCTCTTTGTCATTGGCCCTGCCCAGATGCCACGTTGAGATGCTCAAGGACAAATGGTAAAGTTTTTCCGGTACTCCCATCTTCCTGGGCCCCAACTACCTCGCCTTGGGTCAACTTGCAACTTCCCCCTCCCTCTCATCTCCTTTGTTTTGGCCACAGCTCCTCCCTCCCCAGACCCCCACTTCGGTCACTACCCTCCCCCCTCTCCCCCATATTCCTCAGGCTTCTTCAGCCCCGCTCCCCTGGCTGATACCCTCCCTTCGCCGTCTGCGGGCCCCTGCCGGCTCTCGGCCGGCAGCGGGGGATGGGGGCGCTCAACCCCTCTGCTGGAGGAAGGGGAAAGAGCAGAGGGTGGCTACCAGGACCCGCACCAGTCTGGGGCAGCACTGGCCGTCCCGTCGAGGACCTCTTGGCGCGCAGGCCCGCGCCTCTTGCTACAAGTTGCCGACTGGACAACACCCCATATCGCGACTTCACCCCCCCACCCCCCGGCACGGCTGGAGCCTCGGCTTACGTGCAGTCCTGGTTGAAAGAGAAACAGCTGAGCGCCCCCTCGACCCTGCCTGGGGGGCTGTCCGCGGCCACGGCCTCCATCGGGGGCTCGACCCGGGGAAGCCGCAGCTCCGAGCGGGCGACAGCCACCTCAGCAGCCCGCTGGCGCCGGCTCCGCGGGCCGGCTCGCCGGCCCCCCCGCCCCTAGCTCCTCCCTGTTCCCACATCGCCCCGCCCCTCATCGCCCCGCCCCCCGACCCCGCCCCTCCTGCGCGGGGGTACAAAGTAACCGAGAGGGCGGGGTCCCCGCCGCCGGCTTCCATTGGTCCGTAGTCCATGCCTCGGAGCACCCTTGGCCAATTGGCAACGGCTGTGGGCGGAACCGCCCGGCTGGCGACCCACCCCCAGCACGGTGAGACGGCTTTCCATTGGGTGAAGGCGCGTGACGCACAGGCTACAGGCCACGTGGTGGTGTTTTCATTGCCAGAGCTGCGGGGCGGAGCGGGAGAAAGGAAGAACGAGTGCAGCTGGGGCAGGGCTTGCTGGCTGCAATCCCGCATCTGCGTCGCCGACGCGGCAAAGGAGACAGGCAGACGCGCTGGTTCTGACTCCACCCAACCTCCTGTCCTTTTTAACACTTACAGAGTTCAGTAGAGAGCGTTAGACGCTAAAGCCCCACCCTCTTGTAGAGTCGTCAGGCTGCTTTTGAACTTTCTACTGTGAGGATGCTAAGACCAGATAGATAGGAAGTTGTCTTATCCATTGCCCTGCCATTGAGAACTCTCACTATATGTCAAGCACTGTATTCACTATGTATATTATCTCGTTGAATTCTTGTAAAAGTTTGTGAAGAAAGTATAATTATGCCCAATTTAAAGCTGCAACTGAAACACAGAACTGCTGAACAATTCTGTCTGAAGTAACAGGGTAAGTGGTAAAATGTAGATTTGTCTGATTTCAAGACCTGTGCACCAAAGGACACTGCTCCACAGTATTTAGCAAAGCCTATCTGATCTGTAGCTGAAAAAAATGAAAGAAAATGTGTATAGGATGGTGTATTTTATGAAAGAGATGACATCTTGAAGACCAAGGACAGTTAAAAACTCACATAATTCTAGACGAATCCTGACAAAGGGTCTCTCTTTCCAAGCTAAGTACATGTTGCCATGTAGAAAGAACAACCCAGTTTATGAATCACTAACTCTGCTAGTTTGGGATTTATATGACGAATTTTTAATTCTTGCTTTTTCACATTTTGAGATGATATTTTTATTATTGTTAAACTGGAATAATTCACATAATTCAGATTTTCTATTTTGTGACAAAGCTATATTTTTTTGGAAACTTGAGCCTGCAGCAGGTGAGTGGAGATCAATATTTCACTTAAGCTTTTCCAGTTGATTTCTGGTTTTGGTTTTCTGAAATGCAAATATAACAGTTTCTTCTTTCAATGCTACTATTCTTTCTTTCAACTGATGTAAAAAATAGCTCAACTCATAGATATGCAGATGTTGATTGCTCTTTAGTTGATTGTGAGGTGTTGTATAAATCATCTTATGTGAAAAGAATTGCTGTTTGGATGCCTTAACTGCATCATCCTTGTAACAGCTCAGATCAAAGGTGCTTTTCCTCCCCTCTCCCAGCTCAGGCAAATGCTGCAGTCCTTTTTGTTCTATTTAGAAAACCAAGAGCCTCACATGCTAGGTGCTAGAATTACACAGTGTGCACAATAGGTTTTTTAAAGTGGAAGCTGTTATTACCAAGAATTTGGACTTTATGGGGTAGAGTTGGGAGCTGGTGTTAGGTTTTGAGCAGGAGTGTTTCATGATAAAAACAGTGTTTTAGGCAGATAAACTCGGCCAGGGTGTGCAGAACAGATTAGAAGGGGGAAAAGCCTAGACTAATGTGAAATTTTCAGAGTGAAGGGATGTGAGAAACTAGTCTATTGGATGGCAGTAAGGCCAGAAAGGTTAGGAAAAACCCGAGATATTTTTTTCTTGAAATGTATTTGACGTATAACATTGTGTAAATTTAAGGTTCACAACATGCTGATTTCATACATTTATATATTGTAATATGACTGCCATTGTAGTGCAAATTAGCACCTCATCATGGACACACCAAGAGATACTTAGAAGCAGGGCTGTCTGATAGAAAGATAATGTGAGACACAGATATGAACCCATATATAATTTAAAATGTTCAAGGTATATATAATTTAAAATTTTCTAGACCCCATGTTAAAAAAGGGTAAAAAGAAATGGGCAAGTTAATTTTAACACTATATTTAACCCAATATGTCAAAAGTGTCATTTTAATAATAATAATCATGTAAAATCATTAATCAGCCAGTTTAAATTAGCATTATCTTTTAGTGTAGGTATTTAAAATCCAGTGTGTCTTTTTCACTTACAGTGTATCTCCAGTCACACTACCCACACTTCAGGCGCTCATGTGGTTGGTAGCTTTCTTGTCGCCCAGTGACATTTTGAGAGCATAAACCGCAGGGCATGGTGACTGGTGGGGAAAGGGGTGGCTGGTGGGGAAAGGGGTGATTGGCAGGGGGGAAGAGGGAATACTTAAAGCTGATTCCATGGTTAAGAGGCCCATCCGGCTGCTTTCAGAAACCAGATGTTTGGCAGGAAGACTCATGTAGTTTCAGATATGTTGTGGTAGTGGAGCTGAAGGCTCACTGGAGTTAAGGTCCAGGCTTAGAGATGCAGATATGGGAGAAAACAGATCACCTTCCCAGCCCTGGTTTTTCCTGTGAATGATGTCCCTTGTGTGTATGCTCCTGGGCTAATGTTTCATGATCCATTAACGACCCATGTGGAAGTAACATCCCAGGGCTGCCTCATCTGGTTTTATTTTCCCCAAGACACTACAGAAGTCTGTATTTTATGTACGTTTATATTTATATAAATGTTAATTTTTACATAAACTTATATTTTTATGTAAAAATTGTCAATGTTGACAACTAATTCTTACCTTTTAAAAAAAAAACAGCAGATGAGCCAAACTAAACACACCAGCTGGCTGGATGTGGTTTGTGGAGGGCCAGTTTGTGGCCCCATTGTGCCTTTCTTAGAGGCAGAAGCAGCCACTTCGAGAAGTTCCACCCTCAAAAAAAAAAAAAAAATCCCAGAACTCCATTTATATAAAAAGCCAAGGAAAAGGTTTTAAATATATTCAGAGGTGCTGAATTCATTTGATGTCAGGCTGGTTTTTCTTTTTCTAAGTCCTAGTTCTCGTTTTGGGTTCTGCGGGAGTGGAAACTCCTGATTTGAATATTGGGCTTGTGGCATCATAACCTTCCACATTCTTAGCACAGCGATTTCAAGGCTAAATGACAGAAGCAATGTGGGGGATATTGGGTGAGGGGAGGGAGAGAATACAACAGTTTATGGAAACGGTAACAAGATTTTTGACTTTTTCTCCTTTTCCCAGTTGGAATTCCCGAGTGTCCATCTTTTCCCAGATACAACACCTCTCATTTTTAGGGAAACATAAGTCAGCAAAATCTTGGGAGAATTGAGCCAGGGTCTAGGAATCAAGCATCCTTGGTAATACAAAATTGTAGGCCACAGTTCAGCTAACGGGAAGACTTCTTCTTTGTGTCAACAATCAGGTTGTAATTTTGAGATGCTGATCAGGGTGTGCACGAGGCATTTACAGGGGAAGTTGGAAATGAGACATCCTGTCTGAGGCAACCCCTCTGTCACCCAATATGGTTGCCCGTAACACCCAAAGGTCTATAATTAGAGTAACTACTAGGTGAGCAAATACCACGGCTGCCTGCTGCTGCTTTTTATAAAATCCATTCTATTTTTATAAAATCAAGTCACAGGAAACAATCTCCTTTTTCTTTTCTGATGTGTTTTAACACTCTGAATGCGGGCTGAGAAAAAAGTAGAACCATAATGGATAAGTGTGTGTGGCAGTACTTTGAGAAAAGGGTAAAAGACAAGGGGCAACACAGAATACGAAAGCCTCGGGGTGGTGGGCGAGGGGGGCAGGTGGTGGGCCACAAAGTGAAGGAAGCTCAGGAAGTCAGCCCCACGGTTCTAGGTAGGGGAGGAGGGGTTGGGCTGTAGGGTGATTTCTGGGAAAGGAGACTGTCCCGTGGGATCGGCAATCAGGAAGTCCCCAGAAGGCACAACTGGACTTTTTTTGTTTAAACTAATCATATGCACCGTCTGTGTGGGAAATCATGGCTGCAGTGAATGAACAGCCCATAGAATGTGCCTTTGTTCCCCAAAATGGAACCTTTATTTCTGGTTTCATTGATTAAAAAAAAAAAAAAAAAGGAGGGCAGGGAGCAAAAACTAAGAGCCATTCTAATATTCCTTGACTTACGTATTTCCTCTCCAGGATAAGAAACTATGATGTTTCACTGAAGAATGAGCTGGTGTCTTTGTCTTCACCCCCTCTCCCCGATCTGTCTTATTTTTGCTTCCAGAATAATCATCCTAAACCACCAAGGCAGATCACATGTTCTCCATCAATAAATGCTTGCTGACAGACTGACATTCACAAAGATGGTAGCTTTCTATGTATGCATTTGCAGACATACCTTGGGCTCCTGGTCTATTATTTAAGACAATATAGGAAGGTTCGATTCATGGAGTTTCTGTTCACTTGGACATCTTAAGAACAGCTGAGATTACAGACATGGGTTCATCAGGTCAGCTGATCACCCCAACTTAGGTATTAGAGTGTAGATATAGGTGGTATCTGGAAATGGAAAACAAAGCTTTCTATAAAGTTTGTCTTGAAGCCTCTTATATCTTCTCATTTAGTGCTCACTGTATCTGTCCCAACCCAAGGATTTTATCCCCATCACGTAGCTGTGTGAAGCAAACTTGGGATGTGTTGGGTGCATTTATAAAGATCTCGCGATCTCAAGGCAGTGTGTGCTGGAGATGCTGTTTGCTCTGAGCTCCCTCCAGCAGATTCTCAGGCTGCTGTTCCATGCTGTGTCTCATGCTGCCATGGCTCAAGGCGAGAAAGAGTTAGCATCTTATCCTGTACGCCGTCCTATAAAGGGACAGACAGGCAGGGTAGAGAGAGGAAGACAGGACTGCGCCAAGAAGGCCACAGGCCAAGTGCAAACGGGAGGCATGGAGGCCTGCAGCTTTTCAAAGAGGTCCAAAGCTTTGCTTAAGTCTTCCAGGGTGCTGCTAGAAGTACAGCTGGCCCTCTGTATCAGTGGATTCCTCACCCACGAATTCAACCAAACTTTGACTGAAAAATCCCCCCAAATTCAAATAAATAAATAAATAAATTCCAGTTAGTTCCAAAAGGTAAAATTTGAGTTTACCATTCAGGTAACTATTTACAAAGCATTTACATTGTATTAGGTATTGTAAGTAATGCAGAGATGATTTAAAGTATATGCGAGAGGGAAGGTACAGCTCAGGAGTAGAATATGTGCTTAGCACTCATGAGGGCTTGGATTCAATCCCCGGTACCTCTGTTACACATAAATAAATACCGAATTACCTCCCCCCAAAATTAAAAATTAAAAAAAATAAAAAAATTTAAAAGGCCTGTGGGGGGATGTGCATAGGCTATGTGCAAATACTATGCCATCTTTTGTATGCCGTTTTTTATTCTGATACAGGGCAGGGATCTGGGAACCAATCCCTGTGGGTACCCAGGGTCGACCGTATCTGAAAACATCTTTTGCTCCCAAGCCAAGGGTTAACCTGAGCCCATGGGTAGGGGTGGCTCGTTGATATGTGGTGCTGTAGGCCTCTGGGTTTCTTCGTGGTCTAGAGGGAGAGCTTGGGAGTGGTAACCTTTCGTCGGAATTCTCTGGGAAGAAGGTGATTTCAAAGGTCTTAGCAGAATGAGGGCCAGGAATCCAACAATTCGTGGTGAACAGTGCCATCTAGTGGTCTTCCGTATTCTGTTCCAGGCTGGTGGGTGGACCTTGCAGGAAAGACTTGACTTGAGGAGGCCATCTGGAGAGCTGGTACTAAAGTCCTAGAGGAAGAGCCTCCAAGGCTCCCCATGTGTTCTTCCAAAACCTCTCTACTGTCTGTACCCAGAAAACACAGACACCTCACTCACCACTTCCTCTACTGGACGAGAAGTTTGGAAGGGGTTTGCACATACATTTATTTGACAAATTTTTATCACGTGCCTGTTACACACCTGCCTCGATTTCAGGTCGTGGGAATGCACCATGGGACACAAATTTTCAAAATCCCTGCCCACGCGGGCAGGGGGACCATACAGAAGAAAAAAAAATGGAGCCCACCTTAAATGGTAATGAGTGCTAGGAAGAAAAAGAAAGCAGTGAAAGGGCATTTGGAGGTGTTGAGGAGGAGGTAGATTTCGCGGAGAGTAAACAGGGAAGCCTTCACTGGAAGATTCCACTTGAGCAAAGACCCAGAGGAGAGAAAGGAAGAGGTTATGCGGCCACGTGGGGAAAAGCATTGTGGGCAGAAGGAAGAGGAGTGCTCTTGGAACGTGGAGGAGCCACCAGGGTCATTGGGGAAGAGAGAGGAGAGGGCAGAATAAACAGGAAAAGGGGCCAGAATGGTTCACGCTCAGGGTGCGGGGGAGGGATGAGAAACCACTGGACGTCCTGCCTTAGATTTGAGCAGACTCCCTCAGGCAGCTTGAAAGAAACCGAAGGTGTCTTTGGGAAGAGTCACCAGTGACTTTAGCGTGTTAAAAGCCCCAGGGAGCCTGATGTTGTGTTTATTTAACCTGGTTTCACAAGCACTTTGCAGGCTTATTTAGATCTCTTTTTTTCCCAGAAACACCCACTAATGTCTTGTGGGACTTGAGAAAGCGAAAATCAGCCCGGAAGAGCCGACTCCGATGTTCCCAACCGACGTAAACAAGTCCAGGGCAAGGCCAAGCGCACACGGTGTTTTCCCTGAGGCCGCCGCACAGCTGCAAAATGACTAACTGCGAATGACTAATGTTTTCTTATCAATGCCTTCCTCCGACTCGCTCGGTGCCTCCCACCTCCCGAACAAAGATTTCTGAGATATCCAGTGACTAAACCATCCCCCTTCAGGACCACCTCCGACCTTGATCCTGTTTCTCCTACCTTTCCCAGCTTAGAATCACCTGGCACAAACCAAATCCTACAAAAACCCCCTTCCCACAGCCTCATACTGAAACATCCCAGGGTTCATCTGATATACACACTCTTCTTGCTGCAGTAAGTTAATAAAACTAACCCTGACTGGGCGAACACTGGTGGTCTCCATCTCTGTTATCAGCCCCCAGTGTTTTGTAGAATAAAGTTGGAGGAAAGCTGAATGAAATGTTTACTTCCTACTATAAAATTCCTGGAGTCTGAGACATTGCACCCCGCCTGAAATGTCATGCGTAGTAATTGGAAAACAGCGTACGATCAATGAAACGGGCGAGGACCGTATTGTCAAATATTTAAAAAATAGGAAGTGGGCATTATGTTTATAAGTTGCCTCTTGTCTGTCTGGTCCCTCCTGCTGCTCACATTTTTTTTATCTGCGTGTTTGTGCTATGGACCCTCTTGGCTTGACTGGGGCTTCGTACCCTTCCCTCCTGCCTGGAGCCACTTGGGACTTTTCTCAGGCAATGCACAGATGTCCAGAGAAAGACCAGATTGGTTCTAGGCAATGTACACACCTGAGTAGCAAGGAGAGTGTAAGCAATGGCGACCCACAAAACCAGACTTGCATCTTAGAGAGCTCCTTGCAGCCGCAGAAGTAAGGGGAGGAGAATGGGTGAGTAGAAGCAGAGACCAGACGGGAGGCTGGTACTTCAGTCCCGGTTGGAGATGATGAGAGCTGAACTCAGGCGATCGCGGGGGGATGGAGGTAGATATTACAGGACTCGGTGGCCCCATAGACACCAGGATGAGTAGAGACAGCTCAGCACGGACAGCGTTCTTTGCATTCTTATCTTTCATCCTCTGGCTAAATCCTCCTGATGCACCACTAGTTCTTCAGGTAAGCCGGGGTGTGATCAGCCCAGCTCCGGTTCAGCCCTGGGGATCTCTCCACTATGCAGGTTTCTTGTTAGCATGGAAAGTGGTGCCAGTCACATATGATGCAGGAGGACAAACCGATCTGGGAGGCGACTTTGGTTCCTTTGACTGTAAAGATACTGTGTGACATCAAAGAGGGGACGTCTGGGAGGCAGTGGATACCTGTGTCCCGGGCGGTGGGGAGACAGATGGGATTGACGGGGCAGGGTTCAGAATCACTGGCAAAGGGGTAGTAGCTGAAGCCGTGAGAGGAGGTCACGTGTAATGGAAGACGTGTGCATCGGTGGAGAACTGGAATGAGATGTCCCACTTTGATGTTTTGAGTATTCCTTTAATTTTAGTTACACTATCAGGAAGGGGGAGGCTGGCCTGTGTGCTGAGCTGGCCGTGGCAGCTCTAAGTCACACATTGCTGATGAGTGAGAACCTCCGTTATAAATGGAAACGCAAACTGGCAAGTGCTCATCAGCTGAAACTAAGTGCACCAGTTTATTTCAGTACCTATTATCTACAGGAGCCCCTGTTTTCCTTATTGATTGCAAATACACCCAGGGAAGAAAAAGCTGGTGTGTTTTCCAAAAACATGACCAAGAGTTTTCACGGCTGCACATCTGAAGTGGGTGTGATTTAAACTTTTCATGGTTTCTCTGAGGTCAGAAACATCCCTGGGCGGGTTTCTAATTTCTTTCTTTCTTTTTTTTTTTAAAGAAAGTATCATTTTTATGAAACTATTCATGGTACACGTTATAAACAAGGTCATGTTAAACTGTGCTTAATCAGAATTAAACACGGAGGTCTGGTTCAGGGTCAAAAAGCATCAACATTCTGCAGTACACAATCTGCCACTTTTGTGAATTTGTTCATTGCTAGAAATACACCCTTGAGCCGCCCCTGATCTGTACCTACTTAGGAAGTGTGTTTCTAGTTTCTTGTGGAAGTTTGGTTCCAGAAGATATTTAAGAGCCCTTAGGAAAGATATCAAGTGGGCAAGACATATCTTAAAATATTTCAAGTGGCCATTTCCGAGGACTTCAGTGCTTCTTTTGCTGCTTTCTCCCCAGGGATCTGTTCCCACATGTGGGGGTTTAAGTCAGCCTCTGTCTGCACATGACCCTGGTGTCACCTCACTCTCTGGAATGCTCTGCCTGCCTCTGACTGTCATCTCTGAGCACGCCAACATGCCCTTCCCATGGCATTCCCAAAGGGATCTCTTTCCCCTGAGCCCTTGAAAGAATCCTGCTACAGCCAACTCCCAGGGAAGGGTGGGAGAGTTTTGTTTTGTTCTGTTTGGTTTTAAAGAGATTTGTCCCACGCCAAAGACAGGAACCATTTATTTTGCACTGTTTTATGCATTGACTCTTTGCATGGTCAGCTGTTAATTTCCATTCTTCTAATCCCCCAATCCATGAACATAGTATAGAGTCTGAGATCTCCTTGACATAAGTATGTCATTTTCCATGACCACACAGCCCAGTGCCTTCCACCCGCCTCCCCCACCCCAGGGGTTCTTAGGACATTAGCCTATTTCCTTCAAAGCAGCGATCACAACCTGAATTTGTCTTGTTTGTTTATTTGTTTACATGTTTACTCTCTATCTCCTCCATCTAAAAGGTAAGCTCCGTAAGAACAAGGACTTCTCCCAGCATCTAGAGTGATGCTTGACCACGTAGTAGGAACTCATGATATATGTGCTGGCTGACTGACTTACAGAATGAATAATTTAAAAATTGTATAAAAATTAGCTTTCTGTTAACTCATCATCAGTGTCATTTTTGTCTTTTGTCTCTCTTAAACATAATCTCTCGATATTGTCCAAATTTAATTGGTATTATAACCAGACGTCAGTTAACTATGTTAGTGGCTCTTGAACTTTTTGGATTCCTTTGACACTCATAAAAATTACTGAGGACTGTGGGGGTGGGGAGTGGGGGGTACTGCTCGGGGGTAGAGCATGGGCTTGGCATGCACAAGTTCCTGGGTTCAATCCCCAGTGCCTCCGTTAAGGAAAAAAATTATTTAGGGTCCCAATGAGCTATTGTTTGAGTGGGTTATAGATATCATTATTTGGTGCAATAGAAACGAAAACCGAGAAGAGTTCGAGATACTTATTAATTAATTCATTAAAAATAATCAACTCATTATATGTTAACATTAATATCATATATATATATATATTTGTTTCCAAAACAAACAAAAAGTGGGGAGGAGGGGCATAGTCTGACCTTTTTTACACACCTCTTTAATGTCTGGCTTAATAGAAGACAGCTGGATTCTTGTAGCTGATTCTGCTGTCAGTCTGTGGTGATATCACATATCCAGTAGCCTGCAGAAAATCCCACTGTGAACTTGTGAGAGAACAAGGGTGAAAAAAAGCAAGTCATATCTTAGTATTATTTTGAAAATGGTTTTGAGTTCACAGGTGCCTCAAGATATTCTTGGGGTAGCCCCAGGAATCCTCGAAGCACATTTGGAGAACAAATGAACAATATTAGTGGAGAGGAGTATTTTGCTTTGCCTCTGAACTGCGTCACCTTTAACTACTGTATCCTCCTCTTCCACATCCTTTGCTTAGCTTCGTATTCAACTATGTTTGTATTCCTCAAAAATACATCATTGCCAAGATGCACAGTCAATGATGAATGAAGGAAAAGCAAACCAAAGGTTAATGTTTATTGCACTCCGATCCATTCGCACGCACATAAAAACATCAGTAATAAAAACATGTGCCTTTACTGAGCACGTACTTACATGCTCCATTTTTTCCAAAGATTATCTTTAGTCTTTATGAAAACACTTCCAGGTAGGAATTACTAGTCTCATTTCACAAAGAAACAAAAGCTTAGAAAACTTAAACAAAGTATCCAAGGTCACCAAGCTAATAAGTGACAAAGCGATGACTCTCATTCCAAGAACATGCGCTCTTTTACCGTCGAATGCTAGATTACCACAACATGGGGAGAAAAAAGCCCAGAAACAATGAAGAGCTCACTGTATAAATTAACCATTTTTCCATAAATGAATCAAAGCCTTTAAAAAATTTTTTCTTCTTTCAGTAATCTGCAACTAATAAAAAGTCAATGCATTTTTTTTTCTGATTTTAAAAGTAATACATTGACAGTGAAAGACTTGAAGAACAACAAAATATCCATCAAGAGAAGACAGGTTATATTAACTGTGGGACATTGAGAGATGGGAGACTATGTGGTCATTAAAGAGTAAGGCAGCTTTATTAGTACTGACCTGGAACCATCTGAGAAATGTTTATGAAAAAACAAGGTCATGCGAGGTCTATTTGTTTATAAACGTCTAGATTACTGCGCAAAGGTAACTGGTTTATTACGTGAACTGGATGGAAGGACAAACAGGACACAGCTTATTTTGCTGTGATCGTGGCTCCTTCCTCCCCTGCGTGCTCACTTTGAGGCATCGTATGGGCAGGTCCCCTTACTTTTCAGGTCCTTTCAGAGACTAGAAAATGTCTCTCTCACAGCCATTCACAGCCTTGAGCTCCTCTTTTTCTCTTTCCCTACCTCCTCTTTCCCACTCCATCTCCATCTTCTCCTGAGTTGGGGCCAAGAGAGGGGGTTAGGGGGTGGGGTGAAGTCTCCCCCAGTGACATCCTTGCAGGAATTTTTTCCCCCTAATGCCCTCTCTCCTATTAGGACAGCATCTCCAAAAGCCTGCCTCTCTCAGGGGCCCCATTTGTGGTTATTCAGAGGGCTCTCATGGGACCCTCTGCATTACTCCTGATTTGGGCGATGTACTCTTTGGCAGACCCCTTGTGGCTCTCCACCTCGGCATCTCCCCCACAGTGCCCATCCACAGCCTCTTTCTTCTGTTGCACTGGCAGGTGGCAGGTGGGGCCTTTCAAGATGACTTCCGCCTTGATAACTCCTCCAGCCTCTGTTACTGGGGGAGCTCACCAGTCCTTGCCCTGCCACCCTGCCGTGGCTGGCAAAGAGCCTTCCCCACTGCTAGCTGCTCTCCCCTCACCCTGCTGGTAAGAAACAGGTGCCAGGCTCCCTGTGTCTCTGTCTGTCCCTCCCATATTCTAGGGGCACAGGCCAGATTCCCAAGAACTTTCCCGCTCTCTGCTCACAGACACTGGATTGAGCTTGAGAATTTTCACAGCACAACAGAGCTCCCAACCAGGGCCAGCTACGGAATTTTCAGGACCTGGTGCAAAGGGACATGCAAGCTCCTTTATTCCAAAAGGATGAAAAAGCTCTGTTAAAGGCAATCAAAGAGAAAGATTTTCCCGTTAAAAATATTTTATTAGCCTTTTGAATTAATTCTTATTTTGTGGTTAGCTTTATTCCTTTGATAACTATGTAAATTTAGAAAGCTAAAGCTCTAAACATTCTTAGAAACAATGAACAGTGCATATATGTAAATTAAAAAAAACATGTGCAGTAAAAAAATACTGCTTAATTAACAATAAAGTGATTTTTCCAGGAAAAAATATTTTATTAGTTATAAAACGTATAGGGGTTAGAAAGACATAGGAGTTGTAACATAACTCAAACGAGCAAAAAATACACGTCTCGTGTCATAAGTTTCTATCACACAATTATCTGCTACTGTGATATCTTGACTGGTCATTGGGATTTTCTGGTTCACTCTTCTGCAAATTCATTTATTAGGTCATCAAATGTTATGCTTTTAGTAACTTCATTTTTTTTCTTTCTTTTTTTTTTTTAAATGGAGGTACTAGGGGTTGAACCCAGGACCCCATGCATGCTAAGCACGTGCTCTGCCCCTGAGCTATACCCAACCCCGCAAGTAACTTCAGTTTTAATTGATGTAATTGAAAGTGTTGTCAGCCGCTCTTGGCAAATGCCAGGTTGTAAATAATTCTTAATTTTGGGAGGAATTACTCTGCTGATGCAAGTTTCCGGTTTCTTGAACCCCGTAAGCTACAGGAGAGGTCAGAGGAAACTGTCACTGTAAAAATTTACATTTAAACTTAAATTTAGACAGACACAGACCCGATTAGCATGAAGAGATGGACCTGTTGATCCAGTTGCTGATCTGTAACATAGATTTACCCAATTGGCCTCTCCCTAGAGATGGGCGTTAATGATTTCTGCAGAGAAACTGGAAAGGGTGATTTTTCTGGTTCCTTCCCATTCCCAAAGGCTTGGAGATTAGGGGAAATGCAGTGCCAGAGAGCTTACTCTTTATTTGTAAAGTTTGCCACCTTTTGGCCTTTTAACCACAGGCGTGTCTTAATTGTCCAGTTTAAAAACCTGTTAACAAGAGAAGGAAGCCCTCAAGAAAGAAATGCATGGTGCCTTTCAATCTCAGCACCTCAGTTGCTCATTGGTAATATTTTGATTCTTGCTAATCTTTCCAACACCTTTAATGGTTATATTTTTATAGTATTCTTATGATATCATATATAGCTATCATAGTTCAGCCTCTTCAATTCAGCTGAAAAAACAGTAAGCTTGGAAAATTGCCCAATGTAGAGCATTAAGTGAGATCAGCTCTGCTTTTTCCTGGGGCTAAGGTTTTGGAAAGGTAGAGAGTCAGCTGGCATTTTTGTGGTTGTTTTTCAAAAGATGAGGTGTGCCTGCTAACGGATGAAGAGGATGCCGACGGAAGCTTATTTCCTGCGTTGGACATGCCGTGTGTGTGCCGGAGGAGTCAAGGGCTGCTGGCCTGGACAGCCGTGCCCCGGGGGCCGTTTGATCTCCGGCTGCCTAATGTCAGGCATAGTGAGAAGGCTGGCAGCAGGCAGGCAGGGCCACCTCCGGTCCCGTGATGAATGGTCAGCAGAGCAGGAGGTCAGGTGATGCCTCTCCCAGCAGCTCCCCATCCATCAGCTTCTCAAATAAAACCCCCAGAACACCAACATTCAAAATCAAAACACTCGAGTTTTCCTATTGGCTTACATAAGTAAATACAACCTTTTACATGTCTTTTAAAACAATTATAAAATCTAAACTGGATTTATCTCTATAATGAAAAAATGGTTTCGCATTCAAAAATCAATGAACGCATTTAATGCAATTTCTAACATAGTAATGGACGGAGGGGGAGCATAACCTTCTCAGTGGATATCTTAGCGGATCGATAAATTCCAATTTGTTCATGACAAAAATTCTCAGCCAGCTTGGAATAGAAGGAAACTGCCTTCCTGGTAAAAAGTATCTACCAAAAACTTCCAAAAAATAGCATACTTATTGTAGAAACATGGCCCAGAATTTCCTGGGAGTCAAGCCTGCAGGCCTCTGTCTCTACAAGCGGAGAGATGAGTTAAATCTTCATTGGTCGGTAAAATCTCAAGAAACATAATACTGAGCAAATAAAACAGGCACCAGGAGGATGGGCATAGCATGAAATATTTCCTCTAAATTCTGCTTTAGATGCAGCCCAGCCATTTCGATACATATTCTTGCCTTTGCTGCTCACGTCAAAACATTTCCTAATTCCCATTATGGTCATATATGTAAATATGCATAGGTAAAGGAATATAAAAATATATATGTGAATAGTATGTACTGTATAATATTCGCATTCCCAAAGCCTTGGAGATTTGTGGAAACGGAGTGGCAGAGAGCTTACTCTTTATTTGTATCATTTGACACTTTTTGGCATTTAAGACACAGGCGTGTCTTAATTGTCCAATTAAAAAAGTTGTTAACAAGACAAGGAACTCTTCAAGAAAGAAATGCATGGTGCCTTACACTAATAAATAATAAATATATCATATAATGTAAATGAAAAAAATTTATTTAAAGGAACACTGAAAGATTTCTAAACATGTCAAGTTTTTACTTATTGTTATTGTTGCTAACCCTGAAGTTGATTTCAGATTTTGCAGAGAACACGATGACATCACGTCCGTTGGGAGCTGCTTGATTTTCATGCAGGCCTTTTTTTAGTCTCCACTTGTTATTTTGACCCTTTGATCTTTGACTCTGGAAACAGGACCTTTTAAACTCTCCTGCTCCCATCTCTGTGTTTGTGAAACGGCGAGAATGCCTGACCCACAGCTGTGGGGACTTCACTTTGCATCCACAGCTCTTGGAGATGAGGGATTGTGGTGAGTAAAGGAGGAACCCTTCCAATTATTCTTGCAAAGCCCGAAGAGCTTCACTTACAAAAATTACGTTCATCCCACTGATTCTAAAGAAGCATTCTCGAAGCTCAGTGATCAAGTCCTGCGTGCTTAGTGATTCACTGAACATTGATTGATCAAAACAGGAGAAAAGATTCTTTCAGGAATCACCTAAGTTTGCAGTCGCTTTCCCATTAGTCAGACTGATGTTGGGACCAGGCAGAGAAGACCCCAGGAGGGTTATAATGCCTGCATAATGATGGAGTCTTGAAAGCTTAAATGGCTTTCCAGGGGACCGTTCTATGAAAGTCACTGGGATGGAGCCAGCGGTGGTGCCAGGAGGCACAAGCTCTTGTTTTTAAGGAGATTCTGCTTCTTCCTCTTCCTCTCTCCTCCTCCCTTCCTTCCCCCTCCTCCTTCCCTCCCCCTTTTTCCTCCTGTCCTCTTTCTCCTCCTTTTCTTCCTGCTTCTTTTTAAGTAAGCGTTCCCCCTTCTGCTTCATATTCTGAGTATAATTATGCTTGCTGTGGAAAGTACCAGTGTGGGGTGGCCGCGCTCTTGCTCCAGAACTGAACTTGAGTTTGAAATCTGGTCCTGATGTTGACTAGCCGTGTCACCTTGCAGAGGTCACTCACTGAACACACCTCAGTGCTGACGCTCGTTCCCTCCCAGAGAGGATGTTGTGTGGGTTTCACCAGATACGCGTGTTCACACAGAGGCGCCAGGCACCCAGGGAGAGCTCAAAATATTGCTCTAATAATAAAAATCAGAAAAACATAGATAACTGAAACTACCCACAGTTTGTCTCCTGGGAAATAAATTTTACCTCCCGGTACACTTTTACAATCTAGGGTTTTCAAATGAAGGTCACCCAATGAGTTAATATTTTTTTAGCTGGACACTCTGCTATGCAGTGAGAGGCATATGGTTATAATTAAAGTCAACGCTTTCTGACTTTCCCCTGTGCTGATCATCTTTCTAGTATTCGGTCATTCATCACAGACTCCTTCCAAGATGTTTTTAGCACTTTTTATGGGCCAGATGCTAAGTACTGGAGGCACAACAGGGATCAAAACGAAAACCTTGCTCTCATGAAACTGACATTTCTGTGTGTGTGTGTGAGAGAGAGAGGGGGAGAAAACAAACTAGTAAAATATATACAATATGTCGCAGAGTGATCAATATGGAGGAAATGTGAGAATGATGGGGGTGGCATTGGAGGTGGGTGGAAAGTTGCAGGTGAAATAAGATGGCCAGGTGGCATGTGAGCACCGACCTGAAGGAGGTGGGGCAGGAGGCTGCCGGAGGAAGTAGTGTTTCAGGTGGACGGAACAGCCAACCCTGAGGTGGAGAAGGACCTGCGTTGTTTGAGGAACAGCAAGGATGTCAGTGGGGCTGGAGGAGGTGTGAGCAGGAGAGCAGAAGGGCTGAGATCAGAGGCTGAGGGAGGCCGGATCCTAGGGGCGGGCGGGCAGGCTGGCCATCGGAGACGTCTCTGCCCTACTCCCAACCCCACTGGCACGGGACCTGCTTTGACTAATGAAAGGCAAGAGGAACTGATAAGTGTCTTTCCTTTGCAGAAACTTTAAGAGCCAAGATTTCTTCTCCTCCGGCATCATGTTTTGGAAAGAGGTCACTTCATACACTTGAGGTCTGCTGTGAAGACAGTATGGAACTAAGTTTCAAGCCACCTGGTGGATTCACAGTGTAAGTGAGAAAGAAACTTTCCAATGGCTCTTTTTCCAGCCTGTTTCTGGATTGGGCTTGTCTTGAAGTTGCATTTGCAACGCATTTTACATAATGTTTAAAATCAAAACACAAAACGAAGTGGGGAGAAGCTTCTGGAGCAGCTGAACTGTCCCCTCCCCCCTCCCCTACTTTTCTGCAGCCAAGCCTTGGGGGATCATTTCCCCCATTATAGCAATCACGGCTCAGTTTGTCTCCCTGCCGGACTACTCCCCACACTGATGCCAAAGTCATGTTTCAACATGCAAACTTAGTAATGTCTCCTTCCTATTTAAAGTCCTTTGGAGAAAAGTACAGAAATACAGGGAGACTCTGAAAAGACGGAGCATCAGAAATATTGAAAGGGAATTCTTGACAGTGTTACGTGATCGTTTCTGGGGAGTGGGATTGAAGGGTAATTTTTCATTTTCTTTTTTGTGTTTTTCCATATTAAAAATAAAACCCTACATAGTTGAAAAAAAAAAGAAAAGAAAAGGCCCCTTTACTGGCTTCCTGCTTCTGGTTGTGGCCGATTAAAGATGGTGAAGGAGCTCTGATGCCGAGGTCAGTTTCCATGTCCATCCCTTTGGATCTGGGCTGGCTGAAGTCATTAGTTTGTCCAAGAGAATGTGGCAGGAATAATGCTCTGAGATTTCCAGGTTAGGTCACCAAAAGCGATTCAAATTTTGCCTAGCTCTCTTGGGATACGCTCTCTGGGAGCTCTGGGCCATCATGAAAGAAGTCTGGCATCTTGAGACTTCCATAATGTGAGTGCTCCAGTTGACATTCCTGCTCACCATGACAATGGATATGGGAGGGAAGCCATCTGAATCCTTCAGACCAGCCCATCCTCTGGCTGAATACCACCCAGTGCTCTCAGTGGATACCACAAGGAGCAGAAGAATCACCCCACTGAGTTCTGCCAAAATTCCTGGTCCACAGAATCATAAGATATTATACAATGATCGTTGCTCTAAGTGTTGGGCTAATTTGTTGTATGGCAGTAGATAGCTGGAACTCCAGGAGACTAAGAAGAAGATCAGCAAACTCTGGTCCTCTGTTTTGTGTGCAGCTTACAAGCTAAGGATGATTTCCTCATTTTTAAGTGGTTGGAAAAACCTGAATAATATTTTGTGAAGTGTGAAAATCATAGATTCAACTTTAAGTATCCATAAATAAAGTTTTACGGAACAAAGCCCTCTCCATTCATCTATGCATCATCTGTAACAGTTTTGATGCTACAGTGGCAGAACTGAGTAGTTGCAACAGAGACGATGTGACTGCAAAGTCTAGAATAATTACAGTCTGACACTTTACAGAAAAAAAAAAGCCAATCCTTGCTCTAGACCTGTGCTGTCCAATAGAACACTTGTGACAATGGAATTGTCTGATCTCTTGCTGGCTGGTCATGCAAATGAGGCCACATGGAGAAATAACTCTGCGCATTGTTTCCCCCTTGATGGCAGATCAGAAGGTCATCTTGGTTTCCCGGATCCCACCTGTTCAGATTGCCCTGACTCTTCATTTCTTATTCCATCTCTCTGCAGCATCTGCCTCCTTCTCAAAACACTTGCTCCCTTTGGCTTCTGCAACCCCCATCCTCTCCTGGTTTGCTGCCTGCTTTCAAATGTTCCCCCTTGGGTCCCCTTCTTTCCTTTATCCTCTGTTCTTGGCCTGCCTCATGCCGTCTTCTTTTTTCCCTTTTCTTCTCTCTCAACACCCTCTACCAGGAGGGATTTCATTCACTCCGTGGCTTTGTAATTAATCAGCTGATGAGTTCAAAGCCCTTAGTTCTACACAGACTCCAAAAAGTGTCCTCGGTCCAGGCTCCCCTATGCTTCCTACACCTGTTGTTGCTTCATTAGAGGCAGAGTGATAAAGTGTGTACTTGATGACATCTCTTCCCTGCATGTGACCATTGGATGATTTCCCCAATGGCTCTAAGAAGAAAACCCAAACTTCTAAGGC
The DNA here is from genome assembly GCF_048564905.1 of Vicugna pacos. Taxonomy (NCBI): domain Eukaryota; kingdom Metazoa; phylum Chordata; class Mammalia; order Artiodactyla; family Camelidae; genus Vicugna; species Vicugna pacos. The sequence goes on from NC_133002.1 coordinate 52,945,029, forward strand.
AAGGGTTGGAAAACTGTGGCCTGTGGGTTGAGTCTGGCACACTGTATGTTTTTGTACAGCTCACAAGTGACAAGTAATTTTTACATTTTTTGATTGTTGAAATAAATCAAAAGAATGGGACATATCAAAATTACATGAACTTTATCCAAAAATCTACAAAGAACTCTTAAAACTCAACAATAAGAAAACAAACAACACAATTTAAAAATGGGCAAAGGATCTTAACAGACACCTCATCAAAGAAGATATACAAATGGCAAATAAACATACAGAATGATGCTCAATATCGTATGCTATTAGGAAATTGCAAATTAAAACAGCAATGAGACGCCCCTACATACGTACCCAATAGAATGCCTAAAATCCAAAACACTGACAACACCAAATGCTGATGAGGATGTGGAGCAACAGGAAGTGTTATTCACTGCCAATAGGAATGCAAAATGGTACAGCCGCTTTGGAAGGCAGTTTGGAGGCTTCCTACAAAGTAAACATATTCTTACCATATGATCCAGCAATCATACCCCTTGGTATTTACCCACATGAGTTGGAAACACGTCCACATAAAAACCAGCACATGAATGTTTATGACAGCTTTATTCATAATTGCCAAAACTTGGAAGCAACTAAGACGCCCTTCAAAGGAGTGAATGGATAAATACGCTGTGGTACATCCAGACAACAGAATATTACTCAGCACTAAAAAGAAATGAACTATCAAGTCGTGAAAAATATAGATCCTTAAACGCATAACACCAAGTGAAATATGGCAGTCTGAAAAGGCTACAGACAGTTTGATTGCAGCTACATGACATTCTGGAAAAGGCAAAACTATGGAGGGAGTAAAACGATCAGTGGTTGACAGTTACTGGGAGAAGGAAGGAGGGATAAACAGGTGGAACGCAGTGGATTTCTAGGGCAGTGAAACCATTCTTTGTGAGAGACTTTTGGCATTTGAATGCTTGCTGGAATTAGGTTATTTTTGAAACCACAACCTTGGGTTCCACAGGAAGCATATATACTCAGCCCAAATAGGTAGTGAAAGTCTGAAAATTTCTCCTTGGAAATCTGAAATATGTGGATCTGACCTTTGCCAATGGAAACTTTAAACATAAGGAACACTAAGAAATGGGCTGCCAAAATATTCTTTCCTTTTATGCACTGGCTTTCTGAGTTCTACTTCTGCTTAGTAAATGCCCAGCTGCTGTTAATTTTACTTTTAAAATTGCTATTGTTTCACAAACATTGTAACAGCAATTAAGTAATTTTGTTATAAAAAGAAAAATTTACTTACACCCCCATGACCCCAGGAACACATTTTGTCGAGCTTTTCAAGGACATAGACCAAAAAAAAAAAAAAAAGAAAAAAGACTGGCAGACCTTGGAATCCAGGGCAGAAGGCCTCTGGAGAAGGGGAAACCAAGCAGAAACCAGAGGGGAACAGTGGTCGGCTCTGAAATGAAATTTACACGTGTTACTCACCCAGGGGCACTGAAAGAGCGTTGGCACCATTTGGAAAGCATTGAGGTTGTTTGGCTTTTCAGAACAGCTGTCTCAGTGAACACCCTGCAGGCTCAACTATCTACTGCCCATGTCCTTTTTTGTCTTTCAAAGCCCGAGCATATGAGGATTTGGCAGCTAGAACAAGGTTGAGCGCTACTGACACAGGAAACAGCCCGTGGCTGGACTGGCGCCTGAATGCAGCTGAATGGGGACACACACCCAGGCCTCAGCACGGTATCAGCTGTCACTCAAAGCACCTGGCTCAGTGTCACCAGCTTACTTGTTTCCTTATTCTAAGCGTCTTGACTATCTTAGGATGGTACCATTGATAGTGGGCCACAGTATAACTCGGTCTTCACCCGGTAGTGTGCAGAGCTCATTAGGAAGGCGGAGGAGAAGAGGGAAGCAAATTATCATTTATTTACACCCAGTGCTGGTACTGTCTTTATATAAGCTGCGAAGGAGAGTGATGACGCTCACTGCCTGGTCACACTAGTCACTTAACTGATCCATGCCTCACTTTCCTTCTGAAGCAGTAATGATAATCATAATACCGATGCTATAGAGCCATTATGAGGGTTAAATTATCGTGCATGAAGCACTCAGAACAGTGCCAGGAACCTAGGAAGTGCTATAGATTTGTGTGCTGTTATTATCTCTATTAGTTAATTTTAACACAGCCCGGCTTATCCTTGATTGAGGAAACTGAGGCTCATGGAGATTAAGTCAATTACTGGTGATGGCAGAGCCTGAAACCGAACTCAGATTTTTCTGACGGCAGTGTTTTCTTCTCAGAACACGACTGGGCCTGCTTGGTGCTATCGAATTCCCTCTGCTGCTTGCCAGCTTAGGATTCGGTTTTTTAGCCTTTCTTTGTACGGACAAGGGTGAAATCCTATATGACTGGGGCTCTGTCTTTAATCCCCATTCCACCCATCCCTGGCGAAGGAACAGTCAGCAGGTGGAGGCATGGGTGGGAGAAGCAGCTTCCCTCTTACATTCCCTCTTATAGGCCTAATCCCGCCCTTCTGATGTTGCCTCTGCTTCCTGATTTTCAGACAGCAGGGTATAATGGGGTGTGTGTAGGGGGTGCACAGCTCAGTGGTGGAGTGTATGCTTAGCATGCACGAGGGCCTGAGTTCAATCCCCAGTGCCTCCATTACAAATAAATAAGTAAACCTAATTACCTCCCCTCCCCCTGGAAAAAAAAAAACCGAAAACAAAACAAAAAAGAAAGCAGGGGTTAACCACAACTAAGTAAAAGAAATTCTATGATAAGCAGGACCCTCATCATACTGGTGGATTAAGGGGAGCAGTTGGCCGGCTAGGACTGTCCAACAGAAATACTATAAGCATGAGCCATATAGGTAATAGCTATAGTAAAAAGATAAAAAAAAAAGGCAAAATTAATTTTAGTAATATTTAACCTAATATATCCAAAAGATTAGTTTCTACCTGGAATATATATAAAAATTATAAACGAGATATCAGTATATATTTTTCGTATTAGGTGTTAAACACATTGTGTATTTTACACATACAGCCCTTGAGCTATATACCGCAAGAGTACAAAGGTACGAGCCAGACACAAGGGGCTTGTCTTCCAAGGGGCGTCTTTATTCATCCGGCGACGTTATATGTCTGAAACTGTCCCCTGCATCCCCTCTCTTCTTCCACCGACACTCCGGTGGAAAAAAAAGGCTGAACCAATAAAAAAGTCTCTCGCCCGTCCTCCCCAAATCATCCCCAATTACTGCAGTTTTTGCAGGCAGTTGAGATTTCTTGTATGGTCACAGAGGGTTTGTGATCATCTGCACGATCTGTACTTCTCATCATACAGGGTCAGGTGCGAGGATCGGGGGGAGGGGGCATTTCAGGTTCTAGAAGGACTCAGTCCTCTCCGGACCGTTTTGTGCCCAAAGGGACGGTGTGGCCTCCATTGATGACAGCACCCCCGGAGAGGAGAGCAGCCCAATCTGCCAAACAGACGCTTGGCAGGGCTCAGATTTCCTGGACCGGATGGCGGGCCGGAGCCTGGAGGCCCGCACGGCGCTTGCCGAGCATAGGATGCGCGGCCGGGCGTGCGCATCTCGGCATTTGCCCGCATTCGGCTGGCGGCGCAGCTGCCACAGATCCGCCGGAGGGCCGCCTCCTCCTGTGGGGCCTGGAAACGGCAGGAATCTCCCCTCCCCGGCTCCGCGTCCGCCTCCGGCAGGGGCCACGGGGCGGAGTCGCCCACCTGTCATCCGAGACGCCCCACGTGGGTCGGCCTGGGTGGGGGGCGGGGGTTGAAGGGAGGGAGAAAAGGCCGAGGCTGCGGGGGAAGTAGGAGCGAGAGTGGGGAGATCTCGAAGATAGGAGAGAGGAGACAGCCACGCAGAGAGGAAGAGCAGAAGGAAGAATAAAGGGGACCTGAGGCATCCAGAAAGGAACAGGTAAGGGGAGGCAGGTGAACAGAGGAGGGAAGCCCAGGGTTAGAGAGAGTGAGGCAATAGACAAGAGGCAGTTTTGAGGAAACGGCTACAGTTAAGGGACGAGGTAAGACCGAAAGAAGAGCAGAAGGGAATCGATTCTAGGGGGAAGTGGGAGGGGGGTCCTTCAGAGCGGCGGGGGAGGAACCCGTCTCTGAGCCTTTAAGGTTGCCAAGGCGACGGCCCTGGCCAGAGCGAGGCGCATTGACGTCAGCAGCCAAACGCTGATTGGCTGCGGCCGGGCCGTTTCCGGTGGAGCCGCCGCGGAGCCGCTATCGCAGAGTGGCGCCCGGCTGGGAGGGAAACGCTGAAAGAGCTCAGCAAGCCGTCGCCTCGCAGCCGCAGCCCCGTGCCCACCGCCGCCCATCCCCAGGTGAGTGGGGTCGGCCGGGGGTCCCGGGTTGGCGAGCTTCGCCGCCCCGCCGCCCGTTTGGGGGGCGCTGGACCGATCCAAGATGGCGTCACGGGGAGCGACCTGCAGGGGGACGGCCGCACCCCCCTGCCCCTCCCCGGCTCCGGCGGGCGCCTCCCCGCAGGCCTCACGCCCCGGGCCGCGCCCCCGGCCGGGAGTCTGTACCTCCGAGACCCTTGGGGCGTCTGCTCCGGTGCGGGGCTTCGCGGCCGCCCTACCTGCGCGCGCTCCCCGACTCCGCGGCCATTGCGCCCCCGCCGCCTCCGCCCCCGCGCGCCGCGGCCACCTCGCTCGCCCTCCCCCATTTCCTGAAGGACAACAGCTCGCTTTTCCCGGAATTCGCCATATCTCCCTCCAGCTTTTCTGGCTCGACTTGAGACCCGGCCGTTTTTATTTTCCTCCTGTCTGCTCGTCAATCGCTTTCCCTCTCCTTCCCGGGATTACTGCCCCTCCCCCGCCCCCAGGACGGTCTTAGCTTGGCTCCTAAATTTCCTTTGTCCCCTTTCATCTCCTTCCCTTTCCTGATTTTTTCCCCTCTGAGGTCTCCTTGCCACCACTGTGGCCTTCCGACTAAAGCAGAATGAAGGATCGGCCTTCCTTCATTTTGTGGCCATGACTGTGGCATAAATGAAGTGAAGGGCATTTTCCTGGCCTTTTCTCTCGAAAAATACGCGGTACCTGTTAACCCCTCCAGCTCAGTGCAGGTGCGGTGCCAAACGTCTCAGCTACTTGAGAGATTCGCCGAGAGATGGGTCTTTTCCCGCAGGGGAAGGAAAGCTAACACTTCCTCAAGATTACTCCCAAGAAAGTGCTCATGGCTGGTCTGAGGGTCTGCGGTCTGAATCAGCAAGTTTCTCAGAGTGTTTTAAATATTTCATGAAATCCTTTTGAAACTGAATTTTATCACAGCTGAATTTCCAAAAGAAAATCTGAGTGTTTTCTTATGAGTAGAGACAATGCAGTGACGTTTTAAAACAGTTAAATAATTGGAGGGGTGAGGGAAGCTAAATTGTTAGGCTCTTAAAGCTAAGTACGAGCAGAGAATTAATCTAGGTATATTCGATTAAAAATAGTAAGATCATGAAATACGGATTTCAGGGGTTCACACAGTGACTGGATTAATCCTGGGGCATTTTTGTTAATAATGCTACCTTATTTCCCGTGTCTTCTTTTTGGTCTTTTTAATATACTTTTGCAAGCAAAAGACCAGCTTCATCTTTAGACCCAGTTCTCTTATTTCTACCACAGACCTGATCTTTGATTTGTCAGTTGAGTACGTGTATTAATACTCCTGAAATGTGTCTGAATATAGTATTTCTGAATGTTTTGGAGCATAAAAAAGATCATTTATCATTGTTCTTAGTGGCTTTCAATATTTCAAATGCAGAAAATTCTACTGAAGTAGATTATCAGTTCATATGGTAGTCTGACCTGGAAAAGTGACTAGTATAAATCTATCCTAAAGTAAATGGACTTTTTTTTTTTTTTGACTGTTTATTAAGTAGAGGCATGATTCTTTTTCTGTGGCTTCTAATTTTTGTGTGCTTATCAGGGAGCTACAAACTTGCTCATGGTCTGTTGGTCTCCTCGTTATTGACCTTTATCATGAAAGTTGTCAAAACAAAATGAGTAACAGTGGAGCACTTCAGCTCTTTACTCTGGTGTTTCTTTCTCCTTTTAAATTTACAGTTTCTCAGTGGTTTTGTGTGCGTTATATTTGGAAAAAACGGGTTAGTATTGAATTCAGTTGCTGAATGGAGGGGACCTTGATTTTATCTTCTCTGATCTTAATAATTAGAGGTTGGAAAGAAAACAGTTATGACTGTTGTTAAATTACTAAGCTTTTGATTCCAGGCTAAGGTTAGCTGCTCACGATTATATTGCTGTTTAGCTTACTTCACATGGTAGTTTGAACCTTCTAGAATTCACTAAATGAAATTTATCCATTGATCTTCATGTGAGTTTAAAACTTCATGTGTTTTAACATTTTCCTGTCCAGATGAAGAAAATGTTTTGACATATTCCTGTCAAAATCTTTTCTACTTGGTAAGGTGTTTGTTTATTTATGTGTGTGTAATTTTTTTTCTAGTAAGGATTCCCTCTTTCTAGTGGGTAAGTGTGTTATCTAGGGCTAGAATCTGGTAAAAAGAGTCTAGAATAAAAGATTGCTTTTAAAACTCATCTGGCATTTCTTTTATGTTTCCAAAAATCTTGATTATGCTAGTAGTTAGCTAATCAAAGCCTTTGCTCCCGTAGTTTGCTGGTTGACAATTAGGACATTCCTCTGGGATACGAGTTACATATAGGGAATGTCAGATGTTCTTCATTGTGCTTACTTGCTTTCACTTATTGCTGACTTGTGTGCCCTTGTAATTCTCTGTCCTGTTTACCAGTTACACACTTCCCACGTCATCATGATTTCTTTTGTAGGAGGAGAACTGAATGAAATTCCCTTAAGGGCCTGACTCCTCAGCAGCCCGCCTCTGCAGGGGATAGTGGCTCATACTTCCTCCCAGGAGCTAAGGTTATTGCCTCTTACTATTACTGCCTACGGAGCCTAGATCCTGTGCAGCAGGACTTAAATGAAACACTTCTTTAAGGGGATGCTATTTCTCTATGTATTTTACTCCCTAGCCCCCACCGTCCTGTTAAGGAAAAAAAAATCTACTTAGTGAGGGAAAAAAAAATCCTTGTGAATTTGGTAAGTCAAAGGCCAAATTGGCATTTGCTCTTTATAAATAGTTTTCCCAAGCATCTGTGTGTTTTTCCTGTAGACCACCATGGCGTCTGGCAGCACCGCCAGTGAGGAGGAGCGAAGCCTCCGGGAATGTGAGCTCTATGTCCAGAAGCACAACATTCAGGCGCTGCTCAAGGATTCTATCGTGCAGTTGTGCACTGCCCGGCCTGAGAGACCCATGGCATTCCTCAGGGAATACTTTGAGAGGCTGGAGAAGGTAAAAAATAAATGGGGGGAGAAGATGAGATGACCCTGACAATGATTAAATGTAATGCTGTAGAAAGCTGCTGAGTTGTATCATTTGGAAGAAAAGAAATTCTGACCAAATAAGAAGTCTGTAGTAGAACTTCAAAAGGGAAATGTAGTTACGGCATTTGTAGTAATTTTTAACTTTGTAATCAGTAGATGTTATCAAAACAAATCTGTGTGCTTAATTTCCTTAGCTAACAGGATTTCGAGATGTAGTTTCTTGTAACTGTTTTAATTAATACGTAAAACTGACTAAATAAAATAACTGACAAGATCAGAAGTAGTACAGCAGTTATGTGAAGTGAGAAATTTAATGCATTAAAGCATTTAATGCTTTTCTGTTCAACAAAACAAGTAAACTTAAAAGCTTTACTCCACCTTTTGAAATCGTAGTAAACACTTGAGTCTAGGTTGTGACATTTATCAGAAACTGAATTAGTGAAGTGTGTTTTACTGTAGACTATGTCTCCGATGAACTGACTATAGAGGAGAGAGATCAAGATTGATGGTTGTCAGAATTTTGCTTTATTTACAGGTTTGGTCAGGATTTGTTTTCTCTTAAAAAAATTAATCCAGTTCTTGGGCTTTGTTGTTCGTCCTCATTACGTGTGTGTTGATGGGGACCTAAGCATGTGGTGTATGCTTTTCTAAGCGAAATGGTAATTGATCATCAAGGACAACCCTTCAGTTCACTTCCCTCAAAAAAAGGATGAGTGAGAACATTTGGATCGTTAATTGTTTTGAGTAGTTTGATTTGCTTCTGAAATTCAGCAAGATAAATTCACAGCTTTTTTTTAAATGTGTATTGACGTTTTAATATGGTTCATAATGATTGTGAACCAGTTGGGAGGCATTTTCTTAGTTATTTGGTTTTTAATTGTCTTATTGTATTATAGAAGTACTGGTAAAATACCCCACGGGTTTGGACAGTTTCTTTTCTTTTCTTTTTTTTTTTAAATTTTTTCCCTGCTAGTTTTATTGCGGTATAATTGACATACAGCACTGTATTGGGGGGTGATAATTAGGTTTTATTTACTCGTTTATTTTCAAAGGAGATGCTGGGGATTGAACCCAGGACCTTGTGCTTGCTAGGCATACAGTCTACCTCTGCGCCGTCTCCTCCCCAGGACAGTTTCTTAATCAGCATAATTTATTAGTAAAAGAACCTTTTCATACTGATGTTTAAAAAAATGTTTGGGTGCCCCAGTGATAGGGTATTTTCTACTGATTTTTTGAAAAACTGTTTGTTAAAATTGGTGTCTGGTATCATGATTAGAATAATGAGAACAGCAACAAAAGCAACTGACCAGTCTCTGTGAATGTAGCCTTGCTGTCTCAGAATTGTGGTAGAAAGTTTGGTTTTTTCCTGTTTAAGCAGTTTTCTAATAGTGAAACACTGTGGAGCCAGGCTGCTGTGGGTCTTCCCTGTTTTGAAGTAAAGTGCGTTCCTGGAGATCTGGTTCTGAAATGGGTCACTGTAAGGTGATCCCTCTTCTCTTTGGACATCAATAGAAACCATCCGATGAGAGGATGGAGTTGGTGAGACATTAAGTGTGTGTCTTTTTATAGGGAGTGTTGGCGTGCATGGTGCTCATTTCAGAGTTTATACTCTCACGGCCATGTTTCAGCACTAACCAAGAGAAAACAAGAAATTAATCATTAAAGTAGTTTCTTTGCACATGAAATCTTTTGAGTTAAGGTATGCTGGCTTCTTTACCTCTTAATAAAAGTTACAGCTTAACACCGTGATTCCTGTAATTCAAGGATCTTTGTTCGCTTGCACAGTTCCTTTAGTCAGAGTTGAATACCCATATTTGGCCTTGAAGTAACTAGATTGTCAGCTTTTCAACAGGTCATTGTTCTATACATTAGGTGTTAGGTTCTGTGTCTGAAAATACAGTCACATTCTTGTCACCTCTCTCTGTGTCAACCGGGGGTCATGTTTCTCGTACCCTCAACTGGTCAATAAAAATGTACCAAAAAGTCTCATAGATGGTCCGTTGAAAGCGTCTGCATTTTACTTCAGACTGTTATTTATAATTCAAACCTTTTTAAATGCATATATTTAGTAGAACCTTGCCTCTCTGATAGAGGAATTTTAATAGCTCCAACTATGGAGTGTTTCCTGTGTGCCAGGTACTCTGTGAGCACTTTACATACACACATTTCTCCGTATTTTCAGTATGTGTGGTTGGTGATTATTACCATTTTACAGAGGTAGCATGTGAAACCAAGAGAAACCAAGTTAACTTGGCTGTGGTCATACAGGGCAGTAGCTTTTGCTGCAGCATACATTGCCCAGATGTCAGTGGTTTACTGCAGAAGCCCTCATCTCTTGGTCATATGCAGCTCTTCTGGGCTCGGCCCATCTTCCCTTCTGGGCTCCATGTTTTGTTCTGGGGCTGAGTGGAAGGAGTAGTCATTATAGAGGTGTGCTGTTCTCAAGGCAGAGGGAGATCAGATGCCCCTGGGGCCAGAACCAAACCTTACAGGCACACGCCCATGTGCGTTCCATGGCTGAAACAAGCCATGTGCCAAGCCCCGAGTCAGTGGGGTGGGAAGTTTACCTCACCTGTGGAGAAAAGTGGAATGGCCAGGGTAGGGAGGGAACAAATAGCAATTGTTGAAAACATGTTAAGTAAGTGGTGGGGACAGAATCTGAATGTAATACTCTAGAACATGGTGACAGTAGGTAGACTAGGAAAGGTTCTTTTGTTTTTGTTTTAATAAGTGGGAGAACTGACAAGGGAGGAGACTGACCGAAGAATGACAACAGCAAGAAGGAGGATATAAAAATGTATCATGACACACAGTAGAAATCGATGATCTCAGTGATGGCTCTGAGTCTTGACAGGTAGGTTCTGTCTGGTTGCTGTTAAAGACGAGAATCCATGAAACAGTGTTGAAGTCAAAATGCTTTTGGTACTTCAAAATTATCTTTAAAAGTCAGATAGAAGACAGTTCCAAATGAGATGTAGTTGTGAAATTTTTCATGAAATTTTTGTGAAATATATCTGACAAATTTTGGGGTTGGAATTTGTGTTTTCATTTATACTCTTAAACTTTGAGGAGACTTGTGTTTTAGAGTTCTCAGTTAATATGAAATGGGAAAACCTTACCAGTTAGTTATTGGAATTACCAGAATGAAAATGAAGTGAGTTTTATTAAAATGTGTATTTTTTTTTTTAAAAATTGGTTACATATTTGCACAGGGTTCAAAATTCTGTAGGTAGAAAAGGGTATAACAACAAAGTCTTTTTCCTCACTTCCTTGAATGCAGCTCCTGTTCCATAGACAATACATGGGCATTTACAAATTCATATATGAAAGAGCTTTCTGTTCTTCTCCAACGTGTGTATGGTATTCCATTGTGTGGATATACTACAATTTACTTAATCACCACGTTGGCGACCATTTGGTTGTTCTCAGTGTTTTACTGTTAAACCAGTGATATAGTAAATAACTTGGTAGATCTGTCATTTCACATACATGCATATTTTAGAGTAAATTCCTGGCAGTAGAATTACTGGATTATTTGGTCAACAAGTAATTGCATTTGTAACTAACTATACAACTATATTGAAGTTATTTTTGTTATAGGCTTTTCTTACTGTGTTTTTAATTGGAAATTAGAAACTCTAGAGAAATGAGAAAAATGAAGTTGCCTCCTTCCTCCAAAAAAATAAAAACCAGGCATGACGTTACTAATAGAATAAACACTGTTAATAATAACTGGTTGTGGTTCTAGGCTTTTCATGCTGCATGTGCATGTTCTTTTATTTGCCTTGCTGCCAGATGCAGAGCTGAGTACCAGGCAGGAGAGAGAGTAGTCGTCTCCTTAATTTCTTTTTTATCAAAAAATTTTCAGAAATAATTAGTAAATGCTAAGTTCATTTAGAATTTGAAAGATGGTTTAGAAAAATAATGGAGAATGAGTCAGATGAATGAGAAAGTAGTAGATAATACATTCTTAGCTTTTTAAAATTCTGATTTTATGTCAGGCATAACTCATTCTTTACTGCAGACCTGAGAGGAGTTTCTTTTTAAGGCCCTAGATCTGAAAAATAAGAGTGTTTAAAATAGTTCATCAGTTTTATGCAGATTGGTTTACTAGGAAGTTTTTTAAAGCAGGTAAACTTTTCTTGTTTTAACTTCAAGTGTAAACCCTGATAATAAAGAATGCTTCTAGCTCTGTTAAGGAGAAGTATTGTTACATTTGATCTTATTTAAATTCTTGGTTAGTATCACATCATTTCATTGTCTTTATCTGAGACTCCAGCTAGAATATGAATTCCACGGGCTCATGACTCTCTCTGGTTTTTATATTCCCCTTGCCTAGCGTAGACTTGGCGTGGCAGATCCGGAGAATACTTACTGAATTAATGGAACAAACCAGTAATCTAGACATTCTTGTATCGCTTTGCTGTGCCTGAGTGTTTATTCCCAGATGACATTCTTGGGAGTAGGATGGGGCAGGGATCTCAACGCTGATTTCCCAGGAGTTTGTCTTGCAGTTTATTGCTGTTGTGTGCGTTATAAATCATTGTTGATATATTATTATAATGAATACCCAGTTTTTTATTTGCATGTTATTGTCCTCGTACCAGTGGCTTTTGTTCATTAATAAGTATAGCATCTGTCATCATCGGAGAAACAGTACAGTTTCAGAATATTTCTTTACAGACTTGACTATTTTTTTCCCATTTGTAATTGGCCTTTTTCCCCTTAACTTTCACCTTGGTAATAGAGGAAGGGATTTGAAGTGACTGAGAAGGACTGTCACTGGAATGTGAGACTACCAGCTTTATATGCTGAAGGTTATAAAGTCACAATTTTTTTCAGGAGGAGGCAAAACAGATCCAGAATCTGCAGAAAGCGAGCAGCCGTGCGGACTCGAGGGAGGATGAAATCTCTCCTCCTCCCCCCAACCCCGTGGTAAAGGGCCGCAGGCGACGAGGTGCTATCAGCGCTGAGGTCTACACGGAGGAAGATGCTGCGTCATACGTCAGAAAGGTGCTTTGGATAGCTGAACATTGAAATGTTTTCGAGACCCACGTGCTAGTCATTCAGTCTCCTTTGATGAAGACGTGCACTCTTGAATAGTAAAACACAGGCAGGGTAGATTGTACTGCATCCTGTGTGGTTCCTGGGCACTGGGGAACAGGTTTCTTCAATAGCATGTCATTAAAGGAAATAATTAATAGTAATTATAAAACAGTGAATAATTGCATTTTGGGGGTTTGATGGTGTTTTGCAGTAGAAGAGCAGGCACTACTCTGTTTCCCCTTGAATCATGGTGTCAGTTTTTTTTAACATCCTGTAATTCATGTTGTGGCTTTTAATCTTTTATCCTGTGAGCTTCGTTCATCTCAATTGGCTCTTCCTTAGAGCCAGTCTGCCATTTTGAGGTACGCTGTTAGCCTGAACAGGGAAGAGAATTGTGCTGGCAAGAAGTTGTGAAACTAGTAGCACATGATCAGTTTAAAAAATGACTAGTTGTCATAAAATGCTTAGTTTTGCCTCAGTAATGACTCGGGGCAAGGTGTTTTTTGTTTGTTGTTTTTTTAAGTTGAGGTGTAGTCAGTTCACAGTGTTGTGTCAGTGCCAAGGTGTTTTGACCTGTGTCTTTAGTTGTTGACTAGGAACCAAGTACCAGCCTTTAAATACAGGCCTGGTTGTAGCCAAAGGGATTAATTAGTCAATATATGTTGAGTGTTTGTGGATCAAAGATAGTGTAAGAGTGTTGTGTTGAAAATATTTAAATACCATAATGAACTTGACATTTAATTGAATAATAGGTTGCAGACATGAAATGGTCTTGGTTTATGGAATTGTCATTTGACTTTCTATTTTTTTCTTAGGTTATACCAAAAGATTATAAGACAATGGCTGCTTTAGCTAAAGCCATTGAAAAGAATGTGCTGTTTTCACATCTTGATGATAACGAGAGAAGGTAGGTACAGATTCTTTGTTACACTGCTTTTCTAGTACAGCTGCAGTCCGTAACTAGTAACTAGTCATAACTAGTCTCATGGTCACAGATTTTAAGGCTCTTAACAGTCGTTTACCTGATGACAGTCCAGGCTGAAAATCTGGGGGCTTTAATTCTAAGGTTAATGTTGGAAGTCCATAGGAAAGGCACATAAAATGTAACACAAGGCCCTCTCTCCCTTGCAGTGATATTTTTGATGCCATGTTTCCGGTTTCCTTTATTGCTGGAGAGACTGTTATTCAGCAAGGTAAAGGTCGATGCTTTTACGACACACAGTATTATTACTGACTCTTGCTTTCCTCTTTAAGCCTACCATTTCCCTTCTGTTATACTATTGGACTTTCCTATTTCTTTTCTTAATTAAAGTCTTCTGAGCTAAAAGGCACATTTTGTCTAAGGGACTAATAGTTCCCAAAGCATCTGATACAGTTTTGTTTATAGTAACTGTTAAAGGAAATTCATGCGTTTTTGCTTTGTATGGAGTTTGAGAACCACGTGTGTTTCATACATCCTTCTTATTGATGGTTAACCACTTAGTAAAATAAAGCAGGAAACAATCAGAGCGCTCCCACTCTTCATCGTGTGGCTTCTCTCTTCGTAAGGTTCCTTGCTGTCTCCTGAGTCTTGACCGTTTGGCCACATGCTAACGTGGGTCTCATCTTTTGGATCTCTCCCCTTTTTTCCTTTCTGATTTACTCTTGGTATTTTCATGGGTCTTCGTGATCTGTATGTCTTCTTGTTTAGTGACTATCTGATATTTTGTTACTTAACTATTTGAGTTGTTTCTGGTTTTGTCGTTGTTACAGATGATGTAGCGTTTAATATCTTTGTACACACAGTGCTTTTTTAAGTCATTTTTCAGAGATATTCTTGACCACGAGATGACAAAAACTTGATCAGTTTTATGACTTTGAAATATATTGCTGGACTTTTTTTTCCTGAAAGATTCTGTTAATTTGTAATATACTCTTTTCTCCCACAGCACCTTAGTAAGTTTATTATTTTACGTTAATTTGGTAGGGTTTTTTTGTTTTTGTTTTTGTTTTTGTTTTTGGATCTGTTTGCTGGGGAGGTAATTAGGTTTATTTATTGATTGATTAATGGTGGTACTGGGGATTGATATCCAGGACCTTGTGCATGCTAAACACATGCTCTACCATTGAATTATATCCTCCCCCCTATTTTGGTAATTTTGATTTGTGCTTTTTAATTGATAATATGCTCCTAATTTTTTTATTCTCCTCATTTTTAGGTGATGAAGGGGATAACTTCTATGTGATTGATCAAGGAGAGATGGATGTAAGATTTAATTATAGCAAAAATATGTTGATAATCTTAAAAGTCAACTTGTTAATATTTATTGCTAAGAGTTTCTGAAGGGCTATTATAGCCCATGTATGTTAAATTCCTTTTGCCAAATATTGTAATGACACAGAAACTTCTTACAGGTAATTTCTTTAGCTAGACATACAGTTCAGAACTTTTTCTAGAGTAGTTGAGGCACGTGTATGCTGTGGAGCAGGCCAAGTGTAAGGGAGAGTCTGGATTGATCTGGTAATGAGCTGTGAGACTTGGTAAGGTCTTCTTAAATCTCTAAGTCATGTTGCTTTCTTAAGATTATTAGAAAACTCAGTGCCCTGTGCAAGTAAAATGCCTATTAAGATAGTTAAACCAGGTAATCATAGACACTCTGAACTTACTTAACTCATTGTCAGAAATCAGCCATTTTGCTCTGCTGTATACCGAAAACATAACATACTCTTGTTTTTTAAAACAAAGTTCAGGATTCGGACCTCTTAAAAATGTTTGTGGGTTTTTCAAACTTATGTGTTTTGTATGTAGAAAAAACCAGTTTGTTTGTATTTTAGGTCTATGTCAACAATGAATGGGCAACCAGTGTTGGGGAAGGAGGGAGCTTTGGGGAACTTGCTTTGATTTATGGAACACCTAGAGCAGCCACTGTCAAGGCAAAGACAAATGTGAAATTGTGGGGTATCGACCGAGACAGCTATAGAAGAATCCTTATGGTAAGACACCATGGTTTTTGGAGTGTGATTTACAATCGAGTGTATGTAACTAACGCTTGAGTAATAGCACCAAGTTAAAGTGAGAATATTTTTTACTTTCAGTGATTGAATGCTTTACATTAAGCTCAGCGTAGCATTATTCATTGTACCTGGTTATCAGTAATGCAGATTTCACATTCCCTTCTCATTAAGGGAATAAACAAAGTAATAAAACCATTGGAACATTCTGCAGACTTTTTGCGAACTTTGTGACATTTATGGAGTAGCTTGAGTATTTAAGTCCCAGCTAATGACAGGAATCATCCTGAATGACTTTCTTAGGTTTGTATAGTACCTATCTGGCTATTTTACAATGTGCAGTTGGATATGTTTAGAAAATTTTCTGTATTGAGGGGATGGAAATATATACATTATATGTATATTTGTGTGTAATAAATAGAAATGATAATATATGTAAATATATGTTATATATGTATTTTAAGTGTATAAATATATAAATTGCAAGATAGTTTACTGTGAACAGAATGTTATAGAGGAACTGTGTGTTTCCCCTTGATATATTTAACAAACCTTGCAGATAAGAAATTTTGGTTTAGTTTGGGGTATAGCACTCTTGTCAGGGATGGCGGGGATGTTGTTTATATGGTAGCAGTTTTATTTCCTTATTTCTGTGGAGGATTGGGATTGTGGGAAAGAACCCTGGGCTGGAAAAATATTTAGCTCTAGTCACACATATTTGCTTTTTTTTTTGAGAACTGATTATTTGCTTATTTGATACTTCAGTAAATTGGTGAATATTTTGGCCATATACCTGGTGATCCTTTTAGTAGAAAGTTACTAAAAGGTTTTTATTGAACCGAGTAGAGGGCTTGCCGTCTTCGGCACGAAGGAGAACAATCATGTGTCAAGAAGCAGCAGCAGCAAGCTTTGACTTCTCTGTTGTTAATTTGCTTGAAACTTAATATTTCTTATTCCACAGCGTTATGTGAATCACACATTTTAGAGATACGATTTTTAAATTTTTTTCGTTTACAGGGAAGCACGCTGAGAAAGCGGAAGATGTATGAGGAGTTCCTTAGTAAAGTGTCTATTTTAGGTGAGTTTTGGAAGATTGCGTGGAGAGTTGTTAAATTGAAGTGTTCATGATGCTTAAGGAGAACCCATTATGTTTCATAAAGACTGCGCCAGTTATCAACTTGCTCACTCTTTTTTTTTTGCTAATACTAATGGTAATGAAAAGCACATGGAATGCAAAGTTGATGTTTGACTAAGAAGTCATTTTAAAGTGTGTTTAATTGGCTAGTATATGAGAAAACTCTTAAATAGAAATTACTAGATTTGGAGAAAGGTTTCTGGAATTACGTGTCCTGGAGAGACAGAAAGGCTAAAAGTGTCCTCCTCCTGACTGTAGACATTCACAGTTCTTCCCTGTGACTTCTGAATTGAATCTCTTGCTCCATCAGTGAGTTTATTGATTCAAGAAAGTGAGTATTTCCAGGAATGCGTTTCCTCTGTAGGAAGATGAGGTATCATTTGCTGGCTTTCTCTGAAAATGTACTAGAAGTTTATGGAAATCTAGAGTAAAGCAGGGTGGTTGTAGATATTTCTATATATTTAGTTATGTGGACTTAGAGACATTATTACAAGCTGTTCTTCATTGGGAGAGGATATGGTGATTTTTCAAAGGTAATAGTCTTCAGCCATTGCTTTGTTACAGTGAATTGACTTTTTTTGCCCTTATTTGTCCTTTCTCTGAAATAATTACATTTACTTAGTGTCTTGGGTGTTAGGTTGGCCTTTGGGAACAAAAGTTGTTTTCTAGTTACTCTTGTTGGTTTCATAAATTCAGCTGAGGAGATAAATAGATACATTATTTCTGTGAATCTCTGGAATGGCATAGTTGCTGACACTGTTACTTTTAGGTCCTGTAATTGTGGGTTTGATTTCTATCGATGGCAGTTTTTAGGAATACTTAATGATGGCATTCGTTTTATTCTTTTGCCATTGGATTTAGTTGGTATAAATTAACTTGGCCACCGTGCTACTGAAGGAAGGCTCTAAGGGCCACCCGTAAGTAAGAGGAGGATCTCTCTGAAACGAGAGGCATTTGAAGGCAGGTGCCGTGTTTAATCTGAGCCATTACTAGACAGTTAAATTGGCATGGCTGTTTGGTTGACTTCTTTAAAAATTTCTAGCAGCACCAAATAATGTAGACAAATTCTTCCAATTCTTTCCTTATAGAATCTCTGGACAAGTGGGAACGTCTCACAGTAGCTGATGCATTGGAACCGGTCCAGTTTGAAGATGGGCAGAAGATTGTGGTGCAGGGAGAACCAGGGGATGAGTTCTTCATTATTTTAGAGGTAAACAGCTCTGCAGTTGATGGTACGGCGGAAGCGAGAAAACAGGGAATACCGATTCTGCTTTATGGCTTTAGTTTTTAAGATCACCTGACAGTTCTATTTAAAAATTATCATTCACTTTGAAATGCATTTGTTTGGTTTTCTGCCAGGCCACCACGTTTTACATGAGTTTGAGGCGAAATTCTGGAAGGGCTATCCCTGAGGTAATAGCCAAATTGTGACTGGCTTAGATGAGTCCTCATCACGCAAGCCAGACAGAGCCCAGCCATTTAGCGTGACAGACTGTTAACGTGTGCTGCACCATCCTCGTTAAAATCACGCGTTTGGGCTATTGGACAAACAAGGATCAAAGTCCAGTATTTAAATTCTAAAGGTTACTAGGTTTTCTATCTTCATGATCCATGGAAATGTACAGCAGATACCTTTGCTGGCCAAGGAGCGCCACATAGCAGAGTTTGTATGAATGTGGCTCAGTGGATGCTAATGGTGTTGTTTAAACCAGGGGTCGAGGGACTCTTTCTGTAAAGGGCCAGACGGTAAGTAATTTAGGCTTCTGTGAGCTGTAGTGTTTCTGTTGCAGACTCACCTCTGTTGTCATAGTGGGAAAGCAGCCATAGGCAGTGTGTAACTGAATTGGTGTGTTGTTCCTATAAAGTTTTATTTATTAAAAAAAAAGCTGTGACCTTGGATTCGGCCCTCCGGCCGCAGTTTGCTAACCTTTAGGCACCTCAGCTTGGTGAGGGGCCCCCCGGCGGGGGCTGCTGAGTGAACAGGCATGAAGCCCACGTAGTGCCTCTCTGCAGGTGTGCTCTGTCGCACAGACGCTGACTTGCAGTAACTGCTGAGTCCTTTTTGTTTGTTTTCATTTCTGAAAAGTAGCTAAAATTGCATAGGATGTTTAACATACCAGCCTGGATTTGAAAGTGTTCATGTATTTTGCTTTTCGGTGGCTTCATCCCAGGGCTCAGCGGCTGTGCTGCAGCGTCGTTCAGAAAATGAAGAATTTGTTGAAGTGGGAAGATTGGGGCCTTCTGATTATTTTGGTATGTGGATTTCCTCATCCTAAACATATAATTTCTTCTCTCAATGAGGTATCAGTCTTTCATAATCTTGTTTTTTCTTGAATTTTATTATTTTGTTTTTAGTTTCCTCGCTCTGAGAGAAATAGTGTGAGATTTTGATCTTTACTCAGTTAATAATTAAGTTACTGATTGTCTCATGTCTACCAGTTGTTTAAGTGCAGATGTGGTGTGGCTGGTACTAGGTTATAAGGAGAAGTAAATGCTGTTCTTTTCCCCTCAAAGCGTGCCTGCGAGAAAGCGGCCCTCCGTGGAAGTTAGCCTGCTCTTAACCGTGCCTTTCCTTTCTCCAGGTGAAATCGCACTGCTGATGAATCGTCCCCGTGCGGCCACCGTGGTGGCTCGTGGCCCCTTGAAGTGCGTTAAGCTGGACCGACCTAGATTTGAACGTGTTCTTGGCCCGTGCTCAGATATCCTCAAACGAAACATCCAGCAGTACAACAGTTTTGTGTCACTGTCTGTCTGAAATCTGCCTCCTGTGCCTCCCTCCTCGCCTCCCCCCAGTCCACGCTTCACTCGTGCAGACTGCTTTCTGTTCCCTCTGCAGCGCCACGTGGCCGCTGGCATCGCAGCTTCTTGTCGGTTTCTATTAAAAGTTGCTTTTATTGCACTGTTTTTATTTCGGAGCACTAACCAAATGCTCGTACACAGTTAAATAAATAGAAAGAGTTCTCTGGAGACTTTGCTGTTACTGCTTCTCTTTGTGCAGTGTTAGTGTTCCACATGGCAGCGCGTGCCATGCTTCCTGGTGAGGGCAGATCCCTGCACCAAATGAATTACCATAGTCATGATGTAACAGTGCAAGATTTTTTTTTAAAGTGACGTAATTTTCCTGTTATCGTAGGCATATTTTAGATTGTGGCCATATATGCTGTATTTCTTATAGAATAAATGATTTCTCATTAAGCTCTGAGGATTAGGAAAAACAGAAGTAGAAGAATCTTAGTACAGTAGAAAGGCACCTGCCTGTATTTAAACTAGTTTTAAGGGTGGAGAAATGCCCATTTTTGCTAGTGATCAGATTCATCTGATCTGTTCAGTTTTTTTTTTCTTTTTAACAATTTTGATTTGTCAAGCTAATTTACCTGGTTTTGTTTATATCTTGTTATTAATGTTTCCTCTCCACTTCTCTGACTATACCTGCCTTTTGAGTTTGAAACCAAATCATAGGCTGCAAATATTGGGTTATGATTTAATTATGTCTGCCTCAGCTCACAAATTCTGATCAGACCTTTATTTATCCACCTAGTGCCAAATACTGACCATCAGATGCTGAATGGAGGATAAGAATTTGAGGTCTGCACTCTTGGTTGTTAACTTAGAGATTTTGGTTAATGTATATCCTTCAGTTGATTCCAGGATAATAATCTCTTGTGCTCCTTAAACACTGATCCCAGGAGGTTGGACTTGCTGGGAAGAGACAGACTAGATGGAACAAATGTTGTAGCAGGAAAACGGAGGTGGTTCTGCTAGGGGGAGACATGCCAGGTGGCCAGCGTTCCACGCTGGGAACTTTGCCCCATCACATTCACTGGGGCATGAGATTTGGAAAGAGGCGTTTTACTTTGGCTTAACTTCCCTCCTTTTTACATCAACTAGAATTGATGGTGGTTTAGAGGTGGGGTAAGATGTGTCTGTTTCAAATTGGTCTAAAAGGCAATCCTGCTGAGAAGTTCTGCTTTTCATTTTATTTCTCTACCAAACTTTTTTGTGTAAACTTGTGTTTTGAGTCTTAACTGTATTTCAGTATTTTCCAGCCTTATCAATCTTAACGTGTTGTTACATTATTCCATGTGCACCAATAAACCGAACTGTTTATTTTTATTATTGTCATTTTTTAAACAAAATTTCACAGTTCCGTAATGTAGGCACTTGCATTTACATTGTGATTTATATAGGTAGGGTTATATTGGGAGTGACTGCAAGCATTTTCCATCTGTGCAACTAGCTGTGATTATTAATCCCCTCTCCTTCCCCATCTCCTGGTAATTTAAATTGACCATGGTAGATTTTTTTTTTCATAGATTTGAATGGTTTTTAGGTTGTTATTAAGTTAGGAGTATAAATCTGGGAAAGAGGTTTTATTTACATTCTAGTGTGGGATAGAAAGCCACCTTACTACAAATTTTTTATTTTTCAATATATTAAGTGAGGATTTTCTGATCTGTTTCGTGTTTAGCCACTTTTTTATATTTAAAATATAAAAAATAGAAATTAATGTGCTTATTAGCTTAAAGCTTGATTTGATCTTTGTTAAAATGCCAAAATTGTACTTAACTCAACTTAGAATACCATCAATTTGTACAATTTCATGTATGTATATAACCATGTTCATGTATAGATACATACGATGCTTCTACATGTGCTTTGCTCTTAAATCATTGGCTTGCTGTTTACTCCCTTTTGTAGTTTTTAATCTATGAAAATTTAAGTCAGAATTTAAAAATGATCACATTTAAAGCTTTATCTTTGTGCAATCTGAGTGTATGCGGCAAATCACCACTGGCATGATGTGTCTCAGTTGACATTCAGGGCTTTTGCAGCCATTTCTGGGCTCGGTGAGTGAATTTATGAGATCCTGCTGTAGGGAGCATAGGTGGCCAAAGGACCGTTTTGTACTGTTTCCTGGTTACTAGTCGGATTATACTGCGTGTGCTAATACACTCTTCTTTTTGTTGTAGATTGTCTTAACCGTAGGTCAAGTAATAAAAAAAGATTAAATAATTTAATTCTTTAATGAATCAGTTTTTCTTCCCTTTCTCCTTCCCTTCTCTTCTCCCTCCCCCTTCCCCAGAAACTCCGAATCTGGTGGGCCAGGAAAGTGAATTAGTGGGTCAGGGTTCTGAAAGAGTAATGTTTATTTTCAGTGGTTCCAATCCAGTTTGTCAAAGAATGAATCTAAAAGCCTTACTTAAAGGGTAATTGAGATGTAGCAGACCTGTTTCCTGAGTAATGGAAGGGAAAGATTAAATCAAGAGCCAAAGATTTCTTTTTTATTGAAGACAGACTGGTTCTCTGGCCTTGAATCTTTTCCAGCCTTAACGGGGAAATACCGTTTCTAGATCAGCATAGTTTTGGTTCAAGTTTAACATTTGCGTTCAGATATTTAGGTATGCTTCTATATTTTGCACATATAAAGTCATTTCTGATACAATTATTCTTCAAATTTCTGAGGCATGGGATGATTACGTTGTATTCATTAGTGTATTGCAGTTAATTTCTTTATATCCAGTGAAGTTGGAGATAATTCTACCACTTTATAACACATGCACTTTGTCCAGATTCAGTAATCCCCTCCCTCAAGCCACTGGAGTTGGAACATTTTGAGTCACAACAGAATATAACTAAAATTTTTCCTGGGTTGACTGTACTGGTGGTTTAATTTTCCCTCTAAAACACTGGCTCATATGAAATCACTTTTTGTTTTTTAATGACTTAAGTATTGGCATTTTAAAATTGAAGTAGTATAATGTTAGTTTTCTTAATACCGCTTTACCTCCAGCCGCAAAGTAATGGCTGAACCCTTTTTGTATTTCTGTATTTTCTGGCAGTGTATTCCTAGATGAGCTAATAAAGCAACATTGAGAAGTAATATCTAGATCACCATTTAACGTGGCCCCCAAGTAGCCATCCTAATAGCTACCAGTAGAGACTGTAGAGAGAAAAATAGAAAAGGGAGAATCTTAAATCTCTCCCTTCTTACCTTATGGAGCTTTCACATAGAAATCGGTATTGCTGTGTACATACAAAGTTAAAATTTGTGTGTTGACATATGATCCGAGCTGTGACTTCTTCCTGACCCTTACCTAAAACCGAAACCACTAATGAGGATAATTTTTTCATTTTGCTGAAAGTTCTGCCAATTAATTTAGCTTAAGTAGCTTTGTGGTTTTCAAAGTCACCACTAGATGGAGAACATTTTTTTTAGTCATCTTTGTTGATCTTCAAGATGAATTACAGTTGATCCACATTATTCATGGATCTTGCATTTGTCAATGTTGCAAATTTGCTAAAATTCGTAACCCTAAGATCAGCAGCCACAGCACTTTCACAGTCATTCCCGGACTGGAGCGGAGTGATGAAGAGTTAAGTCTCCCGACGAGTGTCGGGACGAGGGCACGCTCTGCCTTCTAGTTTTAGCTCGTGCTCGGATCAGATGGCCCTTTTCGGGTTTATGTAGTACCACTTCTTTGCACTTCCGTACCTTCTGTGGCCCCCAGGTGTAATGCTGAAGTCCTGGCTAGAGTTCCTGAGGGTGAGAAGGCTGTGATGTGTCTTTAGGGAAATGTTTTGATAGCTTCTTTCAGACATGAGTTACAGTGCTGTTGACCACAAGTTCCATGTTGATGAAGCAACAATATATATTAACTAAGGTGTCTTTAACAGGCCGTAACACATAAAACAAGGTTGTGTATTGACTGCTTGACAAAAATGAAACCAGAAGCTCACAGGAACCTAAACCCTGTCTCACGGCAAATGGTTGTCTTGGTTAATTGAGTGTCCGTGGTTAATTTACCGACCATAAAACTTCCACAAGTAAGAGAGTCAACTACTTTTTAGTCTTCAAAGTCAAGTTGTCCTCTTGACTTTGGGGAAGGCTAAATGAATTCCCCCAAACCCGTTTCTCCACCAGTTCCCGTTCTGTCCACTTCCCTTTGATTTTTTAGTTTGCCGTTAGTAGTGTGACAGGGAAGCATGAAAAGTTTCTACCTAGGAACAGGAGAGTTTTTATGTTGCGAAGAGGTGAACAGTAGTCCAAAATGAACGTATTGGAGGAACTTGATCGTTCTAAGGCTGGAGTCGTTTGCTTTCTGGTACTTTTGATGAAGGAGAGAGTCTTAACTTTGGTATCAGTGAAAAAATAATGGCATGTTTAAGGTAAGTGAATAATTAGGTATCCGGTACTCAACATACTGTGGTCAAACTCAGTTCTGTACTCTCAGTTTGTAAAGTGCGCCAGCATTTTTATGATGGGCCATTTGAAAATGAAGCCATTGTCACAGAAGAGCCTGGATTTGAGGGGGACCTTGACTTACCTTCCTGAGGCTCTGCAGTTCGGAATTTCGGACCATTTTGTGCTGTTCTTTGAATGCCTCGGCCTGAATGTTCGTCTCTCATTACCCTGTGTGTAATTACCTGGTCCCCCCTCCAAAAGGAAATACTGGCGTGAAGTGAGAGAAGCAGTTCCTGAAGTGGGAAGCCCCAAGCTGCTGTAGGGTCTGCTCAGTAACGCAGGTCTCTGGGATTAAGGTTCGTCTATTGAAGAGCTGATTTTTGTTTTCACACAAGCAGATACAACTTCATAAACTGGGTGAGAGACTGTTGGATTTCTGTGTTCCAGTGGAAACAATGCTTTGGAATCGCTTTGAATCGTCAAGTTCTGTGATTTTCGTTAATCCTTCTGAGATTTCGTTTTCTTGGAGGTACGTTGGGAGGTGTAGGGGATTCTGTCTGTCCAGGAGGACTGGAAACCTGTGTTTTTCGCACGTGGGAGGAACTCCGTGAGTGGTAGTGACGCTACTTCCGTGGAGACGCAAGTTCGGGGCGGTGGATGAGTAATGGGGGTGCCGGGATGGGTCAGAAGGACTTTCATAACTTACCCCTTTGGGCTGTCTGTGGGCACATTGCAGAAGTCGTGGATGGCGTCTCTAGTTCTTGACCTGGTACCCACTTCAGTGACAGCTTCTTCCAGCCCCACTCATACTTCCAGTATTTCAGCCTCTGGCCTTTACTAGAAAGGTTGATCTGACGAAATCAGCTATTTTTACTTGTTGATTGATTAGTGAGAATGCATTCCTGTCATGTGTGTCTTCAGACACCAGTTACGAGTAAGAAACAAAGCCCCCTGTTCAGACATCAGCAGGTCAGCAGGGAGAAGGTGGAAGAGACAGGAAATCCCTGATAATACCCACGTTTGAGGGAGGCTTGGAAATTAAACTTGACTTCGTCCTTTCTGAGTAAGCAGCTGAGGGGAGGAGCATTAAGGGTGTCAGACTTCTCCAGGTGGTCCCAGCTTCTCTTGGGGAGAGGTGGGGGGCAATTCCTGGATCGTATGGGGAGGAGGTTTCTGGTTGGTGGCCCATAGCCAGCCCTGGCATTTCTCCTGCCTTGGTCCAGGCTCGCGTACCTGCTGGACCCATTCTTTCACTGTTCCACCGCCAAGCCCGCCCTTGTTTGCCCTTATGTTGTTACTGGATGCTAATTTTGACATACTTTGATATTATTTGTTGATGTTTACTTTTCAGATTGAAACATCCCTTGTATGACATTCTGAGCAGGTCCCTATGTGATTTTTGCCTCTTGTAAATGTTTCTGAAAAATTACCTTAGGACCGGTCAGTAGGGATAATTGTAATCAGATTGGGCCACAGTGATTGGAATATGAATACAAAGGGTGAAGTCTACTTTGAACCAGTTTGAGAGCTACCATTTTTTGGACTTTTTGTTTGTCTGCTTGTGAGATGTCAGGTATTTTATCTGGCTCGGGAATTATCCTTGTAGCTATAATAAAGATCTGGAGGTCAGCTAGGTGTCCATTTGATGTCCTTTAATTGTATTCGTTACAGTTAATACTCGCTCCTGGGAACCAGGCTTCCAAGCCTGCTCCGTATCCAGACTTCCCAGTGGGCTCAGCGGATGGTCTGTGGCCTTGATGAGCAGAGCTTCCTGGGCAAGAGGGAGCCAAGGCCGTGCACCGAGGAAGAAAGTTTAGTGGATCCCACTTCCTTTGCTCTTTTAGAATCATCCTGGGGCCGCACCTGTTTCACGCGTTCCCGCCCCAGGACCCCCAGCATGGATGGGGGCTGTGAGGAAGTAGTGGTCTGCACTCGAGTCCACCGCGGGCTCCAGGTGCTGTTCCTGAAAGTTGACCCGTCCAGCCCTTAGCTTGTCAAGCGAGCCTGGCCGGAGTCCAGGGCTGACCGTTCTGCTGGGCCGTTGGCTACGACGCTCTGCTCCCCGTGGGCCTCTATGCAGCCCTCCACTGTCTGCAGGATGGTCTGGAGTCTCCGATCCAGGGCAAGGAGGTGGGGCTCTGTGAGGACTGGGGTGAGCTGGTCTTCTAGCAGCGACTCCCGCATCACGTCACTGAGTCTGTAGTCGGCCTGGGCCAGCAGCTGCAGGTGCAAAAGTGTTTTCCTTTTTATTCTGAAAAGACAAAGCCATAGGAACCAAATAAGTAAATGTAAAGAAAAAAAACTTCCCCAAACTTGCTTCTTTCCCCGCAAACAGCTGTTCGCGCTGGTATTTTGAGAGCCTTCTCCCCTAGTGTCTTCAATGAAAACCAGGTAAAAAGGGACTGAATGAAAGGTGACATCCTTTGCCTGGTCATCTTTTTGGTCAAGAGCGTCCCGATCTCTTTTGTACTGTGACATCTGTAATGCCACACAGTGGGGCTACTGGAGCGACGCAGCTGACGTTTCTAAGGGAATCCAAACAGAAGTGATGTTTAATGACTTTTCAAGGAGACAAAGCTAATGAGAGGCGTTCCCAGGAGTTGGAACGATGATGTCTGTCACCTCAACACCTGTAGGTACTGACGGGCTCCAGGCTGTTCCTGGCCAACTTTATAATTCTGCTCTGCGTCAAGACTCCAAAATCGGGGATGCGAATGGGACAGGACCATCCTGGACTTTCAGGTTTTGATTTCTTTTTATGTGGGAATCTGACTCGGGCTCAGATGGGCAAGCAGCTTAATTGTCCCAACTTTTGTCATAAACAGCTCTTGCCTATTCCTATTCAGGAGGAGAGGAGGGGCCGTGAGGAGGGAGGCACACTGAAGTTAGCTCAAGAAGTGGACAGGAAGGCTCAGTCTCTGCTCTGAGTCTTCCAGCTGGAAATGGAGATGGTTTCGCTACGAGTGAATCACAAATACCTAATTAGCTCTGGAAACGGCAGCTGAACAGGGGGACGGTTTTGCCCAGCCGGGCTGGAACAGTGGAGAGGCATGGGCGTAGGAGAGAGATTCTCTGGACGGGTTTATGGGGCTTTCATCAGGGTCTTGCTTAGATGGTGATCGAGTAGAGTACTTATGAGCTCATGGGAAGCGGAGGTCTGATTAGTCATACCCGCGGCTGTCAGGCTCTGCAAAAGTGAGTGATTCTCTGAGTGGGTTAAAGGTCACAGCCGGCAATTGAAAGGTTTAAAAGATTAGACCTGAGTCATCCTGTGCTGAGAAGAGGGGGAGTGCGAGCAGTGCCGGGGCAGCTCCCGCGGCTGCAGGATAAGAAATGAGGTCGTTCCTGTCATTCCCCCCACCCACGTCCTAGACCAGGGAAGACGGATGAGGACCTTCAGAGCTTGGTGGCATGCAGGACGAAGTGTCACAGTTGTGACCTGTCCCTGAACCGAAAGCTCACCGGCAACACTGGGAGAGCGGCGAGAGGATGGAGAGTTCATCGTGGGAGTGTCGTCCGAACCTATGAGAAGAAACAGGCTTTCGTGGGTGGCAAGCATCTCTTCTCCTTAACGTTATGTTCCTCCGCTGTCTCTGCCTTTTTTTTTTTTTTTTTTTTGAATCACAGCTTGGGGTAAAATGCTATGGAGCATGGCAGCTGCCTCTCCAGCCCTTCCACCAGGTCACAAAAACCTCTGTCCCAAGATGTTAAAACCAAGCATCATCCATTCATTAATTCACCAACTCCAGGGGACCAGGGCTAGACCCCCAGGGAGGAGGAGGCCTGTGCTCTGCCTCCAGGAACTCATAGAAAACTTCAGTGTTTCACACGTGCTCTCAGGCCAGAAGAGAATCAAGCGGTACTTAGCAAAGATCGACAAAAAGGCAACGGAGCAAGTAGGGCAGGCGAGGAGGCCGGGAACCTGGCAATGGGGCCCCTCATTCTCTCCCCTGAGCGGCTGCACGAGGGGCGCGGTGGCTGGGACGGGGGCGTCGGGACACTTACCCTCTGGCATTGTCAAGATGAATAAGGAAGCCGTCATCCCCAAATTTGGTGAACATCTCGTAATGGTGCCGGTCCATATTTCCTGTAAAGGAGGGGGGACGTTGGAGCTCGGGCCAGCAGGGCATGGAGGCCTGCTAGCTGTTCAGGGACAGGAGTCTGAACCCAGGGCCCCGAGCTGTCCTTCCCCCAGGGTTATTGGTGAAATTGCAGAGGGAGAAGGGAGCTGAAGAAGCAAACCCTAACGTGGGCTGCTTCCAAATCTAAGGCTTTTATTACACCCCCCGCCCCCCGCCAGGGATCCTACTACAGTGCATGGATGTGTGGCCTTCGCCACCTGCCCAAGCGCCTCAGCTGAGGCCGGGATGCAGAGGCAGGCAGGTCAGCCTCCCGAAGGGCATGCGACTGAGCGGGGGAGGCTGCTGTCTGACTTTAGATGGAAGCGTGTGTGCTGCTGCCTCTCTCTGGTCCCTGAGGGACTTGAAGGTGGGAATGACTGGTCCCCACCGAGGCCTCCCCTCTGCTGCTCGCTCGCTGTGCACCTCCTCCCTCCCTCCCTGGTTCCTTCTCACTTGGCGAAGGGAAGAGAGAACTTCCAGTCCGACACCTGTGATCTGAGGTCTGCTCGGGCCTCATGGCAGGGCTGGGTGCCTGCCCTTGGAGTGACGTCCCCTCCAAAGAGGGGAGCATGTTAGCTTCTGTCCCCAGGAGCTGGTGGGAGGTTATTCAGTCCTCGTAGTCCGGGATTACAGAGAACCCAGCCCACCCATGGAGCCCGCCGCCGCCACTGCCGCAGGCCCTGCACGGGGGCACCTGCCTGTCAGGAAGTCGAAGATGGCCATGTCGATGATGTTGAGCAGCCGGTTGCTGCTGTTGTGCGGGTAGATCTGCTTCACGGTGTCACAGTAAAGTGGATTGACCTCCCACCTGAGGGGGAGAAGAAGTCCTGGGGCTGGAAAAGCCAAGACGGCAAGGTGTTGGGGGCCCCCTTGCATCCCCCGCCCCCCAAATCCCTGGCTCCCTGGTCCTGCCCCAGGCTGGTGGCAGCTCCTCAGCACACAGGGGGTCCTGGGTGCACCCGGGACGACCCTGGGGAGGGACACACGGGCGCTGCAGATTCCACATGGTGAGGAGGGCCCGGGGCCTTCCACCACCCGTTTGCTGAGTGTCCGCCCTGCTGGGCGCTGGCTGTACTGACCTCACGCCAGAGGAAGCAGGGACCTGCTTCCTCTGCAGCCCTCACCCCAGGCCCCCTTTCGTCTGGTGGGCTCTCCCTCAGTCTTCACAAGTCCCTGAATTCCGGCACCCCCTCCAGAAATTCTTGCCTGCTTCCTTCTCCTCCCACCACAACTGGGGGCTCTGGATCGAGGAACCCCCTCCTTCAGTCACCTGATATTAAGGGAGGGCCTGCTCTGTGCCCGGGGGTGTGCCAGGCCCCGGGGGAACAACCAGGAGGTCCTGGCCTCACGGGGCTTCCTCAGTGAACCCGGGTCCCTCCTGTGGGCTCCTGGGGGGCATCTCTGTGCGATAGCAAGTGTGGCACTGCGTTTTCACCATTTGGCTGCTGTCTGACCACCCCCTGGACCGTGTGGCTTCTTGAAGGGGGAGCCCGTGTCTTTTGCATCAGCATCCCCTAGTGCTGAGAACACCATGGGCTCTTTGTAACTGAACACGTGAACTAAAGGGGCCGAACAGACGCCCAGGACCCATATGCGATGAGGCAAAGGGGGACTGGGGCAGCTTCAGGGACCTACGCCAGGCTGGCCACAAGTCCCTGGTACAGGGACCGTGGCCACTCTCAGGGACGTGGGATGGCATCGCGGCCAGGGGGCCAACTCACTCCTCTTTTCCTGCCAGCGAGTAGGAGCGGATCCAGGGGTTGGGCACAGACAGCCGGGGGGCCAGGTTGAGGGACGGCAGGAAGGCGGAGAGGGAGCCCTCCAGCAGGTGTGGGTTGCCGCAGACGGCGTATTCCGTCTTGCACATGTATGGGCACTTGGCAAAGAAGCACACGTTGCTGGCTGGAGGAGGGCAGAGGAGAGAACAGTAAGAGGAGGCATGTCATCTTCCTGCCCCACGAAGTCCACCAGGATGGAAGGGAAACCCTAAATTCATGGCTTGGGAAAAGACAGGAGAAGAAGAAAACATCGCCTTTTCCAGATCTAGGGGCTTGTGAATGCTATTAAACTGATCATCCTGGGTACCAATTTTCACATGCTTCAGCGTAGAGAAAGCGTGGGGCCCAGCCTCACAGCATCCCACCCACATGATTAGAACGGTCATTGTTTAAATGGATTACACCTGGTTCCAGAAAGGCTGGCATTAGCGTTCAGGGCTCAGACAGGCTAGTTAGCGTCTCACATACAACCATCTCCAGCCCCCAGTTCATCTCGTGTGACGCTCAGCTGGACCAGGGCGGAAGTGTCCAGTAATGGATGGCACTACCGGTCAGACCACATTCTTAGACCCAGAATATTGCCTTGGCCAGTACTCTACCTGGAGAGACAAAGAAAACACTCTGCAGGATTTCATTCTTGGTGACCTCCAGGATTTCCTTGGTGACGTTGACTAGCCTCCCCACTGTTGGTGGCACCCTTCGGAAGTCCAAAATCCTGAAAGAGAGGCAGCCCTGTTCAGATCTGAGAGAGGGTCAGGGAGTTAGATGGTCACCCACTAGAAATGGACTGGGCTTGCGGACCAGACCCAGCTGTGTTCCCGTTATGTCTCTGCAGGGCTGAGCCGACCATGCCCAGGGCACGCCTACGTCAAAGGGGCTGGCATCCTGGTCCCATCAAGTCTCCTGGGCAAAGCTCCCCACCAGCCAAGCTGTGTTCCAGGTCACAGCTTCTCACGCTTCAGTGTGCATATGAGTCACCTGGGATCTTGTGCAAATGCAGGCTCTGATTCAGTGGAGCCAGGGTGAGACCGTGATTCTGCATTTCTGAAAAGCTCCCTGGGAGGTGGCGGGGGGGATGTGTGTGTGGTGGGGGTGGCCAGGCTGCCAGTCCACAGACCACACCTTGAGGAGCAATGACGGGCAAACAGGAAGAGCTAGGAAGTT
Organism: Vicugna pacos; assembly: GCF_048564905.1. NCBI lineage: Eukaryota > Metazoa > Chordata > Mammalia > Artiodactyla > Camelidae > Vicugna > Vicugna pacos. The sequence continues at coordinate 52,975,819 of NC_133002.1, forward strand.
TAGGAATGAACTTTCACCTTTTACTGTCGTAAATTTAAGACTCTTTGGAGAAATGGGAGTGAGCACATTCTCCCCCCTTTTAAATCAGGAAACCAGAGCCAAAGGGCCATGTCTGGTTCAGGTGGCAGCTTGAGCTGCCTGGCAGGGTTCATTTTCTTTCTAAGTTACTCCTTTCATTACGTTAAAAGACCTCGAGTTTTTCAATCCATGGGGTTGGATGGGACGTGTTGGGTGTGAAGGCATCACTGGGGTTCGCGGATATGAGCAAGTGCCGGAGAGAAGGAACACCAGAGAGGTCTCCCTGAGGCTCTGCCCGCCTTGGGGCTGGCCTTGGCAGTGAACACCGTCCCCGCGGGGCCGGACCCCACCTGTCGAGATGGAACGCAGCAATCTCGGCATTGTGTCTCTGGAAGTCGATGAAGTAGAAAAAGTCCTCGGGCGTCTCTTCATCTCGCTGCTGTCTGGAAGGAAGGAAGGAATCACGCCCTGGACTCAGACTTCAAGCCCGAGAGGAGAGCTGACAGACGTGACCAGACGGAGAGGAAAACACACTTTCATGCTTTTACTGTACGCACAGCGTGATGCTGGAATGGCCCGAGGCTCCCTGGGCTTGGAGAAGACCCCCCCACACACACACCCACCCAGGCTGCACAGTAGCAGGAGCGGGGCTACTTGCAGGACATCGACTGTCCTGTTGGCATCCCCAACGCCACGTCTCCGATGCAAACAGCTCTGGCGACAGTGGCTGATTCTTTTAAAAACCCAGTAGTCAAGAGGGAAGAAATCCATTCTTCTGCAGATACACAGAAGACGGGGGACTGGCTCACACACCAGACGCAGGGAGCGCAGACCCGGATGCCAAGGACTGAGAGAGCTGGGGTACGAGACAGGACTTCATAAGAGGAAGAGTGTCCTGGAGGTACAGTTTCACACGACTGACATTTGAAGAGCAGATAGATTCCGGGTCTTTGTGCAACGGGGGTCCTGCTAGAGAGCTGAAGGTGGCTGGCGTAGAGGATATTTATTGACATACATTAAAAAAAAATCTCTAATGGATTCCTGAAAAGCATCATCCTGCCTGGTCTTGATGGATTGGCTGGGTGTGTATATTCAGAAATGTGCCTCCCAATAACTAAGGGCACCCCGGCTTCTGGCCCCATGTTGACTTGATGCTAGTAATCACTGGAAGAATGATGATCTTCAGATAATTTTACAATCTACCGTGTGGGGCTGCATGATGTTCGCAAAAGCAACATAAATGTGAGAAGATGTAATGTTGCGGAACGCTGCACGCAGACGGCACTTGAAATTGAAAGCGTGCCGTGCACTTGACCAGAAACGGCCATGGGTCCTGGAAACCAGAGGGAGGGGCTGCCCAGAAAGAGGAGACTCCTTTTTTTTTTAAAAGGTGCAGCCACATTTAAAGTATGCCCAGACCCGACCCACTTCTCCTCACTACTGCCGCCAAGAGTCCGGGCCAGCAAGGACCATCCCTGTGACCTAATCTCACTTTAATTCCTAAATTCTATCCGTAAGAACATACAGTCTCTCGGATGCCCTTCAGAATTTTCTGAAACGCCATTTCCTCATTTTCGTATGGCATATTTAGAAGTGACTTTAAATCTGAAAATCATTTTTCCTCTACATCAGTACTTCTCAGAACATGTGAAGCACAGATGGAGTTCTCATTGTACAGACTGTGTGTATTACGTTAAAATAAATCTCTAAATCACAGTCATAATTTACATCACCCACAGGTAAGTTTCTGTTTTCCTTTTTAAGAGGGGACCAATGCTATTTACTTGACATTACATATAGAAACAAATGCCTGCGTTTTCAAGAAATACATTTTAGAATGATACTTACTTTGGCAAATACATTTTAGAATTATACTTACTTTGGCTTTGGACTAAATTTTATAAAATGCAGATTAAACTTTGTGCTATGGCCTTAGCATAGATAAAATGGCTTTTATGACCTAATGTTGGAAGCTTTTGCATTATATTCAGGGGAAAAAAAAAACCTGGTTAACTTGAGCACTTCTGGCATTTTGTTTGTCATTGACAAGGCGGAGAAGAGGTTTCAGGCTGTTACGTCATGTGCTTTCCTGCAAATAACACACTGCAAGGGTGAGCAGTTTCTCCTCCCCCAAACGAAGTTCATCCACTTTCTGTTAGCTTCCAGTTTTTAAAAACTACAGGCACCCTGGTGTGCCGTACGAGAACTTCACTCAGAGAATGCAGTTCATGGATCTGCAGATTTATTATGATTTTTATGCTTCTCTTTAACGTCCTGTTTCTATATCAAGTGTTCCTTCTGTGTCCTCTCCTTAACTGGTGCTCAGTTATGAGTCTACATTAAACGTGCACAACTAACCATGACAATAATTTAAAACTCTCTAATGGCCCGAGCGTGATGGTGGCTCTTGTGTTCAGCTGAGTGCCTGTTTCTGGAGCCCGGACTGACTGTGTGTGCTCTCTGCTGTCATTCTCTTTTAAAAGGAGCACTTTTCTTTTTTTTTTTTAAGTACTTTATATGCTTGGATATAAGAGGGGATCCCCTCCCCAAACTGTCCCTCAGAAAAGGGAGTTTCTCTGTATTTAAGTCCTTGCATAGTCCCGCAAATGACAGGCTCCCCCCGCCTCTCAGTTTCTTAATTTTGTTTGGGACAGATTCCTTCAATAGGGATGCTGGTTTTATTACCCGACTGAACTGGTTTAAACAGCCTGGTGGTGGCGACGGGAAGAGAATTCAGCATTGATTTTAACCTTGACCCCAAACTCGACTCTAGCGATGATGAGGACCAATGTCAAAAATTCTGGACAGAGTTCAGGGTTTTCTTGGGCACAAACTACCCTGCCCTCTTTGCTCGGCCCTGCAGTAAACCTTATGCTGCTCCAAAAAGAAAAAGGACAGGTGAAATGTGAGACTGGGAGGGAAAAAAGCTAGATTTCCAAGTCTCTGTGTTGTTTTATATGAGATTTTTTTCATCAGTAAATTAAATATAGACAGACAGTCACTTGTTTCACGTCCATCTCTGAAAAGTTATATATTTAAATTGACCAAATAACTAAGTTTTTGGATTTTCACATGGGAAATGGAAGGTCTCCTTATATGGCAGTGGTTTTCAAGGCTGCCTGGGCCTTGACCCCCCCACCCCAGACCAATTCTTCTAGCCTTAGTTCTTTATAAGCACCTGGTACTTAATAAGTGCAGGGACTAGAGCTAAGATTCATTACTCAGCGCTCCTTCCACCATCAGACCCACCCACGGGGCCTTCAGTGAGCCTCTCCATTGATGGAAGGCTTGGAATCTAAGTCAGTCTAATGGGATTCCACTGGAAGGTGGTTCATTCTGGTAGAAAGCAAGACTTGGGTGACAGGAACCTCTCCTGCGCCATTTTCTCTTGGGCATCTCAACTCCAGGGGACCATTCCTGATTCAGGAGTCCCACACCTGTAGGCTGCAGACCCTTTGGGGGCCACGGATCCATATGCACACCAAGCTCCGTCCATAGACTGAATACACATTATTTCGCCCACATACATGCACTACAAAATGTTAAAGGCGTGCTCTTGCTTTACTTACGAATAAAACAGAGATTAATTTAAAGGTGTGACTGACTTCATAGTAGCCTTTCTTCATTGGCTGGTTTTTCAATCAAAACAAGTATTACTAGGTAGATCTCTATCAACTTTCTGAGGATTCTAGCCCTGGAAAAACGTGGGGATCAATTACAAAGGGGGAGTGTGAATTTAGCAATCCAGCCGCCTGGGTTTGAATCCTGGTTCCACTGCTTGCCGCTGGGAGGTTGGCGTGAGCGGACCTCTCCCAGCCTCAGTGTCTCCATCTGTAAAGTGGCCACCCAAACCACCTGGCTCATAAGAGGGTTGATGAATCAATGACACAGTTCGTGCCAAGTGTGCAATGTAGACACTAGCAAAGACCTACCTCTTAACGATTTTTAATTATTGTTACCAAAACGGTTATATGCTTGGGCAGATCGCCCAAAAGGCAGTCCACAAATGATTGGCTTAAAAAGATTTTGGACGACTTTTATTAATTTTTGGCCCAAACTCCCCCAGGGCAGCCACAGCTGGGCGTGGCGGTGAGGAAGGCAGTCACTTACCTCATAGGTTTGAACATGGCCTTCCCGAAGTCTGAGAACCTCAGAACCAGCTTGAGGTGGACCCCACTGGGTTTCACGACTGTATGGGGAAAAGGGGGAGTTAACGATGCTCCTGGGCCTGCGCTCCGGGCTGTGACCCTTTGTTCATTCAGTAAACCCGGCCCATTCCTTCTCTTTGCTCTTACTTGAGACCCTGAAGACTAGGATTTGCCTTCAAAGCCTGTGGGGCAAATTCCACCGTATCAGGCCATGGAGAGTGTGTCCAGGGACTCAAGGTATGACTTTTTCTGCTGTTACGGGAAAAGGGCAGACAAGGCAGTTTTCCCCAGATAGACATTCCCTGAAAACCCTCCAGGATGTTTGCCTAAGAAGGAAACATTCTTTATTGTGCTTCAGCAGCACCTTAGAGATTCTGACTGCGCCACCCGTAACATCGCACGAGCCTGGTTTATTGGGGTTGCTTCCTATTTAAGACTGCACACCTGGGCCACAACGGGGCTGGGTGAATTAGACACCCAAGGTGCACCTGCCCGGCCCTGACCATGAGTGCTGCCTCCTGACGTGTGTCCTGGGCGCCTCACTCGCCTGGCCCTGTCCAGGCCCTGCTGTAAGCCCTGTGAGGACCTGGACGATGCCTCCCCCACCTTTACCTTCCACAAAATGGCAAATGGCAGGGGCTGAACTAAAGAAAAGGGAAATCTTGGCACGACACATGGAAATTTCTGATGTGTGTTCAGTACATGGAGGTAAATGGATGAGGTTACTTGTGGCCGGCAGTGATGGGCTGGGGGCTTCAGTGTCCAGGCACGACTGCACCCCAGTCCTAGCACCCTGGGAGGAGAGAGTGCTGTATCTCATGCCTCTTTTTTTAAAAAATTCTACTAATCATTTACTCCAGGGAGTTTCAGCCTTGGCTGCATTAGAATCACTTGGAGGGTTTTAAAAATTCTGATGCCTGGGCCTCATCCTATGCAATTGAATCAAAACCTCCTGCGTGGAGGCCAGGCTGCAGCACATTTTAAAGCTCCCCATGTGACTCTAATCTGTTGCTGGGCTGAGAACCACGGCCCTGTACCACTGCTTCTTAAATCTGAAAATGCACTCCAATCCATTGAGGATTTTGTTAGAATCCAGATTCCAATTCAGAAAATCAGAGTGGGGACTGAGATTCTGCATTTCTATCAAGCTCTCCCAGGACGCCGATGCCGCCGGTCATGCTGGTCCCCGGACTACACGCTGACCAGCTGGGTCCTACACAAGAGCGCCTCTCTAATGCCTTCTCTTTTGTGTGGGTGGGTGGGGAGACACATCGGGTGCTCGGAGATTAGGCAGAGGGAGTCATGCTCTTCACCTCCCGACCAGGACCCCCATGGAGTGGATGGTGGGAACTTCACTTTTGTGCCAGATACTGGGGTTTACAGGGTAGTGACCGAGAATGAGTGGGGTGGAGGCGTGGCCAGAGCCAGGGTGGGTGGAGCCAGGGGTGGGCGGGGCCAGGGCCACTTACTCTGGGTGCAGTCACAGGCTCCAAGCAAGGCTTTCTCGTCCTGACTGTAATCTGTGAATTACAGAGGAGAAGGATGGTGAGAAAGTTCAGCCGTGCTCCTCGGAGAGCCCTTGACTCTGGTTCAGACGCCAGAGGGCGAAGATTGTGAGGCAGCCTAGGGCCCTTGGTCATTCAATAGGGCCGAGCCCCAAGCCTCTTTTGGCCTCATCCTTCCACTCTGCTCGTCCAGGCTCCATGCTCTCCAGCCCTTCAGTGGACACTCCAGCAGCACCTAGTTGGGAAACTGATGCTATCTTGATGTCTGCTAAGGGACTCGGTGTGTCCCTTAGACTGTCGAAGTGCTTGAAAGCACAGACTCGGAGTCAGCAGGGCCACCACTGGGTCCTTGGCCAGGTTGCTTAACCTCTCTGAGCCTCAGTTTTCCCATCTGTAAAATGGCAATGATAATGGTTACATCATAAGACCACCGTGTGAAAGAGAGAGTCACCAGGTTCAAAAGGAGCTCTAGATGAGTGGTAGCCATCACCTCTCCGTAAACTACAGGACACCTCCTATGCGCCTCTTATGGGGCTGTGATGAGCTCATCGTTGTAAGCTCTCTTTCACAGGGAAAAAGATCAACGTCCATGTTTTTCTTCTTCTTGTTCTACTGGGTGTTAGAATCAACCCATTACTATTCCATCCCGGAGCCCGGCCTGAGACGGTTTCCGCAGCCTCTTGGGGAGAACGTCAGGCCATCCCGCCCGGCCCGTGACCCTCACCAGCACTGATGGTGGGAAAGTGCCTCATGTCGTGGAGGAGTTTGCTGACGACGGGACTGGACCGGGAGTACAGCCCTTGGCGGTTGATCCCCAGGTGGAACTGGACCCAGCTGGCCTCCGGTCGGAGCTGCAGTGGGGGGTCCAGGGAAGTGAGGTTCAGCTGCTCTTTGTACATCTTGTGTCGCCTGAAAGAGCAGGAAGAGTTTTGTTTTTTTCAGGTTGGGGAACAAGGATGCAAAGACCTGCCGAAATGCCTTGTCCAGACTCTCCATTCGCTCTTTTATTCATTCAACAGGAGTACGAAGCACCTAATAGGCCCCCGGCTCGATGCTGTGCTCAGGATACCACATGCTGAAGCAGCCACATGCCTTCCTGGCCCCCAAGAGCGTACAATCTAGTGAGCGAAATAGGCAGACAGTTACACAGTGCCACACACACATATGCAAATACCCAACGACAAACCACAACAAATACTGTGAAGAAAAAGGGCAGATGGTTAAGAGTAACATGAGGGACCTCAGATAATCCGATATCTCAGGGAGTGATCTGAGCCTCTTTGTGCACTTCCCCATGAAAAAGTCTGTATTTTGTATTTCCCAATATTTCCTGACCTAAGAGGTCCAGAGATAGGAGAGAGAAGGTAATTGGTGAGAATGAAAAGAATGAGGGTGAAGACCCTTAAGCAGAGCTGGGAGCTAAGTTAGATGAATCAATACATCATATAAGAAAAGAAGAATTAATTAGCCATTTTCTCTTTGTCCTGCTCAGGAGCCGTTTCTGCCAGGGTGAAAAGAAAAAAGTCAAAAACAATGCCACTGCCACACAGAGGTTCAGAGTCTAGAGCAGGAGACAAGTCGTCTGTCTATAAAAGAAGCAGAGCAAAACAGAAGGCAGGGGTCCATCGACTGCTAGGCAAGTCTTCAGGCTAATATGCCTTTGGAGAAGGGAAAGATGATTATATGATGAAGAGGAAGGCTCCAGTGGGAGAAAGTGGACTTCAGCTGCATTCAGATGGGTGGCGTTTGGATTGAAGGGGAGATTTGGAGACTGCAGTTGCGTTGGGGGCAATATGAACGCTCAGAGAGGCAGGCAAGGGACAGCTATATCAGAGGATTAGAGAGGGAAATTGGATATATAGATGGTTGAGTGAAAAGATGGAGGCCTTTGGACTGGAAAGCAAGGCAAGCTAGCATACGTCATCTAGCGAGGTAAAGCTGATCGTGAGGGGTAGGTGGCACCATGGGGGCAGGGTTTCGGTGTCCCTGTGCATCTGTATTTCTTTTTCTTTTTTTTAACTTTTATTGAGTAATAGTCATTTTACACTGTTGTGTCAAATTCTAGTGTAGAGTACAATTTTTCAGTTATATATGAACATATATATATTCACTTTTTTTTTTGCTATGAGCTACCACAAGATCTTGTTTATATTTCCCTGTGCTATACAGTATAATCTTGTTTATCTATTCTGCATTTTAAAATGCCAGTCTGTTCCTTCCCACCCCCGCCCCCTTGGCAACCACACGTTTGTATTCTATGTCTATGAGTCTGTTTCTGTTTTGTATTTATGCTTTGTTTTGTTTTGTTTTGTTTTTCGATTCCTCATATGAGCGATCTCATATGGTATTTTTCTTTCTATTTCTGGCTTACTTCACTTAGAATGACGTTCTCCAGGAACATCCATGTTGCTGCTAATGGCGTTATGTTGTCAGTTTTTATGACTGAATAGTATTCCATTGTATAAATATACATCTTCTTACTAAATCATCTGTTGATGGACATTTAAGCTGTTTCCATGTCTTGGCTATTGTAAATAGAGCTGCTATGAACATTGGGGTGCAGGTGTCATTTTGAAGTAGGGTTCCTTCTGGATTTATGCCCAGGAACGGGATTCCTGGGTCATAGGGTAAGTCTATTCCCAGTCTTTTGAGGAATCTCCATACTGTTTTCCACAATGCATCTGTATTTCTTATACTGTGACTTAGCTCCACTACCACTTTCTTTCTGGGTGTTTGAACTCAGTGTCTCTTTGGTCTTCTGCCACTTGCCTTCCCACCCCGGGTTCTGCCAGGCTGTGTGCTTGGATAGATTCAGACACTCGAAGCTTTGCCATCTTACCAAGACCAGGCCCTCCAACTTCCACTGGCTGACTCCTAGACACCGATCAACTTCTGGGGCCAGGGCTGTGTACAAAGCAAACCCTTTGTTCTCATGAAACTTACATTTTCCCAGGGAAATCATTTATTCCGAGTTGTCAAGAGAAGCTGGAAATCCAGATTTTGATCAGAATGTGTAATCTCCTTTTTAAAACATGTTGACTTGAATGTAAAAATATCCTGTGTGGGCTGGGTCTACATTCCAAAGTAAACGAAACCAGTATCTTGAAAAAATATCTGCACTGCCACGTTCACTGCAGCGTTATTCACAACAGCCAAGATACGGCAGCAACCTAAGTGTCTGTCAGTGGATGAATGGGTAAAGAAAATGTGGTACGTACACACCATGGGAATATGATCCAGCTTTAAAATAGGAAGGAAATCCTGCCATTTGCAGCAGCCTGAATGAACTTGGAGGACATGATGCCAAGGGAAATAAGCCAGACACAGAAAGACAAATGCTGTGAGACCTCACTTATAGGTGGAATCTAAAACAGTCAAGCTCCTAGAAGCACAGAGTGGAATAGTGGTTGCTAGGGGCTGGAGGGAGGGGGAAATGGGGGGACGTACAGAGTTTCTGTTCCTCAGGATGAATACTTTCCAGGGACCTAATGTACCGCGTGGTGAGTATCGTTAATAATACTACATTGTGGACTTGAAATTTGCTAGGAGGGTGGGAGATCTTAAGTGTTCCCACCCCACACACCCGCCCTTCTTCCACACACAAATGCTCACTACACGACGTGATGGATGTGTTTCATGCTTGATGGTGGTGATTATTTCACAATGCATGCATATATCAAAATATTATGTTGTATGTCTTCAGTGTGTGTGCAATTTTTGTCCGTTATACCTCAATAAAGTTGGAAAAACACCACCACCACAAGATAGCAGTCAATTTGTGTTCTTTGCCCTATGCTGTTAAAGCCGATGCAGATGTGATCAGGGTTGACGCAGGATAATGTTAAGACCCCCCCCCCCCACCCCAGCTCTGGAGAAGCACACGCACGGGGGGAGAAGGCAAGAGAGCATAAGTATCTGAAGATTTGTCCTCCAAGAGCAGCAGGGAGAAAGATGGCTGGGATGTCCCCACCAAGAGCGCGAGGCCTGGACAGGCAGCCTCCCAGCTGGGGATGATGGGGAGAGATGTGAACCAGCTGAGTAATTATTTGAAGTGTCTCATGTTAACGCTGCTTCAGACCTAGTAGTTTCTGAGAATCAAGGGGAAGGGCAAATTGTTGAGTAGATTTGCAGGCCTCCTGCCAGCATTTCCTGACTTTATTAACATTGATTTTTATTTCAAAAGATAGCTGGGCTGGGCTGTCATGCCCAAGGCTACTTTGAGGCTAAAACTATGGGACTGCTTGACTCTCTGGGGTGTCTGCTGGAGAGACTGCAAAGTCCTGAGCTGAGCTGGTCACCCTGAACTAGAACAGCACAGAAGGGAAGCTGGGGAAAGAGAAATGGTGATTCAGGCTGGGCTGGGTTTCGGGAGCAGGGGTCGGGGAGGAGGGGAAGTTTTAATCAGTGGCGCTGATGGCTGATACGTTCCAGCTACAGCAACAGTCGGGGCTGCAGCATCCAAATCGAAGGACAAGTGTGGCAAACCGACTGTAATTTCTGCAAGAGGACAAATTGCTCTTTAAAGTGTCTGCATTTACTGTTGGGCTGGGGACACGTGGCTCTCTGGTTAGCTACTCTGCCCTTGCCAGGGGCAGTGTCACAATCTGGACAGAGGGTTGTCCATGGGGGCGTCAGAGGGCGGAAAGAAAGGGCATCATGGGATCCTTCCCACTGCGGGCTTTTCTGTTTTGTTTTTGTTTGTTTTGTTTTGTTTTTTAATGGTCAAGGTAGAGCTGCCAAGAGTAGTTTATTTCTTGTTGGAAACTTTGCTTGTGTGCCTTTTGTTCCTTGGGGCCAACTGGCAGGGGCTGGCTTGGACAGGTAGCTGAAAATCTGCCCTGGTGGGGCAGCTTACACCATGGAAACTGGCAAATGTTACAAATTGGGGCTTTTTTACCCTGAAAGGGGAGCCAGTTCCACAGCACACTGGCCTGGGCTCTGACTACAGTGTGTGCTTGTGAGTGGAAAAATGGTGAACGCAGAGAGAAGTCACCTGCTCTTTTTCCCTGTTTGTGATACTCAAGGGGGAAAAGAAGGCATATTTCTAAAAATGCAGCTCAATATGGCAGCAGTAAATATCACTATATTAAAAATATATATTATACATATATGGAGGGGGAGGGGAAGGGCTGTGCACAGTAGCAGCCGAGATCATCCTGGTCTTCAGGCTAGCCGAACTTTTAAAGGAAGAGAAAGAGAAGTTCTCACAAAAATAAAGCATGAAGTAGTATAATTTTATGATTTATTATTTTTTTAGGGGGGAGGTAGTTAGGTTTATTTATTTATTTATTTTTAGAGGAGATGCTGGGGGTTGAACCCAGGACCTTGTGTGTGCTAGGTGTGTGCTCTACCCCTTGAGCTATCCCCACCTGCTAAGCATGAAGTGTTGATGGATGTTGCTTTCATCAATAAAAAGAAAACCTGTTACAAGGCCAGTGACCCTGAGGGGAGGAGTAAACACCACTTTGCTCCTTACCCTCCGCAATACCGGAGTTTTCCACAGAAATTGTCTCCTGAAACGAATGGCACTTTCATTAGACTTAAAAATATCAACATGCTTGATTGTATTTATTTATTTTTGAAACAGGAAATACATGTTCCAAAATTTTAATTCCACAAATCTTCCTTTCATTCCCTGTCCCCCAGTCCACCCACTTCCCCTCTCCAGAGAATACTGATGTTGTCAGTTTTTTTTCCCCTTATCTCCTTCCGCTTTTATTTTTATAGGTAGAGTAACAGAAAATCCATGCTGTCCTGAAATGTGCTTTATTCTCTTGCCCACAGGTTTTGGCAGTTGTTCCAATTCAGCACACAGGATATTTCTCATCACTTTTCAAGGCTGCATAGTATTCCGGTGTATGGGAATCGCAGAATTAATCTAATTCCCTTTTGGTAGAAATCTAGATTGTTTGAAATCTTTTGTTACAAGTGACGCTGTGATGTTTAACCTGTACATATGATGTTTCCCCTGTGCAGGAGGATGTCTGTACAATGAAATCCTAGGAATGTTACTGACGTGTCAAAGGTATGTATACTCGTCAGTGTTAACAGATGTTGCCAAATTGCCCTCCTCCAAGGCTAACGTCACCTCCCCTTCCCGAAAGCACCGTATGAAACTATTTTCAGGAAGCTTTGTCAACAGCGTCATTACACTTTTTGATCTTTGTCAATCTTATTTAGTAAGTGAGAAATGGTACCTTCGTGTATTTTAAATGCGCAGCTCTATCTTGTCAGGAGTGAAGCTGAGCATCTCTGCATGTGTTCAAGACTCATTTATGTTTCCTTTGCCCATGTTTGTGCTGGGTTGTTCATCTTTTACTTATTGGTTTCATACATCAAGAAAATTAGCTCTTTTTCCCTGATATGATTTGCAAATATTCCCCCCTCCCATTTTTTTTGACTTTACTTAGGGATAATCTTTTTTCATGCAAACATGTTGATTTTTATAAGGTTGAAATGACCACTCCTTTTATTCATAGCTCTGACTTCCATGTTATACTTAGAAAAGCCAGTCTCCCTTTGAAATGACAGGAATGCAAAACCAAACCAAAACAAACCATGGTTCCCTCTAGTGTCTTCTGGTTCCATTCTTGTCCATTTAAGTATCTGACATGTCGGGTTGGGGTACAGCTCACTGGTCGAGCCCCTGTTTAGCATGCATGAGATCCTGGGTTTGAGCCCCAGTACCTCCATTAACGACAACAACAAAAAAGATTATTAAAAAAAAATAAATGCCTGACATGTCTAGAATTTATTTAGTAAAGGTGTCAGGTATGGTTGTGCCCACCCCCCAGATAGCTAGCCAGTTCTCTAAAAATCATTTCTGAAACAATCCATTTTTTAAAACTTCATTGATTCAAAATGTCATCTTTTTTTCACACAATAAATTTCCATTTATCTTTGGGTCTGTTTCCGGGCTCTCCATTCTGTTTCATGTTCTGTCTAGCCATGCTTTGGTGTGATGCTGTTTGAACTTTTTAAAACTTTATAAAACACTTTAACTGCTGGGAAGTCTAGTCCCCGCCAACCCCTCCACTTACCGCTCTTTTTAAAGAGTTTTCCTCTTTTATAGTCCAACCTATGTCGTAATCTGCATGAATTTTACAATGCCAAAACCCTTTCAAAATGGAAACCTCCAAAGGGTTTAAACAGGCTTGTCAAGTAGCGTTATTATAATGCTTTCTTGCATTATTGATGAGGATAGTTGGCACTGCTGTCTAGAGAGCAGTTTTCCGTTTCAAGATGTTACCCTATGACTCAGCAATTTCATTGGTGCAGCTTATCCAGCAGAGCTATTTGCACAACTGCGTGAGGAAGTACCTTCGAGGGTGTTCACCGCAGTGTTGTTTATAACGATACAAGTGGAGCAAATACAAATGTCTGTGACAGGGGGGTGGAAGAGACGGCTCTGAATTTAGTGACATGGAAGAATGCCTAACTGCAGAACGGTTCATAGAGTGGATCTCATGAGTTTTTTGTTGTTGTTAAAAATGTCAGACATATACTTATATAGACACAAACACTTTGCTGTGCGTGAGAAGAGGTACACACTCTGTTAATGACGGGAGGCCTTGAGGGTCATGAAGAGCAACTTTGACTTCTTACTTGATGCATTTCTGTTAATTTGGCGATTAAACAACTAACACGAAGAGCTGCTTCTCTCCCTCACTCCTCCCTTTGTCTCCCTATCTAATGTCCTCTCCATCACCTTTTCAGCCTCCCCAGACCTGGCAAATAAGCTCTCTTTGTGCTTGGATGGATTATGATTGGGCGGAATGCTCCATCCTCTTGGCCTCGGCGGGTAATTCGGGCACGTCCCCATGCCCCAAGCTGTGCCAATTTAAGGATGCCTGGAGAATTTTCAGGGGCCACCAGAGAACAGTGAGTCTCTTTTTCTGGGATTCTCAGCTATCAGGACACTGTAGTGAGGAGCTGCTGGTGGCCAGAAAGCTTGCCTAGTGTTGCCACTGCCGAGGAGACAGAACTGAAAGATGAGTGACAGGGGAAAGAGGGCCCAAGGCTGCCGGGTGGCATCGTCTGAGCGCCTGGATGCAGCCATCACACCCGGACATCACAGTTATCTGAGTGGAGCAAGCCCTCTTCCCCTCGCTGCTTTGGGTGTGTTTCCATCACTTGCCCTTTGGAAGATGCAAATCTCGCTTCCGATGTGTTGCACGCTTGCCCTGTTTCTGGGAGATGCTGCCAGCACCCACTCTACACAGTCACACACATACACACCATACCGGGGAGGGGAGCCTGGCCATCTCATCTACCTCCCGGGTGCCAGGCAGGACTGAGAGATTCATTCCTTCGTGTCCACAGTTATTAGGTCAGTAGAAAACCAAAACCACTTTCCTGGTCTCACCGTCTGTGTGAGTCAACATGACAAGTCCCTTTCTCAATCATCTTCATTATCACTCAGTGCCTGATTAAACCCCTCGGTCTGCCTCCAAACCCCCAGCCTGCTGGGATAGCAGTCTTCACCTAGAGAACTTGGACAGGGACCGTCTCAAACGCCCCCACCTCCAGCACAAACATTTCCTTGACTTCCCCAAATAAAGAATAAATGGCACAAAAGCAAAACACAAGGCATGGTTTGGTTTCAACGATGACAGTGACAAAGTTCTACCCCTGCAGGGATGAGGTGAGCGTGTCAAAGAACGCAGACATTAATGCACACCTGACAGTTAAGCAAGAGCTAACCAGGAGCGCAGCAGGAGGAAAGGACAGAATTTTGTGCCACAAAGACCTGCTCCTGCCTCTTTCCAGCAGGATGACCTTGAGCTTTGGGCTTGGTGTCACTGCCATACACACAGTATCTCATATGAGCCTCCAGCCACCTGGCGACATACATACTCTTATACCAGTTTGCAAATGAGAAGACTGAAGACAGGGCTTGGCCTTAAAATAGTAGTTGAAGCCCTCTGAGCCTCAGTTTATCTACTGTGGAAAATGGGGACGCTGAGACCTACCTCGTTGTGTGTCATAAGAATTAAGTGTAGCAACATCCAACAACAGACTAGGTGTCCAAGGATGGTCGTTATTTTAAATTATTATTACTGTTTATAAAGACTAAAGATCAGGTAGATGACAAGTTTTCAAAAACGCACCTGTAGTGGGTTACTAGAAACCGCCAGGTTTGCTAGCCAGAACCACATCCCTCGGAACATGCCATAAGCAAGGGATGTCATACCGTCCCTTCAGCATCTGCATCATTTTGCTCTGCTAGACAATGCTGACTGCATGCCTTGGCATGTCTGCGAGGTCGTGGATCATCCCCGGGACCTGGGAATCCGCTGCGGCTTGTCTGCGGTCTTTCGATGTGCAAACTAAGCAGTAGCCAAGTTATCTTCGAGGCATTAGAGAAAAATGCTTCTTCAGCCCTTTGAACGTTCAGGCAGGTCTGGCCTTGGGACATAGGAGTGGGCGTCTGTTGGCGTGGGGAAGGGACGGGAATCCTGCAGCCGGCACCTCAGCTGCTCTCAGTGGGCTAAGTGGGGTCCTCTTCCTGGGAAGTGGGGCGCTGAGAGCGTGTGGAAGGTGCCCACCCGTGCCGTGTCCCTTCTGGGATCCTGAGGGCACAGCCCCCGAGGTGCGGTATTAATTGGCCAGGTGCAGGGAACACCTCTGGCAAGGAGGGGAGACAGTGACTCAGAGGGTTCAGGGAGGATCTGGAAGGTTCTCAGAGGCGTGGGCATGCCCCCACATTCCTAGTCACTGACCGTATAGCTTCGGGTCTGAAGAACCTCCTGGGTACCTAGATTTCCTTGTCTGGAGGGAACAGAAGGGATATGATTGACCCCCCCCACCGCCCCACTTGGTTTCAAGGCGTAGATACCTCCTGTATTTACGGGTTCCTTGTGGGTTGGGGTCAGGCCCTTTGGGGATAATTTTGGCACTAGATCCTGCAAATACACACACAGCAGTTACGCTCTCTGACAGCCCCTAGTGTGGGAGGCTGGGGCTGTATCAGCGAGGGGGAGTCGAGGCCCCCATTAATTCTTCTCCAAAACTAAGCATTCGTAAGGTTACCTGGCTGCAAAGCGCAGACATCTTTGACTCCCGTCCGCTCCAAATCATTTCTAAAACCTGTACTTTCACCTCCACCACCTGCAAAATTTTTCCTTTTCTTTCTGCTCCAGCTCAAACCTCAGTCTCTTACCTGGAGCCTAAAATAGCCTCTTCACTGATATTCATAACTCAGTCTTCCCCTCGCTTCTCTCCAGGCCCTGATCACTGCCAAATGATCTGGAAATCACAGCTCCAAGTATACGCCTGCCTCCTGCAAAATCTTCCACTCTGTCTCCGCTGCCCATGGAATCTGGTCTAGACTCCTGACTACATACACCAGAGCCCTTTTACTCCTTTTAGTCTTTCTCCCCATCACCCCTCTACCTAAGCGCTCGTGTTTAATGCTCCCCAACTTCCCTCCCCACCTGATGCTGTTTCTTCTCTTGGAATGACTTCTTCCACAGTTTCATCCCCAGAATTCCTTCCCAGCCTTCCCAAGTTTCCCCAGTTCCCTCCCAGGTGCCCAAGGAGCTCCCTCTTTGAAGCTTTTCCAATTCTACTACTGGATATGATCTTTCCCTCTCTCGCCAATTTGTACACACCTCCCATTTGTTCTACCGTTCCTGCTGTAGGTAACACGTGCTCAATACATATTTGTTGGATGAATGAAGGCGTTCCTTCTCTAACCCACAGCGGGTGCACAGCTCTGTAAGAAGCGCCCTCTGCCTTTCTCTGGAAAGACAGTTAGCGGCAATCACAGGCTTACCCAAGAGAAGCTGATTTGCATGCCTTTTGGATATAGTTATGTTCGCTATTATGCTAAAGTTTCCAGAAATCCTGCCTTGCCGTCCTTCCTTCTTCCTAACTGTATCATTCTCTTAAATTTCCCGGTTCTCCTGAGTCAGGACAGACCGAACTGATCGGAGGAATTAACTTCTGTCCTTTCTGCTGAAATAACCAGTCTCCCTTTGGCACCTGAGCCCGAGTTCCCTGCCAAAACCTAAGACGCTAAGCTCTCTGAAGCACAGCTATTTAAACTGCATGCCTTAGAATTTGTATTTTGCTACCTTCACTGGTTGTGAAGCCATTATGAGAAATGACATACTCGCTGCTTGCTAAGTGCTCACACTGGGGTCCCCTGGGGAGGAATTTGGTAATAGTCCACTAATTATTTTCTAATTGGTTGGCCCCCCCACCCCCACCCCCTGCTCATTTCCTGGAGCTGAGCATTCCTGGGCATTTGTAGGAGATGCTGTGCCAGGTGGAGAGGTATGAAGGGCCCCACTGCCCCATCACCAGGCTTAAGATGGATGGTCTGTGGAGGTTCATGGGGCCCTGGCCATCTGCACCCGGATCCCGAACAGCCGGAGGGAGGTGGGAATGGGGCTGTCAGGCACTCAGGCAAAAATTCTCTCGGTTGGAAACTCAGCGTTGCGGTCATTGTGCTGTAGTGTTGGGAGAGAGACGGAGCAACAGTGAAAGATTTCAGAGCCACGTGTTTTCTCCCCAACTACGCTCTACATTTCCTGAGAGCAGGAGTCTGCCTTGTATTTCTTTTGCATTTTGCTCAGCATTTGACCAAGTGCTCTGCATGCAGTAAATTCTCTATAAATAACTGATTTTTAGAGTAACTGAACACGTTTCCTGCTGCAAAACTTCCATCAGACTCCAGAACACTCGTATTACAACTTGGGGAGGGGAGGGGAAATCTCTCAAAGATAGGAGTTGCACTAGAACTCTCTCTCTGTTAGAACAGAACTCATAAAGTTATGTATCTACTTATTTATTACCTTAACCATCTTATGAATTTCCAAAAGCACTCTGCTATAAAGAAAATTATAAAAGCATTAGAGTGGGCCTCTAAGGGACTTGGCTTTCAAATTAAATCCATGCATCTGTTTGATCCATATGTTTCAATATCCTTGTCCTTGACATTGGTCTTGGAGAGAACATCTTCCCTGAGTTGTTTTTATCGTGGTGGTGATGAGTTTGGGAAAACCCTCCTCTGTCTTCTCCTGCGTCCCCTGTGAGTAAGAAGGATTCAGGTTTAGTGGGACCTGACGCCTATACAATTCGGAGGACTATTTCTAAGAAAAAGAGTATAAATTTGTGAATACAAAATTAGGCGTGAGAGCTGTTTCTTTGGAATGAGAAAAGACAGCAACAAATTACTAGTGCCTTGAAGATTTAGATCCCATTCTTCCCGAGGTTAACATAGAAATACGTCTTGATTGCAACCTGTCTCCCTTCCCTTGCTGTCTCACCTCAACCTCCCGCCACCCCCACAGCTTCCTGTACCCACTGGGGAAGCAAGAGGCCCTGGACTGAAGCTTGATCAGCTCCATGGTAAATCTGCCTCTGACAGGCAATTAGACCATTCACAGCCGAGAACTATTTACTGAGCGCCCAGTGTGAACGTCACTTTCAGGCACACTATTCTAGGGAAGCCAAGGGCTTTAGCTAAAGGACCTTCTGGACTCTCCCAGCCGGCACCCGAGTAGGAGGGCATCAGAACAGCCCTGAGTGGAAATGCTGGAGGCCAGGAAATGCATGGGCTTTTGGAAATGGTTTTTCGAGGGGACATTGTTTCTGAGACCAGTGAGCTCCTGCAGGCTGCGTGTCCTCACCACAGAATGATCTAGAACAGCCAACTCTCCCCAGATTTGGCAGACTCGTGGGCTGATCACCAAAATCCTCTGGCTTTTCATAAATAGGCACAGGATGCTGACTGACGTCTCCCCATCGCTCCGTCCCACCCATGGGCTCATGTCCCCCTTCTCTTCATCTGCCTCCCCAGCCGTTTAGCTCTGGGCGCCCGAGGCCAACGAAGTCCCCGGAAGCTGTGAGCCGAAACTACCAGCGATCTGTCAGCCCCCAAACCAGTCCCCAACCCCTCACCTCCTCAGCTCACTTGCCCTCGGGAGTCTGCCCTTCAGCCACGTCAGTGAGGTCATGGGCTACAGCTTGATTTTATGGGAAGGTGACAGGTGATGCTGTCCCTGGATCTATGAATCAGAGTCACTATTAGTGGTGAGTCTGCAAATCCAGACAGAGTGGAAGGCAGGGAGGCAGGTCCCTCACCCGGAGCCCTGGCCCTGCCACTCACAGCTGTGTGACCTAGGGCAGGTTATTTGAACTCTCTGTGCCTCTGAAAAGTAGGGGAAATACATTAGTTTTAGTGAGGATTAAATAAATTCATAGTTGTTTAGTGAGTTCTCACTATGATTTCTGAGATTCCGTTAACAGAGAGGCTGCTGGGCCTGAGGCAGGTGGGGAAGGAGGGCTGTGCGGGATGATTTATGATGGCTGCGGAACCTCCCAGGTACCCGGTTCTGTGTGCTAGGATGAGAGCAAGCGCTCCACGCTGTGCTCCCTGGGACGGCCCCCGCGGCAGGCTGGGGAGCAGGCTGAGACACCCACATCCTAATCCTGGAGCCTGTCAGTGTTTCCTTATGTGCCCAAAGGGACTTGCAGAAGTGACAGTTAGGGATGTGGAGACGGGGTGATGATCCCGGATGATCTGGGTGGCTCTGAGCGTGATTGCAAATACCCTCCCAAGACAGACACATGGGGGAGAAGGCAAAGAGCAGAGGAGGAGGCGATGTGACCCCAGAGGCCGACACTGGAGTGAAGTTTCCTGGAGCCACCGGAGGCTGGAAGAAGCAAGAAATGGATTTTCTCCTAGAGCCTATGCGGGCAGCAGGGCCATGTGTATACCTTGATATTGGACTTCTGCCCTCCGGAAACATCAGAGGATAAATTTCTGTGCTGTTCAGCCACCCAGGGCTGTGATGGCAGTTCAGGGAAACACATCCAAGCAGCCATCAGCAGCTACAGCTGACGGAGCCGACGGGAACCCCCAGGCTCGGAGTGGTTCTGGGCACTGCTGCTCCTGAGAACAAATCCAAGGGGCGCCCCGCTACTTCCCCACGCCCAGGAGCTGTCACTGCGGGGAGTGGTTGCCAAGTTGGAGAGAGGCTATTGCTTCTCCGCCCATCCCAAGTTCCGGAACGTGGCTGCCTCCTGAACCCTTTGAATGGACCCGGCCGGCCAATGAGACAAGCTCCGGGGAAACCACAGGAGCCCTGGGACAGGCCACAACAGAGCCTCCTCTCTGGCTGTCTGGCCCCCTCCTCACACCTGCGTTCAGCTTTGGCCTAAGAGAACGAGCCAGATGCCTATGGCAGGTAAGAATCCTAGTTCCAGGGGCTGGGACTATGATCTCAGTGACAAACTTGCATCTGCACCCTCACGACAACCTCCAGACCTATGACCGGAGATGAAGTAGACTGACCCCCTGGAGAAGATGGCAAGGATAGAGATCCCCGGACTCGAGGCAGGGAACTAGCAGGGGCCTTCTGGCTGGGCTGCATTTCCCAGACTGTGGTCCTGGGCACCGAACGAAGCACCAGCATCACTGACAAACATCACTTGCCCCACACGAATAAAACTGGGAAGAGTGGCAAACTCTCACCTCTCTGGGGAAGTCACAGTCACCATAAAGGCAGCGAAGGCTCTGAGAAGTCCTGCAGTCAGGACTCTGGTTCAGAGAGCACTTCCTAAACGCTTCCTTTACGTAGCACATGTCAATGTCCGCTGGGCTCTGTGTGACACACAGGGCATTTTGGGAAACGTTAAATATTAACCCTGGACCCTCAACCTCATCACGATGTGATGGTCACAGAGCCGAGGTCCCACAGCTGCAGGCTATTTTTTTTTTTCCGTAGGACACTGCCTCCATGGTGTAGACCAGAGGTTCTCAACTCGGGGGCAATTTTACCCACTGGGGTGGCAATATTTAGACACTTTTGCATCATAGGTGGTGGTGGGGGCTGCTAAGGGGTGCTGCTAAAAATCCTTTAATGCACAAGAGAGCCTGGTGCTGCAGAAAACTATCTGCCCCAAATGTCAGGAGCGCGGAGGTTGAGAGACCCTGGGCTGGAGCCACAGAATCTCGAGCAAATAAAGCACTTACTCCTCCGATAATGACCTGAAAATTGCTATGAAGGATCCTGGACTCTGTGCAATTTAATATTTCCTATAAGACAGCATAAAGCAGGGTCTCCAACACTCCTCCTATATCTTCTGCACAGCAAAAAAATTTTAATATTTAATTGTTAAAAAACCCCAAACTTACAGTTACCAAAGGGGAAAGAGGGGGGAGGGATAAATTGGGAATCCGGGATTAAAAGCTGCACACTACTATATATAAAATAGATAAACAACAAGGACCTACTGTACAGCACAGGGAACTACATTCAGTGTCTTATAATAACCTATAATGGAAAAGAATCTGAAAAAGAATTTGTATATGCAACTGAACCACTTTGCTGTACACCTGAAACACTGTAAATCCACTGTATTTCAATTAAAAAAAGGAAAAAGAAAAGGAGGAGCCTTAAAAATGCACACGCTGGGGCCTCTAATACATAAAGCTTGACCAGAATATACTTCTTTTCAAAAGAGTGTGAACTTGACCTTACCGCCCATAGTGCGTGCATGGACATCTGAAGGAGGGACGGCTCTGAGTGTAGGGTTAGGCTGGGGGCACACATTTTCATGGTTCTCAGGCAAATTTCCTTGCGCCTTCCCTACAGATTAAATTCTTCCAGGTCCTTGGCCTGTGTGCTCATGCTAATTTGCCTGGTATAATTTTTCCATCTGATTTACACACTGAGAGGGTAATTGCAGATCTTGGCATCTTTTTCCTCCTCGGTGTAAGCAGTCACCCGTGGGGTAGGATAATTTATTGAGATATTAATGTGCTTTCCGTTCTTGCGGAATCTTACCCACCCCCATTCTAAGGAGGTGGCCGGACTCTGCGTTTCCTTGTCTTCGAGGGTGCTGGTGACCCAGGACCAGGCAGACCCTTAGACAGGTTTCCCCACCCCTTCTCTGGCTTTTAAACATTTTTTATTTTTGGAGAGCCTCAGCTCAGTGAAGGGAGAGGCTAGCTGGTGGGGTGGGGGTTGGGGGCTGGACGGAGAGTAGGGAGTGTGGACACAAGACACACTTTGGGGAAGCGTGCAGATCCTCCAAGATTATGAAAGGAGAGCTGGCTTGGGTGGTGGGTCTGGCCTGTTTCCTGGAGGTGACCTGCGGTGGTGGGAAATGGCTCTGTGCTGTGCCCAAAAAGACACATTTCAGGCACCAGGAACCCCCCTCAGCAAACAATCCTGCACTTGAAGTTGGCGCAGAAATGACACTGCCACCCTTCTGCACAAGACCGGGTGACGGAACACGGACTAGAGGGTCTTCCTCAAATGCTCTGCCACCTAAGACCCTAAGGGCATTCCCCCGCCACCAGGGGGCTTGGAGTCCCATTTGATTCTAGAAAAAGAAACCATTGTTACATTTCTCTCACACTTGGCTTGTGGAGGAGAACCAGGCTCTGGAGAGTAACAGTTTGATCCTGAGATTCCTGTGGTTCAACACAACAAAGGTTTATTTCTCACACCTGCGACTAGTCTGATGATGGTCACCAGGGATTCTGCTCCACCGAGTGACTCAGGGATCGGCTTGATGGACACACCAGGAGCCCAGCACGTGGCCTTCATAGTCAGCAGGGCCAGAAAAGAGAGGAACTGGAAGGTTAAGGACTGGGCTCCCAAATGCTCTGGCCAGGAAGTGATGTATACCATTTGAACTGACCTACCACGGGCTGGAACGAGGCATGTGGTCCCACCTCACTGCAAAGGGGCCGGGACACACGGGGGGGAACATCTGGACTTTGGTGCCTCTGCCACAGCCTTTGTGGTGCTTACTTAATGGCGGATGCACCCTTTTATTTAGTACTATTAATGTTTGCATTTTGGTAGAGCTCATTGCTAATCGTTTTGGAGGGGGCTACTTTCACTGTATTGTCTTGCTCCAGTCCCCTCAAGCCCAGTCTCCAGAGGAGGAAATGAAGGTCCGCACAGGGTAAGCAGCAACATGGTAAGTGGGAAAAGAGGAATGAACAGCCAGGGTTTCTCACCCGCGCCTTTTCTGCTCGTCCACAGAGGCTGCGGAGACAGTGATGCTTTGGCAAGGATTTATGTAGAATGCTGATGGCAGCTCCTTAAAGATGAGCGTGGTGGTTGGGGTGGTGGACACACTGAACCTGCTTATCTGTCTTTCCGCTGAGAAAGTAGTAACTGTACCAAGATTTTAGTGAGATTTAGCCAAGAATCAGCTGATTTCCCAACACAAACCCCTTTCTTTCTGGTTGAAATATAATCACTTCCTCCTCTTGGAGCTGGTTTCATGCTATGTTGCAACTGACCGCTTGTGTTCACTCTGGGTTGAGCTGGGTCCCCAGCGCCATCCTGACCTCACAGAGTCACAGCCCTGGGTCTGCGGTAGAGGAAGACCCAGAGACAAGGCTTCTGAGCTGGCACGGACAGAATGAGAGGGGACCAGCATGAGAAGGGGCACAGCAGGGACCATGCCAGGTGTGGGAGCCATGTGGACCTCTGTCCTTGTGAACAAAAATCAGGTTGAAGAGGAACCAGTGACCCCAACTGGGTCCATAGGTCTGAATAACAGCCAGCCCTCACCTAGCACTTAAGGTGGCCCCAGGCCCTGTTTAAGCGCTTTGAAATTGTAACTCTGAGTCGCAGCAACTCCTGATAAGGCCAGTGTTATGGTTACTACCTCCATCTACAGGTAAGTGGACCCGATAAAGGCAGCACAAGTGAACTGTCCAAGGCCGCACTGCTAAGAAGGGGCAGAGAGATTCTGCAATAATGTTTTTTGCCCCCTGACTATAAAAACAAAGAAAAACTTTTTTAGTATAAAAATAAAAAACAGGTCGATGATGCATAAGAATGGATGAACTGGGCTATTTTGAAAGCTTTTGATGTTTATCGCCAACTTCCTCCCACAAAGACCATGGCGGTCTCTCGTTCTACAGCAGCGTGTTGGAAGCAATTCTGCGTTGCCTACCTCTGGGCCTTGAAGGGCTGGGACTTCAGAAGAACTGCCCACCAAGCCTCCTGCACTCAAATTGCATCTCAGATTTGTTTCCAGGACCTGATCTAAGACTTGAGGCAAAGTTAATGTCGAGGTTGAATCTCTGCCTTTGAAATCCAGTTTCTTGGGCAACCTAGCTTGTCTGAGCCTCAACCCTCATCAGAAGATGGGGATAGTAGTAGTATCCCTCTTATGGGGTTGTTCTGAGGGTTAAATGAGATGGTACGTGGAGTGGTCAGCCCTGTGCCTCGCGCAGAGTGAGGGCAGGTGTCAGCCCTCCTCAACGCACCCAATTCACCAGGGGCACGGCCGGAGGGAGAGGTCTCCAGTGAGCGGAGATCAGCCTGTTTAACCGGCCTCATAAATGCCTGGTGAGAAGAAGAGAAAAAGAAGAGGAGTACTCCTGTCAGGTCGCTGAGGAACGTTAGCTGCCTGGTTTTCCCTCAGAAGTGTGTGGGGGTGTGTGTGTGTGTGAGTGTGCATGTGTGTGTGTGGGGGGTGTGTGGGTGTATGGGGGCGGACATCATTTCTGAAATAGGTAGACTCACTGTAGACCGGCCCATTTCTGTGTTTCCTCCTTGTCTGCGAGCACCAGGTATCTGATGTCAGAGTGACTGCAGGGAGAGCAATACACGGATTTTCTCTCTGGAAGCACCAGCCGTGGCTAAGGCTAAGCAGGGCAGGGGCTGGGCGGGAAGCGTTGCTGTTTTTCCCTGGCGTCTGGGAACCACAAAAGCTGTTTCCTCTCCTCCTCCAGTTCCTCCTCCTCCTCCACCCAAGCAAGCATCAAACATTAGTGAATAAAGCTGGCTATCGATGGGTTATCAAATAACCCAAATGTAACATACAAGAGTAATCAGCTAGTGTTCCTTTACCTACTGGTGACTCAGTGCTGTGTGAACCAGGCGCCCTGCTCCGTGTGTTACACACCTGACCTCACTCTGCCCTCCTGATACCCCTTGGAGCAGGTTTTACAGCCCACTTTACAGAGCAGGAAACTGAGGCTGGAGGAAACGAGCCTCAGATCTCCCAATGCTATGTGGCAGAGTCAGGACTGAAACCTAGAACTGCCTCACTTCAGAGCCTCTGAAGTACATCCATTCATTCACTGACCAAACATTTACTAAGCACCGGCTATGGACAAGCAGTATCTTAGATACGGGGGTTACCTTGCCAAAGAAGCAAACACGCTTCCATCTTTCTGTTTGTTTCTCGTGGCGGCCCTAACAAATGACCTCAGCCTTGGTGGCTTTACAGAAATGTGTGCTCGGAGATCTGGAGTCCGTGAGTTTGAAATCGTGGTGTCAGCAAGGCTGTGCCCCTTCCGGGGGCTCCCGGGGAGAATCCATTCCTCGCTTCTTCCAGCTCTGGTGGCTGCTGGCGTTCCTCGGCTTGCGGCCCCCGACTCCAACCTCTGCCTTCTTGGTCACAATGTCCCCTCCTTTTCTGTCTGTGCCTAACTTCGCTTTGCTTTTCTCTTACAAGGACACTTGTCACCGGGTGTAGGGCCCACCCAGATAATCCAGCATGATCTCCTCAACTCAAGATTCTTAACCCAATTACATCTGCAGAGACATTTTTTCCAAGGAAGATCACGGCGACGTGTTCTGGGGATCGGGACGTGGCCATATCCATTCGATTCAATACATCATTAAAAAGCTTACAATCTCGCGAGGGTATACGCTAAGAATATTAACAAATAAGAAGGCACTAAGGTGCTAAGGGCCTTGATGGAAATAAAATGGGAGTTGGTAAAAGAGTGTTTGGGATCCGTTTAGGTTGGTGAGACAGGAAAGACCTCTCTGAGTGCACAGGTTTGCAGGCTGACCCAAAGGACAAGAAAGAGTGAGCTGATCACGTCCAGTGGGGCTCAGTGTTCTGGCCCAACTGCTTGTTTATTTATACTGTAATGAGTAAATATCATTTTGGGGTGACTTGGGCACAGCACCCCCTGCTGTGCCCAGGAGAGTGAGGAAGAAGCATTTTCATACATGCAGATAAAGTGGTTTCAACATCACAAATTACAAGTAGCCTAAACAGACCGTTAGCTCTGTTACTGCCAAAAACACGGATGCAGATCAATTGCTATAAATCCAAGTGCATCAGTTTTGGCCGACCTCCCCAGACCTT
The DNA here is from genome assembly GCF_048564905.1 of Vicugna pacos. Lineage (NCBI taxonomy): Eukaryota > Metazoa > Chordata > Mammalia > Artiodactyla > Camelidae > Vicugna > Vicugna pacos. The sequence goes on from NC_133002.1 coordinate 53,001,584, forward strand.
TCAGTGGATTTACAGCTAATAACAGAAGAGAACGCCACCTCATTCAGTTACCTGGGGTGTACATTTTGCAAGGAGTTTAACCCGGAGGGGCCACGGGTAAGTTACACTGCTCAAATCTGGCATCCAATGGTTGCTTTACTGATAGCTTTTTAATACCTACGGTGGCATTTACCTGTCATCTATTGTAATATTTTTTTCCAGCCAAACATTTCGCAGTCACATTCCGCAGCATATGGCTTTGATGTATCGATTACCCCTCGGCTCGACTGTCATAGCAGATCCCAAAGAATCGTCTGAGGAGAATCAGGCTGCCCTCGGCCCTTTGGCCCCTCTCTGGGCAGAGGTCCGTGGCTTGAGTTCACTTGCCTGTCCTGTTTGAGTCCACGACCTTCATAAAGAGCCTTTGTTCCTACCTCCAGGTTCAGCTAATTACCAGATCTCTTTCTCCGTCTTGAATGATGACCTTGATGATACATTCCAGGCATTGCCAGGCGTTTCCTCCTAAACACCCTGCCACTCTACGTCCACCAGAAGCTCTAGCAGGGAAAGCAAGATCTGTGATGTCAACCATAAAACACTCTTTTATGCCAATCCTTTGTGGAAACGGTAAAAACAATCTTTTTTAAAAAAACAAAAATAAAACGGTAACTACATGGCCTTTGTATTGATAATAAGACATGACTGTCGTGGGCTGCATGGTCCTCCCCCAAAAGATATGTCCCTGACCTCGTCTCTAAAACCTGTGAGTGTGACCTTATGGGGGGAAAAGAGTGTGTGCAGAGGGATTTAGAGCCCTCATCACTTGCACTCAATAGACTCCAATGGCCCCGGTTATAAAACCCCTGCAATGAAACGCTGGTTAATAAGGGGCTTGAGCTGACCGTGAAGTGGTCAATGGAGCTTTCTCCAGGATCTCTGAGTGCTTGGAGGGGCAGAGAACGCATAAATGAGCGGCTGCCGGTTGTGCAGAATCCTTAACTCAGAAAACACGTGCGTGCAGATGACTACACTTTCCCTACAGGATTTGTCACTATTCAGCCACTGAAGAAAATGCATCAGAAACATAAAAATCCCGTTTATACTGATGAAACTGAGACTCGGTGGGACACTTCAATTGGCCAGGAGAGACCACACAGACCCCATTTTGGTGAGCCCCATCAAAAATATTTACCCATGACCTACAGAGTTTGACCCAGGTGCAGACAGGTGAAGGCCAGTATGATCTCTGAGAGCTGAACTTGACTTCCCAGGGCTGAACAGCTCTGATTTTTCTTCTGCTAGCAGAGCAGAGCTCTTTTCTAGACATTCTACCTCTCCCAAGTTTTCTAAAATCCCATCTCTTCCCCGGCCACCTTGGTTTTTTTTTGGGGGGGGGGCGGGGGAGGGGAAGAATTAGGTTTATTTATTTATTTAAATGGAGGCACTGGGGATTGAACCCAGGACCTCGTGCATGCTAAGCACGCCCTCTACCGCTGAGCTACCCGCTCCCTGCCCCAGGCCGCCTTGTTTTTTTTGTGGTTCAGCTTCTCAGTTCATGTGCCCCTTGTGCCAACAGCTCCCTAAGTTTCTCTTTTACTTTCCATATTTTGCTGAACTTTATTTCAGGTTCTTGGCTTCTTAGGAACCACAGTCCTCCACTATTTACTATTCCCAGATTTATCTGGTTTATTACTAGAGAATCCAATAAAATAGGCCCTTTTCTGGTTCTTCACTTTGCCTCTTGCCCAAGCCAAATTACGCTGGCTGCCTCCAGTTCCTGGCCCTCCAAGGTCAGCCTCCAGGGGTTGAGCGTCCTGGATGCTGGCATCGCCCAGGCACTCAAGCTTGGTTCTGTTCTGATTTCGCATTGCAGCCATGGGACATCCTGCCAAGTGACAGGCCATAAAAAGAACCAAGCCCCCCCCTCTTTTTTTCCCATACTGTGGGTTTCATAAGGCATATACGTGTGTGCCTGCCCATAATAACAGGTACACAGATGCCATTACTCCGAGGAACTTCTGCTCCACTGAAGCTGTCTAGGATGGCATCCTCATTTGGCTTTTGGCCACGCGAAAGCCTCCGTCAGCAGAATCCACAGGCTCTCATCAGCCTCCAGTTTAATGAATAATCACAGGGAAAACACAGGTCAGCACCTTCCAAGGGGTGAGCAGGGGCTGCTTTGGCTAAGTCAGGGTCGCTCTGTGACTCTCCACTTCTCTCCAATGCATGGCTTCTTGGCCGTTCTTCCTTGGAAAGCTCAGGAAGCTGAGGAAATTCTCTCTTCTTGGCAAATGACATCTTCTCAAGTTTCCTCTGGGGCTTTTTTCTTTTTCCTTTTGAAATTGATTTTGTTTATGCTACTGCAATAGAGGGAGCGCCCGGGATCCAAATTTCAGAATGTCTTGGTGGGCTGGTTTCACCTTAGACCTTTACAGGGAGGGGTGGACAGGATACCGGTGGGATGATTTAAAAGTTAAGATTATTTGTATTCAAGGCCTTTTATTTTTTTCATAGGAGTCAACAGACCATCGGCTAACAGCCCCCAAATCCTGGTGTCTTCTGTTCTCAATTATTTGTCCCACAGATATTGACTCTGGCTCTCCTCAGTGGGAAACCACGAAACAGATGTATTCGTGTGACCACGTGCAAGCTGGGGTATTTTCATGCCAGGAGCAAGTGGCTCTTCATGCTGACATGAAGCTCCAGACAGCTGTTATGAAGCTGGTGGACAGTGCACAGTCATAACAACACGCTATGACATGGAAAGGATGCGTCTGGTCAGGGAGGGACCAAGGTGAATGGAAGTCGTCAGAAAAGCCTTTCCAGAAGAGGAAAAGCAGGGACTTGTGGACATCCAAGGATGCAGAACAGTGGAGCTGGCGCTTAAAGAGCATGGATTCTGGAGCCAGGCCCTCTGGGTACAAAGCCTGCCTGAGGTTTGTGCTAGCTGCCTGACGTTAGAAGGCAAGTTATAACAACCTTCTCGTCCCCCGTTTCCTCTATAAAACGAAGGAAGCAGCAATGCTGAATTCGTTTTCTATGCTGGGCAAGAATGACCACCAACCTGCTGGCTTTAAACAACACCCACTGATGAGCTCCCAGGGCTGTAGGTCAGAAACCCAGCTTAGTGTGACTGAATTCTCTGCACAGGCTTTACAAGGCAGAAAGGAGTTAAGTCATTGGCTCGGTTGAGTTCTTGTCTGGAGATGCTGGGGAGCCAACTGCTTCCATGCTCATTCTTGCGTTTGGCAGAATTCACTTCCTTGTGGCTGCAGGACCGAGGTTGCCGTTTCCTGGTTGGCTGTCAGCTGGGGGCCCATCTTAGTTCCTGAAGGTCACTCATCTCCCTCGTCACATGGTCTCCTCCATCTTCAAGTCAGCAACGGTACACCCAACCCTTGTCAGACTGAGTCTCCGACTTCCTCTTCTTTGACCAGCCAAAGAAAACCCTGTGCTTTTAAAGGGCTCAAGTGATTAGATCCGGCATACCCTGATAATCTCCCAAGGTCAACCAACCTTAGACTTTACTTACATCTATAAAATCCCTTCACTGCAGTTCCTAGATTAGCATTGGGTTGGACAATAAGGAGAAGCTGTGTGTACACCAGGGCCCTGCCTCTAGGAGGGCCGTCTTGGGATCCTGTCTACCTCGCACACCTGCTTTTAGGGAAACTGTGAGGCCTGAGTTGGCCAGTGTACGTAAAGAACCTGGCACTTGCCCAGCGTCTTTTAGGTGGGAGGATTTGCATGCAGAGAATTAGAACCAGTTGAGTTCCCCAATGGATGAGAACTTGGTTGGGGTAAAAGGAGGGTGTTTGGCGTTGGGAACAATGAACATCCTCCCATTCTTGGCCGAGGGGCTTCATTTTGATGTAACTAGGAACAGGAAGTGCCTGTTGTCCTTGGATGAACAGCTCTGGTCTCCCCCCATTTAGATCTTTGCTGTGGTAATGGCAGTGAGGACTGGGCTTTGGAATGAGGGAGAAGGAACATGAAAACGGCCTTTGGATTAGCCCTCTCAGAAACCATCTGCTTGGAGCTTTTGACCCTGAGAAAAGTGGAGAGGTTTCCTCCAGCTACAAGTCCAGGGATTCAGAAACCACTAAAATAATAACTTCTCCCAAACCAGCCAAGCAAGGCTTTAATTGAGAGAAAAGAGAGATGGACGTCCGGATTCCCACTCCCTCTGCGAACCACACACAGGTTGTGGCTGAGGTCCTTCTTCCAACCCAGGGAGGTCATTTCCTTTCTTAGCCTGGCATCAATGGGGGAAGAATCAGACCAGGGGCCAAGGCCCTGCGGACTCTGGGAGAAAGACCAATAGCCAGCATCCACGAGCAAGAACCTGGACTTTTATCCCCTCTGCCATTTGAACTCCCTGTTCCCAATAAATCTGTGCTCCAAGCGATCTGGGGCCAGCCTGAGATAAGCAGGAAAGAGAGAAAAAGGAGGGAATGAGAATAAAGAGATTTTACTTTTCGTTCCACAGATGCCACGGTGGGGAGATTTTCCTCCAAAAATTCCTCGATGAGACCATTCCCGTGTCCAGCTGAGTTCTTCTTCATCTCTCTGGCTCTCTCTCTCCATCTCTTATAACTGGATGTTCTCAAAGCTTCCCCGGAAAAACTTGAGCCAATTTACTCCCCTTGAGCAACTGTCATTTTTGCAAAACTGCACTGTCTCTTTGCTGTGATTTTTCCAAGAGAGACTCAGGGCCAGCCTTCCTTCGGTGACGGCAAGTAGGAAGGAGGAGAGGGAAAGACAGGAGCTCCCTATGCAGGGAAGATATAGCTCAGTGGTAGAGCACATGCTTAGCATCCATGCGGTTCTGGGTTCAATCCCCAGTATCTCCATTAAAAAATAAATGAATAAACCTAATTACCTTCCCCACCAAACAAAACAAACAAAAGACAGGAGCTTCCGATGGTGGGGAAAACACAGATCTACACACGCGTGTTTGCGCGCGCTTCTGAGAAATGCTGAATCGGTCATTGCAGGAAAATATAACCTTCCTGACACTTGAAGATGTCTCAAGAAAGAAATGCAGAGAGTAGAGAACTCACATCTGTGTTGTAGCTGCTTCATGACCTTGTTTGACCTTGACTGTCAGACCAGAGGGTTACAGAGGAACTGACTGACCAAAGATATGCGGGCACTCGGCCAGGCCAAGCAGACCAGTTTTGACATGTCAAAGGACAGATGTCCTCTGGCTTGGGCAGCCTCCGGGCAAGGAAGAAACTCAAAGTTCAGCCTCTAGATATAAGGGTAGCAGCACATGAACTTGGGCTCCAGGTAAGCCCTGCCTTCTGTCATTACTGTGAAAGGCAAAGGCTTTGCCTGGCTTACTGGTTTAAGTCCTGAAATAGTGAAGCCCCCATTCCCCTGGCTCCCTGGGCCCCCTCCTCTTCACTATCCAAGACAGGTGCCAAATGCGTCACCACACCCAGTGGAGGCTGGTGTTGGATCACTTGGCTGTGATCGGTGGCCGATGACCCGAAACATTTTTCCCTGATTACCTTTTTAGCTTGGATTGTGCCGCACTTAGTTCCATCTCGAGGGGGAAAAGAGGGGAAGGGAGGCAAGAACTGCTGGTGGAGGGGGTCTGCAGGCAGCCTGAGCATCAGCACCAGGATAGCCCGCCCTCCTCACAATGTGTCTCTTGCATGGTTTCAACTTAACTAAATATTGACTTCCGATGAACAAATATTGATTGAGAACCTGAAACATTCAAAACAGTGTAGAAGCTCCATCTTTCACTGAAATCCAGAAGGAATGTGCTGGGGGTGGGAGAAGACGGGCCGTGTCCTCTCTCCGACTGGTAATGAGCTCAAGTTGTAGAAAGACACTTTCCGACTTCATACCATTACTTATTAGCGTGGTGGCAAAAAAAAAAAAAAAAATCCGGTCACTCAGACTAATGGGCTCCTCTGGGCAAGTGGTGAGGAATGCTGATTTAGCTGTTTCATTACCTGCACTCCTCCTGGTGTGGCAGATGGTTTGCGGATACAATTATTTTGGATGGCAGCTAACGTTAAGCAATTATTGGCATGATGGCATCCACATATGTCTATAAATCCTTGGTTTTTAAACCAAGGTTGGGTTGTGGCTACAAACAAGGTGCGGGGGTGGGGTCTTGTCTGTGCAAGAGAGAAATAATTAGCGAGGTCGTTCCCTGTTTCTCCCTTTGCTGTTCCTTCCAATTGTCTGCACTGAAATCTGGAGCCTTCGGTGGCCCTGCACATTGTGGCAGGTACTTTCACCTGTCCTCACATTGTCAGGACACTCTCTCACTTAAAGTAATGAGTGACCGTCTCTCATGATGGGACTCTGAGTGATTCAGACTCACCTTGGCTCTTGAGTCTTCCATATTCCGTTTTTAACCCTGATCTAAGCAACCAGCACATACTTATTAACATCCTCGCCTTGATCTTTATCGTGCAGTTTAGGTGAAAGTAGGATGTCCTCTGCCTCTGAGGTTCCGTTCTAACACTCATAAGTGCAGCCCCCCCACTCCTGTTACAGCCCACAAACCTCACTTGAGATCCCAAGTATTCAAAGGAAGTGATGAGTTAATATCACAACCATCACGTTCAACCGACCACACAAAACTACTCTGTTACATTTGAATACAGCAAGGTCACCAGCCCCCGTTGGCCAATCCTCTGTTAAATGACCAAGATCATTCCTTGTCAGTAAATGTGTTTTTCCGCCAGATAATGGTGTAGAAATCGAGCTCAAAATCGACTGTGGGGCAGACTGGTGAGAAAGATTTTTGTTTCTCTGCCAGAATAGTCCCTTCCACTTTCCTTAAGGACGAAAGTAACATAGGGAAGTTTATGGTCACAGAAATGTGACTATTGATCTACACTGACAAAAGCAAGTGACTTTTCCCACGGTCCCTCCTCAAATCCTCAACAGACTGTGTAGCTGATTTTCTAATGGCAAAATCTCCTCGTTCACTGATCCAGACTCCCACGTTACTGATGAAATAAAGGTAATATTGAAAATGACAGTGTCTGAGAAGCAAACTCAAACTGCCTTTTTATTGCATCCAATTAGCAGTAGAATCAAGAACCACTTTATTTCTAATATAAAATCATCAGCCGTAGAGTTGCAATTGAAATTCACCAAAGAAACTTCAGTCAATAACTCAATTTATTCTCTTTTCACTTTCTGAAGACTGTCTCCCCCCACCCCCCACCCCAGGTCATTCTCAGCACTGCAGAATAATGAGCAAACAGTTAAACTGGGCTAGGACTAAATTTCCAGCGAGATTTATGGTCTCCCTATCTTCCAGAGGGACTATAAAACCAGCCGATGACATCTCATTTTGAAATATCTTATATTAAGAAAAGTGATGGGTGTGGTCCAAAAGCAGACTCTGGATGTGAGTGATCTTTAGGCAAATCTATACTTCAAAACAGTGGTAACTCAGATGAAGGCCTTCTGTCTTAGCGAGGGATCTCTGTACTGACCATTCCCCCTTCTCCAACACCGTCCCTCCCCTCCCTTTTACAAAAAAAATCCTTCTTAATATTATGCTAATGTTTGGTACTTTGTTCCTCTATATTTTTGCCTTGGATTTTAAAAATTCCCAGGTAGATTTTTTTTAACCTCCTCTGTGAAAGCATTAAGTCTCAGATCCAAGTCAGCCCAAATCGCCACGATAATACAACTGCCTTCAGGTTGTAACACTCACCAGAAAGGGACAGGTCACGTTTAAATAGAACAGAGTGGCGACCACGCACTTTCGGGAAACTGACGGTTTACCTTCCGCCCCGGGCTGACCTCTCGTGATCTCTGACCCCGGGGCAGAGGAATAAGCAGAGGGAAAGAGCTGGGCATCAAGGCGCAGCCTCGGGTTCTGGAAGGCACCCTGGTCCAGAGGTAAGTGCTGGATTCGAACCAGCTCTCTGTTTGGGCACCTCGTTCTGGAAAACCGAAGTCGAGCAGCGGCTTTGCACGTCAGGACCAGGAGAAAGAGGGGGGGACAGAAGTGGGGCTCAGGAGGGGACACGGAGCTCGGGGGTGGGGCGGAGACCATTTCTTCCCTGTGCTGCTGCCTAGAAACTTTCTCTCCCGGAGGTCTGCTCGGTGGGCTCCGGGGTCCGCAGCCGCGGGCGGGGGCCGGGCGGGGCGCGCGCTCGGAGCCCGGCGCGGGAGCCGGGGGGCTGGGGGAGCGCCGCGGCGGGGTCCTCACCTGTTCCAGCGGGCCACCTTCCTCCGGTAATACCGCAGCGCCTCCTGGCTGGCCAGCAGCGAGTCCTCGGGCCCGAGGAGCGGCGGCTCCTCCGGGACGTTGTACAGCGGGTGGGCGAAGAGGGCCCGCAGCTTGGAGCCCGGGCCGCGGCGGCGGCCGCCGGCGTCCTGCTCAGCCCGGGGCCGGGCCCGGGAAAAGTTGTGCGCGGCCGGGTGCGGGGCCGAGGGGGCCGCGGCGGGGGCCGGGCCCGGGGAGGCGGCGCGGCCGGCGCACGGGCAGCCCGGCGGGCGCTCCCGGGGCCGCAGCTGGCGCTGCACCTGGGGCCAGAGGTGGAAGTAGAGGTCGGCGGAGAGCAGCGCGCCCAGCAGCAGCAGGGTCAGCAGGCGGTCCCGGCGCAGCCCGGGCATGGCCCCGCCGGGGCGCGCGGGCGTCTCTGAGGACCCGGGCGGCGCAGGAGTCCCGCGGGCTGGCGGGGGTCAGCGGGGCCGAAACGCCCACCGCGCGGGGAAGCCCCCCTCCGAGAGGCGTCGCCCTTGAACTTGGGTACCGGGTGCAGAGCGCCCGGGGGCTCGCGGTGTGGGCGGGTGTGCCTTCTCCGCGCCAAGGGGCCACCGAGGATGGTGTCTCGCGGGCCCCCGTTTCTCGCACCTTCTCTCCCCCGCGCCCGGCCGCCCGGGAGCCCGCGGCAGGTGGAGGATGGGGGCGCGGGTGTTGGCTGCCCTCCGCGGGCGGCCGGAGTGCAGGGAGCAGGCGGTGGCGCTCGCCTCCCGGAGGAGGAAGGCGGCTGCGGAGCCTGGGGCGTCTCTCCTGAGGATGCTGTCGCTCCGCGGCTGCGGCGACCGTTCCCGCGGCTCGTCCTGCGGGCGGCGGGGACGCCCGTGCCCCCGGCTTCTCCGGGCGAGCTGGTCTGCGAGCCCGACTCCTAGAGGCGGGGGTGACGCCGGGCCTTCCCCGCCGGGCCGGGCGCCCGCACCTCCGCCCACTCTCCGCTGGCACCTGCCTCTGGCGCAGCTCGCCTGCCAACTCCGATCCCTCTTCCGGCTCTGCCCTTCCACCTTGTCACCCAACCCACTTCTCACGCCCTTCCCCCCTCGCCCCAGGCCTCCTACTTGCTCTGCTCAGGGCTCAGGCCAGAAACTTTGGGGGGACTCCAGAGGGGTGTGTGTGTGTGTGAGAGAGAGAGAGGGAGAGAGAGGGAGAGAAACCTTTGATTTCCATGTTTATTTTCTAGAAAAAAGACAACTCCCTGAAAACCTTTGTCCTGTAAGATTTGCCAGATGTGTGTGTGTGTTCTTTTCTGCATCTTCCCACAGAGCATCTACTAGACCCGTAAGGACTACATGTCATGTGCTTGGCACGTAGTAGGCACTCAGCAAACACCCACTCGGTCAATGAAAAAGTTTGACCTTTCAAAATAAGGCACCAGTTTTACCTAGAATCGTGGTGATTTCCTGTTTGGATAGAGTTTGGTTCCAACTGTGCCTGCACTCTACCAAGAGGAAATTTTCCTTGCGGTGAAGGAGGGAGGGTCCTCCCAATGACCCCACTCTGAACTTTGGCGTTTAGCTTGGTGTGAACGCGGTCCACCCAAATGAATCACTGAAGGACGGGTGTTGGGCCTTCTCCTGATATCCCATGGGGTAATTTAGGCTCCCCCACCCCGTTTTCCTTTTGAGGAAAAAGGAGGGAGGGGCAGTGGCCCAGCCCTGAACTCCTGGCTCCTCTGTTTAATGAGCTGTTGGGATGGTGAAGCGCAAATCTGATGGCGGAGGCAGCCCCACCCTGCTGAAAGTTAAGGAAAATGCGTCTTCGCCACGAGCTGCCTGCCCAGACAGCAAAGCCTCCCTTGTCTGCGAACCCTGCTCTTTCACCCTCTCCTTCCCTTACTGGAGTCAAGAACCCGCAAATACACTCTGACTTGTGGGTTCAGAGTTCTTCCCCACTGTGGTTCCGTGGGAGATTCTTGTGGCCTTTGCCATCCCTCACCTGTAAATGAAGCTAATAATAGAACCTACCCCATGGGGTTATTGTGTGACTTTGGTGACTTAAAGTATGTAACTTGTTTTGAACAGCCCCCAGCACAGAGCTGAATAAGTGTGAAATATGTGTTTGCTAGAAATAGGATTGCTTCCTGGCTCCTGGTGTACACTGGGATAGGTTAGAGACTGTTCCTGAGTGGGACAAAAATAGAAAAGTACGGAAAAGGAAGGTCCCAAAAAGGGACCATTGTCAGGAACACGATGTAGTGGCCTGAATGCCCAGTCTGAGTGAGAAATCCCAATATAACACTATTGCCAGCTGCTTCACTCAGCTGGGTGTGGTGGTGGGGTTTTTAAGCTCTCTTGAACCACCTTCTTCTTTTTATCTGGAATTAAATTCTAGCTGGCCTCCCGTTTCTAAGAAACTTGGCAACTTCTGACGTGTCTAATTAGGCATCGTGGCCAGTGGATGCAGGAGCAGGCATCATCGGTGTTGCATCTGCAGTAACTATGAGGCAAACTGCTTTGCATTTCTGGGCTGGCAGAGTTCATGGGCAAGAAGCCATTGCAAGTCTTACGACTTTAACTCTCACCTTCCCGAGGGGTTGCATGGAGTCCTGCTCTCTCAGGAGACTCCTTTGTGTGACCTGGATTCAGGAAACAGTTACCCCTAACTCAGGTAGTGATGATCGGAACATGTCTTCCCTGCCCTATAAAGGTAAGGGCAAAACTGCAAGTGGAAGTCAGAGATGAAGTGTGAGTAAGGTCGGAGCAGGAGAGTGGGAATCCTAGAGGCAGAGCTGGCCAGTCCGATGCCTCTGTCCTCAAGGTTTGTCTAAATCTCTCCTTCCCCCTCCCAGAAATGAGCCCTCCCCTCCTGCTCGTGCTCTGGCTCTCCAGGTCTTGGGCCGTGGCTTCCTCACCAGCCTCATCTTCATCCCCTCAGTTCACACCTATGTCTTTTCCAGCTGCTGTTTACTAGGTCCCATTGTTCTGTTTCAGGCCTCCCATTGCAAAGCCATCCCCCTTTCCATTTCTCCTGCTCTTGAATGCATCTGTTTCTTGCATCGATTCTTGGAAACAGCCTCCTGAATGTTCTTTCTGCTTCCAGTTGTGGCCCCATTTCAGTGCCCATCTCGTGTTTTGATATAATCAAAACTCCTGCCAGAGGGAGCTTTCTAGCGTACAGATACCACGATATTCTCCTGTTGAAAAGCCTCCACAGCCTCTCACTGCCTCTGGATTAGGCCACTCGTGATGTGACTCTTCATGGTTTGGCTCCTGACTTCTTTTCCAGCCTCATCTCCCACCTCTTCTTTATGCGCCCCCTCAGTTTTCACCCCGTAATACTTTCTGAAGTTCCCCAAGTGTTTCCTGCTCTCACAGACATGCCTTTAACCAAAGGCTCATTGCCATTTCCCCACCTGGAGAATGTCCGTGGTCTACCCACACTTTGGCCGCCCGTTTTATTCTCTCTGTAGCATCAGTGCCATGTGCTCTCTTACACCCTGATAGCTGTTTGCATGCATTCCGACCAAAGCATCGATCATGTTGCGTTTAGTTGTTTATACGTGGTATGGGTTGAATTTTATTTCCCTGCAAAGTTTGTATGTTTAAATCCCAACTCTCAATACTGCAGAATGTGATCCTATTTAGAAACAGGGGCATTGCAGGTGTTATTAGGTAAGACGAGGTCATACTGGAGTAGAGTGGGCCCTTAATCCAACATGACCAGAGTCCTTATAAAAAGGGGAATTTTGCACATGGAGTTATGCACACAAAGGGAATTCCATGTGAAGATGGAGGCAGAGACCAGTGTACTACTTCAACAAGCAAGGGAAGGCCCAGGATTGCGAGCAAACCACCAGAGTGAATGAAGGGAAAATACTGAGGGCAGGGATCTTGGGTTCCCTCTGCAACTGTAGCATCTCGCACAGGGCCTGGTAGACAGTAGGGGCTTAACTATTGGTTGCAATAAAATAACCGCTTTGGACCCTGTGGGAGACACAGAAGAAACAGAAGACATGGTTCCTACCTTTAAGCATCTCTGAGAAACCAAATCTGTCTATACCCATGAGACAATTAAGACAGAGTGCACTGGGCAGATTCAGGTAAACTGTGCCATTGTATTAAAATGAGCAAGACTCCAAGGGCACTTGTGTTTCCTTTCAGTCTAGCTAAATATCAAGCCCTTTACTTCCAGGAATTAAACCATGAAAACAACGGAGTCAACATTTAAACAGGAGAGTTCTTTAATCTGTGAAGGTTACTCTTGTTTTTATCACACACGTGTTCATATGTTACTTAAAACACGACTAGTTGTTTCCTGTCGGTGTGGTTGGTTTCCTACACTAGACTGTAACTCCACGAATACAAGGCCAACATGCTGCCCCCTCCTGTTTCCTGCTTCCATAGGACCCCTGACATCACAAGCCATTGAGCTGAAATGAACAAATTCCTGTAGAATAAATGATGTTTGCATATGTGGGTCTATGTGTGCTTGGGTGGTTTGAAAAAGAGTATTTAAAAAAAAAGAATCTGGACTTAAAAAAATCTGGCCCCAGATAAACATTAACTATTATATTTATTAGAATATCTAAACCTTAGGAATTTTAATGGACCTCTTGAAAGAGCAGTAGGAAAGAGGCATATAATGAAATAGCTATGCTAACTGCAGGTGTGTGTGTCCCTAAGAGTTTTTGCTACTGTGCAGATGCGCGTGAGGACAATGTTAACCTTTACCAGGTAAAGCAGCAGTCAGTGAGGGAGGAGGGAGGCAAAGTACTCTGAATGGCAGGTCCAGATTGGAGTGAGATGCAGAAACCTGATACTGACTTGGTGCTGTACTCATTCGTCTCTTACTCTGAGCTAGAAAGTCCAGAGTTTTCCATTCATAACCAGGACATAATGCCTCAACATAGGCCAGAGATTTCTCAAAGTGCAGTCTGTGGATCCGAATCACCTGGGGCGCTTATAAACGTGCGAACTCCAGGGTTACACCCTAGAGCGAGTGAATCAGAGTCTTTGGAAGTGGGGCCAGGAATGTGCAATTTCAACAAGCCAGTTCTCACCAGCTTATAAGATTCTACACACACTGAGGTCCAGTTCCGATACACACTGGAGTTTGGGAGTGGTTGAGAGGATAACGCTAATGAGAACAGGAGAGTTGTAGATTTGATTCCAAATGGTCCGGCGAGGATGCAATGTCCAGTGCTGGCCATCCAACTAGTGTCATACAGTCATGAGAGCGAGAGGGAGGGGGGGAGAGCGAGAGTTCAGCCCAGTACAATCCATCACTGTCACTGGGAAGCACAAGCAAACAAACAAAAACCCAGACAAGCAACCCCAATGCCTGTTGTTTACAAACAGCAGGCGTGTGGTGTGATCTTGCTGTAAAAAGTCATGGCTCTACTTATGAGTAAATTTCCCTTGGGAAAGTGAATTACCTTCTCTGGGCCTCAGTCTACTCGTCTGAAACATGGAACACAGAATCAAATGATCTCTAAGGTCCTTTTCTGTTCTAAAAAATGATAAATTTACAATTTTTCTTGTACTAGCATACAGGAATCAAGCTCATTTTGCACAACTTTATTTCCGTGTAAACTAAATGATTGAGATGGTACAGGAAGAGGAAGAGCACTGAACAGGGAGTCAGGAAGCGTAAGCTTTGATCCTGGCTCAGTCATCAACTAGCTCGATGACATGGGGGCAAATTATTTAATGCCTCTGGGCTTCATTTTCCTCGTATGTAGAATGAATACTTTAAGTTAGACAATTTCAAAGCCCCCTTGTAGAATTATCACCCTTCACAAATGATGATGAAATATGGATTAAAAACTAAGAGAATTTATTGCCAGCAGGCCTACGGTAATAGAAATGCTAAAGCAAGTTTTTCAGATGGAAAGCAAATGCTACCAGAGGGAAACCTGGAACATTAGGAATGAAGGAAGAGCGACAGAAATGGTAAATATCTGGGAAAATAGAGTAGATTATTTTTCCCCGTTAGAATATGTATGATGGTTGAAAGCATGTCTACATACCTACAGACATAATGACCTACAGTTTCCATACCTACAGACATAATGACCACTACAACATAAAAGGAAGAAGGTAAAGTAACCTATATGCTGGTAACGGTTCTGTATTCCACTTGCAGTGGTAAAATACTAATTCTCAGGAGACTGAGAAACGTTAACTTTGTATATTATAATCCCTAAAATGAACATAAAAAAACTGCATTAAAAACCTACATTAAGATATAATCAAAATTAAATAGATATATTAAAATGGGACCCTAAAATATTCAAATCACACAAAAGAAAGCAGGAATGGGGATAGGGAACAAACAGAAAACAAGTTATAAAATGGTGGATCTAAATGCAAACTTATCCATAATTACATTAAATTAAGTGTCTAAACACTCCAATTAAAAGATACGCCACTCAACAGCAGCATAATGAATATTATTTTTAAGTGTACATGACATTTGCCAAGATGGACTATATCTTGGGTTATAAAGCAAATCTTAACAAATTTAAAAGACTCAAAATCATACAAATTATGTTCTCTGATCATAATAGAATTAGACTAGAAATCACTTACAGAAAGATAACTGATCAATCTCCAAGAATTTGGAAAGATGAACATAATCTCACAGCAAGGTATTTACCCAAATGATTCAAAGACTTACGTGTGTGCAAAGAGCTGTCTGTGAAGGTTTAGAGCACTTTTTATTAATGATTGCCAAAAATCGGAAATAATGCAAATGTCCTTCAATGGGCAAAATAGATAAATGAAGTGTTGTATATCCATTCAATGGAATACTACTTAGTAATTACAAGGAACAAAGTATGTATATGAACAACAGCATGGATGCATCTCAAAGGCATAATGCTGAAAGAGACCAGTCTCAAAAGCTAACATGTGGTTACAGCTGTATGATATTCTGGAATTGGAAAAACTGTGGTGACAGAGAATAGACCAGTGGTTGCCAGCGGTTAGGGCCAGTGACAAAGGTGTGACTCCAAAGGAGGAGCCTGAGCATGTTGTTTACTCTCAGAGCTGTACACTTTTTAAAACTGTGAATTTTATTGGTCATATTATTCTCTTAGCTTTATATTAAAAAACAACATAAAAAAAAAGATGCATACATCTATTCAAAAGAATTTCCAGTCTGCAGTCTGGCCTATAGTAGCAAAGAATTGCAAAACACAAAAAAACAAAAAAAAAAACTCTGTCTATCCACAGAAGAATAAGTAAATACATCGTGGTATGATTATACAAGGGGAAACAGCAGTTAAAAATGAAGGAATTACAACTATGTTTTCTGAACATAGATACATCATCAAGTTGGCGAAGGATAATGAGCATTTATTGATGATACATATGTGTGTATGCGTGTGAGTGTGTGTGTGTATGGTAGTATGACGCTATTTAGAAAAACTGCAAAACTGGCAAAGCAATTCTCGATATTATTTATGGATAAATATAGATTTAGTAAAATTATAAAAACATGTGTGAGAAGGACGAATACCAAATTCAGCACAGTAGTTATACGTGGGATTGAAGTGAGCGCAGTGGGATTGTGGAAGATTATACATGGGGCTTTATTAGTGTTGGTGGTGATTTATCTCTTAGAAGAAAAGATCTGAAGTGCATATTACAAAGTTGAAACTTGACAAAGTTGAGTGGGCAGTATGTGGATGTTGGTCATATCATTCTGCTTGTTTCTGTGCTTAACAGTGTTTCATTAACAACTTGACTTGGTTTTCCCTGCAGCCTCCTATGCTGGGTTATTCTCGCTTCTTAAGAGACGGTTGAGTTAAAGAGCTGGGCTCTGATATTAAGATTAAGCAGGGTCATTAAATTCAGCAGTTAAGAAATGTGCACCATTTCTTCTAAAATGAGATAACATGCCAGAGGGCAAAGAATATGCATAAGAACAATCTTGGCTTACGTCAGCTGTATAATATTGAATTCTATTTTGAATTGGAAGAAATCCATAAACTTTCCTGTAGCTGCTTTCAGATCATGTGATTCTTCTAAGCAGGACTCTTGTGCGTCTGCTGCCCAGCAAACGGCAGCAGACGTGTTTGCGCTGGTTCAGTTTTTACTACCTTGACAACACAACTATTTTCAGAAGGTGGGAAGTTGTGATGTTTTAGGGGGAGGGATGACTTTGGAAAGTCATGTCTTTAAGCATTTTACCTGCTGTTTAGCCACTTGTAACCCATCCCGTGAATTCACAGCTAGTGGGTGAGACAAACATAAACAAATGTAACACAAATAAATATCTTATTCCAGCTCAAAGTTCAGTCTCAGAATATTAGGAGAGCCGAAATAGATAGAAATGACTCTAAAAAGGTTTGAAAATTAACATGTCTTGGCTCAGTAACTTTTTTTTTTTGGTATATATATATGTATTTATTGAAATATAGTCACGTCTTGGCTCAATAACTTTTGAAGGGGTGAAGAAGCGAGAATTACATTACTGAGGTATATGGTGATTAGTGTACTTTCCTAAACGTCCTTGTTACAGGTCCCTCTCTTCACAAAGCCCATGCTTTAGACTCCCACCTCCTCCCGTTTCCCCTCCGTCTTTCATCCCCGCCAACTCCACCCCATCATGCCTATTGTCGCCTCTTTATCCCATCCCACCCCAGTCCTCTCATGATGCAGGGTGACGGGCTCTGCCTTCCTGGGCACCGCACCCCACTCTCTGCCACTCCGTCCCCATCTCCGTATCCTACAGAGCCCAGCCTGATGGAGGTCTGTTAGTTGGCTGGGTAATTAAAGAGTCTTTCCTCCTGAGAAGGAGGATCTCAAATATTTGTATTACAGTATTATAATATTTTAGCCCCCATCAGACAGAATTATACAATTATCAGTCATGATAAACACAATTAACGTTATCATCACTCTCTTCATGCTGTTTTTGTTTATTAATTGGGAAGCAAGGATGAAAGATGTGAATGATGATTAATCATTTTGGAACCAGGCAGGTGATGGTAGCCCCACCTCTGTGCTGAGCTAACCACGCCCTCTTCTTTCTGGGTTGATCTAAGTCCCACATTTCAAAAGCTCCAACTGTGTTCACCCAAAAGCCAGGAAAAGGCAAAGGGACCCTATGTTGTTCTCTGTAGTCTCCCTTTGTTCTTCCCAGGATGGGTGGTGACCATATCTTGTGAACTGAAAATTGGACCTTAGGATCCAGCCCGTGGTTTTGCACATGCTTTGAAAGTAACCTAGTCCTAGAGTAAGACTTACCATATGACCCAGGAATCCCACTCCTGGGCATATATTCAGAAGGGACCCTACTTCAAAAAGACACCTGCACCCCAATGTTCATAGCAACGCTGTTTACAACAGCCAAGACATGGAAACAGCCTAAATGCCCATCAACAGATGACTGGATAAAGAAGAAGTGGTATATTTATACAATGGAATACTATTCAGCCATAAAAACCGACAACGTAACGCCATTTGCAGCAACATGGATGCTTCTGGAGAATGTCATTCTAAGTGAAGTAAGCCAGAAAGAGAAAGAAAAACACCATATGAGATCGCTCATATGTGGAATCTAAAAAAAAAAAAGAACATAAATACAAAACAGAAACAGACTCATAGACATAGAATACAAACGTGTGGTTGCCAAGGGGGCAGGGAGTGGGAAGGGACAGACTGGGATTTTAAAATCGAGAATAGATAAACAAGATTATACTGTAGAGCACAGGGAAATATATACAAGATCTTGTGGTAGCTCATAGAGAAAAAAATGTGACAATGAATGTATGTATGTTCATGTATAACTGAAAAATTATGCTCTACACTGGAATTTGACACAACATTGTAAAATGACTATAACTCAATAAAAATGTTAGAAAAATAAAATAGTGAAATAGTGTAAAGAAAAAATTAAGGATGTCCACAAAGATTTATCTGCAAGAGTGTTCATGCTTAAAATATTGATGAATAGGTAGAGCAAACATATGCGTGATCATAAAACAAAACAAAACAAAAAAGTAACCTAGTCCTTAAAATACAGGAAATACGGCTGCGGTGATCAGGCCCGTGTGCTGAGTCCTCATTTCCTCTTGGTGTTCTAGGTGCAGCCTGTGGTTTCAGGTCTAGATAAGCCATTTCCAAAGTCGGTTGCTCAGTTCTGCTAAGGAAGGTAACAACGCTCGCCAGTAGCAGCCGTGTGGAGTCAGAGAGAAGTTTCAACAGCACTTCCTTGTCACAATGTGTATATGCTTAGTTAAAGAAATAATACATGAATATTTTCTCTTTATATAATATTTGGGCAATATACAAGGCTTTAGAGTAACAAATAGAAGTTCCCCTTCCTTCTCTGTCTTCTCCATCTCATTTCCTTCCCTGAAGACAACTATTTTTGGGTCGCTATGACTCCTTCCAGTACAACACATACGCAGATAATTTTTCCTCTACATTACTCGTAATCAAAGAAATGCAAATGAAAATAATTGACAAGGGATAATTTCTTTCTTAGCACGTCTTCATTGCTAAAAATGAATAAGAATATCCGGAATGGGTTAGAGCTTGGGGAAGTCATTGTAAATGGGAGCAACTCTTCTGGAAGTTAATTTGGTCATGTAAATGCATTTAGATTTTACATCAGCCAAGGTCAGTTAGGAGACTGACGGCGCACCGGTTATTTGAACAAGAAAGATTTGATCAAAAGAATTGTTAGCTAGTAAAAGTGACAGGGCTTCTCTAAAAGATCCAGACGTAGCATGTGCAGAAAAGAAGCTGTTACATCTGGGCTGAGGAAACGTGGACAATGAAGGAATTAAGGACTAGGAGGGTGCTCCCAACCCTGGCCCAAGGTTGAGATTTAGATCTCTTGGAAGATCCTGGGCCTGCCACTGGGAAACCCAGCCACTGGTGGTGAAGAAACTCTCCATATGGTGCGCCATGTTGGTCTCTAGATGTGTCCATTGGAAGGTGAGACAGATGTCAGAGGCCACGGCCAGAGCTGCTGTGGGTGTGTTCGTGTGGCCTGAGAGCGTGTTTGGACCTGGTCTGCGAGGACTGTTCGGTGGAGAAATGGAGGGCTGGGACCCTGCAAGAAGTGTCTTCCTGCCACTACTGCCTGGTGATATTTCTCCAGCACCCTCTGCTGACAAAGCCCCAGCTGTGCCAATGGGTAAAGGAGGCGTGTTTGCAGGGTCCAGCCCCAGCTTCACAAAGCAGGGGCAAGAGGAGTCAGTTTGGCCCGGAGAGAAATGAAGTTGATAACCGGCATGGACTGGAACTCTAAATTCCATTTTTAACAACTTAAGAGAACAATGAAGGGTGTACGTAAGTATTTAGATAAAGAATGGTAGCCCAGGGAAACATACAAGATCCCGTGGTAGCTCACGGCGAAAAAAATGTGACAAAGACTATATGCATGTTCATGTATAACTGAAAAATTGTGCTCTACACTGGAATTTGACACAACGTTGTAAAATGACTATAACTCAATAAAAAATGTTAAAAAAAAAAGAAAATGGTTATTGCAGTATAGGGAAAAAAAAAAAAAAGGAGACAAGCTTAATGTTCCAAAATTGAGAACTGCTCGAGCAAAATAGTGGTTCATCTGTAAAATGAAGCTCTATTTATTAATTACATGAAAAGCAGTTTATATGATTAGGTAAAAAGATGCATTGATAGTAACTTTTACATTATGCTAACCCATTAAAATATACGTATACATTTATTTGTATGAATGCATAGAAAAAGGCTTTGAAAGACTTGGTGTCTTTCTCATCTTCTCCTTTAACTCTGTGGTGTAATGTCTAGCTCACACTTGTTCAATGTATCTTTACTGAACAGAAGTATTAGTTCCTTAGGGCTGCTGTAGCACATTGCCACATACTTGGCAGCTTAAAATGACAGAAATCTGTTTCTCTTGTAATTCTGGACACCAGAAGTCTGAAAGCAAGAGCCATGCGTCCTCTGAAGGCTCTAGAGGAGAAGACCTTTTGTCTGGAGGCTCCAGGCATTCCTCGGCCTGTGGCGGTATCACACACCCCCACCCCCGTCTCTGCTTCTGTCTCCACACGCTTTCTCCTCTCCTTACAAGAACACATGTCATCGGATTGAGGGCCTATCCAATAATCTGAGATGATCTCATTTTGAGATCCTTAACGTACTTGCATTTGCAAAGAACTTCTTTCCAAATCAGGTCACATTTATAGGTCTGGGTTGATATATTTTTGAGGCGAGTGGGTGAGCACCATTCAATCCACTACGTGTACGACTAAATAAATATACAGCTACATGGTCTAGTGGCTTCCTTGGGTGGTAGGATTGTGGATAATCTGATTTTTTTTTTTGCTTACTAATATTTTTATGATTCTTATGCAAACATCTTTATATTATTTTTGAAATAAAAAGAAAGTTAAAAAGTCCTTGGCGTATGACCCTGGAGGGGCTGCACTGGGGAATGCTGATTTCATCATCTTGAAGATGCGGTTGAATCCACAGCTCACAAAACCCCAAACAACCATACCCACTCAGAGAAGGAAATGATCAGAGGGAGTAAAGAAGCTCAGGAGGAGGGGCAAATTCATCACTCAGAGACCTATGTTTGTTTTTATGCCCTGGGGCAAACCTAAAGCACTTGCAGTGGAAAGCTGGATGCAGGGAAGCTGGTGACCAGAAGTCCACACTTCCTTAGCTTCTGGGCACCTCAGGTGAGCAGCCTGGTGGTCTGTGCAGCCCTCACGGTCTAGAGCAGCAGATCGTCTGCAATCTTCCTGCATCACTTTCAGTGCAGACCTCCTCCTCCTCCTTTTCCTCCTCATTCTCATGCTATGATTCATTGATGAATTCCTAAGAACATGTTGCCCCATTAAAATTGGAAGGTCTATGACGTCAAAAGATCTGGGGACGGAAGGCATTTTAAAAGGCTGGCATTTTCTTTTATTTAGAGAGGCAGTCTCTCCAGAAAGAAAGGAAAACATGGCAGTTAGGGCATAATTAGCTTCTAATTTTTCTTAAAGCTCTAGTTATATTTCCAGTTTCTTCTAGCGATTAACCTTCGTTTTTGTTTTAAAGCTTCAAGTTTAAAGCCAGCTTAAAACATGGATGAATATCAAGGGCTGTACTTAAGATTCTAAATGTCTTCTGGGTAGAAGATTTTTTTTAATTAGGTTCATTAAAAAGAAAAATCACCTATTAATCAAAAGAAAAGGAGAGCATTCATTATGACCTTTAAAAATCATTCCTGATTTCAGATTGACACATTAACATTGATGTTAACATGTTAAAATGTCGGTTAAAATGTTATGAGTGAATCATAATGAATGAACAAATACCTGAACTGTGAGAAAATTATCATACTTTTTTTTAACCAGGACAGGGGCTGGCAAATCTTTGTTGTTGTTAAGGGCCAGATAGTAACTATTTTAGGCTTTGTAGGCGAGGTGGGCTCTGTTGCAATGATTCAACGCTGTCATTGTGGTAGGAAAGCAGCCACAGACAATACATAAGCTCCAGCATCTCTGTGTTCCAATAAAACTTTATTTACAAACACAAGTGGTGGGTCAGATTAGGTCCATGGATGGTAGTTTGCTGATCCCTGTAAGAAAACATCAGAAAGTTGCAACAGGATACCAATTAATACAATGCTGGCTGACTAGAATCATCTGCTTTGCTGCTTTCCTTGTAAGAAGGAAATGCCAACATATTTGTAGCTCTCTGTGCTCTTCTTGGAAGATTAACCTGAGATAAATGATGCTTGACGTAAAAGGAAGAAAGAGAAAACGAACCTCTGTCTTTGTGAAGTAAATGGTTAAATTCTCTGAAACAAGACCTTTTTCAATTAATTCTGCTGGCAATACTTCTGACCATTATGTTCTGGGAACAGATTTAATACATGCCTTATACGTTCATCTTACTATACAGAGCTTTCGCCATATGGAGTTATGTGTTGAGTGATGGTGGTTTATGCCATGATAGAGCTGAATCTGGAAAGCAGTCAGTAATGACATACCCAAAGAGGCTTGAATGAATTCTTTTACCCGTGATTTACTAATTCATCCTTGTTCATTTTTACTACGTAATATTTGATGGCAAGATAAAATTTAAGAGGAAGGTAAGGCAACAGAAATGGGCGATATTTTGGAGGGAGTGTTGATGGAATATAGTTATTTATATTCTGGGTTAACAGAGATGAAAAAACAAAACAAAACAAAACAAACAAAAAAAACCCCCAGGAAAGACTGAGTACATTAATTAGGAAGTGAATTGCTTGAAGTAAGGATTCCTGTATTTGGTAATTTGGGTCAGTCGAGCAAATCACTGATCTCCTACCTCTTCCATTTTAATGCTTATTAAATGCTTACTTAATCCAATGGAATAATAGGCACTAACTCATGTAGCTGGCACCAGTTGGGCTCTCTGGGAAGCAAACACTGAGTGCAAAAGATCCATGTGACTGCGAGGCAGATCTGATGGTCTGTGCCAGGCCAGTGGAGAGGTCTGGAGCCGAGCGTGCCTGATGGAGGCTCCTCTGTTGGTGGGACTGTGCACCATGCTTCGCTCAATCACGGACAGGGCTCCCTTAGCTAAGAAGTGATCTTGGCAACCACTGCCTTGCTCAGTTAACCCCCTTGAAAGCTCTGGTGTCTGTCTTTTCACCTTCTGATTCATTCCTCATGCTTTTGCTGAAGCTACTTCTGCCAAATGTAAATCTGATCACATTGTTCCATAGCTTAAAATCTTACACTGCGAGGGCCACGCTCTTTAGGAAAATATCATGGTCTGATGACTCCTCTCATTTTGGCTTTGTCTTTGGCCACTTCCTGCTGTGTATTCTGTGTCTCATCCCTGTTTTTATACCCACATCCATTGTGAAATACTCAGCATACCCAGGCAGAGCTAAGCCTCGTTAAGATATAAATCCTAAATTCTGTCTTACCTGTCTGCACAATGACCCCCCCACCATAAGAGCTCTAGCTAGGTTGAAACTCATGTTCTTCTAAAAAAGGCTCAAAGGGTTTCTTAATCTTTATGAAGATGACAAAAGCCTGGCTGACGTTAGGGAAAAACTGATGAGTTTGGATTTGAACATGTTGCTTTAAGATGATGGCATGAAATCTGAGTGGAAAAATCTAGTGCTTGGGAAGTCTGGGGGTGGGAGAGACATTTGGAGGTAAGGGTTTTGATGAGGTCAGCATAGACATCACAGTATGTTCTGTGAGAATGGATGAAATGTAGAGAGTTTTAGAAGAATGCGTCAGTGTATCTGGCTGCAAATAATAGAAATATAGCCAGTAGCTGACTTACCTCTAGACCTGTCATTCAAACATATGGGAAGTTGCAGCATTAGCTTGGAAGTTCCTTGATGTCAAGGGACGGTTTTGGTTTCTACACCTTTCTCTTACCCTTCCCTCTTGGTGCAGCTCAACTCTTTTTGTACTTATGTGATTATAGCAAAAGAAAAAAGAGATGGGCAGGGAGACATGTTTTTCCTCCTTGTATGCCTCTTTTAGAAGAAGTAAAAGATTTTCCGAACCCCTAAGAGGCCTTCCTTTTGCCACTGATCAGAAAAGGGCCACATGCCCAGTTGTGCACCAGTCACTGTCGGATGGGCACAGTTCACCATGGCTGGGCTGCACACCTCGTTCTATTATTAAGATGAAGTGAGAACAGCAAATATGGGCACTTGGCATAGCGCGCATCAAGACTCAGGTCTGAATCACAACTTTTCGGGAAAGAACATGAGACCAAGACAAAAAAAAAACAGACAAATAAGTGGGTGGAGTTTGTCGGGTGGTACCCTTAACACAAGGGGGGGTGGTCAGAAAGGGGTCATGAATGTCAGTGAAGCAAGTGGTTCAGGAAGAATGAGGACTAAAGAAAGACTGAAGAATGTGACAATGAATTGATTGTTGGTGAACTTGAAGAGCAGTTCTTTCCGTTGAATGCTTGGGTTGGAAGCAGAAGGTCATGGAGTGGTGGAGCAACTCAGTGATGTGGAAATACAGGTACAACCTGTGTAACAATATTTTTAGAGTTTGGATGGTGAGTGGAAGTGGGGTGACACGGAAAGGCAGCTAGAGGCGGGCAACAAGTGAAGCGGAAAGCGGGAGGTTTTTCAGAACGAGATCTGGGTATGTTTAAAGGTCGGTGGGAAGGAGTCAGTAGAGAAAAAAAAATCAAAAGGGTATAAAAGGAATGGAGAAAAGCAGGTCTCCTGGGTTTGATGCAAGGTAGAGGGGAAAAGCTCACTTTTTGGAGGAGGAGAGGCTGCAGTTGGAGGCTGGAGGGAAAGATGTAAAATGCTGGTGGATGTTTTGAGATAACAAAAGAAATGCAAAAGCTCAAAGTGGGTCTTTGAGAACCAAGAGGTCTGGTTGTCTCTACAATGTTCAGAGGAATAAAAGTGGAGCACAGAAGTGGAGGGAGGGGAGGGTTAGAATTGATGGATTGAGGGGAGATGAGAGGATCTGGAATGTCAAGAATTGGGAAAATTTTACAAGTTTAGAACCTAAAAAAAAGAAGAAGAAAAAAACTCCTGGGAAATTAAATTTGATGACCACAGGGAAAAGGAAGCCTGAAACCTATAAATTTCCCTGAGAAGGGAAGGCTTTCTAGATGAAGAGAAATCTGACATGGAAAATCCATTTTTGGCTTTTCCCAACCGCCTGCTGTTTGTGAAATAACAAATGATGTTTCTCAAACCCCAAAATGTTTCAATTTCCTCAGTTGAAAGATGCCATGTTAACTGTCGTACTATTTATAAAGTAAGGCTTTTTTTTTTTTTTTTTGCCCAATCTCACGAGAGAGCTAAAAATAAGTCTCTGGGACAGGATTCAAGTCAGTTAAATCAGGGACATGTATAGGATACACATTGTCTGTACGAGACACTAGATTTTGAGAGGACTTAAAATCTAACACCTTCTAACCTGCCTAAATTGGAAAGAGTTGGAAAATTTACAAAAGAATCAGATAGACGGAGATAAAGCCTCACCTTTC
Organism: Vicugna pacos; assembly: GCF_048564905.1. Taxonomy (NCBI): domain Eukaryota; kingdom Metazoa; phylum Chordata; class Mammalia; order Artiodactyla; family Camelidae; genus Vicugna; species Vicugna pacos. The sequence goes on from NC_133002.1 coordinate 53,026,730, forward strand.
TTACTCACAAAGCACTATATGGGAGGGCATGGGTTAATCTGGAAAATAGGTTTGTTTACACGCCACCCCCAATCCTGGGTCAAACTTGCAACCCTTCCCCAAACTAGAGGCCTTCTTTGCTGGAATGATCCTGCCCCAATAAGGTTTCTGGATGGCCAAGAAGAAAGGAGAATTCAGCGAGAATACAGGTTAATTACAGATGGTTGGTTCCTCAAAGAGAGAATGAGGATGTTGAATTGAGCAAACTCAGATCCTCATGCCAAACTCATGAATCAGGTAAGTCATCTCCCCTGGGGGAGGGAGTCACTGATGAGGGAAGAGAGAGTCTGGGTCTAATTAATGTCCTTCCCGAGGACTTCTTATTAAGTACCCCTCCCCAAACAAGGCACTGTATTGGGTGCAGGGGCACCGGGGGATATAAGGAGAAATAATGCATGTCCTAGGGTTCAAGGAACTTGCAGTCTAGCATGACAGAGAAGAAATAGCATGATGCAGTGGGCAGAAATACAGAGATGTGAGTGTAGGGCAGGTGGTCCTCAGTGCAGGGGGAGGGAAATGGAAGCAACCGACGTTGAAAGGGGCCAGAAGGTCGAGGCCGTCACAAGCTTTATTAAGGAGTTTGGTTTCCACTTGATAAGACATAAGAAGCCATGGAAAGTTTCTGAACAGGGGAGTGAACCGTTGGGTTTGGGAATTAGTGTGTAGGATGGGCTAGACTGGAGGAGAGGCTCAACGGAAGAGATGATGGAGACCTGACTAAGGCCGAATTCAAGGGAGAGGTCAGAGATCGAAACCATAGTGGAGGACGGGGTACGGGGTACCGAAGAACAAGGGGGAGGGGGAGTTAAAGGACCTTCCAGGACGAAGGACGAGTAAATGAGGAGAAGGCATTGAGCTTGGTTTTATATATTTCGAGTTTGTTAGTTTGGAGAGATGTGTGGAGGGAGGGAGTTAGAAAATAAACAAAGACGCACACACAGACAAAAACAAATAAATAAGCATTTACTATGCGGTGAGCCCTGTCTCAGGTACTAGAGACGTCAGTGAAGTTGTTAGACCTTGTCCTTATCTTCTTACAGCTTAGGGTTGGTCAAAATCTCCCCATCTGTGAGTGGCATGCTCTCAACCCTCATCTAAACTATTTCCCAGATCTCCAACTGGATGGGCCCAGAAACCAGCCTGACCCCTGCAGTTGCCACGGTGCACCTGTCCTGCCTGGATCCCCCTCCTCCAGCTCCAGCTTGTCTGTTCCAGTCCCAGTGCCTGAAAAACCTGTGCTTGTGAGAACATCAATGTCACGTGCATGGGTATCACTCTGGACTGGGCTTTATCTATACTTTGTGCTACATGTTGTCTCCTGCAATTGCAAAATATCCCTCTTCTGCCTACAGTTGCACAACAGCTGCCCTGGGTTGTGCCTCTCGTGTCTTCCCTCCTCGTGGACCTCCAAGGAACCCCACGCACAGACACCGTTTCACTTGCCTTCATTGCCTTCGTGGTTCCTTCCTCACTTTTTTTGGTTCATTCTCCAAACTTCCTCTTTCAAATGCAGTTATAAATGGAGGAAGCTCCTATGCATGTGAAAGGAGGCAGAAAGAAGTGTGTGTGTGTGTGTGTGTGTGTGTGTGTGTGTGTGTGTGTGGTCTGTACCAGCAGCAGGCAGATCAAAGCACTTTGTTACTTAAGTGATTGCAGCAAAGTACAACCACTATTGTGTGAAGGGAGGTAAATCCCTACAAAGGCAGATGTTAAGAGTCTAAAAGTCCAGGAAAGAGATTTCCAGACTCTCCGGGTTCACAGGGTCCTTAGTGTCTTAGTAATTCTTTCACAGCACGCGAAGCCAAAAGAAATACCCGAGTTCTGTTTGTTAAATGGTCAGGTCCAAAAAGCTTAGTAAGTATTTGTCCTAACAATTTAGTAGAAGTTTAAAAAATAACACACATAAATCAAGAGAAAACTCTTTGACTTTGTTTTTAGAAACGATTGCTTGCTAATGCTACGTGTGTGCCTGCTGGATAACTTCTCAAATGCTGGAATCAGATCAGACTCTGTCACCCTCATGTCCTTTCCACCGTGATTTTCATATGGTTCTTGCTTTTTGATCACTCTAAGGGCCCCAACCCCAACTTGGCTCAAAGCTGATGTCCTCAAAAAGAATGCAGTTGATCGAATGAAATGCTCAAAGTGCAAAACACCTTGAGCTAGGAATTCACACAGTGCAATGGATGTCCACCACCACTGGATTTCCCTTGGAATTAAAAACGATCCCTGAGTGCTCCCTGTGAATTCGCTACCATTAAGTAACTTTAATCAATGAGGAGGAGTAATCCATGCAAAAGGGTGCCTGTGACCACTTAGCGAACAGGGTGACATTTTGTGAGGAAGTCTCGTTCATGGAGGAATGTGGGGAGACTGAGCAACTTGTCTGAATTTTAGAGCACTCATCACTATCTGAGTTTTTATATATATATTTGTATGTGTACACACACATATAATTGTATGTTATATATAATATATTTTAATATTTTATATTATGTAATAATATAATATATACTTTTAATACATAATTATACACTATACATAATACATTTTACATATTATATAATATAATATGCATTACAAACTGTGTGTGTGTGTGTGTATATTTATGTATAAAACAGTGTATATATATATGAATATATACTCACATCCAGCTGTTCTCTGGCTGCTGTGCGGGAGTGAGAAAGTTGTTCTCTGGGTCTGATGAGCCATAGAGGGTGCAAACCCCGGATTTGTAACAGAATGGTTTTAGAATTTTCTGCAGCAATGCTTGGCAGTCAGAGAGGAGGAACAGAGAAAATGGAGGCTTGGCATTATTCAGGGTCAGAAATTGCTAAAAAAAAAAAAAAAAAAGACGTGGCAGAAAATAAAGAGCTTTGAAGGTGTGAAGATTTAGAAAGTTCACAGTCTTAACCTCCAAGCTTGACTTTCATGGTGCCTCGTGGGGGGAGGGGCGAGGCCCTTGTGCAGCTCTTTATCCCTGATTGTAAGACTCTGTGACGATGTGCCTTTGATGCAGGTCTCTGTTTGCTCCTGATGCTGGGCCCCTAGGATACTCTTTCACACTGGAGGCTCCTTTGTACAATATATACACTTCCTGCCTGCTGTTTTCTGTTGGGAACTCGAGCTCCCGTTCTTATTTGGCTGTTAGACCTTCTGGATTGATCCCTTCTCTCCTGTTTCTCTCCCCTTCACCCAGTAAGTTCCATCTCCTTGTCTCCGTTGGTTCTGTTTCTGGGAGAGAAACTAAGGTGAGCTTTATCTTCAAGCTCATCAAGAGAAATCTCTATTTTGGGCGCTCTGGCTTTACTTTCTGAGAACTCTTCTTTGCTCTGATTAATAAATTCTTGTTTTATGGATACATTATCTCCTCATATCTCTCCAAGGATGTTATTTAATGTATTTTTTAAAAAATCCTTCATTCTCTGTTTTCCTTCCTTTCCCTTCCCTCTCCCTTTCTTTCCTTCCTTCCTTTCCCCCTCCATCTCTCTCTGTCTCTTTGTCTCTGTCTGTTTTCTTGATTAACCTATGTTCTGCGCAGGTTGAGAAACAGGGCCAAAAAGCAAGGCAGGAGGGAGATGAAAACATCACATTTATGAAACTCAGGTAGGGAGGCGGCTTAGAGCGAGAGCCAAGGGGGTTGGTCCATGACCTGAAGCCTGGAGACTTCGTGACTCACATACGCAGTCATGGGCAGTGCTGGACCCAGACAGGCCTCCTCTCGTGGTAAGACTCACATCAGGAAGCACAGAAGAAAAGTCCCTCTCCTGGACAGACTCTCTCCCAAGAAGAAAGGAGGGCTAAGCTAAGCCTGATCGGTTCTTCCCAGATTAACTGTTCCTGCCCCGTGGGAGGAGTGAGTAGAGTCGGGGGGGAGACCATGAGGAAGGAGACACCAGACTTTGGAAACTTTCCCTGCAAATGCCTCCTTGGGGAGCAGGGTCAGTGCCTGGCTCCCGGCCTTCTGTACACAGGAGCACGTGAAGGTGTTGACTGCTATGAATATCGATGTCCAGCCTACCTTCCAGGATGACTCCGTGTACCCCCCAACCCACGCTCTGTGACATCGAAGTCCCCAGTTTGTGTGTCTCTATGAGGTCTGGCGTTGGGGAGAAGCAGCTCTGTTCTCAGTCCTCTGCTTTTATCCATGGTGTTCTCTGTTCTGCTAAGTAAGTTATTCCTCCTGCCCTGTCTTCCAGTCTTTAAAATTCTGTTGATCTCTCCCAGTCCTGGATACCCCTTCTCCTGAAGCCTCTGCCCTTGAGAATTTATGTTTTCCTTCCTTTACTGTGGAAAGAGGTGCATCAAAGCCCTGGCTCTAGATTCCTACACTTGCTCTGCCGCAAACGAATTGTACAACTTTGGAGAAGCCACTTGACCTCTCTATGCCTCAGATTTTTCATCTGTAAAACAGGTTGTTATAAGGTTTTGTTGCCAAGTCCAGCCTTGTACTGATTGCCACATGACAGGCCAATAAATCGAAAGATGAGTTTTTAAGGCAAAGAATAGCAACTTTATCCCAAAAGTCAACAGACCAAGAAGATGATGGACCAGTGTCCCAAAGAACCATCTCACCCAAGTCAGAATTCAGGCTCCTTTTATACGAAAAAGGGGAGCGGGTGTGGTGTTGGAATCCTTTGGTCTTGCAGCTGTCTGGGTAGGTCAGGTCACGATGCTCCTGTAAAGCTCCAACAAGACAAATGTTATTCTCTGCTCTGCAACTTTTTATCTCTATATGAATGGAGGTGTGTTATACCTTTCAAGGTCAGAGCCTTGAAAACAAGCTATCCTGTAAATTTCCGGCTACAGGCAACACCCTTTTAGTGATAAATTTATAGTAAAAGCAACAGAATCCAAAGGTTAAAGAAAAAGAAACAGAGCCAATATGGAGTCAGATTTGTTCTTCCCTATTACACTTTAATGTTATCTTCCCTGCGGAACATTCATATCTGTGTTGACACATCTTGATGCGTGTTCGTTATCATCACTGTAATTTCATTATCTTAGTAGAGTTTTGGGAAGGGTAGGATGTAAATGTGGGCGTTCTTTCTCTTCGTTCTTCAGAGTTCTCATTTGTGGTGGCTTTTCATCCAGATTGTAATTTCCACGAAGGCTGATCTACCTTTCTCTTATTCTTTACCGTTTCCATCGCACTCGGCATAACACGCAGCGCGTGGTATGTGCTCAGGCAATATCTGTGGAGTGGATCAATGGAAACACGTTCACTCACAGTGCTCCTCGTAAGAGACGTTACTGTGTACTACTTGAGAACATGGGCTTTTGAATCAGGGCTCTTGGGCTTCAATGATTGCTGAGTCACCAACTGGTTGTATTGTGAAGGAAAAGCCGGGCAGGGCCTACCTGTAAATCTAAGTGCAGCAAGTGTCAGGTTACTGACCTGAGTTCTGCTGGGCTAATTTGTAAATCTAAGTTAGTAAGTGTCGGTTTGCTGATTCCCTGCTCATGTTTTTTGCTAGCCAGCTGGATTTTCAGAGAGACATATCTGGTCTTGAAATGCTGGTTTGCTGCCTCTCTGCCTCTACTTTTGTGATAATGATTCTGCTAAAGCTGTTCCATGCCTATTGGCCGAATACCCCAAGCTTGTAATTAACCCTATAAAACCTCATGCGCACTTCTTGGAGGTGCTCAGAGCTTTGGAGTAGAAGCCCCTCTGAGCCCGCCGGCGTAAATCTGAGTACTCCAACCCTCCGAGTGGTGCTTGTTTCTTGGCTGGCCTGTCATGTCTGTAACATGTCACCCTTGGCTGCATTCTTAATTTCTCCAGTTCTCAATTTCCTCACCTGTAAGATGAGGATAAGACAGTGCCTGCCTCCTAGGGCTGATGTGGAGAGTAAAAGAAAAAAACTGTGAGAAGCACTTAGCATAATGCCTGGCACGTAGTAATGGCTCAGTTAAAAGTTAGCTGCTCTTATTGCTGGGGTTTTTTTTTGTATATATATATATATTTTATTGAAGTAGAGTCAGCTTACAATGTTGTGACAATTTCTGGTGTACAGCACAATGCTTCTGTCATACATGAACATACATATATTCATTTTCATATTCTTTTTCAACATAAGTTATTACAAGATACTGAATATAGTTCCCTGTGCTATACAGAATGAACTTGTTATTTATTTTATATATAAAATATATATATATATATGTTAGTATCTGCAAATCTCGAACTCCCAATTTGTTTATTTTCTGCATACTGGTCACTGGGATAGGCACAAATACGTGTATCTTTTATTGAGTGCCTACAGTTTGTTGTGTCCTAGACTTAATTCTGTAATAGTTAAAGAGTGTGGTATCTCTAGTCAGATGGCCAGGTTTTGAATTCAGGCCTCCGCGGAATAATTTTGAACAAGTTACTGGATCTCTGTTGAATCTTACTATCAGTGCTCGTAGAATGAGGTTGTAATAAAGCCTGTCTGTAGGGTCGTTATGAGGCAAACCATATAAACCATAGCACAGAGCCTAGCACATAGTAAATATGTGCTCAGTAAATATTAGCTGTGATGATGATGACAGCGATGGTGATTATGGTGACAATGACAGAGAAGATGATGATGATGATGATGATGATGACAAGAGTAATGGTGATGACAATGTTGATGAAATGCGAGGGAGGAAGGTGGCTCTGCTGACTGGAGAAGCCGTGCAGAGGTCAGATGCTCTGGTTATAGGGTCAGAAGCTGAAGCTGAGTACCTGTTTGGGCTCACTGATCATGTGACCTTGGTCAAGCTCTTCTATCTAGTTGCATTTTAGGATCTTCATCTGTAAAACAGTAACTATTTCGCAGGGCTGTTGGGAAGCTCAAATAGGACACTACAGGTCATTAATTCTAGGATGCATATCGTTCATATTTTAACATCTCTGAAATCAACTATGCACCTTGCAATGACTGCCAGAGAGATGGAGCATAAATTTGGTATCTGTGAAGCAAGCATTCATCATTGGAGAAGTGACCACAGCTCCACGTTTTTTCTTGCAAAACAATGACTGTTTCATGAGACCTAAGAAAGGGATTCGTGAGTAGAGAAAGCTCTGGTTTTTTTAAAATTTATTTTTATTTTTTGGAAATACACGCAGGAGGATTTTTTTTTTATCCCATGCCAAGCTATGCAACTGAAGGCAGGAGAAATTGTGAAATTGTACAGACTAGATGAAAGAAATTTCAAAGCAATGAGGAGTTGGTGTGATTGAATGTAGCAAGATCAAGAAAGCACCAACATCAAAAGTTGCAGAACGGGTGTCAGTGTTAAAAGAAAATCCCAGAGGAGAATCATTGGTCGCCTGAGGGATGCTTTTGTGCGGAGAAATGTGGACGTTGATGACTCTGATTTGAAAAGTGATTTAGAACATTCAGACTCTGAATGTTTTATTTCTCTTATATTTTCTTTCTCATTAAGACACACAAGGGATATATGGTGAAAATCACTACCCTTCAATCTAAAGCAGCTCCTTCAATAAGCAGACAATAAAAATTCAAAGCGTCACAGTTTTACGGGCAGTGTTTAATTTACTTTTAAGTGGCGTAGTAAACAGTGGTGTGTCCTTGAGTTGATGGTGTTTTAGATTTGATGAAAAACAATAATATATGTCAAACTCTTGGCACAATGCCATAGCCTTTACCTACTTATTTTTGTCCCATTTTGCCTCAACAAAATTTACAAAAACTTAGAACAATATATACAGGTGGGAGCCAGCCTTCAAAAGGCTTCCCAGTGATTCCTGCCTCCTGGTTTTCATGCCTTTTGCAGGTTTCATGGCTGCCATACTGAGTCGAACTGACATATGTGAATAATAGGGTAGAGCAGAAATGAGAGAGCGTGGCCCCTGAGGCTTGGTCATTCAGACCTTGCCACATCCATCTTGCAGTCCCAGGTCACTCACTCCGGAGAAAGCAGCCACTATATCGCTGAAGACACTCCAGCAGTCCTACGCGGGGGATGGGGTGGGGGGACACATGGTGAGGAACCGAGTCCTCTTGCCAACAGCCAGAGTGGCTGTAAATACTTATGTAAATAAGATCATCCTTTTTGTGTTTTTCTATAACCTACTTTTTAAAATACAGTAGTGTCTCGCCGACCTCTTTCCGTGTCAATAAATAATAAACCATTACTGGGAATGAATGCGAAGTGTTCCTTTGTATGTATTTGCCATATTTTGCTTAATCGATCCTCTATTAACAGACTTTTAAGTGATTTCTGATCTTTCTCTATTGTAATGCATGCATCTGTAAACATCCTTGTGTGATTCCTAGGATTGTGACCTCTGGTTAAAAGGTTTGCTCATTTACACTTTGATACTCGTTGCCAGAACACCCTCTGGAAATACGGTTACCACTGTTTCCTTTTTATGTAGTAAAATCAATCTCTTTACTTTTTGATTTCTTCTATTACTTCAAACCTTAGTAGATTTTTTTCCCCCAAAGACTCGGCGTAACTTTTTGTCGTTTTTCTATAATTTGATATTTTAGAAAGATAAAAACTTTAATCCCACTGGAGCACGCAGGCTTTTGATTTCCAGTTTTATTAACAATAAAGTGACTGCTAATGGAAAGATATCCCATGCTCTTGGATTGGAAGAATCAATATTGTTAAAATGGTCACACTGCCCAAGGCAATCTACAGATTTAATGCAATCCCTATCCAATTACCCAGGACATATTTCACAGAACTAGAACAAATCATAATAAAATTTATACGGAACCATCAAAGACCTAGAATTGCCAAAGCATTACTGAAGAGAAAGAAAGAGGCTGGAGGAATAACTCTCCCAGACTTCAGACAGTACTATAGAGCTACAGTCATCAAGACAGCATGGTATTGGTACCAAAACAGACATATAGACCAATGGAACAGAATAGAGAGCCCAGAAACGAACCCACAAACTTTTGGTCAACCAATCTTCGACAAAGGAGGCAAGAATATACAATGGAATAAAGACAGTCTCTTCAGCAAATGGTGTTGGGAAAACTGGACAGCAGCATGTAAAACAATGAAGCAAGAACACACCCTTACACCATATACAAAAATCAACTCAAAATGGATTAAAGACTTAAACATAAGACAAGATACAATAAACCTCCTAGAGGAAAACATAGGCAAAACATTATCTGACATACATTTCAAAAATTTTCTCCTAGAAGAAATAAAAGCAAGAATAAACAAATGGGACCTAATGAAACTTACAAGCTTCTGCAGAGCAAAGGAAACCAGAAATAAAACAAGAAGAAAACCTACGGAATGGGAGAAAATTTTTGCAAGTGAAACCGACAAAGGTTTGATCTCCAAAATATATAAGCAGCTCATACGACTCAATAAGAAAAAAATAAACAACCCAATCCAAAAATGGGCAGAAGACCTAAACAAGCAATTCTCCAAGGAAGACATACAAATGATCAAAAAGCACATGAAAAAATGTTCAATATCACTAATTATCAGAGAAATGCAAATCAAAACTACAATGAGGTATCATCTCACACCAGTCAGAATGGCTGTCATTCAAAAATCCAAAAATTACAAATGCTGGAGAGGCTGTGGAGAAAGGGGAACCCTCCTACACTGCTGGTGGGAATGCAGTTTGGTGCAGCCACTATGGAAAACAGTGTGGAGATTCCTCAAAAGACTAGGAATAGACTTACCATATGACCCAGGAATCCCACTCCTGGGCTTGTACCCAGAAGGAAATCTACTTCAGGATGACACCTGCACCCCAATGTTCATAGCAGCACTATTTACAATAGCCAAAACATGGAAACAGCCTAAATGTCCATCAACAGGTGACTGGATAAAGAAGAGGTGGTATATTTATACAATGGAATACTACTCAGCCATAAAAACCGACAACATAACACCATTTGCAGCAACATGGATGCTCCTGGAGAATGTCATTCTAAGTGAAGTAAGCCAGAAAGAGAAAGAAAAATACCATATGAGATCGCTCATATGTGGAATCTAAAAAACAAAAACAAACAAACAAACAAAAACAAAGCATAAATACAGGACAGAAATAGACTCATGGACAGAGAATACAGACTTGTGGTTACCAGGGGGGTAGAGGATGGGAAGGGATAGACTGGGATTTCAAAATTGTAGAATAGATAAACAAGATTACACTGTATAGCACAGGGAAATATACACAAAATGTTATGATAAATCACAGAGAAAAAAATGTGACAATGAGTATGTATATGTCCATGAATGACTGAAAAATTGTGCTGAACACTGGAATTTGACACAACATTGTAAAGTGATTATAAATCAATAAAAAATGTTAAAAAAATAAAATCTATTTTGCCTGAAAAAAAAAATAAAGTGACTGCTCTTTCCTTCAGGACAGTAGTCAGGTGGCTGAGGTAGAGTTTATTTTTTATAACTATTTGTATCTATTATTCTTATTTCTACAAGTTAGTTATGACTCGTCCTTGTGAAAAATGCAAAACCAAAGCACAATGGAAGAGATAAATAAACAGCCCGTGGAACTCTTCAACCACCCCTCGACCATCAGACCCATTCCTCTTCCCAGAGGTGTTTTGGGTTCATCACTATGGCGTGTATCCTACCATTCTTTTTCTTTTGCACTTATGTATTTAATATATGCATATAAAAACAAGTCGATCTTGTGTTTTTGTTTTAATATAAATGTGATGATGCATTTATGTTCTGCAGATCGCCTTTCCCACCCAATAATATGATGTGGTTCTCTCTATCTAGACTTCCTTCCTTCTTTTTAACTGATACACAGAATCTCGTAATTCAGATGCACTTTGGTTTGTTTAACTATTTCCAACTGATGGACATTTAAGTTTTTCTCTAGTAAAAGAGAAAAAAAGTGCCATCAGGAACTTTGTATACTTGCTTCTTTGGGGAATCCTTTCTTTAGGAGAGATAATAGAAGCAGAATTTCTAAGTCAAAGAAGGATATTTGAAATATAGTTTTGCTTAGTTCAGTGTTTCATAACCTTTTTTGGTTGTTGTTCATTATCATTGACCCTAATAAAAATTAAATTAAACTTAAATGACTAAATTTGTTAAAATTAAAATTCTCCCCTTGGGAGACATCAGAATCTAGGCAATACGATTTTGTTGGGTAGAGTTGAGCTTTGGAGGGTCACACACCATTGTCATAGCCAAAATATTTTCACTTTCAAGAACTGATTTTTGCCCCTACCAAGAACACGTGATTTAGATAAATACAAGTTGAAATCTTTTTGGTTTGTGACCCTGTGGAAAAGACACATCCCTCGGTTGTGTGAGGACTGAAGGATGCCACATCTAAGTCTTGTCACCCTGGAAGCCGTTAGCACCTGTGGCTTGCCTGGAACCCTCGAAAAAAACTAACTGGATTGAACTGAATGTTGCTAATACAATGTCCGAGAGCATTGTCACGCCTGCTGTAAAGCAGAGCAGAGAGACACAGCTAATTTGTTCTCCCTCCTCATACATTAATTAACCTTGTCGAATCACCAGACTCTCGCTGGGTAATTCATAGAGAAAAAAAACATGGAAAAGAAATAATTGGGCTGGAGGCGGTCACTCATGAGAGCTTGCTCACGCATTCCTTTTGTAGTAGTTTCACTGTTTTAGGAGAATGGAATCTGGCCCAGGAGGCTCAGCCTTTGAAATATGCCTTAAGACAAGTCGGGTGACAGGCAAAGCAACCCGTTGCTTTGGTTATGTGGGGAAAAAAAAAAAAGACTTGATGAGTGACTCTGAAAGAAAGCGAGCCGCTCGGACGCTGGCAAACTGCAAGATGAAAGTCCTGACATTTAGAAATAATTATTTCTAGCTCTGGAGTACGAACCCACCAGTTCCACTGATGTGAAAGGAGGGAGGCTCCAGATACTCACAGGAAGAAGACGAAAGTCACCCAGCAGGGAGGCTGGGAGTAGGGGTGTGGACCCAACTGTTGCCTTGGTGCTTTTGGGGAGAGAAAGGACGCTCACCCCTTCTGTATTTCAGGGCGGCTGAGATCTGATCTTTCTGCCCTGCGCTGGCTGGCTCATCTTGGGCGAATCGATTGGTGATTCTGGTCCCCAGCTGAGCTGGATGAGCTGGAAGCCAAAAGGTTTTGCTCAAATCACTTGGGTGGAGAGATTTAATGTCAAAACACTTAGAACGGCAGCTGAGAGCTAATAAAATGCTAATGTAGGAAGGAAGAGACTTCCTGGAGTTCTAAGTAACATTGTTATGCACGCGCGAATGTTTTTATTTCCATCCTTAGGGTTTCACTTTAACGTGGGTTAGGGGAAAAAAAACCCAAAACGACCTGCACATCAAACTACTGATTTCATAGGTCCTATTTACTGTTTAGGTTGTGGCTCCTAAGAAAACCAAATTCATTGTAAATTGATATATGTAAAAATAATACATAGGGTTGTATATGGAAATGGTTTAAAAAAAAGAGTGAAGATGTTTCTAGAATGAATAAAGTTTGAGAAACAACAATGTATGCCATACCTTCCTAGAACTGGCTACACTGTCCACGCTGAGCACGGACCGTCACGGGTAGTTAAAAATCCCTCGCTGTGCCTTCTGCAGCGGAAAAGGAAGCGCAGGGAAAGAACCACCGAGGTTTCAGCACTTTTGTTGGGTGTCTAAAGGACAAAGCACTTCCTCTTAAAAATACTGAAAGGGAACGTTTATGGTGTTCTCACTATGCTGGGTGCTTTCCTAAATGCTCTGTGTGTCTTGTTTCATCTAACCCTTGCAACAACCCTGGAAACTGAATTCCATTATTGTCATCATTTTCCCCATTTTACAGAATAGGACACTGAGGCTGTAGAACTAACAATAAAGAGGGCAGGATTTGAACTCAGACAGACTCACTCCAGGGCCTGTACCCGCCTCTGTGCTTCTTCCAGGATTTCACACAACTCCCACCATGAGGAGTCCTTCCTCCCAGAGCAGCTGGGGGCCTCATTTTTAAAAAGTACTTGCTATTTTTTTTTTAGAGAGATATTTAGGTTTAAAGCAAAATAGAGAGGAAGGTACAGATATTTCCCATATACCTCCTGGTCCCACACATGCATAGATAGCCTCCACCCCATCACTCACTCAGGCAGTGTGCTTGTTACGGTGGATGAACCTAGATTAACATACAATCACCTGAGAGCCATAGTTTACCCTTTCATTCTCCCCCTGGATGATGCACATTCTGTGGGTTTGGACAAATGTATAATGACATATACCCATCATTATAGTATCATACAGAGTATTTTCATGGCCCTAAAAATCCTCTGTGCGCCGCGCTGAGATGGACGCCCAAGATCCATCTCTAACAAGCTCCCAGGTGATGCTGCTCCCGCAGATCCTTGGACCACACTTTGAATATAAAGACCAAGAACCTTTCTTTATGGCAGGAGGCACCTCTCTTGTCCTTCCTCCACTCGTACTGTCTCCGAGGCATCAACTGAGTTAAAACTATGCATGAGGTTCGGTACAAACTCACGTCCGTGGGACAGGATATTTGGCGATTGGAAGGGAAGCTGATGCAGCACGTATGTGTCTAGGGACTCCTCCCTTCCTTTGTCTGCTGGCTGAAAACGAAGCACTTCTAGCTCCTCTCAAAGAGGAAGGCATCAGGTCCACAGAGCACAAAGGTGCAGGCTTCCCTTTCCAGGGAGACAGAGTTTCTAAGACCCTGGGAGAGGATTCAGTATTAGTTTTGGGCCTTGGGCTGCAAAATTGGTTTTCAACTTTATGCAACATTTTGGCCCTTCCCTAAGAACTGTTTCGAAACTGTTTGACGTCCCTGCTCTGGGACGTCTATAAAGAGACAAGCTGTCCTTTCATATGAGCTGACTTGGCAGTAAAGCAAGGCCTGTCCCTTTTGCTGTCCAGAAATTTCCCAAACTTGTGGCCTGTAACCTCTTCCTGTCGATCCTTTCCCGAGATGCCCTTTGAGATGCGAGTCTGCCAGGAAGGCTCTCCCGGTTTGCAGTCAGTTGTGCACATGGTCATAGGTGTGAAGATTAGCCCAGAAGCCTGAGTGTGCAAGAAACACAAATGACAGTGTATTTTTGAAATTCAATCTAACATCTATTTCAAACGCTTATTTCACGAGGGTGGAAAACATCTCATCTCAGTGAATTTGGGTTTTTTTTTTCCTCCTGCTCTAGGATTATATTTAAACCAGGGGGAGCTAGATGTCCCATAGCTTTAATGTAATCGGTTATAAGGGCCTTAGGTGAGACACCTGCCACCCAATTTTGTCCTCCCTCATTGGCCCAAGCGTGCCACCTTAGAAACCTCCTTGTCCCTGTTTGTATGGTTCTCCCTGGCTCTACTCTCACTCAAGATGTTTTCCAAGAAATATTTTGCCTAAGCTGAGAGTCCTTTCCAGGCCCTTAACATCCTAGGCTTTTAAAACATTAGAGCCAGGAAAATATTATTTTTTCGCCTCTGCTTCCTTCTTTACATCATCCCCTGAACCAATAAGCATAAAATAGCTTAGCTGTTAAAAACAGAAGAAGGGCCAAAAAAGAGAGAACAGAAGCTCATAGGATTTGAAATATATTACCTTGCTATAGAATGTAAGGCCCTAGATGAACTGCCCTGTGATTTGTGTAGATCTCAGTGCGTTTTGATGCTTTTCTCACCCAGTACATATTTTAATGATCCTGTAACTCTCCTAAAAGCTCGCCTTCACATTTGTCCTTCTTTCTTCAAGTTCACCCCATGTCTGCCAAAGAAGTTTGGGATCCGGAGAGGTGGGAAATCCAGAGCCCGAGGAGGAAGGAGAGTAATAGAACCCACCTGAGAACTTTGCTGGGTTTTGCTTTCGAAAATGTGACTTGGCCCAACCTATGTGCGTTTGTAGAGAGGTGAGATAAGCTAATTAATTCAATTCAATTAATTGAGACAATACTGGTGGCAAGTTCGCTGTACTGTGTGCTCTAACTGGGTGGACGTTAAGGACATCAGCTTCGGAGTGAGAAAGCCCACCTGTGATTTCTGGCTCCGACACTGCCTACCTGGTTGGCCTGGGGCAAGCTACTCAACCTCGCCAGTTTTTAAAACGGGGGTAACGTGAGTACAGTCAGCCTTCTGTACCAGCGGATTTCGCATCTGCAGATTCAACCCACTGAGGATTTTCAACCACGAAATTTCTGTCTGAGGTTGGTTGAATCTGCTGATGTGAAACCCAGAGGATGCTGAGGGCTGACTGTATTCACTGTAGGGCAGGCATTTTATATGAGGAACTTGAGTGTCCGTGGATTTTGGTACCCACGAGGGCTCTTGGATCACCCAGGGATGCCAAGGGATGCTGTATGAGTTAGGACTATTTAAATGTTTGAATGAGATATTATGCATGCTAAGAGTTTGGGACAATGAATGCCTGGCCTTTGGCAAACACAGAATAAACGTTAACATATAATAATCATCATACAAATAGGGTTGGTTTTCTGAAAACTTCCCCCTTTGTAGTTATCATCAAGGAGTCTTTTGTTTAGTCCTTGTTTGTGAAGATGGAAAAAACCCAAGAGGCACTAAGACTTTAATTTAACTATGTTTAAGGTCTGAAAGCAGGCAAAGCATCTGATGTAGACTCGCTGGCCTTTCTTTCACCGTGGAAATTCTGGCTCTAACATACTTTTTTGGAGCGTGTTAATTTAGCAAACCTAAGGCCCTGGTTTTAATATACAAGATTTGAAGCATGGCTAATTGTAAAATATTTCCAAATGCTTGTAGTGAGAAGACTATGTTGGGCTGTACCTGTCAACATCATGACGGACTGTATCCAAAAAGCAGGACATATGATTTGGAGTTGGCAAAGGAAAGGAAGTTTTCACCCTAAACACACCGCTCATTTAAGTAATTGAAGCTGGATATTCATAAGCTGCAAAGCTCTAGACAGGTTTTCACAAGCCCATGAGCAAGGACTGATAAAATTCACAGTGCTCTAAGCTGAGTCTCATCATTGGAGACTTCATACATATGGAGGAGTCTCTGTCTGCTGTCATGAGCATGATTTCTGGGCCTCTGCTCCAACTTTATGGACTCCTTTTATCCGGGAACCTAAGCTTTGGAATGACAAACATCTCCCAGCCTCTGAGTTCCAACTCAGATTGGTTGCTATTATGTCACCCAGCTAATCCTCTTAGGATGTCTCCACGGAGCCCCTCTTTCCATCTACAGACTCTCTTTCACTTCTTGAATGTTCCCTTCATCCTTATTGCCACCTTTGCTTTTTTCCTTCTAGCCCGCTCTTCAATAAAACATCCCAGACAGTAACCAGTATCATCTGGCATGGCACAAGCTCTATCTCTGTGTAGTAGGATAACACGCTACCTCTTTCCAAGGGAAGAGTTTGGAATTTTAGTCCTGCTTCTACCCATCTCACTAGAAGATAACCATATCTGTTTCTATAAGTTGCAGAAGAATAGCGTAAGAGGAGAATGAAGCAGGGAATTTTGCTTCTGGGCAAAGATGTGAATAAATTTTAATAATATTGATTCGATAGGCAATAGTAACAATGCACTGCGGGGTCTTGAAACAGATTTAGAATTCAAATAAAGAACAATAGGAGCATTAAGTAGGAAGGGGGTAAATGGAGTTCAAGTATTCTAAGGTCTCTGCATTGCCCAGAAGGGGGTAAAGCCATCAGTTAGCATCATGCTTTGATAAGTCAAGGTGCATATTGTAATTTCTGAGTAGCATTAAAAGAATGGTAAATGCATGTACAACCTCTGTGCTAATAGAGAAAAGGTGGAATAATAAAAAAAAAAGTTTAATCCAAAACAAAGAAAACACAAAAAAGGACCAAAGAACAGATGAAACAAATACAGTAGATGGTCATTTTATCTAGTTGACAGTGTATCTAATGTTATGGGCTGAACTGTTTCTCTGAAAAATTAATGGGTTGAAGTTCTACCTCCAATACCTAAGAATGTGACTGGATTTGGCGATTGGGCCTTTAAAGAGGTTATTAAGGCTAAATGAGGTTATTACAGTGACCCCTAATCCAATATAATTGATCTCCTTATGAGAAGAACTTAGGACTGAGGTACATACAGAGGAAAGGCCACATGAGGTCAGAGGGAGAAGATGACTGTCTACAAGCCAAGGAGAGAGGCCTCAGAAGAATTCAGTCTCTCTGAAACCTTGAGCTTGGATCTCTAGCTTCTAGAACTGTGAGAAAATGAGCTTCTGTTCTTTAAACCTTCCAACGTGTGGTGTTTTGTTTTGGCAGACACAGCAAACTACTACAACGATCTAGATATAATAGTGTTTACACTAAATGTAAATGGAACCATATACTCCATTTAAAAGACACAGACTGTTAACTGAGAATTAAAGAAGCCCGTCTACATGCTGGTTACGAAAGACACGTGATCTAATTTAACTTTAATTATCTCTTTATAGCAAAGCCACAAGAATACGGAAAGGTTAAAGTAAAAGAGTGAAAAAATATATATACCAAGCAAACTCTAAACCCAAAGAAATTTGGTATAGCTATGTAGAGATTAAAAGATGCTGATTTTATGGCAAGAATATTGGTAGAGATAAAGTGGGTACTTCATAATGAGAGAAAGTTCAATTCGCCAAGAAGATGTAGGATTTCTAAATTTGTATGCATCTAATAGTATGGCATCAAGGTATACAAGGCAAAAATGGATAGAACCACAGTTGTTTTGGAAGATTTTATCACCATCTCAGTAACTGATAAAATATGTAGATTAAAAACCCAACAACAATATACAAAATTTGAATAATACAATCAATAGATTTGATCTAAGGACATGTAAAGAACATTACAGCCAACAACTAAAAGAAAATACACATTTATTTCAAGCACACAGTAAAAGTTGACTATATGTGGAAAAAAATAGGAAGTCTTGTCAAATTTCAGTAATGCTAACCATACAGTGTTTGATTTCTAAACAAAATTCAATTAAGTTAAAAATCAATAACAACAAATGGTGCTGGAATATCCACATGCAAAAAGTGAACTTCAACTTGTATATCACATCATACACAAAAATTAATTTGAAATAGATAAAAGCTAAAACTATAAAAGTTCTAAAAGAACTCATGGGAGAAAATTTTCATGGCTGTAGGGTAAGCAAACATTTATTAGATAAGATACAAAAAGGCACGAGTCAAAAAAATTAATATATTGGACTCCATCAAAATGTAAAACTTTTAATTAAAAAGACACTCAAAATGAAGAGGCAAGACAAGCTATAGATTCAGAGAAAATATTTCCAATACATATGTATTACAAATGATTTGTGTCAAGAATAAAGAACTCTTACAGACTAGTGGTAAAAGGATAATAACCCAATAAAAATGGACAAAAGATTTGAATGAACATGTCACAAAAGAAGGTATTTTAATGGCAAAAAGGGCAATGAAGTGAGACTGAGCTTCATCCATCATAAGATAAATGCAAATTAAAACTACTAGGATGGCTAAAATTAAAAGGGCTAACAGCAGCAAGTCTTGGTGAGGATGTGGAGAATCTAGAACCTAATTTATTACTGCTAGGAATGTAAATTTGCAGAAACACGTTAGAAAAAAAGTCGGGCAGCTTCTCCTAAAGTTTATACCTTTACCCTATGTTCCAGAAATTTCATCCCTAGGTATGTACATAAAAGAAATAAAAACATACATCCACAAAAAGAATAATACAGAAATGTTTATTGCAGTTTTATTTATAATACCCCCAAAAAAACTGGGAAAAATTCAGATGCTCATCGGATAGTGAGTAGGTAAAGAAATGGTGGTATATCCATTCAGGGGAGTACTGCCTCAGCAATAAAAAGAAACAGTAGCTAGTTATAGATGTAACAATGTGGCTGTCACTCAGAAACATTAGGATGCACAAAAGAAGATAAGTAGTATATGATTCTGTTTGAAATTCCATGGCAGATAAAACTAGTCAATAGTTAACAAAAGCAGTTTAGAGGTTGTCTGGGGCTGAGGGCAGAGATGGAAGACTTTTTGGAGTGAAGGCAGTGTTCTATGTTGTAATTGTGGTTACACAGGTGTTTATGTTTTTCAAAACTCACTGTATATTAACACGTGTGTTTTATGGTATGTAATTATACCTAAATAAAATGGCTTTTAAAAGCCAAAAATCAATAACAATATTAAGAAGTACATGTTTAAATAAACCACGAAAAAAGAGGCTATAGAAATTATAGTACTAGGAATCATTAAAAAAAATCATTGCTAATATGGAACTTTCTCCCTAGTGTACATTTTAATAGAAAATAAAGTTGTTTTCAAATGATCAGTGTGATCAGTGTGATTTAGAGGGAGGTATAGAGTTGAGGAGGGGCTCTCATAAGGTTCCCAATGGCTGAACCATGTGTGAACCCTAGTCCAGAGGGGACAGCCTGCATTACCTCCACTTGCTGTAACTTGTGTGCCTCTCAATGAGATTACAGCCCTGTCAGAAGAGGCACAGGATAGATCCCCATTACTTCTTTGCATTTCTCTCTCAAGGCTTAAAGCATCGTATGGCTGCACCTATAGCCTGTTCTCATATGTCTGCTTTCCAGATGTGAGGAGAGGGACCATTTGGCTCAGTTCCTCCCAAGAAGCATATTGACTTGGAGAGAAGAAGGCTAGAGATACTGGGTAGCCCTGCAGAGAACCCCCATAAAGTCCCATCATAATTATGCTCTACTCTTAAAATTTGTCTGTCCTTAAATTTATGGTTGTGAAGAACACGCAGCAACAGGGAAAATGCGTATGAAACAAAAATCATGTTACAAAATTAGATAGACCCCTTTGTAACAACTTTATTTGAAACAGATGCATAAGAGAAAGGATGGGGAAAATGTATCAAATGCCTAACCCTGGTAGTGCTAGAACAGTAGAATTTGGGGTGACACCTACTCCTGTTCCTCTAATTAAAAAAAAAAAAAGAAAAGAAAATTCAAATACATTAATTCTGTTCAACGGCAGGGCCCAGTTCCTTGATTGCAGAGATGCCTGTGTGTTAGGCAAGGTGGGAGGGAAAACTGAGTGAGTTGACCTTTGGAAGGACTTAAATGTACCTCTTGCCTTTTAATCTTTAAGCACACAATCAAATAATACAGAAGTAAACAGCAGGCGCCCTTTCCAGCCTCGAATCCGAGAGGAGAGATACCCAAAGCTTTCGCTCTCAGATTCCTCTCTCCCTGACCCGCCATGACCTGGAGATGTCAGGGCTATGGCTGCGAATGGGATTCGAGTCCTGACCGGGAAGATGGGAAGAGGAATGAACTGAGGGGGCATAGGAACAGGGAATGAATGAGACTCTCTCTCATTGGGTAACTCGTTGCTTAGAACCAAGAAGGAAATCAGCGAGACCGTATACCCTGATAACTCAGGCTGCTATTGGCTCAGACACATCCTGCTCTCATCAGCTCGAAGGAAAGGACCTAGGCTTTGGAGCTGCGTAAATCTGGGGGGAGAACCATTGGACCTTGGCCAAGTCACTTGCCTTCATTAACTCTCAGTTTCCTCATCGAGGAAGGGGGCTAATCACATCAGTAATATTTCGACTTCTTTTGTTACAAACATTGGAACCTCGCTCAAGACAACCTCAGCAAAACACCGGGGAATTTACGCTAAGTCTGCTGCAGTGTCTCTTGTAACTTACAAAGAGAAGGGACCAGAAGGAGGAAAGCCACCAGAAACTCAGGGACAGTAATTTCTCTTTTCTTTTCTGCTTTTCCTTTGCAGGTTTTTTCATTCTCCCACCTCATCCTCCAGGCTGGCTTTTTACGGGGAGAGGGAGTGTTTAGGAAGCTATCTGTATAAACTTAGCTGTGACAGTCATTATTTTCAAATACATATTTGGGGACTTTCCATATTAGTGACACAGGTCTTCCTTACAATTGTTTCTCATATTGACTGAAGTGCCCCCAGATCACACAGCTTCTGCCGCGTGTGTTAGCTGCCACAGAGAAGCTGGCCTTAGTGCACAGAAAAAGCCACATCACGTTCTCGGTTGCATCCAAGTGAGCCGTGGCCAAGGAAGCGATTTGTCTATGTCTTCTGCGTGCTGTTTTGTCTGGCCACAAGCTTGTTTTTTTGGCTTATAAAACATCAACAGCTGGTGGAGAGTGGGGGGTGTGGACGAGAAAGCCTCCTATTGTTTTTCTGTTTTAAACTTGCACAGTAGTGGGGGAAAGCTGTTCATGACAAGTACTAATGTTTTATGAATTTATCTACCCTCCTTTGTTTATATGCATGATTACAAAGAGACTGACCAGAGAGGGAGGGAGGGAGGGAGGGAGACAGAGAGATTAAAGACAAAGCCAGAAATACATAACAGGTTATGATTTCGGTCTTACCCCTACTGATGAATCCTCTGAGGTTAGGACAGGAGTCAGTGCAATGCCAAAAAAAAAAATAAAAAATAAAAAAATCCCACTTTTTATAACTAAAGAAAAAGGTGGCTATACCATTTCAGGGTTAAAGTTAACAGCTTCAGTCAATAGAGAGGCTGGTCTTTTGCAAGTTTCTAGAAGAGATACTCTGATTGGAGCAGCTTGAGCAAGTCACCCCTTTCTAGACCAATCATCTGTGACCAGGGGGTGAGGTCACAGTGCACAAAACGGATTCCAGAGGTTCTGACTTTGCATAAAAGGTGCAAGAATGGATCATGGGATGCTGGACCTACACTCTTAAAAGAATCCACCCCCGAACCTCAGGAGGTTAGGTGTATGTTGAAACTCCAGCAGAGCCTTTGCGATGGAAACAAAACAAGTTTTTGTTTCTTTTGCTGAAGCATAATCCTGTTTCCTAGGAGCTCAGGAAGAGCTGCCCATTCTGGTTACTCTTGGCTCTGCTGATAGGGCCTGTGCCACGGATTGGGTAAAACCATTTGTGCTTCTAAGAACTTGGAGAAACCATTTCCTGAAGGAAGCAATTAGCAAATGCAAATCTTTCAATTTGCATTTTGTTGCACAAAATAGTCAGTCTTGATGATACTCCAGGTCTACACAGAGCTCAGCCTCTTAGGTTATTTCGTGCATCCTCACAGAAGTCCTTTAGAAGGACAGACGTTCCTGTACTCATTTTGCAAACATGTTAACCGGAGATCAGGGAGGTAAAATGGCTTTGCTTAAGGATTATGGGTGCAACTGGACTTAAGTCATCCAATTGCTAGTTTAATGTCATCTTCATTAGACAAAGCAGGGTCCTTTTAGGAGTCTCACACTCTTGTAAATAGCTGAAGTTATTTATTTCATGAAAACTGGGTGTTTGATCAAGGCTTGGGAGGGTTCGTTCATTCCATACTGACTGTCAGGCACAGGCTGGGCGTGGGCTCCGCCCTCGGGTGGCGTACAGAGAAGCAGTGGAACTAAAATCCTGTTGAATGAATAATTATAGGGCAGTTTAATTATTTTTAATCCTAAGTCCTGCGTAGAAAATGTATGGAGTATTTTGAAGTAGGCCACTTAAAAATAGAGAACTTAAAAATCTTCCTGCTCTTTGACTAAGAATTCTGCTTTCAGATGTTTCTCAATTTTTTTCCTTTTGCCATTACAAACAATTCTGAAGCAAACTTTTTTTCTTTTTCCCCTACACATATCTTTGTAGAACTGAGGATAGATTCTTAGAAATGGTATTTCTGATGCCAAGGATATGGGCGCCAATGGATTAACATTTATGTGTTTACAGTCATATCAACAGTGTGTGACAGTGTCTTTGATCTTGCCATTTTGCTAACAGTGGATCTTATCGATATTTTAAAAATATTGGCCGTAACAATCTGTATCCCTCTAGGGTGTAAATGCGGTGTAGCTTACTTCCGTGCTTGCTCCCGATTTGGGCTCCTTTCCTGTCATCTCTTCTTTGCCTTCGCCTGGTTCCACTTGCTTGCTGGTGTTCTCTTGTGATATTTGCCCACTTCTTACTGATCTGCAATAACTCTACATTTTGGATATTATTTCTTTGTATTATATTTGCTGAAAATATTTTCTTTCAGGCTGTTACTTGTTTGTTTGGTTTCAACTCCGTTTATGGTGTCTTTTGTAGTGCAGATTTTCCATTTTTGTATTGTCAAATTTGTCAGATCTTTTCAACTAGACCTTCTCAGTTTTATGTCTCGCTTAGGAAGGCTGTCTTAGCCTTAAAACTATTCAAAAAGTTGTCTATTTTTTCTAATGTCTTTGTAGCTTTGTGGTTTGCCTTTGGGTATTTAACCCATCTGAAATTCGTTTTTGTATATGGTGTGAGGGACGGACCTAACTCCCTATTCAAAATGGAAAACCTCAAGACAATGATTAAGTACCATTTCTTTTCCCCTCCACTTTGAAAATGCTACATCATATAAGATCTCCCCATAGATTCATGCTTTTGTGTCTGGGCTGGAAACAGTTCATTCTAATTTATGACCATCACAAAATCAGTATTACCTACGCAGATGTGTAATTTCCCAGATATCAAAACAAACTAATTTTCTTGCCAGAAACAACCCCCTTCCAACTCTCATTGTTCTTTCATCACTCATATCTTCAGCACATATGGCTGATTTTCTTTCTTCCATTGGCGTGTTATTTTCTGTTCCCCTGAAACATTTTATCATGTGAATAGACTTGATTTCCCAATAAACAGTGGCAAGTCTGGTAGCTTTTTCTCTTGCGTGTTCCCCAGCACGGGCCGGTTTTATATGGAGCTCTGAACTTAGTCACTTTCAACAGACTTTGCCTTTGGATGATTCTTTTGGCCTTGTTCTTGTTTGCTTCCAGGAGAAATCACAGTATCCTGGGCTCTGAGGAGTAGGAAGGAGTCATAGGTTATCAGAATCACATGCGGTTTCCTAGGACCCACCCCTGAAGTTTCGGAGTGATTGGTTTGAGGTTTAGCCCTAGGATCTGCACCTTTAAAAATCTAGGGCTTTGCTCTTCCTGCAAGCTAATCCCTCATTTGTAAATAAGATGACAATTGGGCAACCAGAGCTGTGAGAACAAAACATCTGGTGCAGTAAATGATTCTCTAGGGACACTCTTCCTGGTTTCAAAACAAAAGCTGATACGGATAAACTCTCAAGTCGTATTATTCCAAAGGCCACTTTGATATTTATTTCAATGAAGCAAGCAGGACGTATCTTCCTAACAAGAGTAACCAACAAAGCCAAGAAAGAAAGAAAGGAAAATTCAAAAGGGTTAGATTATGAACATCTCTGCTGAGTGTCTTGCATCCTTTCAGGATAAATGGGGGTTATGCATTACACCCCCACTCTCCTCTCCTCTTCTGAAGACATCATCGAAGAAGGATTCCAGTATCAGTGAGTGGCCGAGGAAGCTGACCCAGAATGAACCACTGCTTCTTTCTCCACCTCCTCTTCTGGAAATTATTAAGAGATAGATGCCAGAGACCAAAATTTGAGAAAATGCCAGGAATTTGTTTATTCTGACCTGGTTCCTTAGAGATGCAAATGCATGAAAGGAATTATGAACATGATGAATGGGATTGTGATATTTCAACCTGCCATCTCTACATCAAGGCCTAATTGGATCTTGCTAAAAAAAAGAGGAACAGTGCTCTGTTTGTCAGTAGAAGAGGAGAAGAGACTTCTTAGAACTTTTACTTCTGATAACTCAAGTCCAGACTCAACAAATCAGTTCATTTTTAAAGGATTCCATTTCTCATTGCCTATATATATACACATAAGCACCCTTGTCTCAGTACAGATATATACACAAATGCACACACCTAAGTGGGTGGCTCCTGTGTTCATGGCTGCAAGATGGCACCTGGAGTAAAAACGGCATTCCAATTTTAGGCAGGAAGAAGATGCAAGGGCAAAAGTCAAGCTACTCCAGTCTGTCCTTACAAAGAGCTCTCCTAGAATCTCTGCCCAGCAACTCCCTCTTACAGGTCAGCTCCAGCAGCAAGCATAGCTGGGGACAATGAAATTGCCATAGGGCATATGCCTACCTCCAACAAAAGTGAGACCCTGTTGGTAAGTGAAGAAGGGAATATGAATATGGATAGTTAAGTAGCAGTGTCTGTCTTGCTGTACCTCTAAGATATTTCCCAGACCTGTCCACTTCCCTCCATCTCTACAGCATCACAGTCATGCCATAATCTCCTCTCGCCTGGGTACCCCACTAACTGACCTCCCTACCCAGCAACCGGTTATCTTCTTAAAACTGTGAATTTGTGTTGCTCCGCTGATTAAAACTTTTAACGACTTCCTCCTTTAATTAGAATAAAATCCGCACATCTTCCCGTGATCTCAAAGGCCCACATAATTGGGAATTGTCCATTTAATTTTGCTCTTTCTTCCTCCCAGCTTACAACAGTCCAGACACATCAGCCTCCCTGCAGTGTTTTAGGCACACTGCGATCTTTCCAATATTAAGACCTGGGAAATCATTTCTCCTTCTGCGTGGCTTCTTCCTTCTTTCTGCAGGTTTTTGATCACATGTCATTTTTGGGACCATCTTGTCCAGGACCCTGTGATGGTCTCTTTGATGGGTCCGTCTAGCTAGGCTGCAGGCTCTAGTTCTTCCATCAGACCCTCATCCGGGTGCTGCTGTGAAAGTATTTTGTGGATGTGATTAAAGTCCATAATCAGCTGGTGTGAAGACAGGGAGATTATCCTAGATAACCTGGGTGGAGCTGATTGAATCAGTCGAAGGCCTCAGAAGCAGGGCTGGGGCTTCCATAAAGAAAAAGAAAAGCCACCTGTGTGCAGCCCTGTCAGTCCATGTCCAGTGTGCCAGCCTCCTCCTCCCAGTAGGCTGCCCTACGGATTTTGGACTTGCCTAGCCAGGCCCCACAATCCCATAAGCCAGATTCCTGCAGTAAATCACGTATTACATATCTGCTACTGGTCCTGCTTCTCTGACCCTGACTGTCACAACCTTCTCCCCCCACCTACCAGTTGCTCTTGATCACACAACCCCATTCATTTCTGCAAAAGCACTGAGTTCTATATAAAATTACCTTGCTTATTTGTGCATTCACTTGTTTATGCATTTACATCTTTCTCTACCCACATGGATGTTCTGTGAAGGCAAAGTCGGTACCTGCCATGATCACCACTGCAGCTCCAGTACTCAGACATTTCATCCGTGGTCCACGCTCACTAAATATCTGTTGGAAGAATGAATAGATGGAAATCTGGTAGTAAAATTCGGCCCGCCAATCCACTCCCAGATTACACAGGCTACAGATGAAGAAGTGATTTCACAAGACTGCCAAGAAAAATGTTCAGGGATATTGATTACAGTAATTGTTGAAAATAATACACAGTGAGGAACTAATGTAAGCATCCATGAGGGGAGGATCTATTAAATACATTTATTTATTTATTTATTCACTGGAATGCAAGACAGCTGTTAAAAATAAAATATATGTGTGGATAAGGAAATAATTCCAAAAAGTGCTATTAGTGAAGAAAGGAGGCTATTGGACAACATACAGGATAATTTTCACAAACCTTTAAAAGGGTAACATTAGAAATATACACTGTCAAATGAATGCTTTTAAAATATATTTGTGGCTTACAGATGTCCTAAAATAGTTTAAAGTCTGCAAGATGATTAAGTCTGCTGGCTATGTCATTGGGAAAAAAACCTGTAAAATGTAGGATCCTATGATATTTTAAAAACCTGGATAGATTGATTAACTGTTTAGTCCCCCTTTGCTTGGGTTCCTGATGGTGGGTGTGGTGGTGTAAATCCCCTTGAAATATTCTATCAAAGGCACATAGTCATTATGTAAATCATGAGCTTACTGGATACACTGTATTACCTATTTAAGCTATTCCCATCTGAATCAATAACAAACTTTGTTTATTCATTAATTTATTCAACGAATGTGTTGAACTGCATGTCCTTGTTGGGCTCTGAGCACAGGAAAGCACCGCTTCATGAGACAGTCTGTCTCTTCAAGGAGCATTAAAATTTCCTCTGAAACGTAACTCAGGTTGTGAGACCCACACGTTACTCCAGACAACTGCTGGAGGACGATGGGGCAGGTTTTGTTCTTACACCCAGAAGGCTGACATGGGGAGAATCGCTCAGAAGCTCAGTGACTGGTCCTGAAGAACCTGGCATGGTCTCTTGATGCACAAGACCATGCCTCTGTCCCATGTCGTGGTCCCAGGTTTTTCCCTTTGGCTTTTTTTATAGAAGAATACCTCTTATGTTTTGAATTGTGTCCCTCCCCTGCTGCCCCCACCCCCAATTCTTTTGTTGAAATCCTAACCCCCAGTATCTCAGAATGTGACCTTATTTGGAAATAAAGTCATTGCAGATGTAATTCATTAAGATGAGGTCATACTGGAAGAGGCCTTACTGCAGGATTACTGATGCCCTGATGGAAAGAGAAAATGTGGTCACAGACACACACACACACAGGGAGAATGCCACGTGAAGATGAAGGCAGGGACCAGGGTGATGCAGCAGAAGCCAGTGAGCAACAGAAATTGCCAGCAAAGCAGCAGAAGCTAGAGGCAAGGAATGGACTGTGGCTCACAGCCCTCGGAAGAAGCCAACCATGGTTGCACCTTGACCATAGTCTGCCTGCCTCCAGAACCACCAGCGAATACATCGGCGAGGTTCTAAGCTGCCTGGTGTTTAGTACTTCGTCATGGCAGCCCTAGGACCCTGATGCAGTGTGAAATCTTATTTCTTAGGAAATAGTTCACTTTGCAAGTACGAGCTAGAGAAATCAGCTTTGAGGTCAGGGCATTTGGAGATGAGTGATCAACGTTGATTTACAGTTTGATTCAATTAAGAGCAAACTTCCATTCTGCATTCTGTCAAGGGCTGAGCTGGGTGATCAAAGGGGTTATAAAGGGAAGGAACAAAAAGATAAGAAAATGAGACGCATCTCCTTAAAAGAGTACTGTAATGCAGGTCCATGGGCTCCTGGATTTAAGCAAGGCGCAGGTCAAATTATGCTGGGAAGATTAGGGAAAGTTTTTTTTTTTTTTTTTAAGAATTGGTACTATTTGATCTAGGCCTTAAACAGGGGTAAGATTTGACAGGTAGAAATTGCTGGGAGAAGGATCAAGGCAATTAGTGGGAGGAAACGTCAAAGTTGTTCCGTTTCATGGGATCCTGAATGCTAGAAATTTGAAAATACGATGTGTAGAGATTTTAATAAAATCTCCTTGACTACACAAAATATGGAATTACTCTTATTTCCCAAACTGAAAGCACAATTCCTCATGATTTTTAAGCTGGTGGGCTGAGTGGATAGTAAATTGTGTTCAAATTATTAGTCAGTGTTGACGCCTCTTTTGCTGGCAGAACAAATTACTCACTATCCCATGTCATTACTGTTACTGTTGCAAAAACCAGTCTATTGTTTATGGGGATTAGAAATTCTATGAATGACTGTGGCAATTGCTATGCTGTCATTTTAACATTTACAATTATTAATAATTTTAAATATTTATATGTTATGTAACCGTATTATCTACATTTTTATTATTTGCTGAGGCTAAGCCTGAGACAGAAAAACGTGCCTTAAAAATCAATAACTTTGGAATGAAGTTAGAGGTGGTAAAGTGCTCTGAAGGAGACTGAGCTGTGGTTATGATACACTGTAATGGTAATTTAGAGAAATGCTCTCTGCAAACATTAGAGCTAATGCTGAGAAAAACCAAAACAGAGCCCTTTCCGGTGGGTCCACCAATTTCTGTAAATTGGACAAAATAATGGGAAAATTGGAAAAACTGATGGCTGCACATCTTTAAGAACAAATCTGCTTGTAGCTTTTTGTGGTCTGAGAACATATACTCCCAAACTTTATATATGTTGCTATGGGATAATTGGTCCTAAGTTATATGAATCAAAGAAACACGTTCCTTGCATAAAATAGGATTATCTCTAGCTGGGAGGGTCCTCTGTAGGTGGGAAGGGATAGACGTGGGAAAGCTGAGTGCAAGTGAAACGGTGAGTGGTCTAGCTTGGTGGGAGCACAGAGGAGAGGAAACTGAGGCTGGAAACGGATTTTAGGAGCATCCACGGAGGATCTCCAATTCCCAGGCGAAGCACTGATACTTAGTTTAGTAGACAATGGGGCAGGGAAGGGGTGGGCACTGGAAGTTTTTGAGCAGGGCAGTGGTAGGCGTAGATACTCAACAAAGCTGAATATTAAGTGGATGATGGATCAGAACGACCCTGTTGAAAGTTAACAACACCTTTACGGGACAGATATTACTTGAGATTGACCTAGAACACACCAACAAAGGCGTGCTCATGAAATGCCTCTTCTCCAACATAAACTGTGTCCTTCCCACCTCCCCCACATACCTGCTTCCACAGAACCAGCGGCGACAGGTACTTCTTGCCAGTTCCTGGAGTCTCAGAATTCTGGGAAACCAAGAAAAGCTGCTCTGAAATACATTTGGTCCGTACAAATCACAACTCATTTTTGTTCCTATAAGATTTTTCTTTTTCTGGCAGAGTCATACAGCTGTTCCCTAAATCAAAGATCAATTTGCTAGATTATTTTTTTTACTGGTGGCATAGGGGTAATTGCTTCTGTAAAACATCTGTTCCGTACTGAGAAAACAAAGATTTTTCTTCGCCCCAACGGCGTGTAATTACTTTTGGCTACCAGAGGGAATGTTTTAGGATTGTCATCAAAATTCACGGAGGATTGTTTGCTGCAGAACTTTTCTTTTTCTTTTCTATTTTTTTCCAAGGTAGCTAAGAGACTGTTCATTAGCATTTTATAGGCTGTAATCTAATAAAGCAAAAACTCCCAAATCCGTGTGGGCTTGCTAACTCACATGACTCTGATGAATTAAATCCAGTCAATGCAAAGGAATTTCATTTTGAAAAGAGGAGAGGGGAAGTCAGAGTTGGGGGCCTTTCCCAACAAGTCCGTAAGGAGTTTTAATTCTAGGCCATCCTTCACCCTCTTGAATTTAAGGTCTGCACTGGCCAAAAATGACTCTTACGGAGGCCGCAGGCTTGCTCAGATTTGCTCCTGGTGACCATGTGCCGCGGGTGTAGACCTGCTGTGACTGCACACAGCCTGAGAGAGTGTTGTCCCGTCTGCGTGTCAGCCCGGGCTTCTGTTGCTCAGTGTATCCCTTCCAGCACCCTGCCCCCGCACGTCTCTGCCTCCCGGACTCTGAGGGCCTTCAGTGGTTCTCCCCACATCACACCCAGGCCCTGATCTTCTAATTTGGTTTATTGAGCTTCCCAGTCCCAACCCCTCCCCTGAGTTCACCAGTTGCAAAAACTCATCCTCATCCAGTTTCTCATTTCCACCTTGCAAGTTTTCCCAAAGTAGATTCTTTCCTGGAGCTCATCTCACAAGTTTAAGAACATTCGTTCCTCTCTCTTTACTTTTCCAAACTCCTCGTCCTTTGCAGGCTGCTCATCTTCTGACCAGGAGTGTTGGTCTTCTTGACAGCTCTGTCCCACGCTCTCTTTTCTCACTCTGCTCTCCCCAGATGGCTCATCCTTTTCCTCCTGTTACCTCTTTGATGTTAATTTGCAGCCCATATGCTAGTCTTCTGACTTCCGGACCCACACAGCCAACCAACAACGGAACGTCTCGCCTTCGATGTTGTTTTATTTCCCCAGAGCTGCTGCAGGCTGGCGGCCGAAAACAGTAGAAATTGCTAGGTGACATAGTGATACTGGAACTGGTTTTACTGGTGAGAATAGTCACTTGTTAACTAGCATGATGATTGTTAGAAATCAGCTCTCATCAGAGAATGGAGAGTATTCAGGTTTTGTGTGTTGGCTTCCATGACCAGGGTATGAAAATCTTGTCTGTACTCTTAGAGCGAATAAACTTGTGTTCAGCCTCTGACATGGGAAAACTTCCGGTGGCCTGAGTCCCACTGATGGAATGGAATCTTGTTCCTGGAGTGGTTGCACCTGTCTTGACCAACTCTTTCTAATAAAGGAAGTGTTCATAGCTCCCAAGAGACAGAGTTGGGAATTCATTTGAATCTACAGAGCTGACTGCATGAACTGTTTTGTGTCTGCTTGTCCACAAATGTTTGTTGGATAAATGTCCATTGATAGGAAGAATTCAGTCTGAGATTTCTTTTTCTCCTTATAACCTGGCAGGAAGTTTATAAAAGGATAGTTAAGACTTCCTCCCCTCTTAACTTCCTTAGCTGCTGACATTATCCACTGAAAGAACTTGCAAGTTATGCATGACTGTTAGGCTAGTTTATTTATTTATTTTTTTGACTTAATTTTTTTTTTTTTTTACTTTTACGGTTGGGGAAAAATATGTTGTTCCATAGAGATTGGTTAATTTCAATCATTTTAAAATTTATTTCTTTATTCTGTCACATATAAAATTATACAAGGAGAAAAAATATGGAAAGGGTGCTAGGATTGAGTACAATGTGAGGGTCTCTAGTAAAAGTTAATGTTTTGTATGATGTCTTGGACCACTATCTTTTACCTTGAACCCTATTAAAGTGTTACATTTCCTCAATGGTTCTAACTTTCATAAAGAATGCCAATTTTACTATGTCTATTATGTTTCAGTTATATGTGTTACATTTCTCTTTTATTTTTTAACTATCAAAGTATTACATGTAAAAAATTCCTGCAGTCTGTAAGTATGACATCCTCTTTCACCTCCAATCACCCTCTCCTTTCCAAAGTATATGTTTTATTCTAAAAAGTTATATGCATGTTTGAGCAAAGATCTGTGATGTGATTTGTGAACATTTTTTTCCCAAGTCATCCATTATATTTTCCTGCCTTAGCACAACTTTCAGTTGCTCAAAAACATGCTCACAACATAAGCATATGTGGAAATAATAGACCATGTCGTTCATCAACTGATGGATTGATAAATCAGATTTTGAGTGGACAAGTACAAAACCCTTTATCTGGACAATTAAGTGGTTGCTCTAAAGGGGAACTTCTTTTAAGCCTCAAGAAGTATCTAGCAGAGGGGGAAGAGGAGGAATTCAATGACTAGCTGAGGGCCACATTAAAACCCTAGAAGGCAAGGACCCGGACGCCCACTCTGGGGACACAGCTGTCGCAGACGCTGATGAGATGGAGTCCTCTTGAAGAGAGGCGAAGAGAAAAAGGCTCTGGTTAGGAAAAACATGCCCCATTGCAATTATCTTTGCCCATAAAGATTTGTGACTTATTTACTTTTCTTAAATCAAGACCAGACCAGGCTCAAATGTCAACAAGTCCATAACGGCAGAGACCTACCAATTAGTAGGACAGTGGAATTAAGGACAGAACCGTGCGGCCTGAAGAAATGGCAGTTGAGGTCCAAGCCCTGCCTTGTCATTGCCTTCTCAGCCCAGTTTCCTTTGGTTGGAGACCCGAGGTCAGCATCCAGGGGACCAAGAGACGAGCAGCAAACGACTCACCAGAGATTTCGTTTTGGGGGTGAACGTCGTCTCGGCTAAATATTTAACAGGGTATTTTGATCTCAGGATAGTGGTGAGACTGGGAGGGGTTTGAATGAAGGAAGGATACGCCTGCGCTCATCCTCCCCTACTTTTGTGCTTAAGGGTTAATAAACCCGTTCCACACTGACGTCCCTTCATACGAAGGCAAACCACTTTACTTCCTCCTCAGTCATCACAGCAGACTGATCTGTTACTTACCTTCTGAACACGTGGTGTTTGCAACTTCAAGGGGGGACGGTGAGAAGTCAGGACTGGCCAGTCCAGAGGGAAGGAGATTTGGATGGTATGCTTTTGACAAACTGAAAAGAAGAGGTGGCACACCTTCCTGAAAACTCCAGCTGTTCACTTTTCCAGAGGCTAAATTCTCCGTTTTAAAAAGAAGCCCAGAGAAAGAAGACATGAGTGTGGACCCAGGCTGGAGGCAGACTAGCCGGCTGATGGCTTATGCTGCGATGCCAGGGCTGGCTCTTCTCTGTGCCAGTTTCTGTGGCAGGTTGACATCTTTACTTGTGGCACAGTGGCCTGGACATCCTGACACCCTCCTGTGTGGCCACCCCCGGGTTATGCAGGTCTTTCTGGAGTCTGGAGGTCCCAGGTTACCTAATGAATTCCAGACCTAGAGAGGACCCCAGAGAAGATTCATTGCAAGCTGCCCTCGCATTTAATAAAACAGAGACCCCAGAGAGGAGATGTGACTTGCTTAAGGTGATACATTGGTTGTTGGCAAAGCTGAGGGGAGAACTCAGGTTCCTCTTTCCTCCTTCCCAAACCTGCCACCACCTCCCTGGTTCTCTGGGTCTGGGGTCACACATGCAGGAGGCCCTCTGTTTTCAGGGTAGAACCTGAATGTTCTGGTGCACATTTCTTACCTAGAAATCTTTCTTGTAAAGGTGAAGAGGGATGCTGGGTCCTCAGTATACACTGATTGTTTTTCTTTATTTTATTTTTTATTGAAGTATAGTTGATTTACAATGTTGTGTTAGTTTCAGGGGCACAGCACAGTGATTCAGTTATCCATATATTCTTTTTTGTATTTTTTCATTATAGGTAATTACAAGACATTGAATGTAATTCCCTGTGCTATACAGTAGGACCTTGTTGTTTATCTATTTTATATATAGTAGTTTGTATCTGCTAATCCCAAACTCCTAATTTATCCCTTCTGCCCTTTCCCCTAGGGTAGCTATACATTTGTTTTCTATGTCTGAGTTTATTTCTGTTTTGTAAATAAGTTCATTTGTATAATTTTTTAAAGATTCCACAAATAAGTGATATCATACAATATTTGTCTTTCTCTGTCGGACTTACTTGACCTTGTGTGATCATCTCTCAGTCCATCCATGTTGCTGCAAATGGCATTATTTCATGCTTTTTTATGGCTGAGTAGTATTCCATTGTGTATATAAACCACAGCTTCTTTATCCAGTCATCTGTTGACGGACATTTTGGTGAAGAGCAATTACAATTTAAAGCAGCTTTGTTCTCAACTGGACAACCTGATGATGGCACTTTTACCCATGTGAACATGAATAAGGGTACTTCTCCAATCTGTCTGTTAGTTTTCAAATATGATGCTAGTCTTATACGAGGGCAGACCCAAGCTGAGAGGCACAATCAGGTGCCTATGCCATGAGAGAACAGAGAAGAACCAAGCAGGTACTTCGTAAGAGGGCAAGAGAAGTTCAGTGCAAGTGGAGACAAGGCCCTGCTGAGCTGGTAAATGTCTCACGGCAGACTGGTCAAATTATACCTCTTGGACGAAGATTCTCATTAAAGGCCTGCACCTCAGAGACATTTTACCTACCAACGTGCATCATTATGGAAGACTAGGCATGATCATAGTAATTTAAACAGAGTTAAAAGAGCAGTCTGAATTAAAACAGATACTCACGTCTCAGCTGCTCTTCAAGAGTCTCACTGGGGTAAAGAAAATTCACCGAAGGAATTGTGAGCAAAACAGTCTTCTGAAGGCAAACTTGACCAGTCCTGGTGAGCAAGGTTTAGAAACATGGGGGGCAACCCATGGCCATAAGGATCTCTTGTTTTTCTCCCAAATCATTTCATTATGGAACAACTTGCAGCAGCAACTTGGCCTGCCCTGTCCCTCAGCGGTATTCTGTGAGAGCTTTTCATCAAATGTTAACTTGCCTCCTTGTGCACAGCCACTGGTAAATGGTTACATGCTTCCCTGGGAGGGAGGATGGAACATTTTTTCCTGCACCTGTCCCTGGCTCTGCTCCCCTGCAGTCTCTCACACATTCTGTACCCCGCAGGGTGATGGTAAGACAGCTTCTTGGGAGAAAGGGTGGAGGCAAGTATCATGTGCTTGTTGCAGTTTATAACACCCAACAGAGGAAATGCACAGTCCAGGTGTGGGAGTTTGGCTGACTTGTAGTAAAAAATAAACATGGTTTCCTGTTTGCCTCTTATTTTCATTCTTAAGTGGTGAGGAGTTGCTGGTACTTCCTGCCAAAACTAGCATTTTATGCAGGCCAAGTAGGTGTCATTTGGGGACCAAAAGATATCAATACCTGCAACTTTCCAAAAATTCTCCCATCTCGCTCATCAGTGTCATTCCTCAAAGTAATAGTGAATATTTTAAATTGGGCTAAATCATTGTGTTGATAGATTGGCACTGTGAGGCATTATAATTGTCTCATGTATCTGATTAGCTTAAAGCAATTCCAGGTTCAGAGAATATTCAGTTGTCCATCCATATCCATCCATCCATCCACTGATTAACCCATCTATCCATCCGTCCATTCATCCATCCATCCATTCATCCATCCATCCATCCACTGATTCACCCATCTATCCATCCATCCATCCATATCCATCCATCCATTCATCCATCCATCCATCCATTCATCCATCCATCCATCCATCCATATTCATCCACCCATCCATATCCATCCACCCATCAATCGATCCATCTATCCATATCCATCCATCCATCTATCCATCCATCCACTGATTAACCCATCTATCCATCCGTCCATTCATCCATCCATCCATTCATCCATCCATCCATCCACTGATTCACCCATCTATCCATCCATCCATATCCATCCATCCATTCATTCATTCATCCATCCACCCATCCATCCATCCATTCATCCATCCATCCATCCATCCTCTAGGTGTCTCTTTACTCCCAACTGATTTTATGCAATCTAACACTGATCTGCTATGGTCTTATGACTTCTAATGATTCCAGGTGTAAATGTTAGCTTTTCCAGGGAGACTGCAATCTCCTGAGTGGAGAGAGAATATCTAATACTTTAAAAAAACTTCATCAGAGTGGAGAGCAAAGGCCAGGCACCCAGAAGGTGTGCTATATATTTATGTCAAAATAAAATGAGACCTGGGAAATGATTGGCCCAGCCTGGCAGGGGAAGGGCTGTCAACAAAGCCCTCCTCCTGTTTCCCTGCAAGATTGCTGTAACGTGGCCATTTTCAGACTGTGATTTACAAGATGGACAGAAATGCCTCAATTATACAAAACACACGGTGCTGCCTAAGGAAAATGCCTGCCGATTGCAGGGGAGGCTGCTGACATTCGTTTTTAGTTCTTGAAGCTTTTAAACATCCCACTTGCCCGCCGTCACAGGCACATTTACCTCTGAATCTCCTTGTGCTCCCACTAGCATCTTTGGTCCCTGGTAACAGCAGTCACCTTAGTGCAAAGCCACACGTGATTTTCCAAAGCCTGGGTGCCATGTTTTTCTTTTGTTCATCCATCTACTTCTTTGCCAGCCATTTAATGAGTAGCCATTGAGTACCAGGCATTGGACTGGACGCGAGGGAATACAGAGGTGGATAATGCGTAATTACTGCTCTTTAGGAAATCAGTCCTCAAGACAGGCAACAGATAACCACAAATCATTGTGATAAATATTGCAACAGTGGGGCACGAATAGAGAGGCACTAATCCTCCTTGGGAGCTGGGAGGAGGCTTCACAGAGAAGGTGACTTTCCAGCTGAGTCCTGAGGATAAGTAGGAGTCCCCAGGAGATAAGGAGAGGAAGGACACTTGTGGCAGAGGGACTATTATGTGGAAAAGTAGAGAAGAGGGTAAGAATCAGGATATTCAATGGTGAAGGGAGGTTTGATGTGCATGGAGGGGGATGGATGTGAGCGGTTGGAATTTGAGTAAGGTGGGTGGGGAGGAGCAGGAGATGAGGCTGCAAGAGATGAAGAAGGGCCCCGTGGTACCTGCTAAGAATTTTGGCTCTTATTGTATAAAGGCAATGGGGAGCAATTTAAGGAGTGAGGACACATGATCACACTTGTGTTTCAGAAAAATCTTTCCAACAAGGAGAGTGGTTATGGGGCTATTGTAAATATAGAGACGAGAAGGTGAGGGATAAAGCTAAGATAGTGGAAAGGGGGATGGAGATGGGGGATCGATTAATTCAAAAGATGCTTAGGAGGTAGGAGTAATGGGTGGGTCTCTCTCTCTCTCTCTCTCTCTCTCTCTCTCACCCACACACACACACACACACACACACACACACACACACACACACACACAGAAAGAAGGCGAGAGATGTTAAGTCTTCCCTAAGGTTTCCAGCTCTGTTAACTCAGTAAACGACAGCTTTATTAAATGAGATGGGGGAATATCAGAGGGGATAAAGAATTTGGAGGGGATGTGATGTTTTGGGTTTGGAACATGTTGAACTTAGAGACACCCAGGCAAGTCTGGGACTCTGGGGAGAGGGATGAAAGCATAGATGGTGCCGCTTCAGGGCTATAGGACTTCTCTGCGCTTGACTCCGAGATCAACAACTTTAGGGTAAAATGGGAAACTTCATCTTCTTGGACGTCACATAGGCTTGGGTTCAAGGTCTGTCACTGTAATTCACTTACAGCCTGATCTTATACAAGTCAACCGACTTGCACATCTGAAGTGTGGGGGGAATTACGATCGTTCTGTGGGTTGACCTATCAATCTGTAAGGTTGTGTGGATGTGCTGGGATGTGGGGACACTCTGCACACAGCTGTCTGCATGGCACAGAGTTCCAAAAAGAACATTCCAAGCACTCAAGCAAGCTCTGCTCAGATTTAGCTTTTCCCAAGATTCTAATCAAAAAAAAAACAAAACAAACCAGAAGATCACTCTGGGAAATGCTCCCCAAGCTGGGTGCAGACATCCACTCTGCTTACCCAGGCTCTGTTTCCTCGCCATCATTACGCCCAGAAGAAGGCTGCAGGTTCCACCATCAGGGGCCCTGAGAGTCAACTCATGTGTTCCCTTTCCCGGCATTCCAGAAAAAAATTTGGAGAAAACCCAAAAGACTACTGTCCACGCAGCAGCCCTCAGCGATGACTGCAATTGCTCAATTACATGGTTATTCACGAAGTGCAGATTACAGGGTTACTTAGATGAAGGCTCTGTGACTCGACCAGATAAAACTAAATAAAAAGAAAAAAACCCAACATGCAAACGCTGGACATTTTCTGAGCATATGGCAGTAGTTAGTTCCAGTCAGCAAGAAGCAGGAACAAAAAACAAAACTGTGAGCAAGTCTTTTTGTGTTTTGTTTTGTTTTGTTTTGTTTTGTTTTCCTTCTCAGGAATGTGGATAATATAAGACCCAGGCATGCTTTGAAGGGGCAAGCCTTGTTTGAAAATGCCTGATATGAATGAAAGCATAAATGGACAGATTGTTTTTAAATGAGATCTGTTTCAGTTGTTTGTTGCTAGATCTGTGTCTTGGAATTTTGAGCTCAGTTTCGCATAGAGATGGTGGTATACGGTGTCCAGGCCAGCCTGGCTGAATAATCCTGCTCCAGCAGAGAATACCGTCACCCACCCAGTTACTCAAGCCAGAAGCCTAGATGCTTTTTGGGAAAACCTCTGCTCCCACATGGGCGATGTCAAGTTTTGCCAGTGAGCCCCAAACGGTGTGTGTGTGACCCACAGCCATCTCTCCATCTAGTCTGCCTCCACCTTGGATGAAGCCATCATGTCTCTCACCTGGTTTTGCCACGGCATTCGTTTCCTAACTAGAATCTCATCTCTGATACTCTCAGGCTCTCCCCACATGGTGACAAGGGTCATCCTTTTTACGGCAAACCAGCACAGCTCTTCCATGCTGGAGACCCATCCCTGGGTCTCCACTGTTCCTGGGGTGAGCCCCCCACCCCAGCACAGGGGCCTCTTCAGCCTCGCCTGGTCCGCGGTCTTCTCCCTGCACGGTCTCTCGCTCCAGCCACACGGGTCCCCTTTCAATGTCTTGAAAGCGCTGTGCTCTCTCACCACCAGGATTTCGTCTGTGCTGTTTCACCCGTGCTTGGAAGCTGCCTCCTTTCTGGTTGACCCTGCTTCAGCTGAAATATCACTTCCTCAGGAAAGGCTTCTCTGATTTCCCAGGTAGAGCCAAATCCCCTGCCAGGGTGCCCCCAGAGAACCCCCTATTTCCCCACAGAGATTACTCGCGTGTTGTCCTTTACTGGAGCCACTTCCTTGTCCTTCCCATGAACCTTTACGTTCCGGGCTGGGGTCAGGGCAGAGAGCAAATCTGTATGACATGAGAGCCCTCCCCTGAGTGTTCCTAACACCTGCCCGGCACTGGGACATTGTAGGGACTCAGACACCTGCCCAGTGAATGAACGTGCCTTGGGGTACAGACTTCGCCAGCCGACATGACGTTATCTCAGAGTTCCTCACCCCATGTTCAACAGGGGTCGCCTGTCCCCACAGCCAGCACCCTGAGTGGACAGTCCAAGTAGAGGCTGCTTTAGGCCAAGCCACGGTGGTGGCTGCCACCATCCGGACAGCGGCTCCGGCAGGCAGTCGGGATCTGAGGCGACAGAGCAGGGTGGTGAGGGTGCAGGTAGTGGGCTGGGCAGGGGCGGTGGGGAGAGCAGACTGAGGCCTTGTGTAAGCGGGGACATTGTCCAGTTTGCTGCTTACGTCCAGGGCCTGGCATGGGCCTGGCGGGCATGTGGGAGATGCTCTGGTGATGGATGCAGAGTCTGAGGGCAGAGGGTCCCTTCTCTCTCCCTCCTCGTTCCCTCTTCCCCCTGCCTCGCTCCCTTACCTGTCAACCTCAGGACCAGAATCCCCTGCGGATGGAAACTTCCCGGGACTGGAGATGCCGTCTGTCTGGGTCACCGGCTGTGTGCCTTCATGTCAGGGCGGGTCTCTCCCAGCCCAGGCAGGCCCAGTCCGATCAGCATCACAGATGTCCTGTCCTCCCTGCCACCCTGAAGCGCTTGGGGAGGGCTAGTGAGGGCACTCCTTTATCCAGTGACGGACCGGCAGTCACCATGGCAAAGCCGACGGAGAAGTTTAATTAACACACAATAAGAAAATCAGTTTCTAGAACATCAAGTCAAAGGCGCCCCTGAAACACCGTAAAAATGGAACCGACCCCATCTCCTTGGGCTCCGGTCCTGCTTCCTGGTTGTAAACAGCCAGCTGCAGTGGGTGCCTTCCCCTGGGGAGGATCCCAGGCTCTGTGCACCCCAAGGACACCCCAGCCAGGGTCCAAGACACAGCCCGCTGTGAGAGGGCAGGAGGAGCATTTCTTCACTCTCGGGGAGAAGGTGAGCATCAGAGAGGAAGGTGGGGCCGTCAGGTTGGTGAGAGGGAGTGTCGCAGACTAAGGGGCTGCTGTGTGGGGTTTTGCAGGCTCGTCATGTCTCACACCTTCTTCCTGTGTTTGAGACACACACACGTGCACAGAGTCTGGATCTGAGACTCAGAATCAAGCCTTGGAAAAAGTAAGCAAGAAGCAGTGGCAGCTCCCATCAGGTAGTCATTATGTGCCTGACACCTTCTAGGCACGACCTCGGAGGACTTCTGGGACAGCAGGAGGACCGCGGGGCATGTCTGTTGGGCGCTTAGTGAGCTGGAGGGGGAACACTGAGCTGCCAGGTGGCCGGGCAGTCAATTCAGGACACAAGCCAAAAATGAAAGAGTTCAGCCTTCAAATGCTTACTGCTATGGTACAAGCAAAAGTTCTGAAAACAGAAAATGCTGACTCCTCTGTTCCATTTCCCCACCTGGAACGGTGAGGGTGGGGTAGGTCAGAGCAGGTGAGGGGTCATGTCACCACTGAGGGGCCCTTATTATGAATTCTCACCTGTGGTTGGCAGGGGAGGGAGGGGAAAAGGCTGGGAGTAGAGAAGTCCCAGGTTCTTGGTCTGGGTTGAGAATAGGGTCTTCAAGTTTCTCCCTCATTTCCTGCCCGTAAGGAGGCCTGGTGGAGGCTCCTGAAGAAGGCATCTACCCCGCCTCAGGATAAAGACTCCGAGGAAAGAAGGCACCAGGGCTAGGAAGGCAGATACAGTCGGTCCACTGTATCTACAGGTTCCTCATCCCTGAAATCAACCCACTGTTGCATCAAATTCCAAGAAGTTCCAAAAACCAAAACTTGAATTTGCACCCTTGTGTCCCCACAGGCAACTATTTACATAGTATTGGCATTGTATTGGGTATTATAAGTAATGTAGAGATAACTTAAAGTATATGGGAGGGTGTGTGTAGGTTATGAGCAAAGACATCACCATTTTGTATCAGGGACTTGAGCGTCCCAGGATTGTGGTACCCACAGGGGATCCTGGAACCAATCCCCCTGCACACACAGAGGGATGACTGTGTGTGAAAAGCATAGCACGCCAGAGGGATGTCAGTCCTGGACCACAACTCCCTTCCGAGTCTGCAGCGCACGGCTCTCACCAGGCCCGGTGTGGAGAGGGCAGCTTTCCTGCGGGGTCTGCCAGGGAAACCCTACAAACCGCCTATGGCCAGGCTTGAAAAATCACATAGAGGTTTTTCACCAGGAGCCGGACTCCTCAACATCCCATAGGTGTCATGACCAAGGTCCCATGGTCATAAGTGGCAAAGCTCTCCTTGAACCAGCCTGAAGCCACTAACCATACCAGGAGCCTCCAGCTTGCTCCCCTCAGTTCCCCCGACCCCTCTCCGCATGGACCTTGCACACCTGCAAAGCTCCCGCGCCCTCCTTCCCGGGGTCTTGCCACAAGAGCCGCCGGCCCCGCTCGGCTGCCAGGAGGCTGAAGGCATCAGCCAACAGTGAAAGATGTTATCTCCAAGCAGTGACAGATGAATCCATTAACATTTGTCATATATGCATGGCTTATTTTATCGAGAGAGCTAAGAAAAGAGCAAAGGACAGATAAACTGCAGGGCACAAGTGGGTAAGGACGTGTGTGTGGCGGTTCCGAACAAGCGTGGAATGTAAATGACCGCTAATCGGGGCTGTTGTGCGCCGGGCCAGCCTGGGAGAGCACGTCCGGGCTGCAGAGGGTGCCCCTCGAGTGCCTGCGTGAGAGACGGAGTTGCAATGTGACGGTGCTGTGAAATCTCTTGAAACTTCAGTTTTCTCATCCTTAATAGTAACGGATTAATTTCGTGGAACAATAGTGCAGATTAAATGAGGTGCAGCCCCCAAAGCGTTTAACACAGCGCCTGCAACAAAGTCATCACTCAGGATGCACTGGCTGATGTTATTACGGCTTCTCACCTGTGCGTCCTGCCTTGTGCACGTCCTAGAGTAGAAGAAAAGCTTGGTCTAGGTAGATCTTGCTGTGTGTGTGAATGGGGTTCTGCAAAGGTGTATGTTTCTTGTCCATTGTGAATTGCATTGGCCGTTCTTCCTCTGAATGCCTGGGCACGTGCTCTAAGTGTCAGAGATCTCCTGTGTGGGTCTCAGGCTCTCACTGCCTTCCACTGCAATTGTCCAGAGCTTCGCCGCTGCATGGGTCTGGGTGGAAGGCTCCACTTGGTGTAAAAAAAAACACAGTGCCCGGGTTGGGCAGTACTGAGGTTAAGCCGTCACTGGCGCCCATGCAGAGCCAGCCTTGCTCCTCCTAAAAGTAGAAGCAGGTGGGAAGGAGCGGCTCATGGTTGGAATAAAAGGAAAGCCAGAAGCTTATCCACAAGCAGCCAGCACATGCACAAGACGTGCAGGGTGGTTTCTTAATACAGACGGCAAATTAGCCTTCAGGCAGGTGGAACAGAGTAGGGACAGCATGAGGCAGCCACTTACCATGGGTCCTTCTCGGAAGGGAACTGGATACGTTCCTGACTTCCTTCGCTGGTAGGTGGACATAGTCGTGGACTCTAGACTTGAAGGATGTTTTTCAAAAAGTGGAGATAAGTGAAGTAGAACCCCTTAGTCAGAACGTGGAAAGGGGAATTTGGCTTAAGAAAGAGCAGCCAGCTTTTGCCGTAAAGGGCCAGGTAGTGAACATTTTCAGCTTTCCGCTCTACAGAGTCTCATTCGTAACTAGTCATCTCTGCTGTTGTAGCACAAAGCAGCAGTAGGCAGTATGGAAACAAGGAGGCATGTCTGCGTTCCCGTCAGATTTCATGGACCTAAAACAGGAGGGTCAGGTACGGTCCGAGAGCTCACCAGTTTGTGGATCCCTGGCTTAAGAGAAATGGGAAACATCGAAATATAAAATTGTGCCTGTGCCATCGTGAATGATGGCAGTAAGGGGAGAGCAAGCAGACAGTTGAACGCATCAGCAAGGCTGCAAAGGGAGCTGTTTACCCTAGATTGAAAAGACACATTGTGCCAGAAAGGAGGGGACCGTGTGTTTGTGCATATAACATAGCTCAAATGTAGACACACTAATGTTAAAAAAATTGAGCTTTCCGTGAATCTGCAAAAAAGGTTAAGGGTTAAAAATAAAGAAGGGATACGTCTTGTTTTTGTTTTGGGGGGTTGTTTACTCTGTTCAAAAATTCGAAGCAAGGAAGGGACAGACAACCTGCCCAGGGACAATGCTGTAATGCAAACAGGTGCCATGACTTTGGTCACCACAGCCACGTGGGAGGGGCCCTGGAAGTGGGGCCGGTGGCCCTCTGAGGACTGTTGGGCAATGGTGGCAAGAAACAGCCCAAC
Organism: Vicugna pacos; assembly: GCF_048564905.1. Taxonomy (NCBI): domain Eukaryota; kingdom Metazoa; phylum Chordata; class Mammalia; order Artiodactyla; family Camelidae; genus Vicugna; species Vicugna pacos. The sequence goes on from NC_133002.1 coordinate 53,070,002, forward strand.
CAAAACTATGGAAAAGGGATCTGGGCCCAAAGATCCATAAAAGCAAAAGATGGAAAAGCAACCTAAAATTTCCCAGACGCAAACATATGTTGTTTCTAAATGGTGTGGTTTGGGTAATTATTATTTTCTTATTTATACTTTTGAATAGTTCTTATTATAAGCATATGTTACTTTTAAAATAAAAAAAAGAAAGCTTTTTATGGTGGAGAAGCAGCCTTAGGATTGATGCTTGGAAATTATAAGAAGGCAGGTTTTCTCTCGGTACAAATAGACGTTTCTCACCGGAATGGTCTGAGCTGCACACTGGTGAGTGTCTCTGGGTGGCAGACATTAACGGCTCCCCTATCGGCAGTTTTCCCACCTTCTTTTCCTGATGGTAGAACTTGCCTCCCAGTAAATACCCAATAGTTGCCTTCCCAGCTTCCTGTGTGGTTATGGCATGGGCCAGCCACACCACCCTAATTCACCCTAGCCAAGGAGAACTGCTGGGGAATCTGCTAAGTGGTTCGCGGGAGAGGTTCTCCTTCTGGCCCTGTGAGCGTGTGTAACAAAAGGAGAAACTTCAGCCTTCTAGTGTTCGATGCAATCCTGTGAGGCTGTTGCAGCATTCGGTGCAATGCCAACCACATTGTGACCACGAGGTGCTAACCCCAAGATCACCATCCAGCACGCTGGTGATGGTAGACCAGAAGGATTAGAAAGAATGGGGTCCTTGATTCATTGATGTATAACCATCCTCTCCCCTGCATCTTCCGACTTCCAAGAAAAGCGTCCTTACGGAGGATTCAGTGTGTTGGGTGGTGCAGCTTCTGATTGCTTCACACGTTCCCAAAATGTTCTCGCAAAAGCGTGTTGGTGGAATTCTTTAAGTCAAGTTTGAGGAGCGTCTCAGCATTCCTGAGTCCTGGGGATCTTAACTGTTTTAATCCATAGCCTTGCAGGGAAAGGCCAGCATGCAGTTTTGTCATTTTTATTATTTCATGTCATTAGATTTTGTTGCTTTAACTATTGCAGGGATTAAAGGTGTTTTAATGTGGCTTGATGGTTTGTCTTTCTCATGGTTGTCGGTGTCCTTTCCCCAGCCCAGCTCTGGAGAAGACGAGGGTAAGTCCTGAAAATTCCCTTCAGTGGTGCACAGAATGCCCAGGTTCTGCAAGTGCGGACTCACGGGCAGGTCTTGGGGAAAAGCCAGTCTTCGCATCTCCTATCAGGCAGAGAATAATGACAATGAAATAGAGCATGGGGTGGAGGGGCACCTGCTTCAGCACAGTAGGTTCACATCCTGGCTCTACCACTGAACAGTAGTCTTGGGCAAGTCACTTAATATATCTCATCTTCCTTTTCTCGTTGATAGAAGGAAGATGAGGTTAATATGGTAGAAGTCAGGCGGATCAAGGCTTTGTGACGTCACTAGCACTGTACCTGTCACACAGTAAGAATTCAACACAAGGGTACCGCTGTTTCCAAGTCTGAGGAGATCTGCTCTTCCCAGGTGGAACTGTGAGTTGAGGGGGTGTCCACATCTGGAGACCTTGTTTTCAGCAGGACCTTGGGTGGGGCTGGAGTTAGCAGGAGGCACTTCAAATTTAGATAACCCTCATCTCCTTCTGGGTCTATCAATTTATGGAGCTGCTACTAAGACTGTTTCATTTTATTTGTGTTTGTAGCATGTGGCTCAGTTTGCTCAGCAGATTAGAAGCTCCTTGAGGGTAGGGCTGGAATTTATATTCCTGGACTCTCCAGAGTGCTGAGCTCTGGGCACGTGCACATGCTTAAGGAATGTTGGCCAGTGAATGGGTAGATGGGCACAGCTACCTGTGATGGGAGGAAATGGGGTTAGTTTCTAGGGAATTCAGAGAGCAGTTGTTCTTGAACTTGACTGCACGTTGGAATCGAGTGGGGATAGGGTGACCAACCATCTGGTTTGCACAAGTTCCAGGGACTTGAGACACGGAGTTTTAAAACCAGGACCCCTGAGTCAGGGGTTTCTGGGACTCAGGACTTTCAGTGCTAAAAGATGGGAAGTCCTAGGAAAAGTGAGCAAGTCAGTCCTGGGAAAACTGGGATCCATCAGTCATTCTACTAGTGACATTTTAAAACAGACTGACTAATGCTGGGGACTCACCCCCAGAGCTGCAGATTTCATTGGTCTGGGTCAGGCCTGGGCATCAGCATGGCTGGCTACGCAGATGATTTTGAAGTTCAGAAAAGAGTGAGAACGACCGATGAGGGAAAACATCTGACCCAGGTTCCAGTGGATGCTGTTGAGCTGTGAACAGGTTACAGGTGGCCCGACACACTGGGCCCCTTCAGCCTTAGGGGTGCTGATGAAGCGAACAAGGTTGGGAAGCCCTGCTGAATAATGATGCATAAATGTGGGGAATAGAGACCTCATTAAAAAAGGAAATTCCAAGGCCCCACCCAAGACTCTCTGTGTGGGAATTAGCACAAGCCTGGGAATCTGGATTTTAATCAGGCTTTGCATGTGATTTGTATGCACACTCAAATTTTAGAATCGTAAGAATGTATATCTAGAAAGTACCCCACAGACATAAAAGTAATAGTTTCAAGGAAATGCATTTTTCGAATAGCCCCACTCGAACTGACTTGGGTTTAGAAGGTAACAGGTGAGGTAGAAGGATGGGCACCAGAACATCTTTCTTTATCAAAAAAATCTCCCTTTTCCCTGGACCTCTTTCTCCTCTTGAAATGGCTTTGTTTCTAAGCATAGCTTAGGGAGACTAAATTTAGTCTCTTGTGGTAGCTGGGGTTATTGTTCTCAATTCTTTATTCCTCCAACCCCATGAACTTGCAGTGAACAAAAGCAGAATGAATATATTTCCCTGCAGGCTAGCGAGTGAGAAACATAGATCCTTGTGACTGTAAGCTACTGAGTTTTTGTGTGATTTGTTATGCAGCACTTTTGTGGCCAGAACTGACTAATGCATCCCTCAAAAGAAGAAAGAACTGGGCTTTGTCACAGTTCTCACTAAAAGACTTTAAAACCCTTTAGAAAAGGAAAGCTTGCTCACCGTGGTGGCGAGGACCTGGAAAGGGCAGAAGACCTGCCCAAACTGATAGCACTTGTGCACGTTGATGTCTCCAAAGCGACTACGACGCTCCTTCCGGCCAGCCAGCCTCTTCTCTGCCTTCATGTCCATGAAGTGCCGGAAAGGGCCCTGCTGGGGCAGGTGCGCCTGCAGTGAGGAGCCCAGAGAGCACGTGGTTACCAAGTACCACAGACCGACACCTAGACGAGTCTCGAGGTGGACTTTTTAGAACAGGCAGCTCTGGTTCATGCCCCTTGTTCACAAGTTGGCTTTCCATGTAACTTTCTTAATTTTCTGTGGCTTTGGGACACAGATAAAAGGGCCGTGCTTCCACTTGCTGCTGGGAGTGTGGCACATTAGACGGAGGGTCAGGGCACTGAGTCCTCCTTGTGACTGTGCCACTCACTGTGGGACCTCAACTCACCACCCACCTCTATGGCGTGTTTTGATTAAAGTATTGTCATTGACATGGTTTATGAGAACCGGGCGTGACAAGAATGCCGTGGGTCAAAGGACATCCTTCCTGGAAGTGGGAGGTGGGATTAGAAGTGTGATGGAGGGTCTTGCTTTTTGATTCTAATTTCACTTGTATTGGAAACTGAAGAGCCCCATTTACACTCCACTAGGGCAGACACTCACATAAGATGCCCAGTGGATTTCCAAGCCAGAGCGTCTCCCCACATGTGCCCTCTCTGCCCAGACACAAGTCCGTGAGCTCCCCATTGAAGGCAGCTCCTGCTAGGTGCCCACAGCTCCGCCAGCACCTGACCGGCCTTTCAACTGCTTTGACCCTTGCTCTCACCTGGGTTTCCCAGTTCCTGACTGTCTCACCTTCACCTCCTGTCTTCTGGCCCAGCCTCTTTGGGCAGATGACAGAGTCCTAAATTCTACCTGTACATCGTATTCTCTGTGAGAACTGGTACCTCCTCTTGCTCTGCCCAAGCGTGGTCAGCGGGAGAGTGGTGCCCAGCCTAGACTCTTGACCACACGGGAATGCTTGGCCCTCTCTGTATGCAGAGGGGCCTTAGGAGATGCTGTCTCTATCCGCATCGTGATCCTTTTACACCCACCAGAGGCAGGGGTACGGCTGGCAACATGGTGGTGGCAAATGGGTCTGCCTGCTGCTGGAGAAGTGTGTCCATCCTTCTGGCTGAGACACCTGGGAGGTGGGGGTGTGCTGAGGAGTGGGCGGCTGGATACACCACAGGAATCTCATCCCAATTAGGGGGTTAGGCCATTTCCTGCCTCCCACACAAGAGGAAACAAAGATGTGTGTTGTTTTATTTCTTCCAGCATTGACCGTAAGGATGCGGACGGGCAGCTCCGGAGGCAGGCGGGAGATGGAGGGGCCGCCAGGGACGTTAGAGATCAAACATCCTCCTTCCCAGGTGGAGGAACTGAGACCCAGTAGGGTGAGAGGGCCTTCTCCAAGTCTCTGTCACCTCCTCTTGCGTATTTAAATTCACACCTGTAGCTTCAGGGTGGCGACTCTGTTCCAAGGAAGATGGTTTCCAGAGTCCACTTTGAAGAGAGACAGATTGATACCAATAGACCTTGGAGGATGCCAGACCACGCTGAGGGCTGTGGGTTGGGCCAGAGAGGACTGAAAGCAGACCTGTGTCTGCAGTGAAAGATGTGAGAGAGCCCCACCCCGGCCTCCCCTGGCTCTGCTCCTCTCCCTGATGTGTCATGTTGCCTTTCTTGAGGAAATGCTCCACCACCACCACCATCATCACATTTAAAATAGTCTGTGCCACCTTTTCTGCTGAGGTCACCTCCCCGCTCCAACCCTCTCCTGCCTTCCCTGGCCTCTTTCCTGTTCATCTTTCTGGACCCTGATTTTGGCTTCCAATGAAGAGTCATCACCACCAGAAGCCTTTCTGGCTCCTCGGTCAGAGTCAGTTCCCCTTCTGGGCTTCTGTAGCATTTACCCCCGGGGTCTGTGTCCCCCGCTTGAGTCACCGTGGGTGTGTCCCGACTTATCATGTCCCAGCCAGACCCCAAGGCCTGTGTTTCATCCATCTACATAAGTCACCCGTCTGCCTGGACTACGTGTCATGTAGTCAGTGCTCAGCAGAAGTTTGTCCCCTGAGTGAACAGTCAAGTTTTGAAGAAAGTCATTTCTAGATTTTTAGGACAACAGAGAGAAAACCACACTTTTCAAAGACATCTCTTTGATCCAAAGCAAAATGGACCCATTAGCCAGAGGGTACGGTATTGGGAGAATAAAACTTGGAACACCTGACACGGTGGAAATGGAGCAGAAATTTTGGGTGAGGAAGAGGATCAGAGGTGGCTGGGGGTGGAAGAAACCATTGGGAACATCAAAAACTGTCCTATTTTGAGGATTTTTCTGTTTTCGCTTTAGGGATCCCCGATGAGGGGGGTGATGAGTGCACTGTGACTTGTACTCAGAGCTACATTTCTCTCCCTGTCCTGGTCTCAGATGGCATCAGGGCGGGATGGAGATGGCGGTGGATAGAAACCACTTACTCCTGTTCCATTGGTTTCAGTTGGTCTCAGCACCTCGTTCGCTCAGCTCACCCCTGCACGGGGCACATTTACAGACTGAAAAGGATAAAGGAAAGAAGGGGTCCTTGGAAGGCTTACATCATGTATTCGGAAGCTCTTTGCTGTCGGTAGAGACAGCTCCCAGCTTCGTCCCACAGCTTTTGTGGAGGTCTGACCCGAGATCGACGGTGGATAAACAGGTCCCAGAGGGGTTGGCAGCTTCCAGTCTGTTCCAGGCGGGCGGGGAGAGAAACGGCGCGCTGTCAGGTCCTTGCACATTGCTCGCTTCCTACCCCTGGAATAGGGTTGATTGCTCTGGGTTTGACCCCAGAGCAGAACAAGGAAGAAGCTTGTGCAAATGAGAAAGAAGCAGACCCTCAACCCAGAGCCGAGAATGAAAGCCCTTGTTAAGGGGTCAGCGGACCCCCGGTGGTGTTCTTTTTGCTTTTCTGGAACGTGAGCAGCATGGTGACCAGGTCTCTTGCCACATGCATTATTCATGAGCTGCTTTGCGAAGGCCACATGAGTTGAATTGATTCTCCCTCTGGGGGTTTAACCGAGTGGAGAAGATCATTAGGAACTCCAACATGGTCATTTAATTAGGTTAATTAAAGAATGAATTATGTGAGCCTCTGATTTTTCTGCGTTTGTGAATTATCCTTTGACTTGAGTGCAGAGGCCAGCAAATTTTCTCCGCAAAGGGCCAGATAGTAAATATTTGAGGCTTTGTGGGCCACATGGTCTGTTGCAGAGCGGAAGTAGACACGGACAATATATAAGTATGTAAATGAATAGGCGTGGCTGGCTGTGCTCCAATACAACTTGATTCATGGCCACTGAATTACGACTTTCACATCATTCTCCAGTGTTACAAAATATTATTCTTTCGATTTCTTTTTCAACCCATTAAAAATGGGGAAAACCAGTCTTAGTCTGCAAGCCATAGGGAAACAGGTGGCAGGACAGATTTGCTGACCTCCGGGTGAGTAGGTGCCTCAGTCCACCCTCTGCTGCCAAGAGACGAGTTCTGGTTTCCTGAATAGAGAAGAGCCATCTGAAGTTTTCTCAGCAAGTCCAGAAACCTTATGCAAGCTAGGCACATAGTTCATGAGAAAGCCTTCAACAAACCAAGCCCAGGCTGGCTGGCTGAATCCAGGTACAGCATCCAGGGGCCCAAGGGACCTTGAAATCATCCAGTCCACGTTCCTGACATTTTGTGTGACTGCATTTAAAGCAACTTAGGGATACAAGGCTCTCTTCTACTGAAAAAAAAAAAAAAGAAGAAGAAGAAAAAGAAAAAGAAAAAAAGAAAAATACCCAACTGGTCATTGCATTCCTCAATCACTCATGTTCGTGCTGGCAACTCTGCCGTAGCGCAATGTAATTTCCTAAAGTTGGATGGTTATTTTTCTTCCCACACGTATGCACTGAAGGGCATGACTGCATCCCTAGGTTTGCTTTGATGTTGTCCTCCACTGGACCAGCCACGACCTTGGATGTTGCTCCTGTCTTTTGCCCCAGATTTCGGGAGCTGATGTCCCGAACAGTGATGCCTGCCGCTGCGGGTCTCGAATCCCTCCCTCCAGCAGCCCGAGGTGAGGCGTTGTCCTTCTACCAGAATTAAAAATAGAGACTGGAGGAAGCTTAAGCTAGCAGCTTCCCCCAGGGTGCCAGAGGAAATTGAAAAACAAACAAACAAACAAACAAACTCAGAATGATTATTTCTGGGGGCTGCCAAATCACTGAATTTTCAGACCATTGTGGGAATCTGATGTTTTAAAATTTGTCGTTGGTGGGAGTGTGGTGGTGATGGATTAGCACAGTGTCGTGTCTCGATCATTGTGGTTGCTCAATAAGTGTCCATAAAACAAATGGAAGGGGGCGAGGGTTTTAAAGAGAATTTGATCTTTATGGGAACTTAGGTTTTCTTCTAGCTGAACTGCATCTCAGGTTGCAATTTCCGGTCTTTGTAGAAGCCTGCGATGTTCTGGGGGGAAGGGTCCCTTGGAGACTCAGGCACACCAAATCCAGTCTTAATTTTACAAAACCAGAGCTCACATCACTTTCTGTATCAAACGGCTGCCACCGGCTCAGTGTTATCTTAAAAGAAGACTCCCGCTTCCTTGGGCTTTGCCAAAGCCTTCTCAGTCATCAAGGGTCTGCTTTCTGCTGCGTGTGCAATCAGTCCTGCTGGAAGCAGGGACTATGCCGCAGGCAGGAGAGGCCAGTAGCCGCCCGGCTCAGGATGTGTGGACTCTGCCCCTTTGTAAGGCGGAAGGACCTGGAGGGTTAGAAGGGATGAAGGAAAAGGAGGCTGTGGCTTCATGCTCCTCTTTTACTTTGTGAAATAAGGATAGCATTTTCACAACATTTCAAGATCCTGTCCTTGGTGATAATTTTGGGGGGGGGGTGGCAGTGAGGGAATGGTGGCAGGGGGAGAAGATGGGGAAATTGGAAAGAGGCTACTCTCTGCAAGTGATTAAACCCTAGAGAGAGATACACATATTCGTAGAAGACTTGAGGAAGTTTAAAAAATGAGTATTTATAACCTCAAAACTAGTTCCATGCCCTCAATCCTGAAAGCACCTCTTTGGTACAGAAAGGGAATCGTTGCCTCTTAGTATTAGATTCCAAGCTCTTTAACAGAGTTTGGGTTGTGCTGATTTTTGAAGCCCCAGTTCCCAGCATGAAGCTTGGCATATAGTAGGTGCTTAATGCATGTTGGTGACAGAGTAAATGTTGAATGAGTGCGCAGAATACACACCGAGTGCCAGCAGCCTGCTTGGATACGTGGGCAATTTGACCTTTTCTCAGTATGATCCCAGCTACTCCCCAGCCAGAGGAGGGCGGTCTACTGAAAGTGGCCGCCGTCCAGATCTGGGCGAGCGGCTTGAAAATGTGTGAAGTGCATTGAATTTCAGTCTCTTCACGGAAAGGAAATGGAAAAATGCTTTGCTTTTTTGCCAACTTTGAACTGGGGGCGTGTTAGAGAAACACTGTGATTTCTTTCAGAGCAAAGCTTGCATTATTGTTTTCTTGTTTTTTAAAATTGAAGTGCAGCCAGTTATAATGTGTCAGTTTCTGGTGTACAGCACGGTGTCCCAGTCAAGCATGTATGTACATATATTCGTTTTTGTATTCTTTTTCATTAAAGGTTATTACAAGGTATCGAATATAGTTTCACGTTGTTGTTTTCTGAATCCCCAGCTCCTAACACGGGGCCTGCCATGTAGGAGCTGCTCAAAAATGCTACAGTAATGACAGCAGCTGCTCCTTGCTCAATACCTGTGGTTATACCCACCATCTCATTTAACTTTTAAAGCCACCATAGGAGATGGCCCTCCTGTGAGGACGAGGAGAGGCAGAAAGCTGTGAACGGCTTGGGTCCCCGATGCCATCACGGAGCCTCCTACCAGCCCTGCACTGCCTTTCTCTGGCCCTCTTGTCATCAGGGAAAATATACGCCTCTTTTTGTGGGTGGAACGCTTTCTATTTCTTCAGTTCAAATGTAATTCTATCTGATATACAAATCTACTTCATAAAGTTTATCTCCAAGTATCTGACAATACTTGGCAAACTGACCAGTGTTGACATGTGCAAGGAATACTCCCATGTCTCTGTTATCATGTAAGGAATCCCTGAATAAAGTTGTAATTAGTGTGAAAGGGGAGGGCAGGATGCCTCTTGTCTTCAGTACTGACTCACGGGAAGTTTGCGTAATGGTGTGGGAAGTGGAATAGGGTGGCCTAAACAGAATTTAACCAGGATAGCAAGTCATCCATCAGGCCAGATGTGTCTAATTTTGTCTGAGGCAGAGAAGACCCGAGAAGGAGCTGCTCTCTGTCCTTGAGCCCCCTTACTCGAGTATGAGATCTAAAAAAATTCAGGTTTGGGGTAAGATGAAATGAATGGTAGCCAGTATACGTGCCACTGGGACCACTGCCTGCATCCGTAGACACAGAATCTGCAACTGGAAGGGGATTGGTCCAATCGCAACTGAATCCCTGAATTCAGCTTAAGGGCATCTGGACAAACAAGAGCTCATTCAGAGGAGAGGGTTGAGGCTGTTGCAGAAAACGAAAACCCTAAAACTCTGTTGTTTGGGGCATGACTGAAAGAGGTGAGAATAGTTAGACTGAAGAAGAATGAATCCAGCGGGGGACATGGCTGTTATTTTCCAGTTCTGAAGGCTGCCACGCAGAGAGGGGGTCAAACACATCAGGCTCAGCTCCCGTGGATGGAATTAGAACCAAGGATGGAAGCTGCAAGGAGGCAGGTTTGGATTTGGGTTTGGGTTTGAATTTACATACACTGCCAACAGCCACAGCTGCCGAAGACAGAGGGGTGCGTCTCAGCAGAGGGTCGCATCATGGTGGCATTTACACATAGGTGGAGTCACTGCTGGCAGGGATGTCGCATGGGAGCCAGGCTGGTTCCTTCACTCAATGACTTCATTGATGAGTTAAAGAGTTATTTAGCACCTACTGTGTGTCAGGCTCTCAGTGGTCAGACTATGACCTTCAAGGTCGCTCTAAACTGGATGATTCTTTTAGGCTCTGAGTATGTTGAGCTCTATTTTTGCCCGAGAAAAACCACGGCACCAACATCGGGGATCCTAGAGTTGCACAAAGCCAGACAGCATGTCCGCGGTGGACCCTGCGTTCTCTCTGAGCCTTTGCCCTCTCCACTCTCCTTTTTCCCCCAATCATCTTGTTCTTTTCTGAAAACAAAAACCAAAAAACAAAACCAAGTCATGCTCTGCTAAACTGTCTAGTCTGGGTGAGCGTGTTTACGCAGAATGTGCAGTTACCCACTATTGGTCTGAATGATGTGTTTCCCTGACTCTGACAAATTGGAGCAAGCTCCCTCTTTGATCTGCAGTCTTCCATGTCGCCCCCGATACCCCCGAGCAGAGGCAGATCGGAGGCAAGGGCTGTGGTTCAGATTTCATGCAACACATGACCTTCTGATTGGGGAGTGGCTGCGGATTCTTCAGAAACAGTCACCCCCGCTATTCTCTGCACCAAGATTCCAAAAATTGCTGTGGAAACCGCACACTTCCAAGCGAGCCCACTTCTTTTTAAACATTTCCGAATCTCTCTCTCTCTCTCTCTTTCCACCCCTCCACTGTCAGTCTTTACATCTTACGTCTGTGCATATTTCCGGCCGGGTTCTCTTGCCTGGCTGAACCCCCGTGGGTTTGGACGTGCCTCATCAGGCAATGAAAGGCAGCCTCGCTTTGGAGCCGGGCATGCCGCAAGCAAGCAGGGCCATTCGGTTCAGGCCGCTCTTTGCAACGCGTCGGGCTTGCAAGATGTAGAGAGAGAAAACTGGCAGCTGTGTAGGACTGTCTGACGCTGGAAAGGAGCATCTGTTGGAAAATTTGTTTTGTAATTTCCTGAGCCTTTCGGGGTCAGAAGTGGGTAAAAAAAACCCCGAGTGGAAGAAAAATCTAATCACTTTCAAGTGGGAGGATAATAAGAAACAGACGAGCTCACAGGGGCGCAGTCTGTGGGCTCTTGGCGTGCAGGCCCCCAGGACCGCTTCCCAAGCTTCTAAAGCGCTCCTGTCTTAGGCGGCAAGCACTGCTGCTCTCCTGGGGTGATTTATTTGACCCAGACGGGAGGGACCACAGGTGGGTGGAAAGTGGTCTTCAAATTCACCCTCTCTCCACGTTGCTCTGTAAGGCTGGAGATGAGTTGGAGAGGGTGGTGGGACCTGTAAATGCATCCTCTGCCTTCGCGTTTTTGACGGTCTTTGTTGGTTTTATTCACCGAGGTATTTTCAGCACCTGGAACAGTGCCTGGAACCCAGCGGGTGCTCCACAAACATTCACTGAAGGAAAGACTGAACCCATTTTTGTGTCCTATGCACTCTCTAGATCTCCGAGTCACTTCAGTTGACTTTGTACAAATGGTTGCAGCATGAGACAAAGGTGAAAAAGCAAAGGAGGCTTTGATCCCTAAGCAGAGCTGGAGAGGAATATACGTTAGGAAGGTTGGAAGGGCAGGGGAGAGTCAGTATGGCTGCGCGGATGTGTCTGGGAGAGCTCTGGGCTCGTGTACAGACCCCGAGAGAGTGTCTGAGCCGGAAGACAGGCCTTTGAGGTTTACAGCTCATTCCCAACCTTGCAGTGAAGGTTCCACAAGTGCCTTGCTTCACGGCGGAGGTCGTTACCCTAAGATAAAGGGTCTTCACCTCTGCCTCGCCTTCTGCTTTTGCTACAGCTCCTCTCTCCTCTTCCCCAGCCCTACAATTCTCCTTCATTCCTAGTTTCAGGCCTGGGCAGTAAGACCAGGCTTTGCAAAAGACTCATTTTCCAAGCTCTCTCTTACCTGGCTCACGTCTTCACAGCTTTCATTGACCTGAATGTGACCGAAACCAAGACGACTTTTAAGGAATAGAAACTGATTTTCAAAAAGTGAGCCGTGTCTGTGTAACTCAAAACCCTTTCTGATTCTGTGTGTGTGGGAAATAAGGGGAATTTATATATCCCCTCTGGTGGCTGGAATTTGTCACTCTGTTTAGCACTTGGGGTAGGTGATAGTTCTATTTTAATGACCAGAAAGGACTGCATCTCCTAGTTAGTAAATGAGGCATAGAGATAACTCTTCACGTTAACAATATGCCCCTGGCGTTTCTCTCCTCTATCAGTGAAGCACCCTTAGCAGAAACATCATGTGGATGTACGTACAGAAGGTTTGCTCTCTTCAGAGCTGAAGGAGGAGATGGAGATGCAAAGGTGACACCCCTCTGCCTTCCCCGGCTCTCAGGGCACAGGCTACTCTGTGTGTTTCACCCAGAACCACTGGCAAAGAAAAGTCACTCCTTGGGGAGTCGCTAGGTGAGGCAGGTAGGGGGACAAAGGGAGTGGGGACAGGACAGAGAGTGTGCAGAAGGAGAAGGAAGGAGGGGGTGCTTCCAGCCAGCTCAGCCACCCTTCTGTGTGTCTGCCCCACGGCTGCTGCCCCTGCTCGGAAGGCGTCTACCATTGGCGCTAAGTGGCTTGTTCCTCATTCTGGAAGCGATGCCTCTCCGGCTGGAGGCTGCTCCCTGCCTTCCTGGGATGTGCGTGGGGCTCAGGCATGCGCTTTGCTAGGCTTACAGCCCCGTGTAAAAGAGCCTCACTCTGCAGAAGTAAAGGCAATGAATGGGAAAGGGAGCGTGGGTCCTTGGCCAGAGCCACGCCACCCACCCCTTCCCTACTGCACGCTCCGCTTTCCCTTCCGAGAATCAGATTCTCTCGCAGAAAGGATGAGGCTGACTCTCTGGGACTCAGGACCCAGCCCGTGGCTACCACCGGTGTGCATGGCCTTGGCTTCACTGGGAGCAGTTCTCTTTGGCCGGATGCTGGATGCTACCTGAGTATGAAAATGAGAGCTTTAGAGCCGGAAGTTCAGACACGAACAGTGGTAGCTCCGCAGACTTGCATTTCACGCCCTTAGCTTTTCCCCCTCTTACTTGTGTCCCATCCCACCAGCTCTGCGCTTGCCCCAGCAGTCTCTCCTCAGCCCCGTTTCATCCAACTGAAGGACGCACCCAGCCTGGCTAGGTCTGCAGCCCTGGGCTGGCCTCACCCTTGGCGTCTCTCTGTGGCTCTGTTTTGCTGAGAGAAGGGCCTCCCTCTGCAGCCTCGTCGTCTCCTGTCCCCGGGATCCGGGCCCCTTCCCACTTCGGCAGCAGCTGACTGTGAGGCGAGGGCTGGTCTCCAGGCAGCTCTTCTGCCTTCCTGTGCTCCTTCCTCCTCTCGTGGGGAACTCTAAACGTAAAAAACCCACCATCACTCAGATTCAACAGCCCCTAAATAAGTGGCCCAATACGTGGTCGTAAGAGGAAGGTTTTGAACCAGAACACCTAACTGCATGAAAAAGGATGTAACCTGGAAAGAAAATTAATGGATGCTGTCAGCTGATTCCTGCACGTGGTAATAACGAGAGAAGTGTGGAAATGTTGCCCCAGCAGTAGGACGATTGGAGAGCAGGCATATTTATGTGAAAGAATACAGTCCTTACAGGGACGAAACCAGGCAGTCAGGACACATCTAAGAGCCAGCATTTTTTTTTCATATTTAAAAATGTATTTGTTTTATTGAAGTCTAGTTGGTTTATAGTGTTGTGTTAATTACTAGTGTATAGCAGGTTCAATTATGTATCTATCTATATACATATATTCCTTTTCATATTCTTTTTCATTATAGGCCATGACAAGAGATTGAATGTCGGTCCCTGTGCTATACAGTAGGACCTTGTTGTGTATCTGTTTTATAGATGGTAGTTAGTTTCTGCAAATCCCAAACTCTCAATTTATCCCTCCACTCCCCCTCCCATGACCTCCTCCTTGGTAACCATAAGTTTGTTTTCTATGTCTGTGAGTCTGTTTCTGTTTCATAAATATGTTCATCTGTGTCATTTTTTTCAGATTCTACATATAAGTGCTATCATATGGTATTTTTTCTTTCTCTTTCTAGCTTACTTCACTTAGTATGACCATCTCCAGGTCCATCCACGTTGTTGTAAATAGCATTATTTTATTTTTTATGGCTGAGTAGTATTCCGTGTGTGTGTGTGTGTGTGTGTGTGTGTGTGTGTGTACACACACACACACACACACACACACACACACACACACCATAATTTCTTTATCCAGTCATCTGTCAATGGACATTTAGGTTGCTTCCATGTCTTGGCTATTGTAAATAAAGCTGCTATGAACACTAAGGTGTACGTATCTTTTCGAATATACTGCCCACCGAACGATTTCTTTTTATCCATTTCCTGTCATACCAATTTAAAAAACCTATTTTGGGGGAGTATTGAACACAGTTCTTTAGTGACTCTTAAACATCCCTCTTGGCAGGGTCCTTCCTGATTCAACCCTGCTGTTCCATCTGCAAAACCATCCAGTGCCCTCAGGATTCTGTGACTTGCCTTGTGTTTTTCACTCTGCCTGGAATGTAACACTTTCCCTCTTTCCCTTCTTTGCACTCCCATCCTGGGGAACTCCTTGTCACTTCCTCTGTGGTGTGGTTTGTGATACCTCCCTACTCCCATCCTTTGATGTAGACCTACCCTCCCTTGGGTCCCCAGCACCTTTCAAGTATCTCCATTCTAGTAATGGCTGATAGTGCAATAAATGGCCCATCTTTATGCCTGTCTCCACTATTAGATTTTATGTTCCATGAGGTCGTCAACTCTGTCTTGTTCACCAGTGTATCCCCAGCATGTAGCACTGTATCCAGCAAGAGGCAGATGCTCAATTTATATTGATTAATGGATGGGTGGATGGATGGATGGATAGAGGACAAAGTACTGGGTAAATGTAGAGGAGAATAAAAGACAGCAGATTAAAAATATTAATTCTGTGGAAGGGAGAGTCAGGGGCCATGATTCATCAACCCCAGATCCATGGTGACAACCAGAGTCAGTCAGGAGCAGAAAGTCAAGGTGACGCTTCTGTCCCCACGAAGGTTGCATCTGGGATTTGTCGAGTGTCCCTCTGCACTAAGGGCTCAGAAAACAGGACATGCTTTTGCTTTGGCACTTTGAGGTTGGCCCATCTGAAGAAGCATAGCGTGGTAACATCTCTGCTGAGTTTAAGTTCTTCCCTGAAAGCAAGAGAAATTTGATCTGAAAACCAGCATCCTAGAGGCGATCATTATGAGACAACAGTTATGGATTTAGAAAAACAGTGTCCCTACTGGGAGCCTTAAGTTAACCCCAGTTATCGGACTGTCCTCGCTGATACCGGACAGGCACTTGGAATTTTCTCCGTACCACAGGAAAAAAAAAAGTGCATGGTTTTTCTGAGTTTAAAGTTGGTTTCTGCAGTTGTGGTTTCTGAAGCCTCTATTCATTTATGGTGGTTCTCTTGCGTCTCTCAAAAGATCCAACTTTTAAGCAGTTTGTGTGATGCATGGTTTGTGACTAGCTGGGCAGTTGTTTTTTTTTTTTTTTTTTTAGAAAAAGTTCTTAAGCTTGGAAGAACATCTGCTCTGTGTCTGATCTCTAGAAACCTCCAACTTTTCTAGCAAGTTGTAACATTTGAACCAATCACCCGAAGGCATGCTTTGGCACATTAAGGAAATCCACACTCAGTAAATAGGCTATTCCGCGTCTCTGGTGCCCTATTCAAGGATCCTGAAGTGCTTCCCTCACTTCGAGGTGCTTGTTTATAGAGTTGTAGCGAAGCATGGGCATCCTCCAGACCCAGGCAGATATGCAAATGAGCGTGGGCCCGCAGGACTCCATCAAGCCTTCCGTGGCGGGTCGAGATGAACAGGGCCATCGTGGGACTGCTGGGGGCCTGGGGATGCCCTTCTCGAGAGCAGAGGCTGGCGTGTAAAGAGTGTACTTGTAAAATGTTGGAGAGCAGGGAATACTTTGTAGGGGGCCCTACGTCAAATAGCCAGTGGGGAACTGACCACTTTCCATCTGTTTTAAATTAAATGTGTTTGTCATCTTTGCGTCTCACTCCCTAGCTCAGCATAATCAGAAAACATCTTCTGTGATCTTAACTGAAAGCATATTTTTATAACTCGAGCTGGCTGTTTGCTTTTACACAGCGGGCAGTGGCATTGCTTCCCTCGCTGACTCTGGAGTGTGCTCAGCCAGAGCTAAGGGACGGTGCCCGTGGGCTCCACTGATCCCTGTGGTGTCCCTGACCCGATGCTGGGTGTGGAGGGCACAGTGTGGACAAGAGAGTAAACAAAGTAATTGTTACTTGTGGAAGATGCTAGAAGGGAAGTGAACAAGGGAGGCAGAGGGAGAAACGGTTAAGAACCGCCTTCTGAATCGGGCGGTCAGAGAGGCTCTTTGCGCAAAAGAATTTGGATCTGAGGCCGGAATGATAAGGACAGGCGATTCAGATAGAAACTGGGAGATGAGCATTCCAGGCAGAGGAGACAGCCGTGGTAAAGGCTGTGAGACAGTCAAGGCTTTGGAATATTTGAGGAAGAGAAAACAAGCCAGCATGGTTAGAGCAGACAGAGAGGGGGACAGTGGCATGAGATGAGGCTGGAGACAGGCCAGGGCAGGGCCAGGGCAGGCAGGGCCTCACAGAGAATATTCTAGGACTTTATTCTAGAAGCAATGAGGAGGCAGGAGAAAACACCGTGCTTGGCTTTGCGTTTTATGAGGATTCGGCTGGCTGGTCTGTGCAGAACAGACTGGAGATGGGGGAGGGGGCGGCAGAGATGCCAGACGGCAGGTTTGTGCATCAGTCCAGGTGGAGGTGACGCAGCACACTTTGGGTGCCTCCTGGGAGATGGAGGCAGGAGGGTGGGATGGGGGCAGACTTGACCAGGCCTGCTGATGCGGTAGCTAGAGCGGCGACGGGGAAGGAAGACTCAGGGACTCGAGGCATCTGCTGGTGTTTAGATCTGAGCGACAGGGCGGATGACGGGGCTACTTAGAGGGAGCAGAAAGGCCGAGGGAATGGCTGTTTTGTGAGAGGGTGGGGAACAGAAATCGTTGCAAACATATCGATCACAGAGATCTGTTACTAAGCTCCGTGTAGAAAAGAAGGGGTCTCTTAGCAATAAGTGTCTTGAAAGGACAGACCATCATTTGTCATTATTACATCAGAAGTCATGACAGAAGCATTTGGAAGAATGTGTGACGGAGCTTGAGACAACGGACGGGTGATCGGAGATGACTCAGGCTCGGCGGTGAGGAGAGCGGGTGACGTAGCAGGTGGAAATACGTAACCATGGATTTTCTCCTTTGCAATGTCTTGTCTGATCAGACTTTACTCCTGCACTGGAATAAAAATGCTAGATGAGGTGTGGGTGCAGGGAGTCTGAGAAGTGTTTGTGCTGAGAGGGGTGGCCGAAACATCCAGAAAGGAAGCTGAAATTATGATGCAGGGAGAGAATGAAGTTCTTGGGGCTTGGAAAGCATGCCTGGGGAGTGATACAATCTATGCATTGAATACTATCCCTTGAGTTCCGGCAATTGGAACCCATTTTTTTTTAAGCTACTCTTTAATAATGACATTTTCTCTGTACGTTAGGTATGGAAAAAAAAAAGGGGACAGAGGCACCTCTTAGCGTTTCTTCAGCTGAGTCTCTGCCTTCCTATTAATTTTCGGCAGATTCTGTTTGTTTTTCCGCCAGCCTGCCCACTTCCGAGGACAGGCCAGCCCACTCTTTACTTTGCTTATCTCCTTTTCTGTTTGGTGTTCTGAAGTTGTCCGTGGTGCTCGTAGGAAGCACAACATTTGGATGGTTGAGGGGCAGCCTGCAGTGCAAAATGCATTAACTCGAAGCTGTCACTGGTAACTGACTTGGAAGAGCAGATTGTCCCAGTGGGTTTCTGGTTTGGGTGTCTAGAATTCCAGCATTGTGCAGGGGAAAGTCTTCCGCCTCTGGCAGAGAAGAGTTTAGCGTGGGGAGTCAGAGAGGCTTGAGTTGAGTCCTTAGCTCTTCTGTCTTCTATTTTGTGACTTTAGCATTGGGACCTACCATTGTTTTATTTAAGTATAGTTGCTGTACGATATTATGTAAGTTACAGGTGTACAATATAGTGATCCCCAGTTTTTAAACATTAAACTCCATTTATGGTTATTATGAAACATTGGCTATAGTCCCCGTTTTGGACAAGACATCCTTGTAGCTTATTTTACACCTAACAGTTGGCACCTCTAAACCCCTTACCCTAATATTGCCCGTCCCTGCTCCCCTCTCTCCACTGATAACCACCAGTTTGTTCTATCTGTGAGTCTGTTTCTTTTTTGCTATATTCACTAGTCTGTCGCAGTTTTTAGATTCCACACATAAGCGATGCCCTGCAGTATTTGCGACTTCACGTTTCTGAGCCCAGTGCTTTCACCTGGAGGACTTGGGGAAGGAGGTACACATGTACATTGCAGGCTTTTGTGGAGATTAAATGATATCTCATATGTAAAGTTCTTAGCGTGAGACTTCATGCTGGCAACCACAGTCTATCACATTCCTGTCATTACAAGCACAATGGCTGTCAACTTGACAGGAAACAAACCATCCCTGGCTTGCAGCTCTGTGAAAGCTGCTGACAAGCATCACAGCCGTGAGTGGAGTGGTTCTGGGGTTCTGGGGCGGGGTCCCTCTGCTACCGTCCAGCAGAGGTTGCGAGCTGGACCTCCGGGAGTGTATTCTTTAACTCACCCATTTTCCAATTTGAATCAAAAATATGAATTGAACAACTAAATGAAAAAAAAGTGGGACCTTTCCTATGCAAGGTGGATTACAAGCTTCTCTTGAAAAAGCATTTGGTGGCGTGGGGCCCCCGCCATTCCATATGGCGCCCACCAGCTGTGACTTAGGCGCTGATGCTCAAGTAGGATGTGGCCTTCCCACTGTGCGTTCCCAGCTCCCTGCCCCCCTTGGAGAGCCTGGTCTTGTATTTTATATGGACCCTTGACTAACTCGATGACCTTGGACAAATTCTTTAACTCTTTCAGTCTTGATTTCCCCATCTGGAAATGGAGATGTTAATGATAAAGCTTACCCCAAAATATTTCTTTTGAGGATTAAGTAACATCAAGTTTTTCCACCATGTTTGGCATACAGGAAGCACTCAGGGCTAGCTACAATCATCATAACACTGCCAATTAGTGGGCATCCAATTGAAACAAATACTTAGGTGGACACTGATAGAAATTGAACTGTGGGTAAGACAGACATGTTATAAGGATAGAATAGTTTCAAAAATACCAGGGATATGTTCTTTTTCATACACCCTTGTGCTCGTGCCATTCCCCACTCCCCTTTCAGGGAAAAAGTTTTGGCCGGATCTCTTCTGTCCATCACATCCACCCTCCACGCTTCTCCATCTTGGAGCTGACCAGTTGGGGTTGTATCCGTGGGCTCCCTTGCCAATGGGATGCTCCATTTGGGGAACAAAAAAAGGAGGATATGATGTCAGTATTTATGACCAGCTCCTCCCCTTAGAGTTGCCTTGAACCTGCTGAGATCCTAGCTGAGGGTTACTGGTTCTCTGTACATGCTTTCTCCGTCTGGCTTTGACAACCCTTCCCTTAGACTACTGGATCCTGGACCCACAGGTGTTAGCGATTAGACTGTTCCTAGCCCCAGGGCAACATGCCGCTGTTTCTTGCTGTTCCCGACCACCCCTCCCATAACTCTGTAAATCCACTTGGATTTATCCTACATCGAGTATGTTGCTTCCACTGTCTCAGAGAAGATTAAGATTATTAAAGCAGAAAGCAAAGGAAATGAAGTCAGTCTTAAGGTCCTAATCTCAGGATGGCATTTGGAATCCACAGCAAGGTAGAAGCCAGGCTTTGTGAAGAGAGAAAGAGGTTTCTAAATTCTTCAGGGTTTCCTTTGGTATAGAAAGAGCCAGGTGAGATCAAGTAAGATCGCAGCCATAGTGCAGAGCAGGCAGGGAAAGACTGAGGGGAGATTTCCACCAGACAGGAAGAGAAACAGAGCACACTGCTGCAGGAGGGAGCGGGCGATCCTGAGGGGGTGAGCCTAGGGTGCGTACCGCAGCCTGGTCACCGAGAAGTGACTGCCTCTTCCCTCAAGCTCCCCTGTCCGCCACCCCACTCGGATTAAGCAAAGTTGGGATGGGGCGGGTGGTGGTGATGAGGTGTTAGAAACCCTCACAGAAACCCCAGAAGATCTGAGGCAGGAGAGTCAGCACATCTAGGCTCACCCTCCACTTCCCTACTGTGTTCACCATGGTCTGGAGGTGGTGGAGCAGCCAGGGTACAGAGTTCCCCATGGCCTGGGGTTCCCGTCTGCCCAGGTGAAGGACACCAACGTGTTGAGAGCAGCAGCGTCTTGGCATAGGTGGGCCTGTGGTCCGGGCCACAAAGCACAGGGACCTGGTGATCTGAGGGACCATGAGGACCTTGGGTTTCAGCCTCAGATGCCAGCAGGACACCACGAAGGACGGTTGGGTCAGCCACACTGGAGTAAACACCAGCTCAGGACATTCAGAGCCAAGGCCAGTCCACCCGTCCACAGCCAAGGCCTCCAAGGACCCCTGCCCCAGGGGTAGACCAGCTTCCCTCTGCACCCAGACCCTGGTTGGGAAGGAAACGTGGGGGAAATGACCCTTTGTGGGAGGGAAGAAACAGCCTTTGAGTTGACTGTTTATTTACCCCAATGAGGCCAAGTTAATCTCAAAGTGAAACGTTTCAAACAAGAGCGGAAGAAGTTACCCTGGATTGGCAATGTTTATTTTTCTTGGCCATCAGGAGGGATGGAAGCTTCAGAGTAAGAGACTAGTGATAAATGGCCGTGAGCTTCATTTTTTCCCAAACCTCTGTGTTCTGTGTAAATTTCGATGCCTTCTCCTTGACTTCCTTACAAGATCGACCCTTGGCCTTCGAGCCACGTTGAGTCAAATTAGGGGTGGTGAATGCATTTAATCTCATACAATTACTTTTACTTATTAATTATTTTTGCTATAATAACATTAAAGAAAATTAATACAGAAAGAAAAATACCCATCTCTCCTCTATCAACCAAGACATCCACCTAAAAAAAAAAAATGGTTTTCTTATCCATGTTGTTAAAACACTAGCTGACAGACTGGTCACGCCCTCTGCTTAAGGAGGGCTGTGCTGCCGACACCCAGAGCCGGTCCCCAAAGACATAAAGCAGGAGAGAGACAAGCTGATTACCTGACGTTGTCACATGGCAACGAGCTTTTGCTTACTTGGGAGACCTTCCAGTTAATGAAGTGGGACATTCTTAGGACGGTGTTCAGATTCAACAGTGTTGACCGGATTTCAGTCCTTACTTCCTACTTCTTAGCCTTTGCCCTTATACAGAATCCCAGGATTCCTAGGGATTCCTTTCCGTCCTTTCTCTGGCATCCTAGACCCTGATTCAGGGGGCTCTAGACGTCTTTGGAATATTGACACTATGATGTTCCTGGAAGAATGTTGTTGATGGAATTCCTAAGGCTTTTTTTTTTTAACTGAAGTAGAGTCGATTGACAACGGTGTGTTAATTTCTGGTGTACGACATAGTGATTCAGTTATACATAGATGAATATACATACACGTATGTCTATTCTTTTTTATATTATTTTTCATTATAGGTTATTGCAAGATATTGAATATAGTTCCCTTTGCTATACAGTAGGAACCTAGTAGTTAGTATCTACAAATCCCAAGCTCCCAATTTATCCCTCCCCATTCCGTTCCCCTACGGTAACTGTAAGTTTGTTTTCTATGTCTGTGAGTCTGTCTCTGTTTTGTAAATAAGTTCATTTATGTTCCCCCTCCCTTTTCAGATTCCTCGTATAAGTGATATCTTACAGCTTTTTTCTTTCTCTTTCCAGCCCACTTCACTTAGTATGATGATCTCCAGGTCCATCCATATGGCTGCAAATGGCATTATTTAATTCTTTTTTATAGCTGAGTAGTATTCCTTTGTATATATACCACAACTTCTTTATCCAGTCATTTGTCGATGGACATTTAGGTTGCTTCCATGTCTTGGCTACTGTAAATAGTGCTGCTGCGAACATTGGGGTGCATGGATCTTTTCGAATTAGAGTTCCCTCCAGATATATGCCCAGGAGTGGGATTGCTGGATCATATGGTAAATCTATTTTTAGTTTTTAAAGGAATCTCCGTACTGTTTTCCATAGTGGCTGCACCAAACTGCATTCTCACCAGCAGTGTAAGGCTTTTCTCCACAGCCTCTCCAGCATTTGTCATTTGTGGACTTTTTAATGAGGGCCATTCTGACCGGTGTGAGGTGATATTTTGAACTGGAGTTTTAAAGAAGTGATTTTAGCTTTGCTTACTTCGGCATGGTTTTTCCTCCTTTGTGCTCCAGTGCACATGACCTTTGGCGGCAGTGTTTTCCTTGGACTGGGGAATGAGCAGTGAAGCAAAATACACCCCCTGTTCTTGTGTGTGTTGCTCTGATTGGGAAGCACAGGCTATTGTTCTAAGCGATCACTTGTTCAGTGTTCTTCTGCGTACTTGGAACTGTAAAGAGACACGATCAGGTCTGCCCACACCCATGAGGAGGAGAGATGCCTGTGTCAGTAGGACTGCCTATTAGGGTTAATCCAGATGTGATATGACGGATGGGGAAACCCACTGTGGTACATGAAAGCAGCTGGTATTTTGAGATGCCATCTGGTTGTCTCTCCAGATGTTCCTGTGGGTGTGCCCTCAGCTGCCTGCTGTTTGCAGGCTCTTTCAGAAGAGCCTTGGATGATGGCGGCTTTGGGGCCACACAGGAAGTACTCAGCACTGGCAGTCATGCTCCTGGGGGCTGGCTTTTCAGCTGTGATGAAAGGGGCTCTTCTGAGATGAACCCTGGGGTTAAAAATGGAGAAAATACTGCATAAAATCCAGACACAAAATCAATGGACCAATGGGTAATAAATAAGCCATTTAGTTAATACTTTAGGGGGAGGGTCTAGCTCAATTGGTAGAGTGCATGCTTAGCATGCACGGGGTCCTGGGTTCAATGTTCAATCCCTAGTACTTCCATTAAATACATACATACATACATACATATGTACCTAATTACCTCCCCCCTTAAAAAAAAAGACATCATAATTTTTCTCACATAAAAAAAGACTTTCTTTCTTCCTTTCTTCCTTTCTTTCTTTCTTCCTTTCTTCTTTCTTCCTTTCTTCTTTCTTCCTTTCTCTCTCTCTTCCTTTCTCTCTCTCTCTTTCTCTCTCTCTTTCTCTCTCTCTTTCTCTTTCCTTCTTTCTTTCTTTCTTTTCTTTTTCTTTCTTTCTTTCTTTCTTTCTTTCTTTCTTTCTTTCTTTCTTTCTTTCTTTTTTCTTTCTTTCTTTCTTTCTTTCTTTCTTTCTTTCTTTCTTTCTTTCTTTCTTTCTTTCTTTCTTTCTTTCTTTCTTTCTTTTCTTTTCTTTTCTTTTCTTTATTTGGTTTCTGAGGCTCACTGCATTAGCTTTACCAGCATTATCAGATGTTAAATCACACTGACTGGTTAAATGGGAAAAATCAGTTCATGACAAGCCAGCTTGGCACTATTTCTAATTTCTATCATGATTTCCTCTTTGACCCATGCATAATTTAGAACCATTTTTAGTTCCCAAACGTACGAGAGTATTTTTGACTTTTATTTCTGTTTTGAAATTGAGTTCTCACTTTATTGAATTGTGGTCAGAGAATATGGTACATATGTTTTATCAATGCTTTGATGTTTATTGAGATGTCCTTTATGGTCTAGTGGGTACTCAATATATCGTTCCTTATTGTATGCTGCTGAGTGGTGAGGAAAATCTTTGGTGATGAAATTTAATATATTGAGCCCTACGAAGCTGTCAGTGTTCAACTTCTTTTGACTCACAAAAATCTCAGTTTCATGGAATTCAATCTAGTATTTTACTTCTCCACCATGTTAATTTTTTTTTCTATGTTACTTCTTTGCTCGTACACCCCCTCTATTTTCCACCGTGAATCTCCATCTCTCTCTCTTACTCTCTCTCCCTGACTATTGCCTGGTCTTTCTTTCTCTGTCTCACCTGCTTCCATGTAACGAGAGGGGAGACTAGCACGTGGGGAAGTGTGAGTACCGAGTCACTCTAGTGGTGGTTAAGAGTGTGGCACCGACACTTTCCATCTGAGTGACTCATAGCCTTTCTGTGCCATGGTTTCTTCATCTCCAAATCATAATAGTTCCTGCCTCATGGAGTTTTTGTGAAGGATGAAGAAGCTGATTCAGATAAAGGACATGGAGAAATACAAGTTAGATGTTCAACAAATAGTAGCTAATGCTTCAAGATCAGAATCTCCTTTTCTTTAGTTTGAAAGGATGAAAAGTTGAAAGATGCTCACCATGGGTGACTGAGTGAAAAAAGATCACAGAACAGTAAATGCAGTATAATCTTATCTTGTAAAAATGGTATCTCTATTTATGCTTACAAAGGAGACACTTGGAACTTCCTGGATTATGGGTTATTTATATCTTCCTAGTTTTTCTAAAATGAACATATATTACCTCTGTGTAATAAACCACAGTTTACAAACACCTTGAACAGACCTACTTAGATGTTTGCAGAATTTAAATTTGATTAGTGAGTTACAGAGACGGTGTACATATTGGAGAAGGCTACAGTTGGATTTGGTCATTTTGACGGGCTCAGATGGTTGGCAGATTGTGAAATCAGGCTGAGGTGATCTCAGAGTGATTTAGAAATTGGGACTTGAGACATGAAAGCTAAGCAGTGAGTCATGGGGCAGGGAACTTAAAGGTCATGCGGATTAGGGCTTGAGACTTTAATCATGGGTTCCTAGCAAATGGCTGAGGGAGTAGGGATCAAAGGTACTGAGACTGAAGCCAGCGGAGCAAGATGGTGCCTGGTCCCAGAGAGAGGGGTGCAGAGAGAAGCTGCCTGAGTTTCTGACGGCGCCCCAGCCTTCAGGTCCTGACCCTCAGGCATTGGGGGTCGTGCTTAACAGGCTGCAGGCAATGCCCGTGTAACCTCAGAACCCATTATCATCAGCCACTTCTCAAACGTACCTGATCGTTTGTACTTGACGCGTTTTGTTTTGCCTTTACGGTAGCAAAGTGGGCGAGAAGAGCCTCATGGTGTTCACTGTAGGGGCCAAGGCATGGTGCAGCTTTGACGCCCCACAGTTACCAATAGCCATTGGCCCTAATCCATCAAAATAATTACAGAAGCAGAAAGCACCAGAGAGGGAAGAAACCTTCAGTCTTCCAGAGAGAAGCAAAGTCAGGACAAATCCCTCTGATGCAGGGCATGGAGGCTCCAAGCAATGAAGCAGTTCTTTCATTGAATACGTGTTTACTGAGGACCAGGAACTGTGCTAGGCGCTGGGATACAAAGATTAGAAAGACAGGAAAGACAGCTCCTGCCTTCAAGGAGCTCACAGGAGGGAGAGAACAGGATGTGAACAAGTCAAGTATCCACGTACAGGGTGTCGTGGGGACCAGACCTGGAAATGATTCATAAAGCATATATTTGTGAGCCAAATACGGGAACACTGAAAGATTAGCAGGCATTAATGAGTACACGGCGTGGTTCACATCATTTTACTTTATCTTTAACTCTCGGGCTATTTAAACAGGAGATGTCAACAGGAGATTTCCAGAAACCTAAGCCCACTGCACTAGGAAGTGCTGATTCCCTCTGAGTCAGATTGGATGATACTTGAGGGCGTTAACATTGTGAGGTTTGAAGAATTTTTTTTTTTTAATACAGAGGAAGAAGATTTCAGTTCATGATGTAAACGGACCTGGAGTTTTGGTTTCTTGATTCCAAATGCACCATTCCAGCTAGAGAGGCCACCCTTTGTGGCCACCCCAGCCCCCAACCCCTACTCCTGCTACAGCGTGCTCGTGTCTGGAGGCCGTGGTTATCCTGAACTGAGTCTTACCGTGCTCCTTTGCCTCCCGAAGATATTCCATCATTGGAGAGACCCTGAATCGGAGCTTAGCTGGACTGCAACCTTCGTTGGGGAGGAGTAGATAGGTCAATGCTGGGATGCTGGAGGAACAATTGCTCTTCCACAGGACCCTGTAAACTAAAAGGGATTAAAGAAGCCCTTGAGAAGAAGGGCAGTAATTGCTCAACTAGGGAAGCAGCTGAAAGCCGGCTCTACGTGGGTTCATGTATCTGCTCTGCCCGGCCGTGCACTCTGCTAGTACTATGTGCAGAAGCTGACGATCATTTGTTCTTTTTTAAAAAAAATTTTTATTAAAGTATAGTCAGTTTACAATGTTGCATCAATTTCTGGTGTATAGCACAATACTTCAGTCATGTAGGAACATACATATATTCGTTTTCATATTCTTTTTCACAAGATATTGAATATAGTTCCCTGTGCTACACAGTAGAAATTTGTTGTTTATCTATTTTATATATTGTAGTTAGTATCTGCAAATCTTTGACTCTCAATTTATCCCTTCCTGCTCCCTTCCCCCACTGGTAACCATAAGTTTGTTTTTTATGTCTGTGAGTCTGTTTCTGTTTTGTAAATAAGTTTGTTTGTCTTTTTTAGATTCCACATATAACTGATATCATATGATATTTTTCTTTCTCTTTCTGGCTTACTTCACTTAGAATGACATTCTCCAGGTCCATCCTTGTTGCTGCAAATGGCATGATTTTATTATTTTTTATGGCTGAGTAGTATTCCATTGTATAAATATACCACAACTTCTTTATCCAGTCGTCTGTTGATGGACATTTAGGTTGTTTCCATGTCTTGGCTATTGTGTATAGTGTTGCTATGGACATTGGGGTGCATGCATCTTTTTGAATTAAGGTTCCCTCTGGACATATGCCCAGGAGTGGGATTGCTGGATCATATGGTAATATCTTAGTATGGAAATGGACTCCAATTTAAACATTGTTATGATTAGACTCAACACAACTTCATTTAATCACCAACTCAGAAGTTACAATTACGTAGATGGAGAAAGGCTGATATTCACCTTCACACTCTGTTTTTAAAAAGAGAGAGAAAAGAGAGAATGAGAGAGAGAGAGATAAACTAAAATAGTAAATCTTTTCTTCTACTTAAAAAATATCTAGTTGTATAAGACAATCAATACATTTATTAAATGTTATTACTCTCTATTCACTTAAGTAGGTTTCCAAAGTATTTCTTCTTGAAAAAATTATTAGCTCTAATTGAAATTACTTCATGTATGTGTGGAAAAGAATCGTAACAAACACCTTGAAAATGTAATAATTCATATACTTCACTAGGTGCTTAGATGATGTCATTCACTCATTTATTATTCAACAAAATATATTGAAATGCCAACTCTGCTCCAGGCGTTGTTCCATCCAGTCCAAAGTCGGGAAGTTTCATTTTGTCAAAGGACAAATGAAAAGAACCACTTTTCTTGAATTTCTTCTTTAAAAGTCACTTTATGGTTTCTAGTGAAACGGTAGAAGGGTTTAAATGCAAACACATGAGGATGGAAACATGGCTGAGATGATGTTTCCAGTCACGGAAGACAAATTGTTCCTTCATTGTTAAAGGCTGGTAGATGTGAACCGAAAATGAATTATCTATGATGCTGTTAATAAACTCTGCTGATAAACACAGAAGGAAGGTAATGGAGCCACAAATGTGTTTATTTTACTCAGAAGAGGTTTGTGGGGAGCAGTTTTTGTGGACCATTCCTTTTAAGCACACACAAATGATTCTTTTTTTTTTTTTTTTTTACAAAAGCCTATCATAAAATCTCCAACATGGCCCCAAATGGCAACAGAGTTCAAATAAAATAACAGAGGTTTGGCTTGGATCTTCCAAAGAGGTGAAGAATGTCACAGATAAAACTGGGACAACTTCAGTGTGATGGGGCAACTGAAAACCGGAGAAGTAAACAATTTGGGGGAAGAATAAAAGCATCCAGGGGCTTTGGTGACTATCTTAATGCTGAAAGGTTTGGGGAGATTTGGAAGTAATGCAGGTGACTGTTGAGTAATCAGGGGACTTATTCTTCTGAATGATGCCATCCAGATGAAAGGACACTTGGTCTAGTGGGCACCTGCTCTGGGGCAGTCACAGTATTGGGTGATGCGTGCACACACACACATATGCATATATATTGGCTACATACATATATATTTGATCACACACATTATCTCCATATAGTATGATATTTTACATAATGTTTTATACCAGTTGAATTCTACTGAATTCCAGAGCCCACTATTTTTTCCCCCTAGATATTTTTGTCCGGAGAATAAATCCATTGAAAAGTTTAAAAATCAAATTGTGTGATCCTGAGCAAATTCTTTACCTTCTCTGGACTTCATTTGACCATTTTAAAAATGGGAATCACAGCAATCTCACTGCCTGTCTTAAAAGATTGCTGAAAAATTCTACGAAATAATCAAGTATAAGTACTCAGTAAACTGTACAAAGCCATGTACAGAAGCAGTAGTGTAAATGTACTGTACAAACATAAGGACCTCATGTCTTATTTTTATGATTGTGCAAGGAAACCAGAGGAAATTACCTAAATTTAACCCTTGATTTTGGCAAGGTCAAAAGGAGTGACAAAAATACTTATTATTGCAACTTAAGGAAAATAAAATTAAAAACTATTTTGCTTAGAACAGTGAAATGTCGATGATTGTTTAGGCTGAGTGCTGAGTATAAGGGATTCTCATTATTTTTGTGTGTTTGACAATTTCTAACTTAACAAAAGTATGAAAAATAGTTGTTTGGCTATTAAAGATTGGACAGGATGGTGCTTAAGAATGAGGATTGAGGAGCTAGAATGCCTGGGTTCAAATCTTGCTTCTGCTAGTGTCATCACACTAGCTGTGTGACCTTCAGCAAGTTCCTTGACCTCTCTATGCTTTGATGGCCTCATCTATAAAATGAGGGTAATCATAGTGCCTGCATGACAGGCTTGTTCAGAGAATTAAATAGGCTCATATCTGATAAGCACTTAGCATATTATGTTTAAGTGTTTGGTAAAATAAAACTCTTTTGGGTTTCTGAATAGCTACTATTATTTACAAGGAACAGGAGGCTCAAAAAGGTCAAATGACTTACTCAGCATCGCAGAGTTGGTAAGTGGCTCTGCCTGGGTTTGACTCTGGGCCAGACTGACTCTAAAAGCATGACTCTAAGTGCCAGTGCTGTCTCCCGTGGGGGAACTACTATAATTCAGCCAGGTCCTAATTTGGCAAATAATACCGTATTTACCCTAGTATTTAAGGGCGTCTTGGAGGCCTGGAGGGTTGCTGGGTGGGTCAGTTTGCAGGAGACCTGAGGAGCAAGTCCTTCACAGAGGCCAAGAGGTAACCGGTGGTGCAGCAGGAGATGCTCCCTGTGGACCCCCGGACCTTTCTGGAAGGGCTTTGAAGGAGGTCAGAATCCCATGGGTGTGGAAATGGGGCCTGAGAGATACCTTGTGGGCTGTTACTGCGCCTTTACTTTGCCCTGTGTGATCCAGGGGTCGTGTGCCCCTCAGTCTGTGTAGATGGTGTAAAATCTACCGTGCACACCGGCGATCCAGGCATTGCTCTCAGAACTGGACACTGATCAGCACACTCAGAGCATAGATGGTAACCTGGACTCTCTCAGGTTACCCACATGAGCTCTAGAAGCACGAATCCTCCTGCAGATTTACTGCCATTACTTTACACTTCAGTCCCATTTGACCTCTTCAACAATTCTGTGTGGGAAACTACAGTTAGAATCCCCATTCTAGACGTGGGAGAAGCTGAAGTCCAGGGAGAGGCTGAGACTCATATCAGCTGCATAACTGGTTAGTGGTGGGGCCCAAGTCCTGACCTAAGCCCTGGGGATACTTTCATTCTAACCCATTGTTTCTGACCAAAAAGTACTGAACGTCTGGTAGGAAACGTTGATTGTCCGAGGCTATTTGGGCTTCTATCACAGAATGCCACAGACTGAGTGGCTTGTAAACAACAAACTATTTCTCACAGTTCCAGATGCTGGGATGTCCAAGTTCAAGGCACGGACAGATTTAGTGCCTGGTGAGGATCTGTTTCCTGGTTTATAGACTGCTGTCTTTTTGCTGTGTCCTCATGTGATGGAAAGGGTGAGAGAACTCTCTGGAATCTCTTTTATATAAGGGCACTCATCCCATTCACGAGGGCTCCACCCTCATGATCTAGTCGCCTCCCGAAGGCCCCACCACCAAATACTGTCACAGTGGGCTTTAGGATAGAAAATGTGAATCTAGTTGGTTGGGGGTGGGGAGCACAAACATTCAGTCTATAGGACTGATGTTCATAAAAACAGATATAGCACAATACTGAAAATACAAACTTCCAAATAAATGCTGAAAAAATTAGTTTATGGAATTATTGTAAAAACAGCAATTCTAGATCCTTGAGGACTAATACTCATGTTGGACTTTTCTACTTTAGCTTGTCATTTTTTCCCTAGGCAGATAGGCAACTGTTTGCAAAGCTGCTCAGTGGAATGACTGAATTCTTTAAGGACAGATTTTCCAGTTTTTTGGGCCATGCTGAAACATTGCCAAGTTGTATTGTGAGAATTCTTGGGCTGGTCGAATATAGGAGGGGAAGGCCACTGATTTACCCAGGCCATTAGGATGACATAGCAGGAGGAAGTTAGTAAGAATCTTTCATTATAAAATGACATTTCCTGAGATTTATGTAAAGATAGTGAATATAAATGATTATAAGGAAGACAGCTTATTAGCAGAAAGGTTCCTTTTCCACCTAATCACCAACTGGGAGGGAAGCCAGTGTGGCACCTCTTCACCTTCCTGTCATTCAGTAGCTCTCTGAGAGGGACATGCACAGACTTTCTGCAGTAGCACCAGGCCAGCTGGGTCTCCAGTGATTTCTCCATCAAAACTGGTGGAAGCAAGGAGATCGAGTGGTGAAAAGTCGTCCACAGCTAAGATATATTCCGTGTGGAGCTGCCCTCCCACCCTAGAATAGTAGGCAACCCCATGAATGCTCTGGAAAGAACCCGAAGGGAAGACACTTATCTGGGTGCCCAGGGAGAATAGATCACCCCTGCAGAGTGGGCCGGGTGGGTACTGACCGCCCCTACACTCCGCAATGAACTCTAGGAAGCCTGGAGCAGGACCCTGCAGACCCCAGCCCTGACCCCGTGGGGAGTGTGCCCTCGGAGGCTGGTCCCAGCCTGCTCTCTGGGGGTTGCTCCTCTGGGTACTGATGGCTCTGTGAATCAGAGACACAAGGGCCTGTCTCTCCTCTCACCAGTGATCTTGCGGTTCATTTCTCCCACCTAACCCATTCATTCTCCCCCGCCTCAACATACCGTTGGAATGACTGTATTTTCCTCTGCGTGTTTATGCTGATTACATATTTGTTGGTCTTGCCACTCATACACCCTCTTTAAAGGGTGGGGATGGGCTGCTTCCGCAGTATTCATTATCCTGAGTGTCTACTTACAGGACTTCATGCCCCAAGGGGGTGCGGGAAATGCTTATTGACCAACTTCCCAAGCTCTCTGTATGCCCTGTCTTCTACTCCGCTTGCCTCCATCACGTCTGGTCAGGGCCAGTCCAGGTCAGTGCCATTCACAGGTCATAAGTCCCTCTCATGATGGAAGCACGGAGCTAGGCTCTCTAAGTGAATCAGACACAGTCTGCGCCTTCCAGAGCCTTTCAAATCCAAGGACGCCTGAGAGCAGCCATTTCCAGCCTTGCTGTTAACACTCTCCGGTGGGTACCATTAGTTGTGAGATGTGTCATCGGTAATTTGTTACTAATAATAAAGTGCTGAATGAGGATGACTTATTTTTTTTAAAAATAACTTTGAGTGGATTCAGAGTTATTTTTATAATAACCCTTCATAATCTTTCTAGCATTATTTATGAGTGCGAAACTTTGTAGTTTTCAACTTTTTTTTCCTTTCTAATGCACGGGCCTCACACTGCCCCCCGCCGTGGGCTTCCTTTCAGTTGAAACCTAAGTAAGATGGTGACCGTGTACGTATGCCCACCAGCTGACCAGCTCTGACCCTGCGCCTTTCTCACCAATGCAAAGACACTCATCTGAATGCAAGTCATTGATGGTGACATGATCACAGACACCATGTTTGATGGGGCAAGGGAAATAAATTCTGATGAGGAAAGAAAGAATGGGTACAGTTGTTGGGTAGGGCAGATCTAAGCTGGGGCTTGAAAGGTAGGCTGATGTGGACAGATAACTGTGGGGTGCACAGGTCACCCGGTGGCTACAAGATTTGGGCAAAGCTGCAAAAGGAGGAAAGTGTTTGAAGTGTTTGGGGTCCTGTGAGCTGTCCAGCGTGGGAAGGAAGACGGTGGGAGGGTTGTAGACTAAGTTGGAAAAAATACTGAAAGCTTATGAATGGAAGATGGAGGTGTTTAGACTATTCTGGAACACTTTTTTTTTTTTTGCAGGGGGAGGTAATTATGTATATATATATTTAATGGCAGTACTGGGGATTGAACTGAGGACCTCATGCATGCTAAGCATGAGCTCTACCACTGAGCTATACCCTCCTCCATTAGACTTTATTCTGTATGTAGTAGAAAGCCATCCGAATTCTCCAAATAGGCACATAAATTAGTGTATTTCTATGTACTGGGTGCATAGAATAGTTCTTGAAGAACTCCTGAATGGGATTAAACATATCTGTTCATTTTTTAGGGCCTTATATACTTTTTTCCCCCCTAAATATAGCATAGTGGTTAAGGGTCCTGGCTCTGGAGCCAGTTAATTTGGGTTCACAAACTGGCCCTGTCACTCACTTATTGGCTATAAATCTGGGTTCACTGTGCCTTGGTTTCTTCATCTGTAAAATGGGGAGAATAAAAGTGCTTATTTCATGGGTTTGTTACTAAGCATTACATTGGTAAAAACATAAACGCTAAGTATTACACAGGTTAAAATACCCCTTAGCACAGAGCGAGCACCCAGTAACTGCCAGCTGCTGATAGGGTTATTGTCACTAACTAGGTGGATGGTCTGTGTGTTGTCCCCTGATGATGTGGGTGAAACACGCCCATCTTAATGAATCGACTCATCTTTGTTGAGTGATTTCAGTCCCTGTAGTGTGTGCTCTGAGGGATATAGAGAAGTCAGTCGTATGCACAACCCTCAGGGATGTCCCACCCACTGAGAAAAACAGTCAGAAGTGTGGAAAAGCGAACTGACAGCAAAACAAAGTGGTACTGATTTATTAGATCACGCACCCCAGTGCCTGATGAAGTTTATGACAAGGCGTTTCTCTAAGAGTTTGGAGAAGGAAGCGATGACAGGCGGGCTGGAGTGCTTGGGAAATCTTTGAGTTGAGGAGGAATTTGATCTGGCCATTTAGGTCTGGGCAGAAATTAGGTGTCTGGAGAAGAGGGGGAGGTGCCTCTGACACCTTTCCGGGTGTTTATCCAACCTTGTGGACTTTGACACTCTGCATTCTCTCATTTATTCATTGCTTGTATTTTAAGGCGCTTTCTAAATTTTCTCAAGCTCCATTGTGTGTGTCTAAGCTTCTTGTGCCTTCTCTGGAGTCCCCTTCCGGTCCCCAGTGTGGGGCTCTGTACAACTGGGCTTTCCATAAAGGATGCCTTTCTAGTTCCAGACATTATAAAACGGCCATCCTACTTACCTTTAGAGATCTATGACTCTGCACATACGAATCTTTGCACGTTTTCTAGTTTTGAGAAACATTTTTTTTACTCTGCCCAAATCCTTTTTTTTTTTTTGCTAATTGGTCCATGGGCCACTGAGGACATGAAGCAAATCTCTATTCACTCCACAGCTGTCTTTTAAAAAAAGGCCTGAAAAGCTTTGCAAGATCAGCCCTACTGACTTGGCCAAAAGAGGGGGAGGAGCAGGGGGAAGGGAACCAGGAGGAAAGGCTGTTTGTTCAGTTTTCTCACTAACAAGGACCAGGAAGCCAAATATAAGAAAAATGGAACTCAGATATTTGAAATGGGTGATTATCAAGAAGATGCTTGATTCAGTCATTGCTGTTTCTTGCTTATGATCTTATTTGTACTCACCCTGATTCCCTTTGAAGTGTATAAACGCCACTAAGGGAGGGGCTGCACGCAGCCTGAGGCAGGAGGTCGTGAGTGTGAGCCGGTGTTGGCTGGGTGCCTGGGCCAGCAGAACCAGGAGGAGAAGAGTGTGGTGAAGAAAGGACAGCGGGTTTCTGAGAGGGCAGCAGACAGTAATTAGAAATGCACGAGGAAGTTTCCATGAGCAAGCATCCTGGGAGAGGATCGTCCTTCAGCAGTGCCGAGCCTTTCAGTGACCAAAGGGCCCAGGGCAGAGAAAAGGGGTAAGACAGTTGGGAAAAATAGGAGTCAATGGTTTAGAAATCAGGGAAATGAAGGGGAGGAAACTATGTTTATTGGATCTCTCTAGTGTGTGTTGGTGGTTGTGATGGTTAATTTTATGGATCAACTTGGCTGGGCTATGGTGCCAAGATATTTGATCAAATATTATTCTGGATGTCTCTGTGAGGCTGTTTTGGGGTGAGATTTACATGTAAATTGGTGGACTTTGAATAAAGCAGGTTGTGGGTGGGCCTCATCTAATCAGTTGAAGGCTTGGCCAGCACAAAAGGCTGACATCCCTGGAGCAAGAAGGATTTGTGCCAGCAGACTGCCTTTGAACTTGAACTGAAACTCTTTCCTGAGTCTCTAGGCTGCTGTCCTTCCCCATTAGATTTTGGACATGCCAAGCTTCTGCAAATGCTTCCAATTGCTTAAAATCAATCTCTCTCTCTGTGTGTCTGGAGAGCCCTGACTAATACAGTGATGTAGTAGATAATCTACACATATCTTATTTTATTCTTAAGAGCACCATTCAAGGTCACATAGCTGCTCAGTGGCAGAGACAATATTCAAATCCAAGTCTGTTTGACTTCAGATCTCCCACTCTGCTCATCAAAATATACTTCTAAGGTCCAGGAAAGGGCTGTGGAAAAACTAAAACTTGAATCACAGGCTTCCTGTCTGTGAAGATTCTAATGGAACCTGATACGGGACCTACTGGAGGATCGAGTAACTGGGCTCGCTGCCTCACTGGGCGGTGCTGTCTGAACACAGCTGGCCTTCAAGGCTGAAGAAACGCAGCCTCGGGTCCTTGCCAGCTCAGGTTGGCTGGAGTCAGGGTGACCTGATCCTTCTGAGCCCTTCATTTCAGTGGAAGGAGAGGTGATGTTTCCATCCCAGGTGCCTGGAAGTTCAGCTGGGGAGTCCATTATCCCATCCACCGCCTGCCAAAGAGATGCTCTGCCGTTCTGCTCCTTCTCAGTATTTCCTGGCAGCAGCCTCCCCCGCTTCTTCCTGCCCCTCTCAGGCTAAACGTGGGACTTGGAAAGTGCAGGGAGGAAGGACGGGGATTCAGGGCCCATGATATGGGAGAGGGGCTAGGACCGAGGCATGACGCCTCTCTCCCTTATTAATCTTCCCTGTTGAAGACCGACAAGCAGAAAGCCTGTGATAAGGAGATCATTTTCTCATGGTTCCTTTCCGATTTTTGGCAGCTTGAGCTGCAAGACTGCAAAACCAGAGCGGGTTTTTCCAACTGCTTTGGGCAGCCGACTGAGTCCCCAGTGTCACACGCCTAAGCTCTCCACTTCTTGAAATGAAGGCCAGCTGTTTGACAGCTGCAGCTGTGGAATGTGGGGGGGCCAGTTGGTGTGCTGGAAGCATAAACCCCCACCAGCCTCACTGGCCTTTTTTACTCCTTTGAGCGTTGCAAAGAGAAGAGGGGAGGCATATTTTTTTTTCTCTTCAAAGGTTTTCTTTCAAGGGAATCTATGTAACTGTAAATAAGTGGGAATGATCTTTGAAATGTTGAGGGCATCAAAAGTTATACATTTCAAGGAATATTAAACATATTAAAGCCTATCAACGTAACCATCGTGACTACACGCTTTTCTAAGTCTTTGCTGCAATGTGTTTCTTCTGTAGGTGGTTCTTTGCCTTCAGAAGCCACGTGTAAAAGCCCAGACATTCATCACAGAGGAGGCAAATTAAGATTAATCATGTCTCGCCTGTCAATAACTGTAAGAGGGCTCAAGAGCATCATTTCTAAACTATGACTGAATTACAAAGCAAAACCCAACTATAAGCTGAGAAAAGAGACACATTTAAAACAAAGTGATTCACAGAGGTGGAACGTAAGTGTGGGGGAAGGCATGGCAGGCAAATATAAGTTAAAAGTATGAACCTTCTTCTTAGTGTCAAAGTTAAAGCCAAGGCAGAGAGGATTAAATGAAAGGAAGGAGGATACTTTCCCAGTTTAAAGATCTAACAAAGATGCCCTGTGGTCCACGAGGCTGGGAAGATTCTTTTTCTTTTGTTATCTAGCACTTTGGTGAAAACAAATTAGAACTTATTGAGAGACTTGAAAGGTCAGGCAATTTCAAATTTAAAAATACTCCATATTTCCAATTTCTCTTGTAAAATCAGAAAAATCTGGCAATACCGGGCCTGAATTTTCATTGACCACCATCAGTCATTTAGATGGGAATTGCCAAGCTATGACCTGGGGACCACATCCAGCTCACCCCCCAAAGAAATCCATACCAAAGAAAACCACGCCAAGACCCGTCACAAACTCCGGAAACTAGAGACAAAGAAATAAAAATCTTGAAAACAGTAAGATAAAACACCTTTACTATAATTTCTTATAGGAAACCATGGAAGCCATAAGGAAAGGGCATAATTTTTCATGTGCTGAAAGAAGAGAGCTGTAAACCCACTGTTGCGCATCCAGGGAAAATATCCTTCAGAAAGGAAAGGCAAGACATGTTCAGATGATGGAAAAGTAAGAGAATTTATCAACAGCAGACCTTCCGTAAAGAGACTGGCAGGGTAGTTAAAAAAAACTTCATCGAAAAATGGGTTAAAAATTCATAAATGAAACAAAAATATGTTTCCTTGGAAAGATCAATAAAATTGACAAATCTCTATCAAGATTTATAGAGAAAAAAAGAGGGGATTAGACCCCAACAGTTACTAACACCCAAAATTAAACAGGAGATAAAACTGCAGACTCTGAAGACATTAAAAAAAAAAAAAGAGAAAGAGAGAGAGAGAATATTATAAACCACCCTACAAACGTAAATTTGACAGCTTTGGTGGAATGGACCAATTCCTCAAAAGGCACAAGCCATCACAAAATATTAAGTAGATAATTTGAATAGCCTTATAAGGCTTAAATAAATTAAAATTTGTAACTTGAAAATTCCATAAAAAGAAATCTTCAGTTCTAGATGATTTTTCTGGGGATTAGTACTAAAGTTCTAAAGAAGAATTAACACCCATTCTACACAATCTCTTCCAGAAAAAATATAAGAGGAAACACATTAGATTTAAAAAAAAAAACTGAGATGATTTATCAGCTTTCATTTTATGAAACTATGATACTAAAACTTGACTATGACATCATAAGAAAGGAAAATTATAGGCCAGTCTCTTTTGCAAACAGATGTAAACAATTTAAACAAAATATTAGCAATTCAAATCCAGTGATGCGTAAGGATTACATATCATGCACATTTACATCCAGGAATACAAACGTGTTTTGACATTTGGTAATTAAATAATTGTTAACCATGTTCACAGAATAAAAAATTAAAAAAAAAACCCATATACGGCCATCTGAATTGATGCAGAATAAACATCTCATAAAATTCAATAC
Organism: Vicugna pacos; assembly: GCF_048564905.1. Classification (NCBI taxonomy): domain Eukaryota; kingdom Metazoa; phylum Chordata; class Mammalia; order Artiodactyla; family Camelidae; genus Vicugna; species Vicugna pacos. The sequence continues at coordinate 53,107,667 of NC_133002.1, forward strand.
CTAATTCATGATAAGAACTCTTTACAAACTAGGAAACAAAGAAACTTCTTTAGTGTGATAAAGATTATCTACAAAGAACTTACAGCCAGCATCCTACTTAATGGTAAATTGTTGAAAGTTTTCCCCGAGATCAGGATTGAGCCCGATGCTTGCTGTTACCACCTCCATTCAATACTGTTGGAGGTCAGTGCAATGAAGCCATGAATAAAACCCATGAAAACCGGAAAAGAATAAATAATAAATAAACCCATGATTATTCATAGAAGATAAATATATATAAACCTACTTATATACATATATATGGGTATATAGAAAATTCAAAAGAATCTGTAAGTAAACAGTTTTAATTAATAAGTCAATTTAGCAAGGTTGTTGGATATAAGTTTAGTTTGCAAAACCAACTGCATCTCCATGTAGTACCAACAGATAGTTAGAAAATGAAACTTAAAAAGTGGTATCTTCTATGCTAGCATCAAAAACATTTTAAAAAATTCTAGGAATATATCTGACCAAGATTTTAATAGCTTTACACAGAAAATGACAAAAACATGGTTGTATTAGTTTTCTGGGTCTGCCATAGCAAATTTCCAAAACCTGGGCGGCTGAAAGCAAGCTACGTCTGTTAAAAAACAAAATCTGTTTCTCCTACGTGCAGACTTTCTCCAACCTTGGTTCCATGAGAGCATGGATCCCTAACAGTAAATGATGTGAGTGATTCTTTTCTCAGCCTTCCCAAGGGTAGTGCACAGTTAGGACCCTTGTCGATGCAAAGGAGAGAAGTTAATTCACCATAATAGATGCCTTATGGCTTAACGCCTCGCAGGCTTCCCAGGCTGAGAAGGACAGCAAGATCAGTCTCTCCTAGAAGTGTGGGGAGAAGGGAGGAGGGGGGAAAGGCGAAGATGGATATCCCACCCGGCCCCCAGGCTCAGTGATTTATTTCCTGGTGCTAGAGATTGCCTTTTCAACATGCAAGCAGTAATTGTGCTCTAAAACGTTAACTGTGTACTTAAGAGCTTCTTTTTCCCTTCTTTCTTAGAATAGACTCTTGGAGACATTGGCCGTACTTGAATTCCCTTTTCTTCCTTCATAGCACTCCCTTCTGCCGCTGGATAATGTTTCCTGTTTGGGAATCACAGCTGAAGAAGTGTTTGAGAGACGTAGGCTTCCCAGGACTATTGTTTGAGCACGTGAGATGGAGGCTTAAACTGAGGAGATAATCACAAGGGATTTAAGTGTTTTGCAGAACAGGTATCTCTGCAGATGCTGGCGTCTGGGCATTTCTGGACTCAGACAAGGATTGTGTTCCCTTCTGCTTTACCTCACGCTTCCTTAGTCCCACTGCTTAAGGCAGTGATGGTCAGTGTCACCGAGGAGTCCAGCTGGAGACCAAATCTACCATTGCATGTCCTCTGCGTGGTCCATCCACGTGGCCCCCAAACCCTAAGAGGTTTCAATCGGAGTGTCTAACCTGGTGGTAACTGTGGTTGCACAGGACTCACACAGTGGGGTCTGGGCGCAGGTTGGCTCTTTGATGAACTTGAGCAGACCCACGTTGTAAAGGGGACCAAAACGGGGGTGGGGAGCAGAGGGTGACCCAGTGAGATATAAGACTTCCTCAGCGTGATGGTCTGCAGGTATGTGTGGAGAGAATGTCCTAAACCTTCACCACCTAAGAAAGAAGAAAAGCCATCATTCCCATGGGCTTCTAGCCCGCGTCAACATTAAAGCATCCCATCCTTGTCAGTCACTGTTATGCTGGTTGCCCTGCTCATCTGGGTCCCTGGGTGGCAGCTCCTGCACTTCAGATTTTCCCCCCCTTTTTCACTTTCCATTTTATTCTGTTTTTATTTTTTTATATGAAGATCCTAATTCACTTCTCAGAGGCTTATATATCCACAAGGACCTGAACATTAAAGATATAGTAGGGGGTTGACTGTGATTCATTTCCATGGCAATCCTTTTAATTAGATGGCCAAGATGTACGTGTGGGTCAGGGATAATGGTTTGGGGAAACAGCCATATGCTGATGTTATCTGTGCGTGAAGGAAGACAGGTGCTTGTCGCTGGCAGTTGCAGGGGGCACGAATCAAGAAAGGATTTTTTATTTTTTATTCTTATTTATTTGTTTTTTAAACTGAAGTGCAGTCAATTGCATTGTGTCAATGTCTGGTGTACAGCACAGTGTCCCAGTCATGCATGTACATACATATATTCGTTTTCATACTTTTTCCATTAAAGGTTATTACAAGATATTGAACATAGTTCCCTATGCTATACAAAAGAAACTTTTTAAAAATCCATTTTTATTTTTAGTGGCTAACATTTGTAAATTTCAAAGAAAGGATTTTTTAAATCTTATCTTTGTCTATATTATTTAATAAATATTTATTGAGTCTAGGATCTGGGGAATATGAAAATAAATGAAACATGAGCCCTACCCTCAAAGAACACTCAGTGTAGCTAGGAAGAGAGACACGCAAACTAGTTAAAATGTCATAAGATAAAGTTTTTGAAAGAAATGCAGACAGAAACTATGGTGCCTGCCTATGCGTAAAAGAAAACTTCACAATTTCTCCAAACATAGAAATGTTTGAACCACGTCCTGTCAGATAAGTGGAGGGGACAGACTGTGCAAAGAAATGATTAGAAAGACCCAGATGTGCTTAGAGAACTCAGGTAATTTAGGTAAGGCCAGGGAATAAGAATGCTTGGTAGATGGCATGAGAAAGAGGGAGGGGAAATATTGCATAGGTGTGTCTGGTTCGGGGTGGTGAGGGTGACGGAGTGGAGTGGATATTAAAGCCAGAAAGATATGCAGAAGGCTCTTAAAAAAAACCCCTATTATAGAATTTGGATTTTATCTGTTAAAGAGGTTTTAAGCATGGAAATGATATAATCAGATTTGCTATTTAGAAAGATCCCTCGAGAAGCAATGTGGAGAGTGGATCAGAAGATGGGGGCTGTGAACTGAGACAGTAAGACGAGAAGGCGAATTAAACTGACTTACCGTGGAGATTTCATTAAGTGGAGGAAGGCATCTTAGGCTGACACGCAGGTGGTAAGCACGGCTGAGTGGGTGTTTGAGGGGGATGTGCGCTAAGCTGGGAAGACAGAAGGAGAAGCTGGGCTAGAGTTAAGCAGAGGATTCAGTTTGGACCATGGTGGAAGATGAAATCTTTTTTCCAACAGAGAAGTTAACAGCGGCTTCCCTGGTTCCCACCAGCTCCGGTTCTAGTGTGTTCCATCCGGAGGTGACATCTTTTTACTTCTGGCTTTACTTGACTCTGTTACAGATAGTCCCTAGTTCTAATTGTTTTGGGTACTTAGTTCCACAAGGGAAGAGATACTTATTTGCTCTGCAGATGGACAGAGTCGGGAAACTCTGTTACAAGTTCCTGTGCTGAGAAACCGGTGGCATCACTTTTTATTAACATTGTAGAGGGGAGGTGTGAATTTTCCGGAACAGTAAATAAATGAATGCACACGTGCATACAGCTGGGCTTTGGAATCATCCATCTCTCTCCATCCATTTCTATTTGTGGCGTGCCTACAGGGAGCCATGACTGCAGACACTTGGGGGAGACAACAAAAAAGTAAACGAATGAAGAAGTCCTATACTGTCAGAGAGTGATGAGAGCATTGAGAATGAGTCAGGGCAGCAGGACAGAGACGTGGGGGATGTTTTAGGTAGGTGATAACTGATGAGAAGTAGCCACCCACACAGAGATTTAGGAGTGGAGCAAGCGTGCTGGTCTGTCCAGCTGAAGATCAACAGAACTGGAGGGCGGTAAACGAGGGGGAGAGAGCTGGAGGAGGAGGGGTCGGAGCTGGGGGAGGTCCAGGGGACCCTCATAGGTCAAGAGAATGACCTTGGATCTTACACTAAGAGGGAAGGGGAGTCAACTGTTGGATTCACGCAGGAGAGAAATGTGATTTGACTTAGGCGTTAGAAAACCCATTCTAGTCATTGGTCAGAGAATGGGCCCAAATTGACAAAGGGAGGGTTTAGGGAGACCAGGCAGGGGACAGTTGGAAAGATGAGATAGTTCTTGTTTGGGTGTTTCTATTTAGAGAAATACTAAGGAAGGCAATCAGTCGGGAGAAAGCTAAGAGTACACCTGATATCAAGGGAAATCGGGATAATTCAAACCATCATTGACAGTGATGATAATGCCACATTCATGCTGCATGCTCCACGCAGCTTCTACCCTACCGCCCTGTGATGTAGAAGGCTAGGACTGCTGGTAACTTCTCTAATGCTATCCTCTCCGTTGGTGGCACGTCTAGAACCAAAACCCAGGCTCCTTGCTGTCAAAGCTGAGCCTCCGTGGGCTCACCAGCCGGTGAGCGTAAAGGCTGCGTTTCTAAGCAGCATTTAGAGTTGTTTGTTTGTTTGTTTCTCATTGCCAAGTTCATTAACTGAGAAATCTCTTTCAACGGTGTATTTCTATTTTCCGAGGAAAGGGAAGGCAGATTCTTTTCCTCTGACGTCGGTTTGCTCTCCATCATTTTCGTTTGTCCGTGCGGTACATAAACTCAAGGAGCCCTAACTCTGAAGCCCAGTGGTCGTGAGCAGGTGACGTGGTGAGGGGGAGCGTATGCAAATGTGACAAGTGATGATAACGTGACTCTGTTCTGGAATCAGCAGGACTTTCAGGGTTCTGATTGCTGGCAAGTCACTGTGCCCACACCTCAAATAAGAAAATGAGGTCATGCTGCCAGGGTGGCTTCCGTCCATTTAGGGGGAACGGAAGGTTGCTGAGTTTTTCTATTCTGCTTCTGTGTAGACCTCCTGTTCCTCTGTTCTAGCAGAAGATTGTCCCAGCTGGGGAGGTGAGATGAGGAACGACTGTAAATCCACTTAGACCATATGTTGACTTTCAGAATGGGGTGATGACGTCAACCCATGCTTCAGAAACAGTCGGTTGCAAAGAAAGATGGTTTAACCAGAAACATGCGAAGACACGGAGGTCATACTCATTCACCCAGCCTGTGACACCCTCCTACTGCAACGGCCATCCGAGAAATGTTGAGTTATAGTTTTGGCTTTTTTTAATTTCCTCTTCAAGGTTGTTAAAAGTTGACTTTACCTAGATACAGGGTTTTGGGGTTCTTTTTTTTTTTTCTGTTGTTGTTGTTTGTGTTTTTTTTTTTAAGAAATGAAGAAGGTCCAGAAACTTACTAGCTGCCCTTGTAAAAGTTGCTAAACTCCACCGAGCCTCGATGTTATCTCACTTCTCAGTGGGGATAATAATTGCACCCCGTCAAAGAGTTTTCGAGAGGATTTGGTGAGAAAACCTGTGTAAGGCACTTAGTCTAGTGCCTAGAGCACAGCAAAACTTGATCAATGATGAACCATGTTGGTTTCTTTAAAAAAAAAAAAACTTTACCAATTAGTTGTGACTCTTGGACCCTGTACCCTCGCTTCACTGTCTTTAAGACATCCTATTGGCTTGATTTCATTTTTTTTTCACATGTTTTTACCTCTTCTTAAGGGCATTTGAGTACAGGATATGGTTAAGGAACTGAACCAGGATCTCCTCTGCGCTGGGGCCGTGTTCTAATAAACTGTCTAACTGTACTGGTGTGATGAGGGTGAATCAGGGTGACGAGCAATGAACCTGGGAATCCTGGCACTAGGCCTATCCCAGGTTTGCTGCTGTTGGTATAAATAGGCGTGGCCTCCAGGTGATGCGCTAAGGCACCACGCCCGAAAGGGAGGCGTTGCAGGGTTTTCCCTGCTAAGGGGAAGCAGCCCAAAGCGGATATCTTCCTCTTCACTGTGGGAAGATCACCAGGCACATTGGATGGACAGCCAGAGCCGGTGAAGGCAAAGTCCACCGACTGCGTCCCTGGAATAGCTGAGGATCTGCCCTTGAACTTCACAGATGGCGATTCCCTGAATGGAGGTTGGAGATGGCTCAGAAAGCGGCTGTGCTTTTTTACATCCTGGGATGGCAGGAGAAGACGATGAAGAGTAAATGCGACTTTTTGTTGAGAGCTTCCTCGCTGTGAGGCATTGCACCAAGTATTTTGGATGCATTAATCTTGTTTAATCCAATGACAAGTTAGAGACAGGCTCTATGACCCCTTCCATTTTGTGGCTGAGGACATTAAAACTGAAGGACAGTAAATAATGTGCTCATGTTTACACAGTGAGTAGACAGTAGAACTGGGTCTAGGACAAGACCTTCGGATCCTAGAAGCTGTACCCTTAACCACCAAGCAAAAAGTCACTGACTTTTAACTGGACTCAGAAACACTGGACAAAGCATATTTCTTCAAGTGCAGGATCTGCGTCTTTGATGCGTTTCTTTGATTCTAAGTTCCCCAAAGGAAAGTGTCCACGTCTTGTTAGAATTTAGTATCCCTGCACCTGGATTTTGGCCCACAGTTGATAAGCGATAAATGTTTGGCCGTTAAACTGACTGAGCTGGTACGTTCTGTGTGACAGTTTCTAAAAGCTAAACTTACAGATTAGGAGCTATTGCCACCTGACATCTTGCAAACAAACAAAAATCACTAACCTCTTTCAAGATTGGAATCGAATTCAGTCCAATTAAAAACCAACCCTTTTTTCCTTCCTCCCTCCCTCCCTCCCATCCACCCACCCTTCCTTCCTTCCTGGCAAGATGTTGAAGTTAGAAGCACCGTCCTTTCCATCTATCTGTCATAAATGATTAAGCTTCATTGGTCACAAGCACCTGGCATGGTGTCTGGTATGATTTTGGGTGATGCTATAAGCACAGAGCCACAAAGTGAAGACAAGTCTTGTTGTTGGTCCCGAAGCCCACGAAGCAGCCAGAGAGAATCGCCCAGCATGGGGCCATCACCCTAGCCCGGAGTTTTATTCCTTCTAAGTCAGTATATTTTTCTGAGATGACCCAGGAAACTTCTGCAGAATTTGGAAACTAACGCATGCAGTTACAGTCAACAGTAAAAATTGCTGCCACGCTGGGTCACTGCTGTAAGGTCTTTGTCCCCACAAAAGACTTCAAACTAAATATGCGCTGTTTCTTAGCTCCGATGACTATGAAAGACTACTGGGGTGGTGTAGGAACTTTAGCTATGGTGCAAAGCCGCCTGCTCTTCTGGACAAATGAAAGGGATGAAAAATATATTCCTAGGAGAAAGTCGGGGCTTTTTAATCTTTGCAGGAGAAAGAATTACTGCCTCAGGGTTACGGCTTTGGTTTGGAGAGACATGAAGGACTGAGCGGGTTTTTTTAGGAATATTCTGGTAATCAAGTTGTCTTCCGAGGGACTGAAGGTGGCCGGAGGGCACTCCCGAAGGGCTGGGAATGGAGGTTCCCACTGATGCCAATGGTGGAACCACTGGAGGGGGCTCAGGGCGGCCTTGGGTGGAGATGCCGTGTGCTTTGGAAGGGCTGGGACGGAGCCCATCAGAAGCAGGAGAGAGTGGCATTTCATCTACTCTCTGCTGCACAATCTCAGGCTTGGAAAACTTCCATGGGACTCGGCTTTTGTCAACGAACAGGATGTCGTAGGAGACCACAAAAATCTAACAAACTTTAAGAAGACTAATTCTGAGATCTGGGGTTCCTCAGCATAGCGTGGTGGACATGGAGCGATGCCCACCCGCCCAACCCTAGGCTACGAAGGGATCGTGGTTTCATTCACCCTTTCCCAAAGGGCATCTCAAGAACTATTATGGCAATGATGTTAACAGAGAGGCACTGCGGGAAAAGGTCATCCGTGTTTAAGTTTGAAAAATATGAGGTTAAATGAGCTAAACCATTTATTTTCTACAGGATTTCTGGGGGCTTCTCATCTGCCAGCCTGGATTGTGTATCTCTAAGAGGGAGGCTGTGGGTACACTTCAGAAGTCAAGTTCCAACGTAAAAGGTAGGTGATGCTTCTACGAACTTCTGGGTTACACCGGAAACAAAACATGGTTGGCACATTGCTTCAAAACACAGCAACAGACATGGATTTGCGTACTTGTGTGAGTGTGTAGACTTTAAAAAAGAACCAGGCAAATGGCATATCTACAAGGAAAGGATTATTGAGGGGGTGAGGGCGGGAAGCAGGGTGGGGAGAAGGAGGGCTTTCGTGGCAGGGATTTAGACAAGTCAGCACCACTGGTGAAAAGTCAGGTATCTGTGATTCTAATTCTGATTCTGCACTGGGTGACCTGTGCAGGGTCACTCGACCCGTCTGGTTCTGTTTCCCATAGACAAAGCAGAAATTTGAAAAGTAAAGGCATCACAGACTTAACCAAAGACGACAAGGATTAAACAAGCCCAGACCGTTAAGCTGATTTGAGCTCTGCGGTCAAGTACATGGCTTAATGACAGGGTGTGGTGGTGACCACCAGAGGGATTAACGGAGGGCTTTGCCCAGCAGGCACACACGGCCTGTTCCACCCGCACTGCGGGCGGCTGCCATCCCGGGCTCGGGGTGAGTCACGCCCTGTGTGCACAAACGTGCAGGCAGGCAGGCAGGCTGCGCCCCAGGGCTATAGTGGCTTAACATCTCCCAAAGACAACCTTGGAGGCTTGAAAGAAAGCCCAGAACAACGAGCCTCTCTCCTGCTGCAGACAGAAACAAGACAAAATGGCCAGCCAGCCGTCAACCAATATGGTAGCCTCCTTTTCTCTTACCCTAGGGCTTTTCCTATGCACTCGCGGTTTTAATCTGCCCAGGTGCTTATTTGTTTAGAGCACGTTCAATCCCACCAGAGAGATGGGGTTCCCAGGAAAGGGTACATTCAAAAAGTAATTTTCTGTGCTGGTGGTGATGGCAAGCTTGTGTACATGGGGCGTGGGGCCAGTATCCTTTGTCCAAATTTTAGGCTTCCTCTCCTCGCATTGCTGAGTCATTGGATTGTCTTGCAGTCTGAGCAAAAAAAGCCTGTGAGGCGTGGCCTGCAGCAGGGAAGCAGGGAAGTAGAGCAAGGGCGCCACCTTGAGTTGTGTGTGAGGACTGCAGACCCTCGTTGAACGATGAGCGATTCTGAGGTGGAGCCAGTGGGGCTTTCTTGGGGCCTCTGGCCAGCTGGCCTGTCCTGGTGACTTGTCCCTGGCTTGCCTCTTGCTTTCTCTCCACATTATCCCCCAACCCAGCCTCTGACTCTGCTTGTGGGACCATGAAGCAAACAAATGTTTGCCTGTTAACATTCCCTACCTAGTACTTTTCTAATAGGAACCAGACAGTACTGAGCAAGAAATCATTCAACTGTGACGTTATCTAAGCAATGACAGACTGGCTGGGTGATGGCGTTATGCAGGGTATCAGCTACGCGATATTCATTTTTAGTCTGATTGCATCAGGGGGACTTTCCTCGGGTAGAAGGCACCATATCGACAGTTGTTAAGAACTCAGCCGGGATTGAATCTCAGCTCTACTGATTAATTCATTCAGTATTCGTTGAGCACCTGCCTCATGTGAAATACTGTTCGTGTTGAGGATTTATCAGTGAATAGAAAAGATAAAAATCCCTGCCCTTGTGAAACTTACGTTACAGAATGAGGAGGCAAACAGTAAGCCTTATGTGTAAAGAAGCTAATATATGGGAGGTGATGAGTTCAATGGGAAAAACAGCACAGGTGAGGGGGATGGATGCAGCTGCCATTCTCAGTAGCATGGACAGGGCAGGGCTCTTTAAGATGACATGTGGGCAAAGGCTTGAAAAGATGAGATGACAAGCCATGAGATATTCAGGGGAAGAGCTTTCCAGGCGCAGAGAATAGTGTGTGCAAAGGCCCTGGGGTATGACTGTGTCTGATGTGACAACAGGGAGGCTAGAATGATTGAGCTGAGCAAGTAGGGGTGGGGAGAAATTTGTAGAACTTAAGGTCAAGGAGGTAATAGGAGCTGATTGTATAGGGTTTATAGACCATTGTAAGGAGGATTTGGCTTTTACTCTGAGGGAGATGAGGAGCCCTTGATGGTTTCTGGGCAGAGGGCTAGTATGATCTGACCTGTGACTTAACTGGATCTATCTGGAACCTGTGATGAGATGAGACACTGGTGGGGCCAGGATGGAGTCAGGGAGACCAGTCAGGATTACAACAATCCCAGTAAAAGGTGACTGTGTCTCAGAACATGATGATGACTGCAGAGGTGGTGGGAAGTGCTCAGATTCTAGATGGATCTTGGAGGTGAAGCCACCTGTGTCTCTGAAACATTGAATATGGATGAGGGGGAAAAAGCAGAGCCGAGTATGACTCCAAGGGCTTTCGGACCAGGATCCTGAGAATGAAGTTTCCTTTAGCTGAAATGAGGAGGAGTGTGTTTGGAGTAAGTCTGAGGGTGCAAATTCAGAAGTTTAGCTTTTCACGTGTTACGTCTGAGATGCTGAGTGGAGATCTGGAGAAGGCAGTTTGCTATATAAGTTTGGAGTTTAGGGGGACATGGCCTGGATAAAAATTGGGGAGATGTCAGCATATAGATGATATTTAAAACTATGAGCCTACCTAAAATCGCCAAGGGAATGAGTATAAGGAGGGACAACGTAAGGACAGGAAGATTCTAGAACAGAAGTTCTTGGCCGTACTGCCTAAGGGGTCCTACTGGTTCCTTAGTGAGGAGGTTCTGGAGTTCATGTGAAAACTCAAATATGGCAGGTCAGAGTCAATTGTATTATTTATGCCTATAACTGCAAGTGAACTCAAGTGCCTTAATTTTCTGAGTATATGACCTTGTTTTGGTCTATGTGTAGCTTACTGCCCCAGACTCATTTTTCCTATCTATAAAATGGGTATAATTATAAAACCTCATAGGTTTATTGTGATCATTGAATGAGAAGGTGTAAGTAGGATACTTAGCACAGTTTCTGGCATAAAACATGTGCTCAAAAAAGTTTACAGTATTATTTGAGTCAAGGTGCTGCTGCCCATAGTGGGAAAAACCAAGAAAATGGTCCTTTTTGTGGATTCTGTCTTAGCCTGACTTGTTTGGTTTGAATTTCTGTAGGTGATATAAAAGCAGGTGCAACATTTGCTATGAGAGATAGGACAAAAACATAAAATATTTAAAGAAAACCCCACACAATACAATAGATGCATTTCGCCAAATATACTGAGGTACTCAAAGATCTAAAAAAATTTTGAGCAGGAAATGATATAGATGATGATGAAGAAGATGAAATTTTGATAACAGTTAAAGTAGAGAGCATTTACCATGTGTCAGATACTGTTTTAAGTATCGTATATTAACTTATTTAATTCTCCCAACATTCTTCGAGGAAGGTACTAATATTATCCTCATGTTACGAATTGAGGATAATGAAACAGAGAGGTTATGTGGCTTGTCCAAGGTCACCCAGCTAGTATGTGGCAGAGCTGGGCTGAATGGCGTCTGATGCCAGGGTTCTGGGGATCAATCACAAGGTGGACCCATGGCATTTGAAGTCATTCTTGAAGGAAGTGGAAGGGAAGAGGGCAAAGAAGAGGTTATGTCCGTCAGGACAGAGCACTTGCTCAAAGCGAGAAAGGCATAGCCACATGCTTGGGGAATGGGACATCCCCAGTGGCTTTAGTTGGGGGTTTGCAGAGTGATGCCAGGAATGATAGGGTTATGCCTGAATGCAGAGGGCTTTGTGGTTTGAGGTCAAGGGGGTTGGCCTCAATTTTATGGCTTATGGGAAGCACAGACGTGTTGTAGTAAGATTAATTTGAAAGGCAGAATCTCAAGGGCTTGAAGGAGAGTGAAGAGATTTGTAGGGCTATTTTTATTATCTGCAAATAATAGGACCTATGTTAGGAGCAGGACTGCAAAAACACAAAGGCCCCCATTCACATCACGCCTCACGAATGGCTCTATGTAGAGTGTTGTGTTTGGGAGGTGGAGTGAAACTGAGGAAAACATGGGACTGGACTCGAGCAGACCCAGGCTGGGTGACTGTCCCTCACAGCTGCCGGGCCAGGAGGCACTGGGCAAGTTCTCTAAGCGCACGCTTCAGTTTCCCTACAAAATTGTTACGAGGATGGAATGAAATGGAAGAAACAAGATTGTCCACCAGCTGTATTAACCTCCAAGTAAAAGAGGAAAAGAATAAACACTCCACAAAAACCCAAAAAGATTTAAGTGATTGTAAATGATCTCCTCTAAAAGCCCAAGATTCATTTCCCTGTAGGGGGCAATATTTCTCTTTGTCTAAAATGTTCTTAATATTTCAAAACACACCAGCAAGACAGAGAAGCTACATCCAAGGAGGGCAGAAATTAAGAAAAGGTTAGGGTCCTGTATTGGCCACAAATGTCCACTGGGAAGGAGAAGTCATTGACGATACACTCGATTATTGCCAGAATTTTTTCCCTTAGCTTCCTTGGGCTAGAGTTGAGGGTTGCACATTAAGAAAGAAGATTTGCTTAACCCTCAATAAGATTCAGCCCGGAAAAGCCCATTTGCAAATCCCTAGACAATGATGGGACACAATTCTCCCTTTCTCTCCCCCAAACCAGGAAACAATATCCCACAACAATGACCGAGAAATAAAAAGCAGTTACGTTTAGTGTGGAAAGCACACAAAGACGTTCCTTACAAATTTAAAATCCTAGAAAGACATCAAACAGGAGGACGTGACGAATTTCTTTTTTTTTATTGTTTTGTGAGCATCACAGACTCTTAAGACAGAAAGAGCCTTTCAAAGCCACTCCAGCCTATGGAGTCTCACTGTACAGAGAAGAAATAAAGATCCAGTCCTTTTTGGAAGAGTGACATCATACACAGCAAGAATTCTGCCGGGGGAGTGGAGGCAGAATATTACAACACTCGCGTTGGAATCCAGCTCTCCAGTCGCCGCTTGACTGATCATCTCCTGATGGCTTACGGGGGAGCTGGTTTTGTTGTCGTTGTCACAACGACAAGCTGTGTGGCCGATTCCTGGAACTCGGATTGTTACTATGGGCATAGCTTGATGGAATGGTGAAGATGGGTGCTTGGCAGCTCAGGGACCTACTGACGCGGTCTCTCCTCTTTGCTCTCAGGGCGTAGAGTTGGTCACCTAGCAACCGTGCATCGGTCCCTGTGTTGAAGCCCATCTCTCCTGGTTCTGGAAAATCATCAACCACGGTAGCGAAAACCTCACCTACCTGCTTGCTTATGAGCGGAGTTTTACGTGTTGTGTTCCTTAGAGCAGCAGCTCCCGAGATCTTGTGAGACGTTCCTCTACATAAATGTCCTCTGGCTGATGAGGTTTGAGCATTTTGATATGAAACAAACTTAATCTGCTAAATTTTCCCTTTATTTCCAAAGGTCTCAGATTCTTCCAAAGTTTGTATGCACTGGGACTCTCCTGGAAGGCAGGTGTAACTTGGAGTATGTCTCTGACTCGTTGGAGTACAGACACCTTTTTTTTTGGCCAAGCATCTTGAGAGACTGGTGTCCCAAGGACCATACTTTGGGAAACACTGTATGACTTCGGTCTGTGCCTCACGATCGAGTTCTCCTGGTAGCTATCTATCCCTGAACAACAAGCAAACACACCTCAAAATGAAATTTTGTTAAACAGCAAATAGGATCCAAGGATGCCCTTATGACAAATCAGGTGTCTAGTTCAGCTTGTCTATGAACATGTCTTCATGCCATGCTCCTTTTGAAAACATCTGTATTGATGTGCTCCTTAGAGAATAACTCATACGGCTGTTTTTCTGTTATGATTTGAAATACTGATTTTTTTTCCCCAGAAAGAAATCCTGGTCATGTTGGGACTGTGTGTTTCTTATATGCTCTCTGTGCCTAGCACGGAAATCATCACCGGATCGTGACGTTCCAAGTATCCAAAAGACACAACTTTCCAGCAGTAGCTGTCGGTGTGTGTTACAAGTCGAGCCTCATTCAGGTTCAGGAAGTGCTGGGGAAGTTTGTCCTGGTGAAAGCTGCCGGTCCCGAGAAAGAATGAAGAATGTTCAGGCATCCAGTTCTTTACTGTTTTATCGAAAGGAATGCCGAACAGAGGGAGCTTGGGGGGCCTCCCAGGGTTCCGCAGCTGGCGTGAAGCTGCTGGGGAGACAAGCCCAGGGGCCCTTCACCTGGTGCCTCAGGACTCACAGTATTGGGCTTGCCTCCTTAAGATTTGGGACTTCCTTGAGCATCTGGTGGACGTGGGGATGCCTCCCTCCTGGGTAAACCTGCCTTCTTTCCACCCTGGGGAAGGCTGGACTGGATGCTTTAATCTAGACTTTTTTTTTTTTTTTTTTTTTGGTTGAGCTTCAAGAAGAATCTTTGTTATTTTGGAGAGTCTTTAACCTGGGTTCATTTTTTTTTTCTTGCCTCTTCTTTCCACCCAGATACTGGCTTAGATCAAGATGGGAGTCCAAGGAGGTGGCTCAGTCTTCTGTCTTTTGGGCTCAAGGCAGAGGTACACATGGAGTCCTGGTGGCTTGTATGTCGAAAGTGTTCCACGCAGGGGTTTGGACCCAGAGCTTGTGTTGATAAATGATGAGGTTTTTCTCGAGTGGCTCCTTCACAGGTTCCCCTGGTCAACCTTCAGTGATAATAAATAGATTTGGGATTTCAGATCCTGGTTCTCTCTGTCTCCACCCACCTCTCTCAATCTTTCTCTATCAGAGTCACAAAAGTGTGTTCAGACAACTGAACACCAAGTGGCTTATACATCTGATGGCAGTGGCAGCTCAGAGCATTTTGGAAAGGTCCTGATCCCCCTTTCGTGGGGGGTAAACTTACAAGAGAGAGCATAATGAGTAATGACTCTTTAGTGGGAAGAGATGCTTCTAAATAAATAAGCATTGAACTTTTGAAACTGCCCCATGGTTTAATTTGAATGCAGTTCAAGCTATTCCCTCCCAAGAGACCCGGATTAAATTCCGGGGAAATGGACGTTTCCACGCCAGCAACCCTGACAGCACAGACTCTAAAAGCAGGCAGGGAGTCTGCCGTGCTGGTGCCCACGCTCCACCAGGAGATGGTGCCGTCTGAAAGCCTGCTTCCTCATCTCGGTGGAAACAAGCCATCGCTGTCTTTCACACCGAGGTCAAAAGAGCCACAGCAGGACTGGAAGAAGACCAAATATTGTAAAAGGCCATAATTCATGTCCTGAAGATTCTTGCAGTCCTTGGGTATGTTTCTTCGGGAAGGCTTGTGGGGGAAAAAAAAAAACAGGCAGAAGAAATCTCATATATACTTTCTGGGAATTTTAGGGACAATTCCGCATGTTCTTTTAGAGAAAGGTACAGAAACAAAGCACTCTTATGTTTTAAATAACAAGTTGGGGTACAAATAGGGAGAAGGACTTTTCATTCCTTTTCTAGAAAGAAACAGCTTCATGGTTCCAGCCCCATGACCTTTCTTGCTGCCCTGAAGGAATAGAAACTTCCTGACCTCTACAATTGGACCATTTGACAATTCTTACTCTCATGGAATTTAAGAATTGGAAAGGGTTTTTGAGAACATTTGGTCCAGGCTTTATCCAGCACAGGGATTGATCTCATGAGGAGAGCGTAGGAACGCCATCTGTTTGCACATCTCACGAGGGTTGATAGTACATTCACTCATCTCTTCGGTTCATCCTTGGACACACCAGTGGGATCCTCGTTTGAGCTGGGCTCCTGTCGTGATTGTTACTCCTAAGACTGCTTAACTGAGTGCTTTGTTTATTCACAACCCACCCATTAAACGGATATTCATTTATTTAATCCGTATTCAGCCCTGGCTTCATGTGGCAGGCACTGAATGAAACAGGGCCTCCTCCATGACTCACCTTACTGACTCCTACAGCTAGCACCTGGGGCAGGCACTCTTAGCATCTCCCGGACACTCAGAAATGTTTAGGAACTTGTCCCAGGAAACCTAGCTAATATGTGGTGGTCGTTGTGGTGGGGGATTGCATTGGAACCAGGTCTGCCTAACCCAGAGTTCATAGCCTGAACTGCAATGTTCTTGCACCCCTCAAAGTGCACACTGCGACCCCTTAGGGATCCTGTCTTCTCACCGGGCCACCTGAACACACGTTCGAACCTTGACAGACACGTGCCTTATAGGGCACCTTGGTCCACATCACACTCTTCTGTTCCTCACTCCTCCGCACGATAACCCTTCAAACATTTGAATGCTGTGAGCATGTCCTGGCCTTTTTTAAGGCTGAACATGTCCAGCTTTCTAACTGTTCCCTAGAAGACATGGCTTGCTCTTCGGTCAAAGTTCCTCTTTAAAAATGGGGCCCCAAAGGGTGCGACCAGGCTAGAGACTGGTCGGTGTGATTACTTTCCTTGATCTGCTCAGTGTTCTGTCCAGAGTAAGAGGATACGGCTCTGGGTTTTAGTTCGACAACCAAACCAGGTCTCATTTGACCCGTGAAACCGCTTAATCCCTTTGGGATTCTGTTTCCTGATCTGTAGTCCTCTCTGCACCCGCTGTCACCGTCTGAGACCTGCTGTTTCTCGTTTGTTGACACCTGCCTTCCCCGTTAGACTCCGTTCTGTGAAGGCAGAGGCCGGGGCTGTTCTATTCACCACTGAACCCCTAGGGCTTTGCTCTGTTTTGGGCCCCGGGTGGCTGTTGTTTGGTAAAATAATGAATCGACCACATGGGAATAATGATAGCTTCTCTTCCTCCTTTATAGGATTGTTGTATGAAGCAGATGTACGAATACACATAAAAGTACCCTGTCATGTTAAAAACAACACTGCTGACATCACCAAGAGACTCCATTAGGGGTACTTTTTTTTTTTTTTTAAAGTCTTACTGTTGCTTTGCACGGAATGCAAACTCCCTGGGCATTTATTCATGACTCGATTCTGTTGTTCATTTGTTCTTCATTTAAGAGTCTACGATGTGCTCAGATAATGTTCTTTAAAGTACTGTTTACAGGCTCGGCAAACTCTTCCCTCTTCAAGTTTCAAGACTTTCCTTGATCCTAATCCTGGCGTTTTTCCTATTGTTCCATCTATTGTATGGCTGACATGTGCACAGTTTTGATTTATTACTTTTATTAAACATGCAATGAATTAGTTGGCTTTCTACTGGCTTTGGTTAGACACATAAAAGCCATGTGTCTGTTTTTTTTTTGTTTGTTTGCTGGAAAAACTGTGTGGGTAGACTAACCAGGCTGCAGAATCTGTTTCAAATATAGGAAGGGGCTGACATATTTCAACCTGTTTTTACTGATGGAAGAAGAAAAAGCAAGTATAGTTTACAGGGATTTCCTGGAACCAGAGAAAATTTTTTTTTTATCATAATTGAAGATAATCAGTCCCTAGAGGAATTTGTCCATTTTAGGCTGAAAGGAGCCTAAAAAGTAAAGGCCTTAAGAGAAACTGATACTGACCTCTGGTAAGTTAAATCGGCTTTCCAAGCTTTGATGTCCTCATTATGAATTAAAAACATCAAAGTGATACAACAGGGTCATCTATAGAGTAGGATTAAATATTACACATAAATAGTTTAGCACAGTATCTGGTGCAAAATTGGTTCTCAATAAACAAAAAGGAAGGAGGCATCAAAGAAAGAGCTTTTGGCATCCCAGGTTCTAATGCCTGGGGTCCGAGTTCACGGATCCCTGGAAACACGTTTACTGTCAAGAATGTCAAGTGCTACCCTTCCGTCAGACCAGAGTTTCTCAACAGTGGATGCATTGGTGTTTTGACCTGACTAATTCTTTGGTGCGGGTGGCTGTTCTGTTTAGCGGTGTCACTGGCCTGCATACAGCAGATGCCAGCAACACTATCCTTCCCCAAGTTGTGACAATAAAAAATATTCCCAGACATTGCCAAATGTTCCCCAGGGGACTAAATTCCTCCCAGTTGGGAACTATTTTGTTAGAGCAGAAGCAGATTGCTGAGACACGGATGAGGCGGATGCATTATGCGTATTCAGGGGATCTCTGGCTTCAGAGCAACACTGCAGTTTTTCATCCGTTTTTTGTTTGTCTGTTAGCTGCCACGATACTGAAAACCCTTCCATCAAATATCAACATAAGAACTTGTGTTACTAAGAAAACAAAATGTTATTCAGTAATAAATGTAAAAGTAAATGTTGAATGAGAATTTTAAAATTACATCATATTCTGAATTGATCCTAAAATTATAAAACAGAGGCAGTCACTTATGGAATATTATATTTTTAAAGAATTTTATCGTATGTTAATTACATTGAAATCTTTACCTGATTTCTGGTATAAGGTATGGGGTGTGGATTAATTTTATTATTATTTTTCTTCCAGATGGCTAAACTTTGCCCCAACACTATTTATTGAATAATCTGTGTTTCCCTTACTGACCTGAAATGGCATCATATCCTGTAAAAAATGCCCCTTTTTCCCTGGTTTGTTTCTGGTCTTTCTGGCCCATGCTGCCGCTGTCTATTTATGGACCATTTCAGCTGGTGATCCCTCATTTGGAAATTTATTAGGCACTTACTCTTCTATTTTTTTTTTTTACAATTTAAACAATTAAGATATAATTCACATAACAAAAAATTCACCATTTTAAAGTACACATTTCAGTGTGTTTTAGTAAATTCACAATGTAATTCCAGAATATTTCCATTACTCCAGAAGGAAACCCTGTACCTGTTAGCAGTCACTTTTAACCCTCGCATCATCTCTCCCCCCACCATTCCCCAGCAACCACTAATCTACTTTCTGCGTTGATGGATTTGCCTCTTCTGAACGTTTTATACAAACAGAATTATACGCTAGGTAGCCTTTGTGTTTGGATTCTTTCACTTAGCACAGTGTTTTCAGGAATCATCCATGTTGTAGTGTAGAAATGTATTTCATTCCTTTTTATGACTAAGTAATATTCCATTGTATAGACATACCACAGTTTGTTTATCCATTTATCAGTTGATGGACGTTTGCTTTTTCACACTTGTTGGCTATTGTAAACCATGCTGTTATGCACATTTGTGTGCCAATTTTTGTTTGAACATACATTTTCAAAATCTCACCTCCTGGGAGTGGAATTACTGGCTATGGTAACTCTATGTTTAACATTTTGAGGAAATACCTAACACTTCCCCACAATGTTGTACTGTTTTACATTCTGACCAGGAATGTATGAGGGTTCCAGTATCTCCACATCATCCACAGTGCCTGTTATTTTCTGATTTTTCCCTGTTTTCTTTTTAATTGCAGACATCCTAGTGGGTATAAAGGGGCATCTCACTGTGGTTTTGATCTGCATTTCCCTAGTGCCTAATAATGTTGAGCATCTTTTTATGTGCTTATTGGCCATTTGTTTATCTTTATTTAGAGAAATATCTTGAATTCAGATCTTTTCCTATTTTTAAATTGCGTTATTTATCCTTTCAGGTTGAGTTGCAAGATATTTAAAGTGTATTTTGTATCCTAGATCCTGGTTGTGTTTGATTTGCAAAAATTTTCTCTTACTCTGTGGTCCTTTTACTTTCTGGGTAGTGTCTTTTGAAACACAAATGTTTTTAATTCTGAAGTCCAATTTATCCATTTTTCCCTGTTAGCTTGTGCTTTGGTGTAATATCTGGGAAGCCATTGCCTAATCCAAGGTGACTAAGTTTCGCACCTACGTTCCTTTTAAAGAGTTTTGCAGCTTTAGGTCTTCATTTTGATCCATTTAGAGTTAATTTTTATACGTGGTATAAGGAAGGAGTTCAGCTTTATTCTTTTGCATGTGAATATCCTAGAATGTACATGGCCTTGTACTTTTGTGTTGGGAAAAGGGCCAGTAAAGTCTTGGCAATTATGCAAATTTCCAAATCAGGAAACTGACTATTAAATTCCAGTCGTGGGCATGTATAGCTGGAGCCGTGATTTGAATGCCAACGGTTAGGGGACAGAGTTTCATTCTAACAGACCCCACGAGACTCTTAATCATGTAGCTTTTCTATATAAAATTCTGAGGCTTCAGGTTATGTTCCTATGTGGGTTGGTGGGGGCAGTGAGCAAGATGGAGACATCTTTCAGGCAGAAGGAGATTTTGGCTGTCGTGGCACTTGGTTAATGGAATTTGGCTGTGGAGACCTTGCAACATTATATCCTGGGCCTGAAAATGGATAATATGATGACAGGGTCTGTCTATGACCCAATTTCAAGGAGGTCCAATTTCCTCTGAAGAGTGTCTTTCTCTCTCTCTCTCTTTTTTTTTCCTATGTCAAAACTATGAGACATATGAAACTCTCCAAAATGCTAAAAATTCCACCCTTCCCACAAAGGGGATTCAGAGATTAAATAAGGAGTTATATTCCTACTTGGCAATGGATAAACTGTTTTTTTTTTTCCACCCCTAATGAAAAATCAGGTTTCACGGAGTTTTCACAAGGTGCCTCATTTTTTTGGAACCATCTCTCCACTGATAGATTTGATTAACATTGTGTCTGAAGATTTAATTAAGATCAATACTTGTGGCATGATTCCTCCATCTCTCCTGGCAAGAGAATTGTCGTTGGACAACATTTAAGATGTGAAGCCCCCTTGACCCTGGGGTTCAGGCTAAAAGGTCCTGCACAGACAGATCCTTTGAATTAGGTTAAGGGGTTATTTGTGTCTCCGAGTTGCTGTGCTTCGTATGAAACAAGCGTGAATTGTCCTGGCTGGTGCTGAGAGTCCGAAATGGAATGTGTGTCCCCCTCAGGGTCCTAGGAGTTGGGTTTCCATGTAATGAAGACTGCCCATCTGTCACCAAATGCCAGTGCTAAGGATGTAACCTTCTTAGAGAAGGGACCGCTCGTTCCCTTGGCATGAAGAAAGCCTATGCTGTGATTGTGTGGCCACATGTGCCAGTGTCCAGTGGCACTGTGGGGACACCAGCATGCCACCGTATCCAGGACACCAACCACCAACATTCTGTGACCAGCCTGCGAGCACAGTGGCTTGAAACACTGGGTGGAAAGGATGCAACAGAATGAGGGACTAGGGATTTTGAGAGCTTATCCCTTTGGCTCGGAGAATTTTTCCCAGTCTTATTTATCCTGCTCACTCATCTGCTCACTGCAAGTAGTTGAAAGACAATAAGCATTGGAGTGGAACTAGTTCTGATTATGGCTCTGAGTTCCTGGTAGAAAACACAGAATTGCAGCTTCAGGAAAGCCCTGCTGTGGAATAAGATCCATTATCTTTACTCAAGGTACCATAAGGCACCGTCTCGTCCTGGGTGCCTACGAGGAGATCGGAGCTCACCCCCTGCCATTGGATGCTTAGAGCGGCGGGAAGAACAGTTCTGTTTGTCTCCAACTGAGTAACAAAAATAATAGCAGTTTGGGCTAAAATGTCCATCCGCTCAAGTGAGGTTCCTGAAGCAAAATTATACCCTGAGCTTGGAGCACATTATTTAGAAATAGGGTACTCACAGATAAAAGTGTGAACAGAGACCCAGGCTGTAGCTGAGATGCCGCGAATCTGAGTTTTCATTATACTGACCAGCATGTCTTCCCCCCGGAATACGTGTGGTACCAAAATCTCCTGTCCAGCCTGCCTGAAAAACAGAGCCCAAGAGCTGGTCTATGCTGAACACGTTGGGTTTTTAATCGTGACCGCCACCGATTATTAACACACGAGTCACAGTCCGTCAGGTTATCTTCATATAAGTTCCTTCTACGTTTTAGAATTTTTTAGTCTCTGCTAGAATCCAGTGATCTAAAACCACATGGGGCTAAGCTGAATGTTTACATGCAGCCTGAAAGGCTTTCCCCCCTGTTTTTGGTTGTTTTCCTCCCTTTAACTCAAATCGCTCTTCTAAATTAAATCAAAACAAATTAAGAGCACCTGGCAGTGAAAAAAATCTACGTTAGGCGGTTGGCAAGTGGGAAGCAGTACTGTCTTTGTGGCATGTCAGGAATGATGCTTCTCTCGTAAAAGCTCTAAGTGCCTGAACTGCCGTGACTTGTTCTTCCGGTGTGGGCTGATGGCGGGGGATGTTCTGCAGACATTTATTGGGTGCTTACGGGGAGCCCAATGTGTGCTAAAGACAGGCTTTCAGGTCGTTATCTCCGCTAATTACTGTGATTCGCTCATAAGGCAGGTACTCTTGTCGGTTATGCACGACACAGGAGGAAACTGAGGCTGGACAGGTGCGGGAACTTGGCCCAAACTGCGCAGGGAGCGGATGACTGGGGCACGTAATCTGAAGTCAGGGCCTGACCTCTTAACCACTCATTCCTCATGTATTCAACATACTCTACAGTTTCTAAAACTCTCTCTTCGTTTCTTATGCACTTGACAATGTTCGGCATTTTGTAGGCAACATTGGTGACCAGAAACCTCATTAAGTGTTTACCAATCAAAACAGTTACAGAAAAGGGATCATTTCAATAAGCCATTAACTGTCCACTAGCTGAAAATCGTCTGTGAAGGACCAGGGCAGTGTTATGCCCCAGGCCAGTGCTCCTGCAGGACTCACCCTGATAATGCGCAGAGGTCCCTGCCAACGTCCGGCTGCTGCCTCTGCCTGAGTGGCAGGAAATCAGGCTGGACTAAGGGTAGAGAATGTGAAAGCGACTCTGGCCAGTTAGCAATGTCTCGTGGAACTTAAAAGTAATCCAATGGTGGCTGCGTTTGAGGGAATGACTGGGCAGACTAGGCGAGGTTCAGCTTTGGCTCCATGTTCCGAAGAATGTCCAGGAGAGGACACTGGTACCCATCTCATGGCTCAGATCCGGGCCACAAACATGAGTGTGTGAGGAAGTCACCTCCACAGCCCTGGAGACGGAGATTTACCAGCATCTCCCGCAGAGCGCCAGGGCGGCCAGCAGGTGACCGTGCGTCCCAGGCCACCGTCTTTTGGTGTTATTATCTCAACCAAGCCAGGGCAAATACACAGGTGTGTGTCTTTTTCTTTCTTTTCTCTTTTCTTCTCTTTTTCTTTCTTTTCTCTTCTTTTCTTTTTCCCTTCCTTCTTGCTCCTCCCTCCCTCTCTCCCTTCCTCCCTTTTACTTTTCAAAAGGCATAGTTGAAAGATCCTAGACTTTGGTGCCAGAAAACTATTTATCTCAAGCTCAGACACTCAGCAGCTGTCCACTTTCCTTCTCTCAGCCTAAGTTTCCTTATTTGCAAAACATGGAATCACTCACCCACCACACTAAGCCGCCAAAGATCAGAGCAGGAACCGTTCTTGCTGCATCAGCTGTGTTTCTTGCTTATGCTTTCCTTAAAAAAGACTGTCGATGAGAAATCTAAAGTAAGTAGCAAACCCACTTCTTTCAAAGGAGGACTGTGAGCGCCCACGGAGTGAGAGACACGGGCGCTACAGGAACCAGGTAGTCAGCCAAGGGGGACGTGCGGACGCATGGTAGCTCCGATGGTCCACCCCGTGTGTGGAGTGCGGCGGGGGCACGGAGGACCAGGCTGGACCCTGCCCGAGGGACCGGGCACGCCTCCTTCAGCGTGACTCCTGGAGAACAAGCTGGAGGTGGTGGAGGTGCGGGACGAGGGTCAGGGAAGAGAGAAGAGGCAGCCAGGTGCAGGGATGTGGCACAAACAGACACCGGGAAGGGCGAAGCGGTGTGTTGTGTGCCAGGAACGTGGTGGCGGGAGATGATCTTTCTTTGCTGTCACACTGCTACGTCAGCATGAAAATGCTACCCCATCACAAAGTATGGCCAAAAGATGATCCTACGGTGCAGAGATGCCCAGGCAGGGCTAGCTCTTCTGCTGGAAGGGAGGATGTGGGGAATGAGGACAGGCTTCCTCAGACGGAAATAAGCAGAGCATGTAGGAAGCCAAATATTGGGTCTGGAGCATACAGATTTGCAGGCAAGGGGACCCGGCACCAGGCCAAGAGCACCGCATTGTGGTGCCCAGGAAATCAAGTCTCACCATCTCAAGTTGCGTGTCTGGTCTCTAATGGAATGTTCCAACCCGGGGATTAGCTCTTCTTGGAGCTGAAGTGTCAGCTGCTGAGGCCCGGAACTTGGCGCAAGCAACCAGGTCAAAAGTGGACCCAAAAATATCCTGAACTCCTGCCCCAAGGAGTCCAAATGTGCAGCAGAAGCAGCCCTACTACCGAACCCCCTCTCTCCAGGAGAGGAGGAAGGATCCAGCCTCGGCCACGTGAGGCATGCAGGTCTGTGGTGAGGAGAGTCTCGCTTTCCCCTCCCCTCATCGAAGCCGAGAATGAAAGAGGGTCGCCCGGAGAGAATCTTTAATACAGATGAGGGGATGGGGGGCTGCTTGCAGGAAGGGAGCACGTGGATTCTATTCCCGAATTGGATTTCTGCTTGGCTGTGCCCTTGCCGATCGGTTCCTGGGGGAGAAGAGAGCTGGAGAGGGCCGGCGGGGTGGGGAGAGGCGGGAGGGAGGAGCAGCTGCACTCCCTGGACATTGTGTGTTAAATATGCCAGACCTGCTCCCTCTCAGTCAGTGTGGGCAAGAGATGCATCCGCAGTTGACCGAGCGAGGTCTACACAGCAGCTGGTTAAGTAGAGGCACTTGTCCCCAGCCATCTTGGTCTTTCCCTTTCCAGGGAGTCGGACTTGCAGGGAGGGTTCAGAGGAAGCGTTAGAGAGCTGACCCCTACTTTGAGCAGTCAGAGCCCTAGTTCGGTCCCATGCTTGGGTCTGAGGATTTTAAAGCTTCTGCAAAGAAAGGATAAATAACTGGAGGAATTCATACTCAAAGATGGGAATAAGTCTGACAAGGATGACAGACGGACGGATTGGAAATGGGACTGTGTGTCAGACCCGGGGGCACCTCCATATGGGCACACTCACTGTGCTCGGAGTCGGGACAGACTGGTCCTCGTGAGTCTGGGACTTTTCCGCTTTTAAAACATGAGGTCGAATGTCCTGGGAACACCCCTGGTTTGCGGCCATCCTGACTGGATGGTCACCCAGGCCGTCAGCAATCCTAGAGGGGCCCCCTCCGGAGGTAGCTTTACTGCCCTGTGCCTGACATCGTCCAGGGCTCGAAATGGGCCAGAGACGCCAGCTTGGGCAACAGTAGCGCGTGGGCCCCTGAACTCTCCGTGCAAAGTGGATCATGGAGAGACGAGAGGAAGTGCTTCTCTTGGACTATTTATCTCTAGATTACTCTCCACCAAACACCTGCCTAAAATGTCCAGGCTGGAAGAAGGGTACAAAATACTAAATTCCAAGCTCAACCCAGAGATCCTGGTCCCCAGGTACAGGGAAGGGGGACTCATTCACACCTGCTGGGAGTGTCTTGAACCAGTCCTCATACGATAAGTAAGGGATTTCATTTGTTATTCGTGATAGATAGTTTTGAGACTCAAAGGAGACACTGAACAGCACTAAACGTTCTATGAAGCAACAGGAAAGCCAACAGCTTCTGACTTTTTTTTTCCCTCTGTCCTTCCTCCCTCATTTCAAAACAAATATGTTAATATCACTCCAAGATTCATAGCAGCTGGTTGAGTGATGTAAGAGGGCGGGAAAACAGAATAATATCAGGACAAAAAGGATCAGTACTTGCCAAACAATGCAGGGCAGAGGGAGTGAGAGAGCAAATATGGAAGTCTTGCTACCTGGGAGGTTTCATAGTTGACAAACACTGTATTTTCCTCAGGCAGAGTTAGAAGGAGAAAAGGTAGAAAAGTGGGTGAAGAAAGGGTAAAAAGCAGAGAGAAAGAGACTCAGACATCTAGTGCCTCATTTACGTAGAATTTAAATTTTACAGCAGAACACTCAGAAGACGAATAAGAGTAAGGAGCAGGCAAAAGTGGTTTTCCCAGCTGCCGCGTTGTTATAAATAATAGTAAGTGGCTGTTTTTGTGTCGTTATTTCCAAAAACGCTGTCAACGAAAGGCTTCTGTTTGTATTAGAAACACAGCAGAGGAGTGTGTATTTCCTTTTTGTTCTGTGGCTCATAGACCACTGGACAAATTTATCCCCAGGATAAATCTTGAAGGAAAACCAAAATTTTAACCATACCCTTTGCCACCTTTTTCTTCTCACAAACCAGAGTTGACCAAAAAAAAAGAAAAAGAAAAAGAAAAACCCCAAAACAAAAAATGACAATAGACATGCTGTTAGTTTTTCTGCATCTTAGGCGTGGGCCCATTCTGTGATGCAACCCTGGACTGTTCATTCTCATGCGGATTTCCTCCTGCCTCAGACTTTACTTAAACCAGGCACATCAAGAAAAACATAAAAAAGTTACAAAAGGCAGCTTTTCCGTGAGTCCACTTCCATTGCTGGTCGGATCGTGCTTGCTGGGGGAACCATGTTTTGGCATCTTTACTGCTATTTGCCCAAACCATAGGCATCAGGGAGCACCCTCAGACCCCCAGGACCACACCCTCTTATGGGTCTGTTGCAGGTAGCATTGGTCCCATTCTGCCTTCTCACCACTGAGAAGTCTGTTGTTCTATTACAGCAACTGACTGATGCTAGATTCCAAGATGAATTCCAAGTCAACCTTTAAATTCCATACTGAAGGAAGAAAGATTTGATTCCAGGGTTGTTTCTGGAAATCAAGCCTTTAATTAAACATTTTTTTTTTAGTTTTGTAATCTTGACTGATCTCAGGGTTTCTGACAGTGACAAGTGACAAATGGAGTAAAAAAAGGACATCAAAATAGTATTACTCAATTTAAGAATACACGATTGGATTAAAAGTTTAGGTGTTTTAATCTAAAATTTTTTTAAAAGGAACACAAATGAGTAACTTCCACAATTACCTTTCAAAAAGTTGGGTGCTTTTTGAAAAACAAAATGTACTTTTCCCCCTTTGAGCATAAAATTTAAGCACATGCAATATTGGTTTATTTTTTCGAAGACAGTGAAACTTCATGCACCAGAACTTCTTTCTTCCTTGGACAGAAATCTTTCTCCTTAATATTTCTCGAGTGTAGTGTGGGTTGTTAGGGATTTTGGCTGCAAAAGGGTACAAAGCATCTCAGTAAGGATGTTTTTTAAAATGTACCAACCACTGTAATAGTTACCTGTTTCATGTTCCCAAGTCACTCAGGTTGACCAGAAGGCTGGAGCCTGGGCCTTCACCTGACAAGTTACCTGAGTCACACAGGAGATCCTCCTGTTGCAAGTTTACAGGGCTGAGCTCCAAAATGAGAGATTCCAACCATGTGCATGGAAAAAAACCTTGAAAGCAAAACACTCCTTGGCCTTTAAGAAAAAAATTCAAACGAAAACTGCCACAAAAAAAAGCAGAAGCATGAATAATCTCTTTCTAAGCCACTTGTCTTGGGGTGGATTTGGGTCAGGGTCAGTGGAGCCTGTGGGCCAATCCTGGGCTGTCTGAATAGAAGTTTCAGGGCTTTGCAAACAAGGCAGCAAAGAGCTATGACTCAGTGCACAGTGAATTATTTGAAGCCTGTAGAATTAGAGGCCAACCACGGGGAAACTGGCCGTGTTGCAACAGAGCGGCCCCGCCATCCACACAGCAGAGGACCACAGCATCCACCACCACCGTGGGACCTTCCATTTGAATACGGGGAGGTGGGGGGTGGTCACTACCCCTGGAATTTCCTTGTGTTCTTTCCTAGGGCTTATGTAATTCAAGCTTCTGTGAGTGATGAACTTCATGCTGCAGCGTTATTTCATTTAAATTGAAGACTTTTTCTTGGATGTGCAGTGGCCGAGAGAGTGCACATGCTAGAAGTAGACAGAAGAGGGAGCAATTGTAACTTTGTAATAACGAAAACCGTGGTTTTCCTTTATATAATAGGGCTTTGTCTGTTTTTAAAAACTAGCTCTCTCTGCAGCTGCACGGAGCGCCAGATGTTCTCGCTGTGAGGTTTGGGCCCGGAAAGCCTTCTGAGGCCCCAAGCCCATGTTGTTTCCAGAACACCCACCTCCTCTCTGTTTTTCCATTTTATTTACACGGAGCCATCCATTATTCTTAACTACCTAGCAGCCTGGAAGCCTGTCTCATCCCTTAAGCGTAGAAAAAAAAAGGAAAAACAACAAACAAATGCAGGCAAACTAGAAAGAAGATGATGGAAATTAGGTAAAGAGCTTGTAAATACAAGGGTAGGAAAGGAAGCAACTGGGGAAGAAACAGGGCGGAGGAAGTGTTATTGGCTGAAAGGTTAAAAAATAAAAAAAATCCAAACCCTCCCCCAACCCTAATTATCCGCGTATTTTGCTTCCATTATGCAAAACATGAGGCCTGATGGACTTTGTCTTCCCATCACGACGTCTTTACACGCTGGCACAAAAGGAGGAGAAGACAGTGTGACGTCCATGTCACAGCTTGTGTGTCTTTATGATTAGATGAAATCACCAATACTTGACTATTTTTGACCCACAGAAATGACAGTTTCCTATGGCTTAGCCTAATATTCTCGCAAATGAGACAAGACTGAGTGGAGAGTGCCTACAGGGGTCACAAATCGACCTTCACCCATTCGGTTATTACAGTGATCCACTTCTTTCTAGGAAATATCCTAATGAAAGTGGTGACTGCGGGCCAAATCTGGCCTGTTCTGTGTGCCTGCTAAGAGTGGTTTTTATATTTTTAAAGAGTTGTTGGGAAAAGAAAAAGAATATACAACTGAGACCGTATGCAGCCCGCAAAGCCTAAAATATTTATGATCTGACCCTTTACAGAAAAATTTGTGAACAGTAGGCCCCCCAGGAGCACCCAGCACCCACACCACTTCATCTAATTTCATCTTATCTTTCTTTTATCAAGATAATCACCACCTAGTATCTTTTGAGAACTGACCACGTGTCAGACACCATTCTGAAAACTTATAGTCTCTTTAAACCTAACAAACCCTGTAAGTAGGTAACATTTTATTATCCCCGTTTTATACAAGTGAGAAGGGCTGAAACAGGGATTTGAACCCACGGACCTGACTCTGCCAATGTAAAGTGTAATAAGATTTCCTTCTCCTGATGTGATTTCAGACTTGTTACCTATCATCCTGACAAACTGCAGACTAGTGGTTTGCAAAGCTAGGGGCACAGGAAGGGAAAGAAATGAATTTTCTAAACAAATGAAGTCTTTTTATTCATTTCAATTTCGGTTGCTGGGGCCAACGCATTTTACCTAACGTTTAATTCAGCAGTGGACCCAATTATTTATTAGGTGATTATTTTGTCCTGGGAATTTGGGAGCTGTAAGTTGTTCTGATGCTTACTGCATAAAAAGAAAACAAAAACAATAACAAAATTAAAAGCAAAAAAAAAAAAAAAAGAAAAAGAAAGAAAAATCAAGAGCTCAGCAAAGCAGTTATTTTAATGAAGCCCTTCCTTCCAGAGTATGATTGCGTGTCTTCTCATTTGGTATTCTCGTAATTAATGGTCTGCTTAATGCATTTCAGCAACATTAACCTATATTCAATCTACTTCTGCGCATGATTTCCAAAAAGAAAGAAAGAGAGACCACATGATGTATCCAAAGAAGTACTCGATGAAATCTGATTGAACTAAACGCTACAAGTCAGGAGGCGTCCACACCCATTGCTGGAGCGGTGGTCAGCCTGGGCGTTGGCCAGCGTGAGACTTTTAGGTGGAAGGGACTGGCTGAGCTATGTTTGGAACATGATGAAAATGTTTTGTATTTTTTTCCTAATATTTTTGTAATTCGTTTTTTCTTTTGTGTGTAGCCTTGTATTAAATCTGGGGTTTTTATTTCTGAAAAGTGTGAAGTAGAGGTCTGTATTTACTTTCCCGACAACCTCTGAAATGGAACTCTTCCCATTTTTCCAGTACCACTTAGTAATCATCCTATCTTTCCTCCACAAATAAAATGCTCGTATTTGTGTAGAGATTATGTGTGCAAGAGAACATTCATAACAGTTATTTTTGTAATAATAAAATATAGAACTTAATTTAAATATGTTTATGCTGCTTTGGCTTCTTGGAGAGTCTTGACTCTGTAGCTTGAATCTGTAATCAGTTCAGCAGAATTCTCTGCTTGTCCTTCTTGAAATACTGCTTCTGCCCCATCCGGGCTCCCCTTGTCTTCTGGGAGCTCTCACTATATGTGTGTTAGATCTCTTGACCACATCACATGGATTTCCTGTGCTCTGTCCCAGCTCTTTTTTCCCTTTTGTGCTTTAGTTTGGAGATTTTCTGCTGACTCGGCAGTGAGTTTACCAATCCTGTTTTCTACGGTTTCTAATCTGTTGCTGAGCAATAACCAGTAGCAAGGTTGCAAAGAACAAAGAACTTGATCTGGAGTCTTGGGAATTGCAATTTGAGAGCCAACAGGCTCAGAAAACCAAAAGAGGGTTTGGGGGAAGAGAAAAAGTCAGAGGCTTTTAGAGGCAGAAGCCACAAGGTAGTTAACGTTGTCTGGCAAGAATTGGGATTAACTCCGACACAAGAAAGAAAACATTTGTCTTCAAGGGTTAGGCTGCCAGGAGTTATTTAGGGTGAAGGTCCCATGAGTATCTTGAGTTTCTGGAACATTATGCAGATGTTCTGGAAGCCTACGTTAAGACAATAAGTGGTCAAAATTCAGATTCCATCTGGGCTGAGACGTGTATCCACCACACTCAGTAGCTTCCCGGCTATAAGAAAGCTCTTTTTGCAATAGTGACTCCATTTTGATTTTCCTTTCACAAGCCCCTGATACTATTTTTTTATTTGTAATTAAAAAAAAAAAAGGGCACCCTTTGAAAATTTAGCGTGGCTACTGAAAAGAAGAAAATGCAGAAAAAAGGTGTCAATTCCGCAATGTCACATCAGCCAAGGCAAAGAGCAGCCTTTTATCAATGACTTTAAATGACATCTTAGTGATGGTTTGAGGGACTTTTCTGGTTGTTTAAATTGTTTCCAGTTTTGAACAGTTGGCGACTGAAGCTCATGTGCTTTCTGGGAAAGCTGGAGACATTTTGCAGTGTTCCAAAGAAAGTTTCGAACAAAGCTTTTTTTGTTGGTGTAATTGACAGGATGGAGTTGGAGGTGCTTTTTTTTTTTTTTTTTTTTTCAGTCTTTACTGGGTAAGAATAGCCACTGGCTAAAGAGGCAGGAAGTCAAACAAGGCTGTAAGCCCTGAGACTTCCTTCATCAGCCTTGCATGGAGGTGTGATTAACTTTCTAATACCTAGCATTAAGGTTAATTACTTCTTCCCATCATGAACCAAGAGTGCCCAGCATAAGAACTTAGTTAAAATCCTGCTACGTTTAGAAGTTGCAACATGTAAAAATATCTTTTGCTCTAACCCAGATGGTATTCATCTTTTGCACCCGTATCTTGAAAATGCGACAGGTCTCAAACACAGGAAAACAAACCTTTCCTTGGGTTGCTATTATAGAAAATTGGAAAAAAAATTTTTTTTCTCTCTTCCACATTTCCATATTCCTAGCCTGGGGTGCTCTTTGTTGAAGTGAGATGATTTCTGATGTTGGCGTTTCATCTCTTAGGGCACTCGGCCTCTCCAACCGTTTTCCTAGAGAGAAAATTAAAAAAAAAAAAAAACGCTGTTCCCAAATTTTGGGAAGCCACCATCTCAGCCTATAGTCTTCAGAAATTCTTCTCTGCTCCAGAAATCCTTCTGGCTTTGCTTGGAATATGATCAGCCTATTGGGAAAGAGAATCTTAGTTTCATTACTTAAACCCTTTTCCAAATAAATTCATGTCCCTTTCACCCAAATACGTACATTTGTTTGTTGCCAGGGAGCAAAGACTTACTTGCTCATGGCCTATAGTATGTGCGTTGAGAGAGACGGGAACAGGATATTTTATGAAGAAACCAAAATAGACAGCCAGGCAGATCGTCCAGCTTGGTCACTGATTCCCAAAGGGCGAGGATGAGAAGGGAAATGCGGTTGTGAGATCAGAGACCAAGTTCAATGTCGAGAGTGGAAGGCAGAGCTTGGAGAGATAGTCTGAGCTGTAGGAACACTTTATAGATATTTCTAAGTTGACTGGAGCCTTCAAGACGGGCGTAAGTTCTTAAGGGTTCTTGGCTGGTTCAAGATGGCAAGGTTGCGTGATGTCAAGGTCAGTTCACGTCTATATGTTACCACGGGTTTATTATAAAGACAGGATTTGCTGGAGAATAGGGTGGGGGATATTTTTTCCCTTCCCATGAACATCAGTCTCTGGGTACCGTCCATTTCAAACTATTTTTGCTCAGATATCAAAGGACTTCAGCTTTCCATCCTTGAGACTTACAGTTGATTGCTGACACCACAGGGAGAGTGCATCCCTTTCAAAACATACGCCAGCTTGCCACCCTAGGGCTGGACTCGCCAGCGACTCTCCGGCCACTCCAGGTGCAAGTCTGAGCGCGTGGAGTCCCTCCCCCTGCAACCTCCCCGGCCGTAGCTCCCGAGTCTCTCGCCACCGCTCCCTCCATTTCAGTCCCTGGCGGCTGCCTCTCTGGCCCTTGCACAGGCCAGGCGTGCTCCACGGCAGCGCCCTTCCCTCGCTCTTGTGTCTCCTGCCTGGAAGATTCCTGCACGTGGTCCACTTCCTCACCTTCTTCAAGTCCTGGTCCAGATCGCGCTTGATATATTCCACTCTAACCTCTCAATTTAAGAGCACGATTTACTCTCTGTTCGCCCTTCATTCTCAATCCCTCTTTCTCCGCTTCATGTTTTATCTTTATAATTATCACCATCTAAGGTATCCCTTACTTAATTATGCTTGTTTCATTGCCTGAGATAATTTTTAAACGGTGGCAAAAATTATTATTTGTTCCTTTGGAAGGAATGCTTTTAGGTGATGGGATAACTTGTCTGGAAGTTTAGGTCTTTTTGAACATTTACAAGAGGGTACAAAGGTCTGAACTGTTTTGCACAACAGAGGAAAGAATCTGCTTACAGGGAAAAACAAGATCCTCCAGTGGGAGCTGGAGAGAAGAGTGTCTCTCAGGATTAAGCAAGTGAGTGTACTTTAGCCCAAGATGGAAAATCATCAACTAGCTTTGAACTGAAAATGCACTGAGAGATAGTACCACTTCCTCTTAATTTTAAAAGTCAAGAAATCAGCACGTTCCTTCCTCTGCAGTCACATGAAGCGATGTGTGCGTTTTGTTCAAACAGCAGGGACTCTGGGACCAGTCTCCTGGGTTGGAATCCTGACTCTGTTTTTACAAACTGTGTTCTGGATGCTGTTGGTACCCACCTTGGTCTCCTTCTATGAGCGTCTGCTCTCCCCTCCCGGCAACTGCAAATTTTGTTTGCTTCTAGCTCACGGCTACTCTCTTTTCCCAAAGACTACCTTTGGCCAAGTGGGGGCCACCCCCTCACTACCCCTGGGGGCGGCCAGCAACCACTGACTGACTGACGTGGGCTGCGAAAG
This sequence comes from Vicugna pacos, assembly GCF_048564905.1. NCBI lineage: Eukaryota > Metazoa > Chordata > Mammalia > Artiodactyla > Camelidae > Vicugna > Vicugna pacos. The sequence goes on from NC_133002.1 coordinate 53,140,748, forward strand.
ACCCGCCCTCGCGCTGCGGATGACACCAGCCCTGTGGGTGCAATTCATTCTCCAGAGCCCCTCGTAAAAGCAGGCTGCATCCATTCTTTCAATGTTACGTAGGATTTGTCACAGTAAAACTGTGTCCCTGGCAGAGAGAATAATGTTTATCTTCATATTTGCTAGGGCAGAGTTCCTGGTTTACAAATTGCAACATCTGTGAGTCTCAGGAATTGTACAGGATTTGAAATTAAACTGTATACAAGTGTGGCTCTGGCGCTTAGCTTCTGGCCATAGGGGAAACCTTCAGTGAAAACTTGTCAAGCCGAGCCTCAGTTGACTCATCGCTAAAGGAGAAATATCACTCTTGCTTATTAGATGATGTTGGTCATCAAGCAATATATGGACGTTCAATAAAACGTAAGAGTTTTTACATGTGAGTTGATAGCAGCAGGGATTATTTCTTGCGACAAGAGAAACTAAAGAAAGTGTCCCGTTGTGTGGCATTCCCTCACTCGCCCTAAGATTTTTGTCCCTTTCCAAACTCAAACACAGATTCTGCCCTGCTCCTTGGTAAAGTTTTACCAGTTAGAGGGTTTAATGACCTTGATTCTGAGAACTGTGTTATTAGCCTAGTAAAGCTTTTGCATCTTTTCAGCTTTCTTAGTATTTATTCCCTCAATGTTTTAGGAGTGAAGGAAAAAGTATCTTTTTAAGTAGAGACTTTAAATCTAATAATTTTATAAAATGAAATGTTTTTTTCACTGAAGTTGGGTTTCACGGAATCTCAGCTTCACAGTAAGTTCAGGAGAAGGAGTCACACAATGAGGAAGAAGAGGCAGCAAGTAGCTCTCACAGATTTAGCACAGACTTCAGTAGATTTCCAGGTAATTTACATGCACATTAAAACATATTTTTAAAATTGCGGTCAAATACACGTAACATAAAATTTGCCGTCTTCAGTATTTTTCAGTGTACAGTTGGGTGATATCAAGCTTATCCCACTGTTATGTGACTAGCACCTTCTTCCATTCCCAGAACTCTTTTCATCTTGCAAAACTGAAACTCTGCACCCATCAAACGCTGGTCCCCCAGCCTTCCTCTTGCGTCTTCAAGACCAGGGGATTTGGAACCCAGGCAATCTGAGACTGGCTTCTTTTCAGCTTTGTGATCCTGAGTAAGTCAGTCCCCCACCCTTGCCAAGCCTTGCTCAGTGAGTTTCCTGCTCACCTGCTGGGCGGCTTTGGGCCTCCCAGAGCTGCAGCCGGAGCCCCTGTGAATCCCCACGGAGCCTGGAGATGCGAACGCCCCACGGAGTGGTGTGCAGTGTTTGAAATGGACTAAACAAAGTCTGGAAGAACCTAAACTTCACTGTAGTCACAGCTCACTGAGTGTTCGGATTCCTACTGTGCAGATGGCTGACGTGGATAGACTGATCGACTGATTTTTTTTCCAGAAGAGTAAATCAATGTTCAGACATTAGCAATGTAACCAAGATCATACAACTGCTAATTAGCCAGGATTAAAACCCAGGTTGGCCGAACATCAAACCCACGGCCTCAAGCTTCCTGAACCCTCACCAAACGCTGAGTAAGAACACAGTAGCTCTAGAAAACCCAGTTCTTCTCCTCAACTTCCCCACAATTTTATCAAGAAGACAAATTACAGACACTAAGTGTCAATCAGAGAAGAGAGCATTATTTCATTCTTTTGTATGACTGAGTAATATTCTGTTGCGCACACACACACACACACACACACACACACACACACCGTATCTTCTTTGTCCAATCACCTGTCAATGGACATTTAGGTAGCTTCCATGTCTTGTCTATTGTAAATAGTGCTTTTCAAATTAGAGTTTTCTCCAGATAGGCTATATGCCCAGGAATGAGGTTGCTATTTTTAGTTTTATAAGGAACCCCCATACTATTGTCCATAGTGGCTGCACCAAGAAAAAATGGTCTTTAAGAAACAATTCAGGATTCCATTACATCACTGAGTACATTTCTTAGATGAATGAAGTCCCATTTTTGGTGGCACCATTCTGAAAACGTAAAAGGCAATTCTGGTCCTAGAACAACCTTCTAGAGGTAAATAATATAATTGTGGCAACAGTATTGTCTCAAAATCCTCCCAAGATAGGCACCACATACCCCCCTGTTTCCTCCATTCCTCCACCACAGCCACTTGGGAGACACGCTTTGACCTTTAAATAAAGGAGGACTTTGAAAATCTCTCTTTGGCTTACTGAGCTCTGAAGTCCAAAGAGGGTTATTCTGAATAAGAAAAGGGCAGTCAGAGGTAGAGTGTGATCTGGGGTGAGGACCTGAGGGATGAGGCGGGAAGCCAGGAAGCTGCCGTGGTTGAGGCTGGCTGAGAGTCAATCTTGTATAAAATTATTTTCAGTGCTCCTCCTTTTGAATCCTTTTTTTTTTTTTTTTGCATTCCTTCTTTTACCGACATGTTTTCACAATGTCCACCCTTCAAGAGAGCTATGATTGCCCTGTCTGCTCAAGTATCTTTTCCAACAGTATATAAGATTCATCAGTGTACGCTTGAGACACAGAGACAAACAAGCCACATCCGGGAACTCTGTTGGGTTATAACTGAGCTGCACAAACTTAAGGAATCAATGAGGTTTATTACTGAAAAAATTTATAATTGCCACGTTTGGAAGAACACTTAACTGTCAAAAGTAGGTGGGTGGCAGTAAGTTCAGAGGATGCTGATACCAGGAGTGTTGATTGTATGCATTTTAGAGCAAAGAGTAACAGCAAATGATAAATGCTTTGCCTTAAGGGATGTGCCATCCTAAATTAGAAATAAATTCCAGAAAAGACTCAGGGTTGTCTTAAAGCAAAAGGGCAGCTTTATTGTTTGCAAAGTTGCAAGGTTGGGGAAGGGGAAGGAGGGGGAAGGGATTTTTCAAAGCAAAACCAACAGTTAAAAGTCACAATTGGGAGACCTGCAAAGGGGATTGAATGACCCTTGCAGCCTGACCTCAGGTTTTCGATGATTGGCTGTCATTGGAGCTTCTCTTTGGCAGTTTTTCCAGGTAGGACCCTTAGCAGAATTAGCATAAGTCCTTATAGTTGTGTGTTCGTGGTTTTTCTAAGAACTCAAGATTATGCGATGGAACAACTGGTCTGTTATGACCACCTGGCTCCATTTTCTATGTTCCTTCCACGGGGTTCCTTCCTCTTACTTTACTTTTCCTTAAAGGATTTTATTTTATTTTATATTTTATTTTCATAGAGGCTTCAACAAGCCTTGGTCACATGACTTGAGGGTATCAACACGGACCTGACTGCATTACTTCCTTCAGCACCTTTTCATTTTATTCCTACGTTTCCTTGAAAGAAGATTCTGATAGGCCATATTGTCTCATTCTCAAAACAAAACTTCCTTAAAGGTAATTTTGAAGCAAAATGGGATGATCATTTATTTTGTTCAGCTGCCTGGTTTAATCGGAGTGACATAAAGTTGGATTTGCAGACTTTCAAATGGCCAAACTGGCTGGAGAGGTAAATTTACTCATCACTTCCATGTAGCACTGAGATGAAGAATATTAATGGGAGAGCCAGTCCTCTGATGTTTCAAGCCAGTGTTAATTAGAGATTTTTCAATAGCTGCAGGAAGTCAACAACTCAATGAGAAACATCACAAATATTTAATCTGACCAGGGTGACCACAGCACTAAATTCCCACACCCAAAGACAGACCAACAACATGTTTTTTGATTCAAGTGTCCTGAATCAAAGCAGATGCTGACCTCTTCCTTATAAAACAATTCAGAGATTTAAGGCTTAGTGCCAAGACGTGAGTACTTTTGGTTGCATGTCAATTTAGTCAAGTGTCAGAGGTCAAGTAGTTCATTTAGTTCTTGCATGATGGAGACAATATTGAACCCTAATTGATTTCTGAATCCAGGAAGATGGCCACAAAATCTCGTGCTCTCCCTTTTCTCCTGTTCTTAAGCAAATGCTTTGTCATACCCCAAAGCTCAAATGTAACTGGATTCACATTTTAATAGAGAATATTCATTGTGAATCAAGTGAGAAGTAGGTATTTCCTGTGCAACAAAGTATCAGGTGGAGTTAGCTTAGAGATACAAGAAAGAATAAGTTAATAAGAATCAGTTTATAAGAATAAGTTAATGAAAAAATTAACAAAATTGGAATTTACTATATTATAATAATTGATGCAACTATATTTTATGAAAGCTGATAGGTAACTTTTTAGACAAAAACTACAGGTAAAACTTAAGAATGATCATACCTGGTAGTAAAATTATTTTATTTATTTGCTCCAAGTGCTTTGATGATTTTTTTTAATCCTAGGCTATTAGTCCTCAAAAATATTTGCACAAGTAAAAAGTTACCTTTAGATTTAATAACCTTTAGATTCAAAAGAAATTCAAGTTTCTTTTCATTTAGATTGAGAATTATAAAACTAATATGACAACATGTAATAAGATACATGCTGTCCTTTGATATCATGGCCAGTTATGGGAGAGAGATGGAGGCTGAGGGGGAAAGGCTTCCAGGAAGAATTGCCAGCCCCTTCTTCACTTCACAAGACACTAGGGACACATTAATTAGAGCATCTATTATATTTTATTGGAGTCGTCTAATTTGTTTCTATCTCTCCCATTCTGCTGAGTTTCTTGAGGGTAGATAGTGTATCTTATTCATCTTTATATCCCCAGAATTTACAATATGTTAGTGACATACTTTGTATGTCACTGATTGAATAAAAACTGATTGAATAAATGAAGTGAGTGGTTGAAACATCGAAGAAGTAGACATAATGGTATATGTATATACAAGCATTATTAGAGAATGGAAAATTTCATAGAAGAAACTCATAAAATTCCTTAATATATTATTTTATCTTTTAAAACTGTGTTGTGGTTTTGCAAAAATAAGCATAGTTAATGTTTATGAATTGTATGAAGACTGAGACCACTCTGTGTGATGTGGTTTCTCAGATTTGTTAAGAACCTCCAGAAAGTTAAGGCTTCGTGTGGGACCTCAGTGTTTATCCCAGCGCCAGCAAAGGGCAGCCAATGATTGTTAATTCTGTGTCCTTCTGGGCCCACATTTTAAAATTTAGATACTGCAATGAAATTACTAAATACATACTTAGGCTATTAAAATAGGTAAATATTTTCAAAAAACTATGATTATTTGATAAAGTTATTAAAACTTAAGCTGCTATTATTATAAGGGAAAAAACTTTAAATATTCATAACCATAATAAATGATGATAACACTCCAGAAAACTTTTTATGAGTTTTAGATACTAACTAAATAATAGCTCTGGGTATTTTAATATATAATTTATATTTTACTAAAAATAAAGTTCTTCTATAAACCACACACTAATGCAGCCTGAGGCAAATCATTAAAACCTAAAGAAGTAGTCTTATGTTTGATCATGCCAGTGTGGTCACTTAATATTCCAGAATCTGAATTATTATAAAATAAAAGAAGGGCTCAAATTCTTGATGAAGCTAATACAAAGGTTAATCTCAGAAATCAATTCCCTTTTGATCAGAATCCTTGCTCATGTCCTTAGGAAGACCAGCTTTTAAATTATTCTTTATCTAATTACATAGTGGGAATAGGATCTATTTATTATTAACTCTAGACTGCTTTAATTCTATTTTTTTTAATCTCATAATGACATACTAACCAAAGTGACTCCATTTGATCAAAATACTGTGTCTGGAGCAGTTTTCAAATCATTCCCATTGCCGCAGCTGACAGGAAATACCGCTCTCCTGGGTCTTCCTAGCTCATTTCTCTCTTGTCTCTGTGTCCCAAAGTCTGTGCCCTCAGATTACTTGAGTCTGACAGGCATGAAGAATTCCAATAGCGGGGAATTGATTCCCTGGGAATTCGCACTTTTGAAGTAGAAGGTAGCAGCAGACACATGGCAGACAGTGTGAGCCACTGGGGATGCTGAGCCAGAGGGGTTAGCAGGCAGAGGCTGGGAGCATGCCCAGGTCGGGACGCGATGTGTTGTGAGCTGCTTTGTCAGAAAAACCAAGGCTGGAACATCCCTGATGAACCGAATGATCTTCGATACCTCAGACCCAACTTAGCCAAAAAGAAAGAGAATCAGGCTGGGGAGAGAAGAATTAATCACACAGCTTAAGGACTTCCGTGGGGGAAGAATTTATCACTAATGTAGCATAAACAACTCACTATTGTGGAGAACAGATGTGGCTTTGTTTACCAAATGACATGGGAAGCTCTCAAGAAGATATGTTCAGGACTAGTCTATTAGGAGCACGCTTTTGGTTCCAACACATCCTTCCACTGCAGTCTTGTTTTATGACCCATTGGTCTTTTTTCTCTAATGTTCTCCAGCCATATTGGATTCCCCAGCCACTGCTGGCCCAAGCGGAGGGTGCTGTGCGGGGCCAACCTTCGCAAAAGATCATCTGCTATTTGGCCTTGGGTGCCCATTACCCCTGGCATCAACCCCTGCTAAGTGTGGGGTTCCATATCGCTTCTACTTTTTCTTACAGTCCCCTCTGATCTGCATTTTGGGGTACGTTTCCTTTTTCATTGTCTTGGTAGCTTGCTTTCTTCCTTTCTTTCTTTTTTCAGGAATTCTTCACAGTTTCTTGTCCACCAAGTCTCTCTCTCTTTCTCTCTGTCTCAATATTCATTATACATTTTCTTTTCTCATCTTTTTCACAGTCTCTTAGGATTTGAAGTGGGAGGGAAGGACGTATTTATCTAGAAACAGAAATCTTCCACTTAAGATTGAGATAGCAAATAGAAAAGTGGCCAAGTATCAGCCTCTTCCCACTCTCTGCTCCTCACTCACACAAGACTCACCACTTTCTGGTATATTTGAGAAAGAATGGCACATGGCTCTACGTAAAGACACGTACCAAACTGGTGAGAGTAGTCTGAGGTCCATTATCCTGTTTAAGCAAAATGTGGTGCATGTGTGGGAGGAGTTCTCCAAGTCATCGCAGGAGCGGATGGTGAAAACTGGATTTACTTGCAGCAAAGTCTCAAGAACAAGCAAAAAGATAAAATGCACTTTATTTTAATTGATTTATTAAAAGATAATTTACATAAGAGCCCAAGTGGTTTGTTTTCCTTTTCTGACTTGGAAAAGTCACAAAGTAAGTCTTACTTAGTCCTTCTTGACGTGATGACCGAGTTTCCCAGTTAATGAGTTTAAGGCAAATAGTACCATGAAGATTGTCTTTTATCGGTCTTTAATATTAATCCAAAGCTTGTGAAATTTCAAATTCCCCTCTTGACTTTGAAAAGCTTTGCTTGGCAAACTACCCAAATTGTACAATATCCCTTGTTGAAGAAAATGCTCTGTAGTTGACTCAAAAATGTGTAGACCCTGAAAGTTTGGACTTAAGAAGATGGAAAAGCCCCAGCATACAGCTTAAAGAGAAGGTTGGAATCCAATAAAATTTCTGGTGATTTGGGAGTCTCAACTCTGTTATCACCGTGTCATGAAAGGGTGGCTCGGGACCAGAACAGGGTGGTGATCAATCATGTCGACATATAGGAAATTATTTGAAAACTTTGGGATGCTTCAAAAGCAACCAGCAAAGTGGTTAATAACTACAGCAAAGCAGATATAACCAATTGTTGACTGAGCTCTTTTGGTCAGTGTATTGGGGAACCATCCATTAACCTAAGGAGTTGACCATCCATATGATTTTGTAATTCTCTCCATCATAATATATATATTATATATCATCATAATATATATATACATATATGTATATGTATATGTATATATATATATATAAAATGATGTTTAGTGAATTTATTTTGGTCCAGGATGTTTTATTTGGATATGGAAGAAAATCTCATGTGGTGTCCAAATATTTAAAAGATTTAAATTTAAGATAGATAATAATTGATGAGTATCAAGTGGGAAGCCCCATGAAAAAGACCAGCAGGACCCCCAGGCGGGGCCACTACTCTCCTGCCAGCACCATCCAGTTCCCTGGCCCAGTGGCATTATCTCATTTTTTGCCTCTGAAATGTCTTACTTCTAACAAAGTGGAACTTACCCCTAAGATTCTATTGGTTCCCTGAGCTAAATCCTGATTGGTCCATTTGTAGTGCCTTATTTGCATGGAGCTCACTCTTGATTGGTCCATTTCTACCACTCCTGATTGGTCCATTTCCACAAAGATTGTTCCTAATTAGTCTCCTTTGTTATACCTTATTTGCATATGATGTTGCAAAATTTTGTGAAGTCTAGACTGGTAGCCTATAAAAGGCTGTGTAAACCTACAGAGCTTGGAGTGTTAACTCCTCTTGGCCTTCTGGCGTAATCATCCTGTTCTCCAACCCTCTGAGTGCTGCTTGGTCTCTCGCCCGGATCCAGGTTGCTGTCACAACTGAGCTGTAACACTGAGCTGTAACACACTTTGCTGCAACACAAGAAAAGTATAGTCATTCTGGAGGAGTGACAAGGGAAAAACCCAATCAAACAACAACAAAACTGCAACAAAGAATAGAACAAGAAAATCCTGCGATAAATCTGATTTTTCCCGTGTGGTATTAAGTGACCTTTTCCCTTTCACACTTCCACAGCTGCTGGGCTTCCGGATATTCTCACCTATGAAGCTTTGTCTTTTAAGGGTACATGTTCTTTCCGTGACGAGTCAGCCTTTTCCATCCTCTGAAGCGTTACCTGCTCAAACCAAGCCATTTTTCTAATCCTCATGCAACCTTTCTTAAACTTAGTACAACTCTTTTGAACACTAGATTGAGCAATTGATAAAAAAAAAATTAAGCCTTGGTGGATTATGGTAGCCAGATGGACCTGTCTTCCCTCTCAGCCCATCCAGTAGGACGCCCCAGCTTGAGTCTTTGAACCCAGAGTAAGTGAAGTAAAGATGAAGAGAGAGTAGGGACAGTCTTTAGCGGGTGGGCTGGGGACTCAGCAGTGACAGCACTGAGAATTCAGTGGCTGAGACCATTGCTGAGGGCAGCAACAGCCTTGCAGCAGTGGTGCCGGTACTGTGACTCTGATCCAGGTTGTGTCTGAGGCGTGACAGCTGCATCTTCCTACTGCTTCACTTCTTCTGGTGCCTGACTACTTTCTGAGACTAGGTCTTTACCTTTTCTAGCGTTTCTGTGAGCGCCCCAATATCTTTACAATACAGCCTTTTACAGCTGCCAGATCTGACCTCTGTTATTTCAACCAAGACTGTTACATTATCTTCCGAACAATTTCTTGAGGCTTTGGCTTGAGTGGGAGCCTTCTTGGGTTTATGGTGATGGCACAAAGCCTTGGATGTGCTTTCTGTGGGCCATTATGTAGATTAGTTGGAAGATGACAGAGAAAAAGGAGATCAAATGTGTCTGTGTGATTTGTTGTCTTAATCTGGGTCCCTTTTCTGTGAACTGTGCTTCTGGGGTCCAAGGGCATTCAGGAAGGCAGACTCCTGCTGGTACCTGGCTCCAACCAAAGACTTCAGATTTCAACACTCCTGAGCCTTTTTCTTGCCTATGAGTGCATTTCCACATCAGACGCTGTTACAAATTCCTGTCTGTAGGGTGAGAAAGGACCAGGTTTTGCCTTGTTCTCTGTGTCTCTATTGAGTAATTTTTTTTTTTTTATGATGCATGCTTCTCACTGCCCTGCCCACAGCTCCTACTTCTGAGGCCACCATAGTTTATAATAAATGACTCTGAGCCTTGCCCCCAGGTGCCCCAAAGCTACCTGAAAACCATGCTGTGCTGGAGCAGAGGGAGCAGGGGGGGGTCACATGATGGGGGGAAGAAGATGTGGAGACTCTAGGTGGCTTCTTAGGGATTTCCCAGCATCTTCATACCGTGGACATCAGACCACGATTTGGGCAGAGGTTATGCCCCTGACACCTGAGCCTGCAAGTTTCCCTCCTTCTGCTGCCTGAGCTGAGTGTGAGTTGAAGAATATATTCCAGGTCCTAGCAAGTTCTCAAGTCTCCCTTGTTTTTCACGTTTTGGCCAGGATAGCACGACATTCGCAGGTTTGTAGACAGTCATGCTCACGTGATTCATTTATTTTCTCGATCTTTCCATGGCTTGCTGACCTCTGGGATCTCTCCATTAAGTTTCAAGCTGTCCTGGAAAGGGATAAGTTGGGAGTTGGAGATTCGTAGATATAGCTAACATATAAAAAATAGATAAACCATAAGTCACACTGTATATATAGCACAGGGAACTATATTCAATATCTTGTGATACGGTGACAGAGAATATGAAAGTGAATATATGTATGTTCCTATATGACTGAAGCAGTGTGCTGCACACTAGAAATTGATGCAACATTGTAAACTGACTATACTTCAATAAAAATTAAAAAAATTTAAAAAAAGAATGACCTTGATGAAACAGTAAAAATTATTAATTTATAGCTAATGAATAAATTACTTATAGTCAACTAATTATTTTAGAATAAAATTATGATTTATAAAATAGCACATTATAAAATAACTACTTTTTATAAGTTATTAAAATAAAAAAAAAGGTTCTAGCTGCCCTGAATTGAGTTCCCTGCTTCCAGCAGGAGACTTGTGAGTCTGCTGCCAGCTCTGTGCTGAGCTCACCACCTCCCTTCCCAGGTGATGCTGCCTGAGTGTGTGTGGGAGGGATGGGAACACTTCCAGGCAAGGATGCCGCCGACTCGTCGCCGTTCCACCAGATACAGCAGCACTGTTTAAAGAGGAAGATATTCACAATTTGTTGTCTTCTATTCATTATTTTTCAGTAGCTTTAAATGGTTGTTTTTTTGCAATTTTGTCCAGTTTTATACTTGTTTTCTGTGAAGGAGAATCATCTGATTGCTCCATGCTGCTTTTACTGGAAGTAATCTACTTCAGTTTCTCCTGGGTTTACGAAACAAGACGTATGAATTTTTACGTGATTTCAAGCTGTCATATACCAGTGTTTATGCATTTTACAGAAAAAAAATTGTTTTTCTTAATAGAATGCCACCATGATGGAGTTATTTTCTTAGCTACCTACAAGGACGATTGTTTATTTCCCTTTTGTTTTGTGGAATGTTCCAGGCTGAGGGGTACATCACTTTCTTTCCCAGAGGTCTTTTGCAGCTGCAGCATTTTCAGGCGTTCAAGGATTGTGAAATCTGGCTGGCCAGCGTGGGCTGGTTCCTTTGAGACCCTGCTGCTGCCATTTTTAATAATGAAAAATTACACCACTCCCTTTTAAAACCGTTTTCAGAAATGGTGTCTCACTTTACATATGCCTAAATTTGTATCCATTTTTCCCCCTCTTCTCACTGTGTGATTTCTTGGTATTGTTGCGGTTTTAGTTTTTCTGTTCTTTTACTCATGTCCTAATAGTCTGGCTGTACTTTGTTTTTATTGTAAGCTGTCTCAGCCCCTTTAATCAAGATGAGATGGCATGGATAATAAATAATAATAAATGGGAATACTACATTCAATAATTTAATTATTTTCTTTAAAAAAAATCCTTGTATGTTTAAGCTAAAAGGCACATTCATTATATGGGGGAGGGAGCGCTAAAATCTAATGAATAACCCACATTGTGCCTTCTGTATCCGATTCTCACAGAAATCTCAGAAGAAATACATGAGAAGGAACAAGTAAACCCCTTGAAGGGGTTCAGAACGAGCCTCCCCAAAATGTGCCAGCTTGGCATGTAGATTATCTTGAGCTGAAGGCAACTGAGACCCTGTGCCTCAAGAGAAACTCTACCCCTCCCTCAATTACCTAGAAGAATTTAAAGAGGGGGGTCTTTACAGAATGAGAATCGTTACCAGAGGTAAAACGCGTCTGAGTGGCCCATCTGTGTCGCAGGGCAAACATCTAACTGCCCAGCATCTGCTCTCCTTCCTCTTGTCCTGTGAGGTGCCCTCCGCCCCTTCGAAGCCCTAGGCCTTTTTCCATTTCTTACTTCAGGATGGATGAGGAGTCACCTCGCTTTACCATCTGTCTTTGAATCGCTTGTAGGAATATTTCCACGTATGAAATTAGATCTTTTTTTCTCCTGTTAATCTGTCTCATGTCGATTTGATGATTAGACCCACTGAAAGAGTCTTTGATGGATAGAGGAAAATTCTTTCTCCCCAACAGCTCTGTCCTTCTCATCCCAGAACTCATTTCCTCCTTCTCTGTGTTCTTGGCCGACATCTCTTTGCCCTGCTGGGATTTCCTAAAGGAGCCAAGCTCTTCAGCTTTCTGAAACACAGGGCATGATTTATGCATAACGTCCCCGTTTTTGAATAGGAGATGTGCAGCACAGAGTTTCAGCAATCTGTGTTCACTTAGAAATAGCAATCTCCCTGTTTTTGTTTTTAAGCATCTCTGCTATTCAAAGTCCCTTGTCAGAGAAAAGAAACGGTCATTTGTAAAGGAACTCAGACTTTATAACCTGAAGACACTGGACGTGACATCGCTTAGACAGCAGCAACTAAATGCCCAGTAGCTGTGGTTAGCATTTCGCAATTAGTCCAATAGAGTCTCATATTGAGTGGCCACAGACCATGGCCATGACCGTCATATAACAGATGGTTCAGGTCAGTTCTGAAAATAAGTGTCTCTGGGAACTTTTTTGATCTCCCTTCCTATCCTCCAACCCTCCAATGCTCTGGGCAGTTAGTAATTATCTTATCATTTTCTGGTCTTGGCCTTCTCCAAATTGGAATGGGAACTAAATTAGGTGGTCTCATGACTCCCTGCTGCTCTTTGGCCTTCCCCTTGATGGTGTGGGCCAGTCCTCCTGCAGGATCTAAGTTCGAGGAAACCCACTGTGGAAGTCTTCTTTGCTTCAGACTTGACACTCACCACCAGGAAGAGCCAACAGTCAATCACTCTCCTGCCATCTGGGTTGTATGCAGTTATGTTTGCGTTGCATTCATCACATGCTATTTTCACTCCAGATACACTGGAACGATTATGGGGCTTTGGAACCACGCAGACTTGGGTTCAAATTTCAGCTGTGCCAACTGTGTGATCGTAGGTGAGTTACTCAAACTCTGCAACTCAATGTCCTCAGCCGTAAAGTGATAGTAATCATCCTTCTAAGACTGTAACCTGAATGCTTGGCATATAGACAATGATTAATTAATATGAGTTCTCCTCCCACCCCTTCCTGATAGTGTTTCACTTATTTTGATATTTTTATAGCTGTATCAGTGTTTGGCACATCAGGAGTTCATAAGTATATAGCTACTGAAGAAATAAGTAAGTAACTTCTCTATGAAGGTACATTATATATCACGTATTTTTCATCTTGAAAAAAGCAAACCCCCTATCTCAAGTTTGATCTATTTTCCTAGTCATTGATATTTTTAAATTTTCCATTTGTAGTTCAATTATAGAGATTTCTTTGGATCGGAAGCTCACAGATTGTAACTAGAAGCAGCAGTCACTTTTGCTCAAATGTCCATAGCTCTTTGGCCAGTGTTCACGTTATTTTCAGCCACATGCCTTATTCTGAAGCCACAGAAATTTGTCTTCAATAATGTTTCCCTTAATCTTTCAGTTATTCTCCACTTCTTGGAGGACTTATCTGAGATTTATTGAACAATCTGCTGTGGACTGGGAACAGGGAATAAAAAGATAAATGAGACAGGGCCCTTCCTTTCTGAAGGGTAGCAAAATACAGCACACCAAAGTATGTCTCACTGGCATAAGGATTATTTTGAACTTGGTTATTTTTAGGGAAGACACACAAGCTCTAGAAAAGGTCTTGCCCTTTTGCAAGAAGAATTACATTTACAAGGGAAATCTCCACTTGTAAGGGTGTCTCCCTTTCTGTACCAGGAAGAGGAGGATGACTAAAACTCTACAAAATCTTATCAATGGAGAAGGCTTGGATCTAAGTCTGCATAACAACTGTACCCTTGTTTATGGTACTTTTCCAGAAAACCTCCCAAAGCTGGCTCTCCCCTCACTCAATATCTTCTTTTGTCTTTAGCTGGAGATGGTATTTAAGGTGATGATTTGAGCCATTTTGAGAAGTTACTCAGTTTTCCTGGGTATCTTCTATGTAAATACATGTTATTAAACTTCTGTTTGGGTTTCTCCTTCTAATCTGTCTTTTTTTATTACTACAGGGGGGTCTCAGCCAAGAATCTAGAAGGACACAGGGAAATTACTTTTCTTCCCCTACACCTAAAAACGTGATAGTCTAACAGAGAAAAAACTGTTAGTAACAGATGATTCCATGTCACGATAATAAGTACTAGAACAAAGAGAAGCAGAGATTATATTAGTTAGTTAACTAGTTCAGTAATTGTTTATTGGTCACCATTTTAGGACAAGCACTGTTCCAGTCCAGGGGAAATCAATGATTAACAAGACAGATCAGACCCCTGCACTCATGAAGACTGCCTTTAATGGGGCGGGGGGGGGGCAGTTCATCCACAAATAAGTAAGTAACCTAGATAATTTCAGTAGAATAAAGCAGGGAAAATAGTGTGAGTAGCCAGAAGTTACTTTAGATTGGGTGGGCAGGGGGATATTTGTGAAGAGACGTTTGAGCTGAGATCTGAAGGGCAATCAGGAGCCAAGCATGTGGATGTCTGAGGGAAGGAAGTAGTTGGTGGAGGGGAAAGCAGATGCAAAGGTCCTGTGGTAGGAGCAATCTTGGTGTATTTAAGAAACAGAAAGACGATCCATGTGGCTGGTGTCTCAGAGAGATGGGCAGAGGCCATCTCCTATAAGGATCTCTAAGCCTGAATAGGGAGTCTGAATTTTATTTCAGCACAATGGTAGATTTTAAAAGGAATGATGGATAACATGATAGGATTTGTGGTGCTGCATGGAAAATGAAACACAGGGTCCAAGACTGGATGTAGGAACAACAGAGTGAAGGCTAATGCAGAAATCTAGATGAGAGACAATGGCTGACTCAGATCCTGGTGACAGCGGTGGATGGAAAGAAGTGGACGGATTTGGAGGACAGTTTACAGGCAGTCAATAGTACCACTGGACTGGCCGAGGGGAAGGGAGAAACCAAGCAGGCACCTAGGTTGGCAGCTAGGGTGTTGTGATTTACTGAGATGGAGAAGGCCAAGAGAATAGTAAGCATTATATTTTGGACACATGTTGTTTGAGATGCCAATTAGACATTCAACTGGAGAAATTAAGCAAGTAGTTGGATACGTGTGTGGAGCTCAGGGGAAAGGGAGGGGCTGAAGATATTTGGAAGACTGGACCCCAACGTTTATTCCCCCCTCTTTCCACATGCCATCTAATATCGTAGAGGCTGGAAGTCTAAAATAGTTTCCTCTCCTTTATTTTAGGACTGCCCCAACCAGACCAGGGAGTCAGATTTCAAATAACCAAGATAAAAAGAATCCCCAGCACTTCTTATGCTTTGTCCTCAGCAGTTCTCTGACTGGTGGCAGCAGACCAGCATCAGCCTCCTTAGAACCTGGGTACCGGCTACCTCTCAATTCCAGAACCGAGATACATCTCTTAGGCTCCCGAAAGCTAAGATCCCAGCTCTAGAATCTCTATTTAGTTAAGTCTCATGCATTTCTTTTTTCTCGGTTGAAAAGAGAAAGGAGAAGACGCAAATTTTAAATTACTAGAAAAAAGTAAGGAAATTCTGGAGTTTATAAAAAGAACGTTGACCCCCCCCCACCTTCACAATGTGGCTTTTTCCTCTGTCTTATGCATCTTAAAGACGTCTCATATCTTCCCTGATCCTTTAAGCAGCTCTGGTTCTATGTAACATTATTTAGCCTCTCTGGAGTCTTGGAAGACTATGCATTTTTTTTTTCAACTGTGGGAAAAGAGTCCTCCCCCAGTGTGTTAGTTCATCGATGTCTTGGAAAAGGGTTTGAAAGTGGCATAGGTCTAGAGAGGAGGCGAGAAAACAAACATGTGAAAAAGGATTCAAAAGCCTAGAAACCAAGATACGAGGAGGAAGCATGGGACAGGGGGACAGAGCCATATTTCCCTGACATTGTACATCTGGTTGAAAAACAAAGATGCTGGTCCAACAGCAAGGAGCATTGTTTCTACCATGCCAATCAATTTACTTGAATTGTATGTTTCCTTTGAATACAATTTTATTATGGTCTCCACATACCCCAAGGAAAGGCAAAATAAAAGGTGGTTAAAAGAATGGTATACAATATAAATGAGATGTGGAGAAAAACAAGGACGGATACAGTGAGATGGATCAAAAGGAGCAAAAAGAATTACCTTTGGCACAGCAATATATTTCCCGTCTTCTGTGTCTTGTCAATATAACTGACTATGACATGTCGGGGATAAAATCCGCAGAGCTTGTCTGTGCTTTTAGTTTCAGGTTTTCTTGTTGGCCTCAGAAATGTCGACATTTGCCAGCCGATCATCAAACACACAGGCTTTGGGTGGTCCCAGGTCTGTGATGATGGATTTCCTTTGCAGGTACATCAGGTGAAGCCAACACCAGACTTTGGTCCCACATGAAGCCACCTGAAATGTTGGCCAGACTTTTCCTTGCAAAAGGACAGACACACAACTTAAGTTCAGGTTTGACACAGTTGTCAGTTTAATTTTTTCCAAGCATCTGGTAGTCTGTGATCTCACGGCTGGTTCCAGCCATCCACTGAGTAAAAAGTCACTTGGGTGCTGAAACTCTGCTTGCCCAAGATAGCTCTCACATCCACCTGCCATATTGCTTCAAACAGAAACTGAGCTAGTTTGTATCATTCCCTTAGGTTACAATGGGAGCTCTCCACTGAAATTAGTCTGTTGGGTGTATTGTTTGCAGAACTTTCTGGACTGTTAAGAATTAACTGAGGCTGAGAGGGTCAGGGATTCCAAAAGAGAAGAAAGACTATGCAAAGAACTGGCAGGGAAAGCCCAGAGAATCATCTCCACGACTCAGAAACTATTGTTTAACTACATTTTACGTGTGGTAATCACACCCGGTATTTTTAGAAGATTGTTCTAGGAAATGCTTCTGCTTGCCACCACTTTTTACTTCCTTGATTACGGCGTGGTGTTTTCTTTTTTCACATTTTGGTAGCACATTGATTAAGGCAACAAACTAGCTCTCATATTAGAAATTATTTTCACTTAGGTATCAATGAATTTGAAATAGGAGGTAATAGGTTAATAGGCTAATGAGTCAAGAAAAAGGCACACAAAATACATGAAATAGAAAACATATTTAAAAACTACACATATGAGATTTATTTTACATTTACCACCTCCTTGGTCGCTGAACCTCTTATCACATTTATCAGTTTCTGAGATCAAGTGGCAAATATCCACAAAAAAAATCAGTTATAATACAGGCATCTCTAAAGCCTAGATTTAAAAATACACGAAAATGGGACTCCATTGGTTTATATATAATAAAAAAAGTACAATAAATCTCTAATAGCAAGTTTTTAGTTTCCTGAACTATTGTTATATTATTGACATGTTACCAGTGGATATATTATCAAATATATTGATCTCAGATATTATGAATGATGGTGTTTTAATATTTTTAGCCAGAAGAAAATACATTAAAATTTATTTCACACGGTATAATACTTCTTGAGTTGGTCACTTAAATTCTTACTAAAATAATCAGCTTTATAAAAGTATCAAACTTCCAGAAGAGTAAGTATATGGACTTTTTAGTCTAGGTTAGAAAAAAGTATTTTAAGGTTTTAATAAAAGAAAAACCCCAAATTTGTTTATCATTCTCAGAAACTGAAACAGTTTTTTTAAAGTAAACTTATTTATTCAGCATTATACAGAAAAATGGCATCAGAGTGATGGGCAGAGACATGGAGGCCGTGCCTGGGAGGCGGGCTCAGCCACGTGCCTGTGTCCTCACTGTCACCTCGCCTGCCAGCACCCGCTCCTCCCCTCCTCCCGCCACAAGAACCACGTCAGTGTTTACAATAGTGTCTCTAAATATATGACACCGATGCTATAAAAATAAGTAAGTGTCTGAAAAACAACCACAGGCTTGAACGGGAACATAGGGTACTTGGGGTTTCAAGGCTCTTCCTGCGGAAGGAGCTTCCACTTCACGGAGGAGTGACGTTCCTCGTTTAAGTCATGCAGCTCCTGCTCCTTGGAGAGCTCCAGGAAAACCTGAAAGGGGGCCAGAAATAAAGAGACAAAGGTGGCACACTGCCCCCTGTGGCTCCACGTGAGGGCAGCGCATGTGCACGTGTTACACACACATTCCACGGAGGCCGTAAAATCCCTAAAGCGGACGCACCTGCTCCAGGGTGGACTGCGAGAGGCTGTACTCCTCCAGGTCGAAGCTCTGCTTCACTGCAGAAGGATGGCCGTGCATTAGCGACTCATATATCTTTATATCCAGGTGGTCTTACCAGTCAGCATACAATATAAATACATTAAAAAAACTTAAACGAAAAGGTTAAGATAATTATCATTTATGGTTTAAGCACAGCTCTCAGTTAAAAATACACGGGGGGTGGTGAGGAGGGTGTAGCTCAGTGGTAGAGCACATGCTTAGCATGCACAAGGTCCTGGGTTCAATCTCCAGTACCTCCGTTTAAAAAAATGCTGTATTTCTAAAAAAAAAAAAAACAGCTATGCACTTACCTAGATGGGGGGGGGCGCTGTCATGCCAGTATGTTGCACAGTTATTGAGATGTACATTTAAGGGAGAAATGTTGCCAAGAAGGCTCCCTTCCCCGCACATGAGCCAGGAAGGAGCCAAGAGGTGGAAGGAAGACACATTTTGAAAAGGGTCGTATCAGACACTTACAGAGGATGTTTGTGGTTTCCTAGGGAAACCAATGCCCTTACAGGCCTCATGTCAGAAAGCATGGCAGCTTGCCCCAGATTGGATTCTAAACACTTCTCATTGACCAAAATAGACTGAGAAGGGTCATCAGAGCCCGGAGAGGTGCCCAGCTGACTGGAAACACATCACCGACTGGACCAGGCCAGTACTGGCCATGGTGCCAATCACAGGAGAGCTGAGCGACCACATGGCCCAGAATGCTGGGGTGCTCAGCTCCGAGACTGGAAAGAGGAGGCCTCGCGGACCACGGATGCTGTGCACAGGAGTAAGAGGAGTCTTCTGGAACCAGGAGATTCAAATCTCTTCCTCAGGGAGGGGACAAGCAAGCAGAGGTGATCTCTGCGCAGTGACAATGAAAAGAGCAGAGGGAGGGATTCAGGCTAGCATGGTTCAGAGCAGCACAGCTAACGGACTCGGATGGTGAGGGAAGCATGACCCTGGTGGCGACAGGTGCAGTGTGGTCAGCTTTAAAGTGCGACAGATGCAAGAAGACCATCTTAATGACCAGAAAAGTGGTCAATTTCTCACTATACAGCCTAAGGCAATAAAATAATATGCAAATCCACAAAAAATTTAATTTTAAATATATATATGCATCAATGTCCCAAAAGGAAGTATTCGCCTTAAATGCACATATAACTCAGTTTTGACTTGGGTTGTATCATTTTATAAATATACAAAAACATGTGGGAACACCCACAAAGCAAAGGTAAAAATCACTCCATTAACCCTCAAACACACACACAGGCTCCCCCTCCCCCCGATCTAAAATTCAGTTTGAGAGCTTAACTGTTACATTGAACACATCACATCACATCCCACTTTCTGTCATGCTGATAAATTATTTTATGATTTGGAATGATCTGCTTTCCAGGATCTTATTTCAAAGCGTATAGCTCTTACCCTTCTCTAATTTGAAGAAAGCTTGGGCTAGAGGTCGTACATCTTCCACTGGCAACTTGTAGACCATCAGAGACGGGAACCTGGGAGGAGAGGACGGGAGAGTGAGGCTCATGCCCCTGTGGCAGTGGAAACCAACCGCAGCCATCACTCTGGTGTAGGGGAAATGAATGAGTGAATGAATGAATGAGGGTGACTCCATAGTAGTAAAAAAGAAGCAGATTACGAGGAGAGCTGGGAGACAGGAGAGTAAGACTCAGATCATTTAGGGTCCTTGTCTCTTTGGATGGAGACCAACAGGTCCAAGTGCAAATGAAATGCCAAGGTTTGCCAAAATCACCCTCCACCTACTTTTCTAAGTTGAACACTTGCTGCTTGACTTCATCTTCCATCCAGGCACTGCCATGACTTGGGAGGAAATCTAGGTCTACCCTCCAGAGAATTCATGCCTCCTCTCCCACCTCCCCCCGTTCTACGCACACTGCTTTCCTAACTTCTCCCACCTCCCCCCGTTCTACGCACACTGCTTTCCTAACTTAGGATGGTATAACTGAGCCTCTGGTTAGGAGACTAGAAATCTCCAGGAGTTCAGCACCAAATAATGTTCAGCAAAACAAATTTTAAAACATAATGTGTTTCTCAGAGAGATGTTTATCTTCCTGTCATTTGAAAATCAGGGAGATTTAGATTTAATTTCATAAGATACTACTTTGTGTATTTATGGGGCTACAGTTCTCATCCATCTCATTCATTCCCTGCCCCTGTACCTTTATGAAATATTTAAAATATTTCTGTTCAGTTATGGGCTGCACATTGTGTCACAGCACTGCTTTGATATTTATACTCCACTGTAGAAATATATTTTTACACCTTGTTATTATGTCTTATTTCTCTTTACTGTTTTCTCCCCCAACTCCCAAATCACCTGTCTTCTGCAGTGAATTCTAGGTGTTAAAAATGACCCTACGTATGGATATGTATGGCTGAAACATTATGCTGTACATCAGAAATTAACACATTGTTGTAAACTGAACGTACTTCAATTTAAAAAAACCCTAAAGGTAATCTTTGATTTTTACTGTGTTGCTCTCATGAGAATTGTGCCGTTACCAGACCTTATATAAAATTGGAAATGTTAATCGACTGGAAATAAAATAATCAGCTTTACATCTTACTTCTGCCACTTGTTAGCTCTCTCATGTGATCTAACCTGTCTATCAACTTCCTAGTCTTAAAAATAATCCATTCCATTTGTTAGGGTTCTTGTAAAAGCTAGAGTCTCGCAATGCTTTTTTGTGAAATTTCACTTTTCACTGGAATAACAGTGTCTACTTTGGAAAGTCTTGGTGTGGATTAAATGCGATGACACAAGACCAGGGCAGTGCCTGGCGCACAGTAGGACCACAACACAGGCTATATCAGCTTTCACATCAGCTCTCTCTTCTCTAGTCTACTTCCTGCAGCATATCCAACAGATCATTTCTTTCTTTTAGGTTTCCTTTCAGGCTAACGGTGGACTGAAATAACTACAGATCAACGAAACTGACAGGGAAAAGGGGACATGTGGTGTCGGATCAAAACCGGCAACCATTGTTACCTTTCCTGCCGCGCAGCCTGGGGGAAAAGCCTTAGAATTTCACTGTGGAGGGCCTCCTCTTGAGTGGGGGTCTTCACCTTCATCTCTAGCAGGTAATCCTTGCCATATTTGTTCTTTAGGTGCTGGATGGAACCAATACACCTGGGGGTAAGAGGAGGAAGAAACAGACATAGACTGCCATGTTGGAGACTTTGCACTCGCTGCTGGGGTCGTCTCAGGATCCCCCTGGTTAGACTCAGATGCAGTAGCCCCAGCTGTTCACAGCGATCACTCTCTGTCCACGGACTCTTCCAGCTGCGCCCCTGGGGACCAAGCGTGGGCTGGGACGGGCACCCACCTCAGCCTTCCGGACACCATGATGGCCACGCGGTCACAGATGGCCTCGGCCTCTGCCATGTACTGGGTGGTCAGGAGGGCGCCCCTCTCCGTGTTTCTAAAGGTGGCCCGGATCGCCTGCCTAAATTGGCAAGAGAGTATTTGCAGTCAAGGAAGTCTTCTCATTAATCCAAAGCGGACAGCATGACTGTGAACGTGCAGCAGCAGGAGAGTAAGCAGGGGAGGACTCTGAGAGGGCGAGTGGGACGGGGGCCGGCAAGCCAGGTGCGAGCAGGGAGCCGGGGGCACTGGAAGAGGCGCCTTTACAGGAGGCAGGACTTGTGACTAGGGTGTGTCAGGAGAGGAAGGCTGAACAGGAGGTAACTGGTGAAAAGGCTGTGATAAGGGGAACAGCGTGACACAGGATTCAACGACAGAAGTGTCATAACCTCGGGAAGAAAATAAAGGCACAAAAACATCCAGGACAACACGCAGAATCCGCCCCCTGCACCGTCTTTACTACCGGACGGGAGTGACCGTTCTCAGGGGAAGCGCTGGTCGCCGTGTGGCCGGCACAGAGGTGCACGGCAGCCCGAGGCCAGTCCGGCGGCTGTAGCGCCCGCTCAGTGCACTCGGGCCCTGACAATGCTTACTTTCCCTTCGGTGAGAAGTGGGTGGGAAGCAGTATCGGGGAACGACCTTCCTTTCTGTGTGTGTGTGTGTGTGTGTGTGTGTGCAGAGTATTGGTTTTACTAATGCTATTAAGAGTTTTTTCCTTGTCCACATTAAAGACAGTTTAAGGGACAATTTTTACAGGAGTAAGACAATTCAAAGATTTCCCGCAGGGCCTCTGCGCGGGCCGTGACCGGGGAGCGCCCCTCACCACATCTGCAGCTGCCCCTCGGGGTCCATCCCCGTGGACGGCTCGTCCAGAAGCACCACCGACGGGTTTCCCAGGAGGCTCAGCGCGAAGCACAGCTGGAAGGAGAGGAACCGCGTCTGGCACCGACCTGGGGGTGCGCAGAGGAGCACCCCGCCCCGCCCCTACCTTTCGCTTTCCTCCCTCGGATAAAGCCTTCACGGGGAGCTTCAGCTGCTCCTGCAGCTTGAGCGCATCCACCAGCCTGAAGGAGACAGAGTGTTACAGGCTTCTAGATAACAAGGAATGTTGATGGGAGAAGGGCCAGGCGGGACATGCGTGGGGACCAGAGCTCAGAAATGCGGTTGTGAAAATGATACCCAGTCATCTCACACTGGCTGATCCCCTGAAAAAACAGCCTTTCTTTTAAAAAGAAAATGTAGGCACATTTCAGGATATCCAGATAGCTGCCCTATGATAAACAGTTTATATTTAAATATTAGTATTGTTGATAAATTCTACCAATGGTAAGTTTTTTCTTTCCATATTTAATGTGAGGGAAAAAAATAACACTTTGAAATCTAGGAAACCAGTTTCTAGTTGGAAATCTACCCATTGTGGCCCAGGTCTGCGTTCAGAGCCCCTGCCCTGAGCTTCCATGAAGGCCGGCCCTCCCAGCCGTCTCCCCATCCCCTCAGGGGAGAACAGATGTGTCTCCCCCGTGTACCGTGTGACGGCGGCCATGGCATCTGCTTTCCTCAGCCCTTTCACGGCGGCGAACACCTCCAGGTGCTCCTGCACCGTCAGGCTGGGCCACAGCGCGTTCTCCTGGGGACAGTAGCCCAGGAACCCCAGGGCGTCCCCTCCGCCGCGCCCTTTCAGTAGCACCTGCAGAGGAAAGTCCCCTCTCAGAGCCTGTGCTCTGGCTTTGTTTTCACCTCCTGCATCTTTCTCCTTACACACCTACAAAAGCTAGAGCATCTCTAGGTCCTGACTGAATTTAATCATCTGTAATCGTTTTGCATTGGAGGAAGGTTGTCAGAGAAGGAAACATGAAAACGGTATGCACAACCTAATCTAAGCTGAAAAGTCAAATGTCTCACAAATGTGATGTCTGACCATCACAGCCAACAGTTTACACACATCACTGTCAGAAAGGAGTATATTGATTTAATTACTCGCACTGAATTTCACTCATCGGTCAAACGTGTTTTGAGAACCGCCTGTGTGACAAATGCTGTGCTGCCTGCTTTGGATACAGTGAGAAATGGAATAGGCAGCATGCTGTTAAGGTGGAGTTTTCATTCCACGGAGCGTACCAGGCAATAAACAAATAGAGAAATGAGTACACAGAATACAGAGGGATCATAACAAAAATGGAAATATTTGGAGGCTGGGTTGCAGAATAACAGGGGAAGTGAATCAGAGACAGCCGGTCTGCTGAGCGGCCATTTCAGCAGCAGAGCAAGAGGGCACCTGCCATGGAAAAGCCCAGAGGAAAGGAATTTGGGGCAAAAAAACCTGAGACAAGCCCGGGGGAGGGACGGAGAGCCATGGTTCTCAGACACAAGGCAGAGGCAGGCGGGCCTGCAGCAGAGTGAGGAAGGGGAGGAGGACGGATCAGGGGACTTGGAAGTCAGTTCCTGCAGCCGCCTGAGTTCTCCATGGGGACGTTTCCTTCCAATCGCAGGGCAGTGAGAGGTTGTTGAAAGGATTTAAGCAGGAGAAAGACATGGTTTATAGAGCGCACACCAGCTGATCTGATTAAAGTTGATTTCATGACACCCAAGTCGCTGGCTTTATAATTCAGATCTCACCTTTTAGAACATTTCATTCCGATACGCCATTGCACAGCTACCTCCTTTTTGCCCATGCTTGATGAGACGTGAAATCCTGAGTTAGGGTCCTGGCGGGGACTGCGCTGGAGGGCAGGCCCAGCTGAAGCAGCAGCCCCCTTCACGAGGCCCCGCTTTCCCCTTGGCTTCATAGGGACAGTGAACATCTGCCTTCCCCCCTCTCTCTAGTGGGATATTTGCCAGTCATGTTCCTGGGGTCTTCTCCCTTTGGAGCTCAACCACCAACTACCTTCCACAGTCGTTCCACAGACCTCTGCCCTGGAGTCTGCTCTCCGCCAACGCTGGACACATTTTTCAGAGGAGTTCTTACAGTTTCCTATCTTCTGCCATAGAATTTGGGGGAAAATGCTTTCTCTATATTTTATGTTTTCTCTCTCTTTGATAAGAGAACTCTTTTTCAGTTTGTCTGGTCACCTTATACAATTTAAATTGCATGTACAATTCAAGTTGAGCCATTCCTTGAAAACACTCCCAAGGAAGAATATATTTGTATAAAAATATATGTGCCAGTAGCCAAACACTTTGTGAAGGACAAAGAATATAATTGCTTAATAAGGTTTTTTTTTAACTTTAAAATTCAAGATTAAAGCATGATGTGCTGGGCAGACAATGCTCACTGACGGTGTAAATCCATGTGTTTATGGTATATAAATAGACTTTGTGTGAAACCTGATATTGAGTTCTGATCTGATACTGGACATTCCCTCTAAATGTCTATGAAGGCATGAAGAATTGTCTCCTTTTAGTGATTAATTTTTGCGTGTTTTAATGTGTTAATTTGTGAATGTATTATTCTGCCACGTTAATCACTAATGACCGAATGGCATTTAGCTGTTTAAAAAGTTTGGACATCTGGTAAATGTATTTTGTGTACCACTATATAATATATTTTGCACATAATTCACCTACCTGTCCAGCAGTTGGTTTTGTGTCTCCAGTTATCACTTTAATGGATGTACTTTTACCAGCTCCATTGTGTCCCAATAATCCTAAAACCTCACCTGAAAAAAAAATAGTTACATTTAATATTAATTGATTTTAATAGTAAAACTGAGAATAAAGGCTAGTCTGAAGTCTTGCTATGTGACAAGCGTTGTGCTATGTGCTTTGTACACAGAATCTCATATAACTGTCACAACCCCCCTGAGAGGTTGTTATCATGATCCTTTCTTACATACTGGGGAACAGAAGCTTCTAAGGATGAGGTTAGTTGCCTAAAGTCACACTGAAGGGAAGTGGAAAAGCCACTCCTGGAAGCCAGATGCGTCAGACTGTTTCCTGTGGTCCTAAGCCCCGTATGATAATGACACAAAGCGAGGCCACCTCACCTTGCCGGTCAAGCCTTCAGAATGTGCTGGCACATCCCCAGTTAGTTCTCGTGTGAAAAGTAATGAACATCAGGAAATCAATCGTGTTCATTAAATAGAAATGTCATGGTTTCAGTGGTTCATTTTAATGCAACGCTGATGGTTTCCATGTAGATGCGACTAGGTCCCTCTCTGGGGGGGGGTGAGTTAATTAATTTAACTGAGAAATGAGACATGTAAAAGGAGCTGTCACGGTCACCCTGCCGATGGGCCTGTGTGCAAACCAAGAGGTGGTGCCCAAAGATGCTCATCAGGAACCATGAAGCTCTGGGAGGGCCCTGAGCCAAGACTGGAAAAGCCACTGTGTCTAACCTTTCCTAACACAGAAAGAGATGTTTCTTGTGGCTGTCTTCTTCTTCCTCTTGACAAAGCAGTGTTTCCTCTTCCCTGCATATTCCTTGCGTAGACAGCTGGCGATAATGACAGGTTTCTGTAAAAGACAGTTACATCATGTCATCAGACCTTAATTCTCTCCAATAACTTTGAGAACACTCTGTCCTCCCATGAGGCTGGCCCCTCACTGCACACACCGGGCATCAAAGAAGAACCTCTATTGGGCGACGTGTTTATTGGCCACTCCCATCCAAGCGCTTCTTGCTGGAGAGAAGAGACCGTCGTTTTCCTCTCCTATAAAGGCAGTTACTCAGGAGCACACTGTTTTGTGTGGCCGGCCCGTCTCTCAGAACAGGAGCAAAGGGACCGGGAGAAGCACCGGATCATCTTCCGCGTGCTGTGGACCAGACTTTGCCCTGAACTTTGAACAGTGTGCACTTTCTCCAAGAGCAGTGGTCACTTTGTTCAGTTTCTAAAATTCACAAGTCTTTTCTTGGCTTTTGCAATTTCAATGGCACCCCTCTTTTTTTCTTTCTTCCTTCTATTTATTTTAACAGACCAAGAGAACTAACATGACTTTTTGTCTGCTCCTTTTGTTGTCAAAAGGGTGGCTACCTATTAAAATAAAGTAGTGATCCTCATTTGTACGGATTAGAGAAACTCAGAAACGTTTGAGAATTGGACTTGTGGACCAGCCACTTTAACTGACCAACGCTGGTGTTAGCTGAGGCAATAGCTTCCTCGTGTGTTTTACCTCGTCCAAGTCTGTGGAGTTCAGAGCAACTGCTGTTCTCACTCTTTCCAGCTGCACATCCTCATCTTCCCCTTCTGGCTCTTCTGGATTTGGACACGCATCCCAGCTTCTTGGTGAAATTCTAGAGTCAAAGCCATCCATTGATCATTGACTTTGCATTTTCGTCTTTGTGTCAAGAATAACTGCATCCTTTAAATCTCACACTTGAGTAGATTGAGTGATTAAAAACCATCATTGCAGCGAACCCTCCTCCCTTCCCAACCTCCTTCTTCGGTAAATGGTTCTGCTTTATTTAGTGACCATCACTTACATATATTTTGTTCAACTTATCTACAGAGACTTTTTTTTTCAAAATCAATGGGTAACTTAGTAGCTATTATCTGACCAAGAGCCTTTATTTCATAGCTTAGTGAAGTAATTTGGGGGGGGCACCCTAGCTTTAACCCCAACATGTTGGCTTTATTATATTTTTGTGGAGAGAATGGGCCTAGAATATTTGAAATCAAGATGGTCTCAGAAAACACAAGTTAGACACTTGTGCTCCTATTAAGCCTGGCCATTTATTTGAAATACGGGTCACACTCACTCTCTCTTCCATTCTAAGTCTGGTCCCTGATACCTATAACATAACTCGTTCTACCTTCTCTTCCCTTGTCCTTATCCCCCATTCGGACCTTAGAAGACTTCTTAAAGGTCTTCTTTCATCTTAGAGGTCATGCAACCATCTGTAATAGTTAAAACTGATGTGCTATGGGAGACGCAGGAGTAAGATGCTCATGGTTTCATCCTTGCATGGTGCAAAAAAAAGAAAAAAGTCTCCGCTTTTAAGTCCCATTAAAAACTGAAAGTCTATGATCTCCCAGTTGGGTTTCTTACCACCACAGGACAGAAGCACAGTCACTGCTGTCTTTGGCCTTTTCATCATGTTATTCTTCCCTCCTGGATTAGCAATATCTCTTCGACTGTCAGTGTATTCACATTGATTGCTCTTTAAACTGAACTGGCTGCATGTAACTTTCCCTAGTGCTCCACTGCACACGGTGTCAGACAGAGCCCTTAACAGTCAATGTTTCAGGACTGTTTCCTCCACTATTTGTAATCTTCTTTGATTTAGGTACCTAGATCTCTGCTATTAATATCAACATATGGTTCCTACCCCAGCCTATCCTAGAGCACGTGGTACCTCTCTGTTAATGGATTAGTTTATGTGTGAAAAAGTATTTTAAAATATCGATCACTGAGATAAAAACAGAATCTAATCTGATTTCTCCCAACCTAAAGAAGGGATCCTTTCTCATTGATCTCTTTCCAAACTTCCATTCCAGACATCGAAGAATAAAAAGAAAGATGATAAAATGAAGGAAAGGCTAGGAACAAAGAGAGAGACACATAGTTAGAAACACTAAAAGGAAACTGTCTAAGGTCAAAAGTGAAGTAGGAATAATTGGACGTCTACAAAGATATATTTGGCAAAATCATTACAAACTTCCAATAATCTAGTCGTCAAATTATGAAGCTATCAAATTCATTGTCAAATCCTGTTTACAGAAACATTGGAAGCAAATATAATCATGTGAAACATTACTTTGTGCCATTTCCCATAATAGTTACAAACTGTTCTTAAAAGTGGGAAGATTATTATCTGATCAACTGACCTTTACAAAAACGTTTTCCATATTTTATAAATATCCCCATGGGCTATAGAGAGCTATGCATTCACCTTAATAAAAAGCTTCACAGTGTGTACAGGAATTAAAATGGTTGAGTATAGTGAAAAGACACAATTATTGTTAAAGAAGGGTGTGTTCTTACAATTAAGAATACCAAGAATGCCTCTATACTTCCTGGTTCTTCCTCAGAGATATAAAATGTGAAAAGCTGCAAAAGGAAAGACAGTGGTTCAACAGGCAGTTATCTTGTTTCATGAATTTTATCCACATAAATGTTTACTGGTCTACAGAATGGCCCTACCAACAGGTCCCCTGATTTCACCACGAGTATCAGACAAGGGTCCATTCCAAGCTGCACAGCGAGGGGGTATCATCTTTCCTCCCAAAGTCTACGAGACCCTGTGCTTTTATTTATTTAAATAAATTTAATGATACATTAATTAATTTATTATATTTTAAATTAATACATTTCTTGTAAATTTTTATTTATTTATTTATTTACATGAAGCAATCGATTTTAGCCATTATTCATCCCCTGTGGGAGCGCTGTGAGGCTCTGTGCTAGCCCCCTTCCCCCCCGTACTAAGAGGGAGACAGGGTTCACCCTTGTCGCCCAGGGCTTCACACATCTTCCCCGGTGCCCATTATTACTTTCATAGGATCCCTTCTTCCTTTCTCCCCTCCCGTGGATGCCTCTGCACCCATGCATTGTACCCTCCTTCCTTTTGTAGAAATATAGGTATCAGTCAGCTGGGAAGAAAAGGCCTTTTCTTCATACTGAGCGCTTCTCTGGAATCTTGGAAGCCCGAAGATTAGGGGCATTTCATCGGCCTTTTTCTAAAGCTGAGCGAGCCCAGGGGGAGGTAAGGCCCAGAAT
The DNA here is from genome assembly GCF_048564905.1 of Vicugna pacos. Classification (NCBI taxonomy): domain Eukaryota; kingdom Metazoa; phylum Chordata; class Mammalia; order Artiodactyla; family Camelidae; genus Vicugna; species Vicugna pacos. The sequence goes on from NC_133002.1 coordinate 53,170,016, forward strand.
GAGTGTAAGGGCTGCTCTACTCCTCACCACCCATGGCCCCGCCTCCCTACACCTAAACCCCAAAGCCACGTTTTCTATTACGGCTGAGCTGAGCACAGTTTCCTATTGGGGAGAAATTCAACAAGCATCCACGAAGCAGGAGTCTTCATAAGCCACGTGCCTTCAACCTGCTGTAGAGCCCCAGGCCTAAGCAAAGCTTTCACCACTGGTCGCGGATTCCAGAGCATGGGGACAGATGGGCACTACTTACGTGGAAAGATAAGAACTCACAGCCAATTAATGTGGCGGGTGGTATTAAAAAGGTGACAGCATACAGAACACCGTGCCCAGAGTTATCCAGCAGAAATCCAATCACAGCCAAGATGGTGACCTATAGAAAATGCAAGCATGCATGTTAACCCCTCTGAATTTCCATTTATGTTCAGCAGAGATGATCATCTTGGAGATATTTCCAGTTTCAACTCCAGCCTCAAAAACCAAGTGGAAATTAGCATATCTTCACTGACATTTTCTCTTAGTGACTTAGCCAAATTCCTATGGCCTGGAGTAGACATCATTGGATAGAATAACCTAGGGATCTGATACAGAGAATATTCTAATTATAGAAGGGGAAAAAGTTGGCATATATATTTTTTTGACATAGAATTCAGAATATTAAATAAGCAATGATCATGGCGAAAAATTGAAAATGATATATAATAGGAATAAAGCAACAACAGCCAGCAATGAAGGAGGATTTTTGTTAACCATACCAACGGAGAAATAGAAGCATTTAACAACTCGGAGTAGCTTAAGTGGAAGTACTGAAATACAAAATTCAGGACTAAGAGAAAGTTCTAGATGTACCTGAAGCTCTCAGACTTTTAAGCCACTGAAATGACTTCCTAAAAGTTGCACTTGTAATTTCTCTGTATTACAAGCCATAATCTTTGTTGCTTGCAGAATATTCTTCCTAGAAGTGTGCCTCTGAGCATATTTCTTTTCTGTACCATAAGCTTTATGGCTCCCCACATCCAGCAGAATAACTAGTTGAGCACATTGCTGAAGGCCAGCAATGGTGTCAAACATCCTTTTTTTTTTTTTTTTACCATAAGCAGACCTTGTTTTCCATCCATGTCCATGCTAGATTATCATTAGTTCCTAAAAATAAACCTGGACTTTTTCCCCTCTGCATTTCTGTTCATCCATTATCTCCATTCATCCATTATTTCCTATTTGCATCATCATCTTTCTTCTCTGGCTTTTGAAATCTTACTCTTTTGCAGGTTTCACTTCCTAAAGGAAATCTCTTTTTTCATTTTCATAAATGAATCTCTCTCTTCTCTGCCTTTCATACACCGCTGTATCACTCAGCAGTATAACAGACTTTTTGAAGATGGAGGATACCCCAACAATCTTTTCTGTATCACTGTGTTTTAATAAGTTATCTGTTTACCTTCTGGGCTCTGCCTTTCAAGGTTGAAACGTTTATATTTTCCTCCATTGTCAGTCATAGTTTGTGACACATGGAAGCCACCAAATGTTTGTTGAATTAATAATTTACTTTTTGGCATTTTGAAGTGACAGGAAGTTATAACAGATTATAATCATAAATTATACATATTTCCCTTCTAATTTAGATAAAATCAGCATTGCTTTGTGGAAACAATTCTCAGTAGTTTGGAGAAGTAGTTTCTAGCTTCACTTTGCTAGTAACAGTATTTGTAATCTTGTATAACTCTGTAGAGGTCTTTGAGTTTATTTCCTTTTTGAAAGAAAAGAAAAGAAAAGAAAAGAAAGAAAGAAAGAAAGAAAGAAAGGGAGGGAGGGAAAGGAACAAAGGAAGAAAGGAAGAAAGAAAGAAAGAGAGAGGAAGGAAGGAAGAAAAAGAAAGAAAGAGAAAGAAAGAAAGAAAGAAAGAAAGAAAGAAAGAAAGAAAGAAAGAAAGAAAGAAAGAAAGAAAGAAAGAAAAAGAAAGAAAGAAAGAAAAGGAGGAGGGAAGGAAGGAAGAAAGAAAGAGAAAGAGAGACAGAAAGAGAGAGAAGGAAAGAAAGAGAGAGAGAAAGAAAGAAAGATATAGATGGTTTCCATGTGTCCTTCTAATAAATATTTTATGATTCTGGAAACACTGGGCTACATTTAAAGAACTGCAAGGGTAAGAATAGGAGGAGAAAAAGATGCAGATTTTCAACAGTGTCCATGTAGAAGTCTAACTTATAATATTTTAGACTGTAATATTAATTTATCATTCTGTCAAGGGCAAATTTTACAGTATTATCTCAGAATTGTATATTGAATATATAAAATAAATGTTCCCAAGAAACAAACTTACAATGTAGAAGCAAAAGGACCAAATGCCACTATTTTTTCTCCCCTTGCGAAAAATGAACGAAATCACATACATCAAAAAGATAAGTGACGTGGCGTAACCAATAGCACACGGGATCTGAAACCAACAGGAATGTTAGGTTTAGTTAAAAACAAAGCAATCTAGGGCAACATTTAGGGTCTAAAACACATCACAACACAGGGTTCTACATTTATTACAAGGTGAATATCAATGGAAACTATTTGCATCTTCAGATTTTCCAAGTAAATCACCCCATGAGATTTCCTTTGCAAATATTGTCACTTACTTGTATGATCTGATCTACCGTTTTAAATATAGAGTCTTGGAGGTTTAAGCCGTGGTCCATTAAGTACATAAACAGGAAGATGAGGCAGTACACTGGGACATCCACCAGCGCCTGCCCAAACCAGTACGCGGAAGGGAAGAGCCCCGACGTCCGCAGCTGGGACCGAACCTTGTTCTGAGGAGGAGACAGCGAAGACACAAAGGGGTATTTCAATGTGAGGTTTAAGGATGTGGATTACATAAGGAAATATTCAAATAAATTCTTTATATGTAATAATTCTGTATCATGGCTACGAATGTTACCCGGACTAAGGATTAGGAATAGTTCAAAACATAAATGATCAGTTTGCTGCTTTAATTAACAACGACGTTCATCACACACCTGTAGAGATAAAGACCTCAGAATAATCAAGGGATTAACGCTGCAGTAAACAGAACAGCGATTAATGACTTATGAGGCCTAGGGAGTGGGGTGGGATGGCTGATCTAAGCAGCTGACTTCCCATCAGAATGATTCTGCTTTGGCCCAATATGAAGCGCTCTCTCTCTCTTTTCCTCTCTACTACAGACTATATATACATGTTACAGAATATATATATCTATAGTATATATCATAAATATATAATATGTTAAATATACTTTATAAATTATTTTTATGTTAAAATTTATAGATTATGAATATGTATAATTGCTTTATCCTTTCAATCTAAGTAAATGATGCATTCGTTTTACCATAGCACATATCCAAATATTTAATACCCACCCAAATATTTATGTATATGTACGTAAGCACAAATACACTTAAAAATATAAATGCGTTTTGTATTTCTTGTCATTCTCTGAGTAAACATACTAAATTACGTTCAAAACTACTTACTCAGTCATGCGGTTTTGGGCCCAAATTATATATTAAACCATTCTGATCATTTTGAATATATAGATACGTTCTTTAAAATATACTTAAATTCATTTGTTGATGGGCTCTGATTAACCAAATGATGCTCCTGTCTGAGATGTAATCTGACCCAGGGATTCAAATCAGCATCTCCCAGCACAGGCCCATTCAGGTAGTAAAACTGATAAGGATTTAGTGATTGACTGGACATGTGTGTGGGTGAAGCTATGATTGAAAGGCTGAAGAAAGGTTTCAGGTTCCCACCAGGACAACCGAGGGCACGGTGCCCCATTTAGAAAATACTGAAGGGGGAGCATGTGTAAGAATACTGTATATTCAGTTTAGGAGGCATGGCATGCGAGAGTCTTGCAGAGGAAATGCAGAGAAAGCAATTTGGATCAGCCTGGGAGGTGAAATTAGAAATCAGAGACCTGGGCTAGAGTCAAATCCATGAGTGACCAGTAGGGAGAGGGGATTTTAAGCCCAAAGCTTTGACAAGCTTGCCTAGGAGAGAGTGACATCTAACACGAAAAGAGAGCTGAGGGTTGAGAGGCGACTCGGAGGAATAAGAAACCTCAAAGGAGACAGAGAGAGTTGCCGAAGTGTTGGGAGAATCGTGGTGAAATTGTGGCATCACACAGGCCAGAGAAAGAAAGTATTCATGTTTCCTATGGGAGAAGTTTTTAAGTTTGGATTATGCTAACACCAGCATCGCTGACAGTTACATCGGGAAGGCAAACGGAAATTACCGAGATTCCTGGAGGATCCACACTACAAATAGAACATTACACAGACAGTGCTCTCTTCCCACGGGCAAGAGAATTACTTTGGAGAAGGAGGAAGTGAAACAAATGAAGATGGTGCTGAGTAAACAGAGATGTTTGTGCGAGGTTTCACAGATTTGGGGTAATAAAGCTAGAAAAATGGAGCCAGGAAAGGCTATCCTACTGAAATTTGTGGGTAAGGCTAATGTGAGTTGGCCTGGGCTGATCAGTCTTAGAAATTCACCGCCCTAGGAGTACCACTGTCTCGCTGCAGAACGGCTGAGTCAGAATTTTCATTCTAACAAGGTTCTCTGATAATTTATAGACAAGTTAAAGATTCATTCGGATGAATAAAAGAGTGCCCGTGAATGAAAATTTATAAATAGACTGTCAGTTAAATGTTGGAATTTTCCTTTTATCTCTCCAAATTCTCGGGTTTTAAAAATGTCACTTCCTTTTCTTTCAACAATCTCTTTTTACTTAACTTCCTCGAAATGTAATTGTCAAACAAAAAAAGTGCCCGTATGAAGTAGACAGTTGTATGAGGATTGATGCACGCAGGTATTTCTGTGCCACAATCATAATTAAGGTGCAGAACATTTCCATCGCACCCCAAAATTTCCTGTGTTGTTTTGCAGTCAATAGCATTTATCATTGGTTATAAGAAACCGCAGGTCTGCTTTCTGTTCCTATGGATTACTTTTACCTTTCTGAGAATTTCCTATAAATGAAATCACTTGGTATTTACTCTTTTGTGTCTGTCTTTACTCCCTCAGTGTAATGGTTGTGAGTCTCATTCATGCTAATGTGTTTATTAGTTATTCTCCCTTTTGTATTGCTGAGTAATATTCCATTGTATGGCTATTCCAGAATTCATCAATTCACAACTTAATGGACACTTGAGTTCTTAGAACATTAATGCACAATTCTGTATGGGGAAAGATGTTTTCTTTTCTCTTGGGTAAACATTTAGGACAGGAATTGCTGGGTCATACAATAAGTGTGCTTTTAACTTTATAAGAAAGAGCCAAATTGTTTTGCAAAGTGATCGTGCAATTTACACTCCCACCAGCAATGCATGAGGGTTCCAGTTTCCCTACATCCTCACAAACTCTTCACATTGTCAGTCATTTTATTATTCATTTTACTTGCTATATAGACATAGCTCATTGGGGTCATTTTCCTGATGTACGCATAGTATTAGCCAACTTTTCACAAGAGGGTTTTCCTTCTGTACATCTCCAGTGAAGTATCTGCTCAAATATTTCTCCCACCTTTAATTAAGCTATCTTCTGCTACTGAGGTGTAAGAATTCCTTACATTCTTGAAACAGATCTTTTGTTAGACATGCGTGTATTGTGAATATTTTTCTTCCAACTTCGTTTTTCTTTTTCAAAGTGATTTTGACTATCCTAGATTCTTTGCATAGCCACATGAATTTTAGATTCAACCTCTGTAATTTACTTATTTACCTATACATTTCCATTTCCATTTGTGAAACTTCCTTTTATTTGTATAATTTAGGATTCATGGCTGGATTGCCTGCTCAGTGAAGGATACGTAAAGAGCCTCATGAGAAATCCTGTAATTACATTACCTTCAACTTCTAATCACACAAAGTAGTGGCAGTTTCAGTCACCCTCTGTTACCTTGTAATCGTCAATGCTGCTCATGGCGATGTAAGGGGCACAGCAGGACGACAAGGTCAACCAGAACGGGGCGTAGCCCAGGAAATCCAGCGGATTATTCTGTTCCTCCTGCAAATGCAAAGAATACAATGAACTGAGTGAACAAATTCAAAATACATTTTCTGGAGTACATCTTAAAAAACATTAAACGGATTATATATAACCCTGCCTTGGACCCCTCTTGAGTCTCCCAAATGTATCCACCCAGTTTTGAAGCTTGACTTTTGGCTTTATACCCACATTTATGGAAAAGGAAAGTGATTCAAAGAAGGTAAATGAATTGCTAATACCATACAGCTGAAAAGTAGTAAGATTAACATTTTTCATTTTCTTACTTTGTGATTCTAAAAATTTATTCCGATGCGAAATAATACATAATGAGAATTCACAGCTGAAACATTCCATTTCCTAACTGATCTTTAATTATTTTGAATGTGACAGCTTGACTTGAGAATCGTACTGGCTGTTTTACAGGCACAGTGACAAGTTATCCTTTTAGGTACACCACGAGACTTAGATAAATGCTGGCCGAGGACTCAACAGTTGTCGAGATGAAATGCTAGGAGGGGGAATGAAATCTCCAAGGGAAATGTGTGCCCTTAGTTAACACAACGTTTGTATCTTGGCTACCTTTAAGGAAAGAAGAGTCACAAACTGTCTTGAAAGCAGTCCTTGTGTTACTTTGATGATTCACCTTGCTGTTTGATTAGGAATATTACTGAAAAAAAGTCATAACCAGAGCCCGGTCCTCTTCAGCCTGCACGTCAGAGAAATGCATCCTAACCATGGAAGCGTATTGTCAGAATCTCTCCAGAACACCCTGCGTGCTGGGTGGGTTCGGTACCCAGTGGCAAATCCATTGAGTTTGGGCAGGAGAGAAGCAAGGTCTGAAACTACAGAAAGCTGTTCCTTGAGCAACGGGTAGGTGAGTTTAAGCAGAATATAAAATGAGTTGCTTGGAGATGCTATAGTTAAGATTTGAGCCCATAAGCACAAGGTCAGCCGAGCTGGTTGGTACTATTAGACTCAGCCTGGCTAAACAGGATGTTTTTAAAGATGGAAGCCCACGGCAATTTGCTCAAATATTGCTCAATTATCCTCCCTCAGAAATCAGAAAATTGAAAAGGTCTTCACAGTCCTATAGGAGGCTGATTAAAAGTCATAGCATATATTCCAAAATGAATTGCTACTTGATGGGTGACTAAAATTTTTGCTTTAACAATTAAGCTTCCTGCACATCTTTACTAAAAGACATTTCAATTTCCTTAGCACACATGTGAGGTAGGTAAATTGTGAGAAGGTAAGTCAGTGTCTTGCTGGAACAGATGAAAATAATGATGGATACATGGTCCATTTCATATACACATGGCTAAGTGGTTGTTAGCCACGTATATGATCGGAAAACCCTATAGCTGAGTGGGATACAGATAATTTGCCGCCCTCTGACGTGTGTTTATGTATCTATCAAGTTATTTAGTGCTCATCGTGTTCCAGTTACTATCTTAGGTATCGAGTATTGCTATATTAAAGATACATGGTCCCTGTGCTCAAAGAACTCTCTAAGAGGGAGCAATATATTTAGGAAATATTCAAAAAAGGAGTAATTACAAACTCTGATAGGTGTTCTGGTTTCCAAACTCAGAGGACTGCATGCATTCCAATCACCTGAGCCATTTATTTTAGAAATAAGATTTTTTTTGCCCCACATATGAAAAAGCTGGCTTGGGAGGTGTAGGCCCTAGGAATTAATATTTTTGACAAAGAACTGGAGTAATTCTAATGTAACCAGCCTGCAATTCTAGCCTGAACTTTGCCCTAGTTTTTTTCTTTTGTAACATTTATAAAAGTAATAATAAAGCTTTTGTTCCTTTGTCCCCCCTCCCTTCCTCCCCCTTGTTCTCTCTTTGGTTCTGTCCTTTCTTTTGTCATTTTTGTGCTGGTCACAATCTTGCACGATTTCACTTTCATTGCCTTATATTTTCTCTTTGAAAAAAATTTTGTGAGTTCTATTTTGCATTAAAAAAACGCGAAGCTCGGAAAAGTGTATTGATTTTTCCAAAGCTGTAGAGTTAGCATGAATCTAAATGTTAATTTATTATGGAGCAGTTTACTCAATAAGAATAAGATGTCAGAGCTTAAAAGAGTAAACTGGGAGGTTCCTGATGGACGAGAGTCCATAAGATTATATACTTACCCCCCAAAACGTACTTCTGTCAGTTTGGATGTGTGCTGACGGTTTAACCATTCCAAGTAGCCCGTTACTAACAATATCCATGAGAACTGGGAAGCAATTCAATCTTTTGGTATTGCATGCTAATGAAAAGCTGTAACTCTAAAACATAAAAAGCAAGGGTATAAATTCTCACAGATCTTCATTTTTTTCCTCTAAAGAGGCCAAGAGCCAATATTTTAATTTAAAAAATCACGTTTTAAAAATGGTGTCAATTAATCAAAACAAAAACCAAATGCTGTGTTAAGTCAGCCAAAACAACGTTTACAGGCTGTATCTGATTTTCAAGACGCCAGATGTCTGGTTTAAGGCTAGAATAAAACATTATTATTGTTTAAGAAGAAACAAAATTGTCAGAATATACGTATTATAAAATCCTTGAGAGCAAATTTAAATTATTTGGACTTCCAGATGCACTTGACAGTTGAGTATTGTGTAGTGTTTATTTTGCTAATGTACATAGTTTGTGTTGGTAGACAATGACGGATACATGAATTGCATCATATTAATGACTACAACTGACTAAGTAATAAATGGGAGCAGTATTTGCTTTTCATTTCATTTCCTAAACTGGGGACCTGAGCATACTGATATTAGCTTTTCACGCCTTTGGGAAAAATGATTAAAGAGACCAGCGTACCTTTTCATTCCCAGACACTATGATAGCTCCATTATAGGATGGGTCATCGAGGCCGTTTCTAGTTCCAAGCATATCTACTTCCAAAGCTATGTTCTGATTCTCCACAGAGTGTATAAAGTCATCAATGCTTGCTCCTAAGTTGTAGTGCAACATATTAGTGATCACAAAACAGAAAATCAATGTTAAGTTGTGCACTGAGAAGATAATGTCATTATGTGATACTGTCTATTGACTGTCAGGATATTTTCCCACATGATAACGTACTTGCTACTGTGAATTAAAAACCTATTCACTTTTCATGGCATTCACTTTCTAACATGTTTATTTGCTTATGATTACTGCTAATGTGAAAAAAAGCACCATATGGCATCTGGAATAGATTTTTTTTCCCTCCAGAGTCTTGCAATGAGTGGTCATAACCAATAAGGTTTTAATGACACAGATAAACTCTACTAATTAACCACCAAATTTACTAAATCTCACTTAACTTGCTAGATTATTTATTTTTGAAATGTTTCTTGACACAGGAAGACAATTTGCTGAATGGTAGTATGAGAGCTCTGAAGAACTTCTCCCCAGAAAATCAACCATAACTTACAAAAATTACTAAAAAACTAATGTGTTAAAATCTCTTGATTGTCTTAAGGTTATACAGAAAATGAAAAAAAAAGTATATATTTAAGAAAATCTACTAAATCTGGGTAAGAATAATGAGAAACGGTGGTCTTTGAGCCAAAAATCTATATGTTCACTCATCCCCCGCACACACACTTTAATTAGCAAGACAGAAGCTTCACTCTGAGTGGATGTAGCCAAGAATTCAGGGATCCTCCCTCCTCAGGCCCAGTCTGGGGCTACAGTATCTTCCTGGGAGGAACTGGTGTGAAGTTGTTGAGCTCCCCCTAAGTTTGGCCTCATGTGCCTTGGACAGAGCTTCCACCTTACGAGGAGGGGATGGATAGAGAATTCCAGTCATCTCTGCCAGGAACTGAGCTTCTGCAACAGGGAGCTGGGCAGGGGTTGGGGTGGGCAGTGATGAGAAAGGCTGGCAGCTAGCCCCTCCCAGGAAGGCAACTGGATTTCCATTGAAGCTGCACCCTACCTCACCCCATACACAAAAACTTAACTCAAAATGGATCACAGACCTAAATGTAAGAACTAAAAGTAAAAAGGTTTTCCAAAAAAACATAACAATAAACCTCTGCGATCTTGGGTTAGGCAACACCTACTTAAACATGACACCAAAAGCACAAGCAAAGAAAAAGATAAGCTGGACTTCATAAAAATTAAGACATCTTGCACAGCGAAAAAGAAATGTGATGGTGAATATATGTATGTTCATGTATAACTGAAAAATTGTGCTCTATGCTGGAAGTTGACACAACATTGTAAACTGACTATAACTCAATAAAAATATGTTAAAAAAAAAGACATTTTGCTTCAAAGGACACCAATGAGAAGTGAAAAGACAATCTACAAGATGAGATAAAATAGTTGTAAAACAGTGACAGGTGACTCTGATTATTCAAGGTGGTTGTGGTCTGCAAAATCACCACAAACACACAATTAGTGAGTACTGAACTGTTGCTCTTAAAAGGAACACAACGGTTAGGTTCCTGTGAGCCTCTGGCCATAACACTTTCTTTGACGAATCATTGCATCACCTTATTTTATGTACATTTTTGTACATATGTTGTTGATTCATTACCATTCATCTCACAGCCAACAACACTGTAACTCATGCCTGAACAAAGCTTACCTAACACACATACTTTCTCTGTAGGGCACACCACAGCCTTCTTGATTTAAGAAACACTGAATGGCCCTTCAGCACTACACTTGGGGCCCATTTTAAACAGCAGAATTACCAACAGAAAGCACAAAAATGTGAGAAATGGGGCACTCGAAATTAGTTTACACTCTGACAGCTGAAGCAAGAAGGCAGAGCAGTACCTCATTCTACCTCAGCTGAAAATGTGAGTGTCAGAGGACAGAATCTTCACTTCTCTGAGCCTTTTTGTGAGTGACCACAGAAGTGTCTTGAGTATCGGTTTTGGGGGTTGCAGATAAATTTTAGTGAGTAGACAAATGTGCAAATACATAGTCTGTGAATAATGAAGACCTATTGTATGATAAGAGACTTTTATCTAGACTCTTAGAATTCAATTTTTAAAAGACACATAAAAGACATATAACTCATTTTTCAAACAGGCGAAAAAAAAAAAGAGACATTTCTCCAAAGCAGATAGATATACAGAGGGTCAGTAAGCACATGAAAAGATGCTCAGCATCATTAGCCATTAGCAAAATGTGACTCAAACCACAAAATACTACTTGACACACACTAGGATGGGTATGCTAAAAAAGACGGAAAATAATAAATGTCGACAAAGACGTGTAGAAATGGGAACCTTCGCAGGTTGCTAGTGTACATGTAAATTGGTGCAATCACTTAAAAACAGTTTGGCAGCTCCTCAAAAGGTTAAACGTGGTCACCATGGGACTCAACAATTCTCCCCCTAGGTTTATACGCACCTCCCCAAGTAAGAAAAAATATTTACACAAAAACCTGTACATGAATGTTTATAGCAACGTTACTCATAACAGTTAATTATTGGAGAAAACCAAAATACCCATCCTTTCATGGATAATAAATAAAATGTGGCCTACCCATATGATAAAATACCAGTCAACAATTCAAAAAAGGAAATATTGATACATGAGACAGCATAGATGAAACTTCAAAGCACTATGCTAAGTGAAAAGTCAGCCACAAAAGAGCATATATACTGTATGATTCTACTTATATTAAATGCCCGGAGTAGCCAATCTGTAGAAGCAGAAAGTGAACGTGCGATTGCTCAAAGCGGGGGTACCGTGAATGAGAGTGACTACTAATGGGCATGAGATTTCTTTTTGAGATGATAATGCTCTAAAATGAACTCTACCAAGGGTTGCACCGTTCTCTGAGTACACTGAAAACCACTGACCTGTACACTCTAAATGAATAAATTGTGTGGCATATGAATTGCATCTCAAGCTGTTAAAAATGTTTTTGGTAAAACGCTTTGGTTTTGCAAACGGCCACCAGGTAATTTTATTTCTCCTTGGCAAATACTTCCCTAGTTCCTGTTCCGTTTTGGGGCTGGATTCATCACCCTCAAGCTTCATAAACTGTTTTTTAACACATGCTGAGGACGTCGAAGGCTCGTTTTGATCTCTCATGTTTATGGTTTCTGAGTAACACTCTGAACACCGAATGCATTTGGAAATGGGGTATTTCACCACATTGTTACCTGTTTTATTGATGATTAATAACTGAGTGAGAGGATCACGTGGTGGTTGTCCAGGAGCAAGGAAGTATAAATGAGGAGAAAGTTCCCAAGTGTAACTGCTCTGATATATTTTCACGAAGATATACTCCAAAAGAAGAGGACAAAATCCAACTCCGAGAATCAACAGCCTGCAGAGAAGAAGATGGCCAATGTGAATGCACAGTCCTTTCCTAACCGTTTGAAAGTGTCTGAGCAGATTTTAATGTAGTGAGACCTAGAAATGATGAAAATTAAATACATAGCTCTCTGACTCGTTTCTTGAGTGTCTTGTCCTTTTCCTGTCTCTACATTAGAGATGATAAAATGTAGATGCAGCCATTGTTTATTTGTCCTGCTGCTCTCTGGCCATTGGGTAGCCCACACAATTTCATGGGACATGTGTCCTTTAACGCTTGGTCCAGATTCTGTCTCTCTCCTGGGATTCCAGTGTGACGCTCTCTCTTTCTGCTGGTTAATTTGTCAACACATTATATTCAAATTTCTGTACATCCACTCCTCTTCATAGAGTCCCTATTTCTGTATGTGAGTGACTGCAGGGTTTTCTCAGTCTCCAGGCTCAAATTGTCCATTCTTCTTTGCTCTTTATTCTTCTATAGTCTCCATTTCAAATAAGTTGAAATTTTTCATTACATCTTCAAAATCTTTCTCCATTTCTAATTTTACTCTGATTGGAATTCTTGTAAGTGACTGGCCTCTCTCTAGACTCTGTTATATAGTGTTGCCAGATTAATATTAAACATTTTTCTTAAATCATGCTAATCTCCTTGTCAAAGATTCTCAGTGAATTCTCATTATTTATTTATCTAGCAAGCATTTATTGATACTCTATTATGTGTCAAGCTTCCTATCTTTTTGATGCTTAATGAGCATTTGCATAGACAAGGCACTGATTGACAAAGTGCTGTGGACACCAGGGTGCTAATGAGGGGTGACGTGATTCTTAAGAACAGGAATAATGCCCGTTATGCACACAGGAGGCACGGGAAGCGAGCTATCATCACTGAAGAGGGTTGGAAGGAAGTTATGACATCTAGGTAAGAGCAAACAGGATACAACGGGAGAGCCAGGACATCCAGGGAAGAGTCAGCAGAATAACTGTTTAGCATCTAAAATAGGGCATTAGGATATGGATTCTGGGAAAAAAGATCCACATCCCCATGTTTCTGTCACCAGCCACAGTGGAAACTTTGAAAGAGAAGGAATATTACAGAAAAACATATGTTACTTCAACTTTCCCCCTAAGACTGCCCTGAAACATTATTAATTCTAACCTGCTGGCCAGCTAACAGATAACTAGTAGGACTAGTGACTAGAATGGGTATTATGCTTTGCCCAGTTTTACAGATGCAGAAATTTATTTTATCTTGTTTGTTTTCTCTTCTTTTTACAGCTTAGTATTTTTTAATCCAAAAAATTACTGAAAAGCAAAAAAGTATGGCCCTCGGATACTCACAGTGACAAAAGAGCTTTCCTTTCATGCTTTAACTTTAGCAAGCGAACCCTTGCGATTGTGCAGATTTGCTGCCCCCAGAGAGCCATGCCTCCTGTGGTCTTTTTTGTCTCATTAACTGAAGAGAGAAATTGTTCCATCTCAACAAGCTTTTCTGTGTCTCCAGCTCCTTCTGCTTGTGCTTCTCTGAAGTTGGCAATACCTGCAAAACACACACATGCACACACGCACTCACACAAACAATTCATAAAACCCCACTCCAGATGTACTTAATGGAGCTTTCTGTAAGACTTTGTTTTACCAAGAAGATTAGTGTCTTCTGCATAACTGAAGGCATTATGTGGTATTACTGGCTGCTGCCGTGAACTAGAAAAGCACATGAAGGATTCATTTCTTGGTCAAAAAGAGTAGAAAGGAGATCTTAGATAATTTAGATACAGACAGTACATTAAAAAGGTTAAGTAAACATGCAAGATCATTATACTGCTTAGGTGTGACCTGGGAACTTGAAGGAAACAATTGAAAGGAAACAATTATCTTAGGTGTTTGCCTAGAGAAACAAGCGACAAATTGATAAGCTACAAACTGGGGGCTAACTGTAAATTTTTATGTCCCTCCCTTGTAATTTATAGAAAATAAAATTCAATAAGGCCATAGAATAGTTGAACAACACTATCATCCAACTTCACCAAATTGACATCTATACAACTATCCACATGACAACTGAAGTTCTATAAATATACATTTTATATGTATATAGTTCTGTAAACACACACACACGCATTTGTATGTATATATGTACAATTTTTTTTAAATGGACAAGAAATATTCACCAAAATAGACCAAATTCTGATTCAACAACAAGTCTCAATGAATTTAAAAGTTTAAAATCATAGGTTATGTTTTATGACCACACCAAAAATTTTAATGTCAATAGTAATAATAATAATTTTGTAGGAAATCTACAAATATTTCTAAAATTGAACAACCAATGAGAATAATGTCTCATCAAATAGGGTATGTCATTAAAGATGTAAAAATTATTTTAAATAACCAAATAGAAATTATGGAGTTGAGATGTACAATAACTGAAAAAATATTCACTGCAAAATAAAACCTCAACAGACTTCATTGGGCACGAGAAAAAAAACCAATAAACACGACAAAAAATAAGTTGAGATTTTTAAGTCTAAGGAATAGAAAGAAAAAAGAACAAAGGAGAATGAAGTATCAGAGAAATGTGAGACACTATCAAGCAAACTAACACGTATGAGCGCATATAATAATGGAAGTTCAAGAAGGAGGGTACAGACAGAAAGGGTCACACAGTATAGCTGACTAAATAATAGCTAAAAACTTCCCCAAATCGATGGAAAACACCAACCTACACATACAAGAAGCTCAACAAACTCCAAGCAAACACAAGGAGATCGACGCCTGAAGACTTCACAGTCAAACTGTCAAAAGCCAAAAACACAAGGAGAATTGAGAAAGCAGCAAGAGAAAAACAACTCATCAGACACAAGAGACCCTCAGTAGGATCTAAAGCCGACTCCTCATCAGAAACCACGGAGGCCAGCAGGCAGTGAGATGACATATTCGAAACACTTGAAGAGAGAGATTTAAAATAAATGTTTTGTCTGAAATTGCTCTTGGAATACAGAGTAAGACGAGGGCAGTGAGCCTTGGATAGGAGGAGATGGGCCATCTTTAATAGCAAGGCAATATTGGAAGAAAGGTAACAAATGTCACAAGGCTGGGTTTTGACTTTATAGATGGTTGTCTAAGCATGGTCTGAATCATGGGACCCCACCTGTTGTAATCACATCTTTGGATCAGTGTCTTATTGAAATATATATTCCAACAAGATACTGTGAATGCCTTTACATGATAGTTTTCATGCATTTTATTTACCTGATTCATCAATAGTTGATTTTCCTTCTAGTTTCAGGAACACCTCATTCAAGGTTGTCATGGAAACACCATAATTCTCAATTCCCAGGCCAGGACGTCTATCAAGATCCTCATAAAGTTCTAAAGAACACATACACAATAACAAATCAAACAACAAAATCGTAAGTGAACTGAAGACAACTTTTCACACTAAAAAGTGCAAATATGGTATTTCAAAATGTCAGATATTTTAAAAGCTAACATTTCATAATAAGTAGTCTTATTCTTCAAATTCTATGTATTATTTATTAATTTTATATATTGTGTTACAGCCCATACATTAACTTTTGTTCAAATATTAATTTATAGTCATTTATGTTTCTATTAAATTTCGTTTGTTTTTTTCTGACTTGTTTTTAAAATTTAATTAATAACGGAACTTCAAATATTTTCACCCCTAAGCCTAATTAATTAAAGCGCCTTTTACAGAGAACAGCTACAAATGGGAGCCATTTGGGTTTTAGCTAACAAAAGAGAAAGAACTAATTTTTTGAGAATTGGTTGGATTGTGCAGAACTTTCTTCAGGTCAGAAAATATCTGTCAAGGAAAGCCCATAGGAGATAAATACTTTAAAAAAAAATTTCGCCTTTTGACTAAGGAAGAAAAAAAAAATCACAAGATCTCATAGAGAATGAGGAATTGACTCAGGGAATTTTCTTGGAATAACTGTAAACTGAGTTAATACTCCCTCCAGCAATTCCACATCCATTCACTCTTCAGTTCATTCCGCAAAAATACATTTGAATCTTAAAACAATGTTCTCAAAACAATGAGCAACATCTGTGCCTGCGTGGATTTGAATTACAATGGTTAATCAAATGAAGTTTAAATAAAAACCTAATTTTAAATCCTAGTGTGATTATAGAAGCCCTGAGGCTACAACCTGCAGCTTCTCTCTGCGGAAAAGGGTAAGTCAAAAGTCCTGCCTTGATTGGAATACCATGTACAGAAAAGTCAAAAGAAAGTAATATTCAAACTACTAATGCATATTATGTGTTATTCTTCATTTTACCGAAAATTTTACAAATCTCCTCTAAATTATAACTACTATTAAAATGCATTAATTAGGGTTCAATTAGCACTTTGTCTGGTGGTTCGAAGGAACACTTAGGGTGTCACCATAAAGTGCATATTTGAATAGCTTTGGGGGGTAATTTATGTGGCTTTATTAACCATGCACATGGTAAGGTTAATTGTTTTAACCAGTCAATGCAGGTCCTCGGCGTGCCCCATCACCAGGGAGCAAATTCTCTGAATGACAAACACAATTAGTGGACTTATTTTTAAATTAAGATCTTCATTTTGAGATCATGCAGTTGCAAAAAAAAATAATACAAGGAGATTGGTACACGTTACTCAGTTTCCCCAGTGGCAGTATCTTTAAAAAGCCACAGAGCAGTACCACAACCACTGTATTGTCATTACAATCAAGATACAGAACATCTCCATCCCCGCAAAGATCATGCTGCCCATTTATATAGTCACACCTATATCTCTTCTGATCCCATCTTCTCCTAACCCATGGCAACCACTCATCCGTTCTCCATTTCTATAATTTTGTTATTTCAAGAGTGTTATTGCAAGTTGAGTCATACGGGAGGCAACTTCTGGGCTTGGCCCTTTCAACTGAGCACAGTTCTCTGAACATTCAGCCAGGTTGTGTACACCAACCAGTAGCTTGTTCCCTTCTACTGTTGGGTGGTACTGGCTGTCATGGATATACCATAGTTTATTTAACCATTCACTTGTTAAACTGGGTGGTTTCCTTGTCTGTTCCAAAGAAAGCTGAAATAAACATGTACAGGTTTCTGTGTGAACGTGTGCTCATATCTCTAGGCTAAGTGCTCAGAAGTGCAATTACTCAGTTGTATGGGTAACTGCAGGCTTAGTGTTTTAAAGAAACTGCAAAATCTTCTCCAGAGTAATCGTGCCATTTTACACTCCCACTAGCAATGTATGAGCGATCCATGTTCCTCACATCCTTGCCAGCACTGAAGATTACTACTATTAAAAACATTTTTAATTCATTTTGATAAGTAGGTAGTGATAACTCACAGTGGGTTTAATTTGCTTTTCCCTAATGACACGTGATGTGGGACATCATTTCATGTGATGGTTGGCCAGCTGTGTACCTTCTTCAATGAAATGTCTCTTCCTATCTTTTGCCCATTTTCCAATTGGATTATTTGTTTTTCACAGTTGAGTTTTCAGAATTTTTTTATACTTTTGAAATACTAGTCCTTTGTGAGACACATAGTGTGCAAATCCTTTCTGCCAGCCTGTAGTTTTTTTTTTTTTAATCTTCTTAACAGGCTCTTTCACAAAGCTAAATGTTTTCAATTCCAATGAAGGACAATTTATAATTTTTTCCTTTTATGGATTGTGATTTTGGCGTCAAGTCTAAGAACTCTTTGCCTAGGTCTAGATCTTGAAGATTTTCTCCTCTTTATTTTCAATTTTTTCAATAGTTTTACATTCTATCTTTAAGTGCATGACTATACTGAGGTAATTCCTGTGCAAAGTGTGAGGCTGAGGTTCATTTCTACGCCAGTGGAGCTGCTTTCTCCAGCACGGTTTATTGAAAGGACTATCTTTCATCCATCGGATTGCTTTTCCATCTTTGTCAAGAATCAGTTGGGCCCTTCGTGTGGGTCTATTTCTAGAGCCTCTGTTTTGTACGGCGTGTCTATCACTCCGCCAGCTGCGCACATCTTGACGATCACAGGTTACATAAGGCCACAGCTCACTCCCCTGGCTCACCGCGGAGTGAGCCGACAAAAACCACCGCTGCCTGCTTCTCCCTGGGGAGCAACAGAGGTGATAGAGGCGTCTAGAATTTCTGACGGAGCTGATTGCTGGGATCTTCTCCTGAACAAAGCCCGTCTGTGAAGGCTGGGAGAGGTACCTGCTTTATCGAATGCGCTGACATCAGCACGGGGAGCCAAGAAAATTGAAAAATCAGGTGAAGGTGTTCCAAAGAAATAAACTAAATCTCTGTAAACCATCTCTCATGAAATGGAGCTGTATTGTTTTTCCTGACAGAGAATTCAAAATAGCTGTCAAGTACACTTTTACGTATTGGCCTGAAAAACCCAAAGTGATCACAAAAGTCTTGTCAGGAGAAGAAAGAGTCATATCATGGGGATGTTTAATATAATGGTTAAGCCAAAGGTTTCCAGCCATTTGCATTCCTGCAGGGCTATGAATCCTAGACTGCTCTGCTACCCACACCACAAAGGGAATGCAGGACTGAAGAAGCTCCCTGAAATGCTCAGACATCAAAATGCAACTACTAGGTTACAGTCTTTCTCACTATCGATAAAATAATCCAATTATTGTACTATTCTTTGCATCCTGTTTCAAATACCTGAATATACTGTAAGCTCTCAATAAGTGTTAGTTATAATAATTATTAGCACTATTATTAATATTATTTATGCATTACACTGCATTTCATGGCGTTCATATACATTACCTGGAAATTTACTTGTTCTTTCTAAGGGCAGTGTATAGACAAGCTTTCCTTCACTTTCTGCTGATAATTTGGCTTCAGGGATGTGCTGTTTCACAAGTGATGTTATTATTTCCTGAACACACATTGCATTCAACTGCAAACTGGTGTTCCAAAAAAAAAATGAGTTATTTACCATCGTCACCACTAGCATAGAAAAAAATAATGACTCTACGGGACAAAGAAAAATCAATTAAAACCTAATGCAAGAAATAGGCCATCTAACCATTAAATAAGAGGATGAAAAAAAGCAGATCTTAAAAAAGTGATGGGGGGAAGCAAAGAATGAACTAGTCAGAATTTTGGGTCAGGTCATTCGAGGATAGTCCCTAGAGAAGACTGATCATTGACTCAGGTCCTTAAAGGAGAGAATAGCTACAGAGCAGAAATACCAGGGACACAGAGCAGCAAAGATCAAGACCATCCAAGGGGGAAAATGTTGAAGATGTTTCAAAGGGAGTGTAAGTTGGCTCCACAGGATTATTGTATTGGGCAAGAACACGGGCCTTTTGATAGGCGTAGGCACAAAACAGGTTCAGTCATTCAACTTGGTCAACCAGTGCCAACTTCCCAAGTTCTCAGCATGTGACAAAGACAAACTAAGTACTAAGTGTACACAATGATGGATAAAACAGTGCTATTCTGTCCTCATGGAGTTGACTGTCTAGTGGGAGAGACAGGAAGAAAACAAGAAAACAGGTAAAATAATTACCAATAAGTGCTATGAAGAAAAAGGGGCTATAGACAGAAATTAATTATGGATGAATGTGGGTTCTGGGTTCATGAGCTCACTAATTTTTGCCTTCTTTGTAGTGCTAACCCTAGAACTTTGACTAAGAACAAGGTATCATTGGGAAAATCAGTCAGTCCACTTAAAAACAGATATTTTCCCAATGTAGAAAATTTTTTTAAATTTATTAATAAAAGTTATAAGGGGGGGAGGTATAGCTCAGTGGTAGAGTGTGTGCTTAGCATGCAGGAGGTCCTGGGTTCAATCCCCAGGACCTCCATTAAATTAAATAAATAAACCTAATTACCTCCCTTCCCCGCCCCCAATTTGTTTTTGAAAGGTTATAAAGTACACAGTAGATACAATATCAGTAGTGACTTGCCTTTGAAACTTGGTTGTGCCATTAGAAACGTGTCATTAACCCTATCTAAATGGTTTCCTCATTAAATAGAATAATGACTCCTAACATCCAGGGTTGTTCTCAGAACTAAATAATGGTGATGTTTGCAATTAGCAAGTCCTTAAGAAGTGGCAGCTATTGTATTTGCTCAAACGCTTATGTCACAATTATTCTACTTACACATAAGATTATGAACATACAAGAAAGACGCCATTTTTAGAAGCAGTAAAACCCACAGAGGGAATATCAAGGAAAAATATCATAATTGTTCTCCGGGATGCTGCTGCCCTGGAAATACAAACAAATCAAGATCTATTTCTTGGCCAGTTTCAAGAACTGGGTGCTGGAGAGGACTGTGTGAGCAGTACACGTGTCCTCCCTCGAGGAGTTCAGAGCTTCAAAGTGGAGATCAGCAAACTTTTCCGATAAATGGCTAGAGAGTAAATACTCCATGCTTTTCAGCCCAGCAGATCTCTGCTGCGACTATTCAGCACTGCCACTGTGACACAGAAGCAGCCACAGCCAGTATCTAAACAAATGGGAAGAGCTGTGCTCCAACCAAAGTTTATTTACAAAAACAGAAAGTGGTTTGAGTCTGGTTCACGGGCCATAGTTTGCTGTCCGAGATTCAGAAGAAGAAAGAAGCTACTTAACATACATTACTGTCCAGAGCCCATGAATTGGGCAGCGATCTTGACTAGCATTTTTTTGCTTTGCTTTGTTTTGTTTTTTCGCTTTGAGAACATGTTATGCTGTCGTGCCATGTGCTGGAGGCCACCCCAGTTATTTTCCTAGAATTTTTACTTGCAACTAGGCATTATTATTCCCACCGTCTCGGTGAGAAAACTGAATTTCAGAGAGTTTAGTTCATTTCCAAGAAGAGATTCAAACAACATGCTTTAGGAAATCAAAACATTGGGATAATACAGAGAGCTGGAAGATTAACAAAAGCTTCATGAGATAGCATTCAAGTAACTCCTTAGGACTCGAATGGGTTCGAGAAAACTGCCAACTTCAAGGAGTGACCTCAGACCATGGGAAATGTAGGCCATGATAGGGCTTGTGCAAGGAACAATGAATAATTCATTTTAACTAGAGGGTATTGAATTGAGTAAGGGCAGCCGATACGGGAGTCACAATGCGATGGACCACGCCAGCATCACTTGGCTACATCGTTCAGACTCTGTTCGGACTCTGGTAAGTAAAATTCCATTAGAGGTTTTTTTGTTTGCTTTGTCTTATTGTCATCACATGTTTTTTTCTTTTTAAGGTATAAATGATAGTATAAATCAGAGCTGCACTTTAGAAAAACTGATCAATTCACATATAAATTAAAGAGTATATACATATATATATATGTATAACTGAATCACTTAGCTGTACACCAGAAACTAACACAACATTTTAAATCAACTACACTTCAATTAAAAAAAAAAGAAAGGCTTAAAAAGTAATTTAAAATATGGATTTGGATACTAGACCTTGAAGTTAAAATTACCCAGGTTCAATTCCTGGCTCTACCACTTATTAACCTAGGGAGCCTATAATTTCATCTGTAAAACAAAAGTACCTTAACAAAATTGAAGATTTAAATGAAATAATGTTAAATATCTTATCTCTGAATCGCTTGAGAAATAACAGCTAGAATATGCTACTATTCAAAATAATGATAAAAATAAAACGAAGAGGATGGAAAGGAGAGAAAGAACAAGAAAGACAAGGAGGAGCAAGGAGAGGGGAGTAGACAAGGAGCCTTCCTAAGAAATTATGTTATCACCCTGGGCGAGAGATGATGAGAGTGTGACATAAGGTGGGTCCGTTGAGAAAACTCCCTTAATATGTACCTTCCTTAACAAACAATGTGTCGTGAGTTACAACCTCTGTCTGCAAAATGTACCAAATCAGTATCTGTTATACACACATTCTTCCTCTCTCTCTACAGACACACAGACATGCACACACACACATCTCCACACAAATACGTGTATACATAAACACAAACACCTGTGTGTAATAGTAAACTATTTCCTCCTGCGTTGGAACGTTTTGCTTCAAGCTCCATGCCTTGCTCTAGTCAGTTTTTCATTTGCCCCTAGCCTCCTCGAGTGTCTGTACCTTAAGTGATAGCCAATCCCCCATTTCTTCTTTAGAAACAGAGAAGAGCCCGCACACTTCAGCTTCCCTTTGGAGAGAAACACCTTCCTATCTGAAAAGGAAGAAGCAAAGAACATTTGTTAAGAAGTTGCCCATTCTTTCCCGACAAAAGACAATCGTCTGTAGGATCTAACTGTAATTCAGAGCTTCTACATTTTTAAATACAGGGCTTAATAAAGGCTCATTGAAACAGACATATTTTAATCTTTGTTTTGTTTGTTTTACATACTTGAGGCTACTGTTTTGCCATCCAGCCAGCAAAGAGGTTAAGTTATGTGGCTGTATCTTCTAATACAGAGAATCAACACATTACATATTTTAATGGATCAAACATCAAAATTACGTGATGGTTTCAAGATGATTTACCTCGATGCTGAGTAAAAGGATTAATGTCTTAGACTACAGAGTCTTACTCCGCAGCAACAGTGCTTCTTGGCAGATCACGGCCCCTGTGTAATCAAAGGGTACAAAATTCTAGGAGATACGTGGACACGGTTGCGAGTAAGACTCACTGGGCCCAGTCATATTATTACCAGGATTCAGATGAGAGGACCAGATACAGCTAGATTACCAGATTACAGAAGACAGCTGTTCAGAATACCAGTCCATATTTCTCAAACCTCATAAAGCCCTCATCACGATATTTAAAGGGAGCCAGCAATTACCAGCCAGGATGTCAGCCTCGTCCATGAACTGGGTGCTGAAGAGGATCACACGGTCTGCCTTCCGCTCTTTCAGGAGGTTCCATACTTGGTGCCTTGAAAAGGGATCCAATCCAGCAGTTGGTTCATCCAACAGGAAAATCTACAGAGGAAACATGTAGAAACTGTATTATTTATATCTATGTAATGGTTATGGTTTTGCTCTTAATGTTTAACATTCTATCATAAAAACTTTATTATAGATGTTCTCCGCAAATAAAAGGTTTGAACTGCTGCCAGAAGTTTCACTGTTGAATATTTGAATTCGTCTCTAAGTTTAGTCTGACTTACCTGAGGATCTCCTAAAATGGCAATTCCAAAGGTTAGTTTTCTTTTCTGTCCGCCACTTAAGTTTTGAGCAAGGACGTCCTGAATATTTTTCATTTCCAATTCCAGCAAAACTCTTTGTATCTAGCCAAATGACAATATTTATGTCACAAACCAAGATTTCTTTCTTTCTTTTTTTTTTTAATATCTAAATAAAAGGCTGAAAAGTATAATGGTTAAAAACAGGGATACTGAGCCAGACTGCCTGGATATGACTATTATTCCACATTAATTAGCTGCATAATCTTAATCAAGTTACCTGCTCTCTTGAACCTCAGTTTCCACATGTGTAAAATGGGGATAAAATAGTACTAACATCTTAGGAATCAATGAATTATTATACTTAAAGTTAAGGATAACGCTTGGCACATTGTAAATGATACATAAATGTTAGATAATACCTAAATTATATTTTTTGGTCCAACATTTATACAATGACTTTTACAAAGATAATTTAATGAATCATAAAACTCAGTGCAAATAGTTAATAATCTCATTTTGACCAGTACATTATTTAGGGCATATTTATATACCTCTTTATCAATTTTATGCAGCTGAATCCCTTTTATTTTAGCAAATAGCCAGAGATTTTCTCTCACGGTGAGGAAGTCAAATTGCACATTGGACTGTGGACAAACTCCTGTGAGCTTGCTGATGTTTTCTAGGTCAACCATTTCTGAAAGCTTATTATTGTAGATGGTGACTGAACCTATAAAAAGATTAAAATTTAATATCAGGATAATGCTTAAATGAAGATATTTCTAAATGAAATATCACTATGTATTTATTAATTGCATTTTAGATGCAAGATTTTATCTTCAAGGTTTATAGAATCCAGGCATTATGAACTTCCATTTCAGTCATGTGGTATATTAAAAAAAAGAGATTCCATCTGCAACTTTTGCCATTAGGATGTAGTCTATCTATCCACTTCTAACATTTAGACTTGACTATATAACATAGGGAATCTTAGCAAATGTGGTACAAGAGGAGGCTGTGTACCTCCATTCTGGATTTGCTCCCTTTTTGCTTCTGGGATCCATGGAGACCACTAGGTGAAAATCCCAGACTAGACTCCTGGAAGATGAATGTTCATGTAGAAAGAGAGCTATAGCAGTCTTAGCTGAAGCCCATATATGTGAGTGAGCCCATGTCAAAACACTCAGCCCCAAATACTTCAGTCCAGGTAGAAAAACTGCCAGTCATCTCATAAAATCATGAGAAATAATAACATTTTTATTTTAAGTCATTGATTTGGGGGATGCTTGTTGTGCAGCGAAGCTAACAGATACAAGCTGGAGTGCCAAATGGTAACTAATGACCATGAAAATAATTACCATGAAATATTCAAATTCCATAAATGCCAATTAATATTATATAGTTCTTTAGAACAATACCACAATTTAATTTCCATTTCCCCTAGTTATCTGTGTTTATAATTAATGATCATAAGGACTTTATGTTAACAGCTGATTTATTTGTCAATCTGACTTTGGCAAAAAACTTCTTACCTTTGGTAGGAACAGACAGCCCACTAAGAATGTTTAACAGTGTTGATTTGCCAGCTCCACTGTGACCAAGTATTGCAGTGATTTGGCCTTCATATATGTCAAATACCAGATCTAGGAAGAAAAAAGAAAAGAAAAGAAAGATGAGAGGAAAAAAAGGAAGGAAAAGAGGCAAGGAAGAAAAATAAAAACAAAACCATAAATAATATTTTGTGATAGAACTAATTAATTGCTTTTTCATTTCCTTGAATGGCCATGTTGTCTAAACATGAATACACTAGATTGTTAAATTCACAGTAAAAGTAATAAAACACCTTTTATAAATTTATTTTTTAACCCTTTGAAACTTTGAAATTACTTGGTTTAAAAGGCAGGAAACGTGTTATACTCCTAGGTTCACTGGCATTGCCTGGCATATGGTAGGTGATGTTAATATTTATTGACCTGAAGAATAAATCAACAGTTTGGTAAATTATTATGTGGCTAAAAATCCTTTGAGGTAAATGACTTTTATGCACAAAAGAAAAACATAAACTATCCACAACATCTTTGAAATTACAGAAGAGAAATTTAAGTTCATAGGAAAAAAAATCCCAGGATAACCTTAGGCTATTTTAGTATCACATAGTAAATCTTTCAAATACATATAATTCTAAAGCATACACAATTTTTTCTAACCTTTATGCAGTAGAAGTAATGTGTAAAAGGGGAAATTTACTGGCTTAAATAACTCACTTCAAATTGGAGATACTACCACTATTCGCTCACCAAGAACAAAACAAATTGAATTAAAATCAGGAAATCAATATCAACATAATAACTAAATGTGTTTTAGTTGTTTTTATCTCATTTTATTTTTTTACCTTTTAAAGCTTCTATTTTATCAGGCTTTCCTTTATATTCTTTTGTAACATTTCTGATTCTGAAAAAAAAAAAGAATAGTTCAACGTGTGACAACTTGGTTGACAGGACTGGATGGATCTCATCTTCAAGGAACAGGGAGATTTAGGATTTCACTCATAGACAGACACATTTGGGTGAGAGAATCAGCTGCAGTGTGGCTTCCCAGCCCTGGCTGCACACTAGTATCACCTGAGGAGTTTAAAAAAAATTTACCTGTGCTTTAAGTCTATCACCAGAGATTCTGATTCTAAAGCTTGGGGGAATGACTCAATGTCAGTATTGGGAACCAGAATCATTCCTGAACTGCAAAGTCAAGAAACTAGACTAAGAGGTAACAAAGGCATCCAATACCAAAAGGCTCACTGTGATCTACCGGTGCAGATTGGAGATGTCTACGGATATTTTGGGTCAAGGTCTACAGAGGTTGGTTAGGATGGACAAGGATGGAGTAAGGAAGAGAGGCAAAGATTGAAATAGTGAGAGCAGGGGTTCCACAGCCCTACCTGCCTGAGCTCATGCCATCCACAGCATATAGTAGCTCCATTACCTTAACTACTGTACTTATTCTAGGTTTCAGCTTTCCAACCCGGACACTTGGAGTGCTTTTGGGTTGTCCTGAAGGGTGAGTAAAATATTTCACTTTGCATGCATAGTGCTTGGTTCATGATAAGTATTCAATAAATGTAAGATGGTATTGGTTAGATGGTGATGATTATGGTATTAGAAAGGAGCAGAATTAACACATGCTGGGTGTTAATATAGACCTGGGACCCCAGGCACTTTATCTGTTTTATTCTACCAAGTAAATGTACAATCCATAAACTGAATCAAGTTATGTTTCTTATTTTGTCATCTGCTATTCATCAAGTGATTCAGGCTCCATTCATTTTGAATTATCTAATTAGATTTTTCTCATCTCTGTTTTAATCCCATTTTATCATCATTCCAGAGCAGTTACAATTGGTTGACGAGAAGAAAAGAAGGAAAATAAAAGAAACACATCAAACAAAGTCGCTGCTTTGCTCTGAGCTGCTCTGCTGGAGATTAAACCTGGCTTAAGTCACAAGACACATGTGAGTATAGAAGACAAATGGAAAAGGCTAAAATGGAAAATGAAATGGATTCTAGAAGCTCAGGAGACTGGAGTCATCTGAGACAGTGCACAGAGGGCTGACAGGTGCTGGTCGCTGATGGGTCAGTAAGATTTAAACTGGGCTTGAGGACCTTCTTCCTATTTTCTCATTTGGGACTAAAAGTTACCAGCACCAAACACAAGGCACATCTTGTTGTCACACATGCATGACTGTAGAGGGCACATCTTCCTCAGTTCCCTGTGTGTCTGTCTCTAGGTCTTTTCTTTCTTCCCCTCCCCTGCTCTTTCATCCTCTTTGGAAAGGCAATAAATGGAAGAGAAAAGAGAAGTTTGAAAAATTGAGAAGAAAAAAAATGGGGCGTATAATGAATGAGGTGCAGGCAAAATGTGAATGAATGAGACCCAACAAAGAAATGAGTGAGGGTAAGCAGGGACAAGAGAAACAAAAACAGGTAAAAGATTGAGAATCCAGGCAAGGCTTGGTTGAAGGATGTTTGCTGGTGAAATCTAAATTTGCTGTAAATGTCAACAAGACAGCAGGGGTTAAAGGAAGCTTTCTTTAAACTTGAAGTGGGGAGTGAGGAGCAAGGGTGAGGTTAGGTGGGAGCTAACCATGGGGCACAAAAGAGAACCTTGCTTACTTCAGGAGCTAACTCAGCTTCTCAGTTTTTGGCCAGTTCTCCCCTTGTGTCCCTGTTACCTGATGGCTTCTTTCCCGTGGAATTCTGGGGACATTGGTTCAAAAGTGTCATTAGAAGAAGGACTGGAATCTATTTCATCTTCAAGGGCCATGTGATCAGCCCGTCGTTGTCTTGACCAAAATGAAGACTTCAGGAAAAACAAGGGTGAATATCGATGTCCATACTCATCTACATGACCAGGAGACAAACAATGGGTCAATTATGACTGTAAGGGGGACAGTCACCCTAATGCAGCAGAGCAATGCACACTCTTTGTTGATAAGCCTGAACACATGGTCGACAGAAGGAAATGCACGTTTCGATGTGCATAACTTCACAAGGAAAAACAATCACTAGGATGTCTCTATTTTGATTATTGCTTCTGTAGGAAGAAATGAAGCTGTGATTTAAAAAATCCTGGAGGGAGAGTGCATGTGCAGATGGCCAAGAGCCACATGCAAAGATGCTCAACATTGCTAATCATCAGAGAAATGCAAATCAAAACCACAGTGAGATCTTACCTCACACCTATCAGAATGGCAATCATCAAAAAGAACACAAATTACAAATGTTGGTGAGAATGTGGAGAAAGGGAACCCTTATTCACGCTGGTAGGAATGTAAATTGGTGCAGCCACTGTGGAAAACAGTATGGAAGTTTGTCCAAAAACTAAAAATAGAACTACCGTTATGTCCAGCAATTCCACTCATGGGTATGTATCCGAAAAAAACAAAAATGTTAATTCGAAAAGATACATGCACCCCAATGTTCATAGCAGTATTATTTATAATTGCCAAGGTATGGAAGCAACCTAAGTGCCCATAAACAGAAGAATGAATAAAGAAGTGGTATATATACATTGGAATACTACTCACCATAAAAAAGAATGAAATTTTGCCATTTGCAGCAACATAGATAGCCTTGGAGGTCATTATGCTGACTGAAATAAGTCAGATAGAGAAAGATAAACACTGTATGATATGACTTATATGTGGAACTTAAAAAATACAATAAACTAGTGAATATAATAAAAAAGAAGACGACTCACAGATGGAAAGATCAAACTAGAGGTTACCAGTGTGTTGGGGGGAGGGGTGAGACAGGGTTGTGGGGTGGGAGCACAAACCACTGGGTTTAAGACAGGCTCATGGATGTACTACACAGCACAGGGACTATAACTCGTCTTTTGTAGTAACTGTAAATGGAAAGTAACCTTTAAAAACTGTATAAAAATTTTTAAAAATCCAGGAGCTTAAATGTTAAGACTTTTTTTTAACTTCAAGAAAGCCAGATACTGGAATATGCCGTGCATGCTGAATTCTATGTAGGAGTCCAGGTGTCATTACACTGGGAAAGGAAGAAGAAATTGAGAAGTTGCTATTGAATATATAAAACGAATATTCCAGGAGAAAATAGAACAGGCTTTCACAAAAATAAGCGATATACTGTAAGAAAGGGAGAGAATGGGCAAAATGATTTATTGAAACAATACACAGTGGAGTTTTTTAAAAAGCTACCTTGTATTCATGCTTTATCTCATCTCCAAATAGTAACTTTCCTCTGCAGCAAATTTATTATCTGCTTTAAGAATATATTATCCATGAAGCTCTTTCTGGAAACGAATCCACAGTGTTATTTGCACTTAGTAATCAATTCTGTTTTCATGCATGTTAGGAGGTACTATGACATGGAATAATTCTATTTTTCTAATATTCTGCAACTGACCGCCACTGTAAGATTGATGGGTTTTCAAACTTATGTGTACTTTTCACAGGTTCAGTCATTCATGCATACAAAAAATGTATGAGCCCTCTCTGTCTACCTAGTATAAGGTATATCATTAATTACTGTCCATCTCACCCCCTTTATTTGGAAGTCCAGCAAATAAAGGCAGGTAACTATAATTGGATACATTCTGCCACCAGATTTACCACTACATGATTCTGTTATTTTATCTAGTTAATTTTCCTTTCTGTTATTCATATTTCTCATCTTTAGAAGAATTTTGAACAAAGTTGCCCCTGATCTTAAATTCAGGCTTCACGAACGGATGGTAATTAAGAAGAAAATCAAGCAGTTCAGTTTAAAGAAACTTTCTAGTTCTATTAATAAAATGAAATGGTTTTGAAACTGAAAAATGTACACATATGAAAAATAGCTTTTTGACAAGAATAAAATGCTGAGCAAAAAAAATAAGACAGAGGGATGAAAATGGAACAATACTTATATAGGAAGAGACTGATGGGGTTCAGAATGGGCGACTCCAAAATATGCCACTGTGGCTTAATGATTATTCTGAATTACAGTTACTTAAAAATAGCTGGTGATATCTCTTGTTTTGTTCTAAAAAATCTTAAAAAAAAAAAAAAGCTGGTGAAAGAACACTCTGATCCTCTGTTGTGTTCTTGAAAACAGAAAGTAAATTCCCCATGTGAAGGCTATGCCCCCTGCACCTGGAGGCTGGAAGGCATCCTTATCGCCAGAGATAGGGATTCCTGGCCGAGGAAGCTATACAAAGAAACATTAATACTCCTCCATTAATTTGCTACCCCAAGGCCAAACCCCTGTGTCAAGTTTTCACAGATAATTGTTTCTTTGTTTAAAAGGTATAAAAGCTGCCTACTTTGGCCACTTCTTAGAGTCTTATATTTCTATGAGCTCCTATGCTTATGAAATTTAATTTCTTTTTCTCCCATTAATCTGTCTCACGTCCATTTCATTGTTAAGCCAGCCAAAGAACCTAGAAGGGAAGAATGGAAAAGCCCTCTTCTCCCGCAAGCCTAAAACAGCATCATAAAGATAGAATATTTACACTGTTACCATCTGACTGTGACCGAAACAAGGCCTGCAGAAAGGAGAAATACATCACATAATGCACAACAAGAGAACATTTAAACTGATGAAACGCTTACCTAAGGGGATAGATACTATTAAGAAGTTGCAAATATAGTGACATCTGCTTGCAGATACATTGGGAATAAACACATTGGAAAAAAACAAACTATGGAAGGAAAAATGAGTAGGCTCTTTCACAGAGAATTAATAGGTAGCTACAAGGGTCATAGAAGTAAGTCTCCTGCACTAAAGGGCTCCAGGATTAAAGAGCCTGTGATGTAAATACCAACAAAGTTCATTGAGATTTCACCATGAAAGCAAAACCAACCAAGTAGAACAGAGGAGAAGTACTTAAATGTATTTTGCAATGTTAGCATGGGGTAGAAAAGCTTAGAATATTAAGAGATGAAAAGAATTTTCAGTAGAGCTGAGTAATTTTCACCTCTGATGGCAAAAATAAAATGAAAACATAGTGTATGTATTTAAATAATTCCAGTCATAAAATAAAGGCAATAGCCCAAGACGGTAGATCCTGACACTGGACTCTCCTAAAAGGCAGAGACAGTTACTGTTTATATGGG
This sequence comes from Vicugna pacos, assembly GCF_048564905.1. Classification (NCBI taxonomy): domain Eukaryota; kingdom Metazoa; phylum Chordata; class Mammalia; order Artiodactyla; family Camelidae; genus Vicugna; species Vicugna pacos. The sequence continues at coordinate 53,201,009 of NC_133002.1, forward strand.
ATTATTGAAAAAGAACATGATCAAGTCACTGTTTCAAGACCTGGCTCTGTGTCTTCACTCCTACTCTTTCTCCTTCTTCCTTTCCACAGGTGTTTAGTCACTGATTTTTTTGTTTGTTTTAGCTACTCAATGTGTTTATTTCATTAGTGATTTTCATAATTTTTCCAGCTTTATATATGACTATGATCAAGTAAAAATCATATATATTTATGGTATACAATGTAATGTTTTGATACGTGTATACATTGTGAAATAATTACTAATTAATGTATCCATCACCTCACATAGTTACTGTTGGCACGTGGCTGTGTGTGTGGTGAGAACACTCGAGATTTACTATCTTAGCAAATTGTAAGCATATAAAACGTTATTATTAACTACAGTTACTGTGCTGTTCATTGTCTCCAGAACTTATTCATTTTATACATGAAAGTTTGTACCCCTGGACTAACTTCTCCCATTCTCCCTACCCACCACCCCAGCCCCTGGTGACTGACCACCATTCTACTCTCTGTTACTGTGAGCTTGACTTTTTTAGATTCCACATATAAGTGAGATCAGGCAGTATCTGTCTTTCTGTGTCTGGCTTATTTCACTTAGCATAATGTCCTCTGGGTTCACCCACATTGTTGCAAATGGCAGGATTCCCTTCTTTTTTAAGGCTAAGTAATATTCCATCGTGTGTGTGTGTGTGTGTGTGTGTGTGTGTGTGTGTACACATGTACACCATATAGTCTGTATTCCATCACCTGTTCACAGACTCTTGGGTCGTTTCCCCATCTCGGCTGCTGTGAATAATGCTGTGGTGAACACGGGAGTGCAGATACCTCTCTGAGATAGTGATTTTATTTCCTTTGGATATATACCCAGAAGTGGGATTGCTGGATTATATCATATAATTAAGGGCACCTGTCATTCTGTTTTGAATAGGAAATGTAGAGGTCAAAGACATCAACACTGCCTTTGATTAAAAGAAGGGAGGGAAAAAAATGAACCTGTGTTTTGGCCACAGATATTTACTGAGCCCCTAATGTGCATCAGACACTGAGGTGGGTCTAAATTTCCATGATAAGTACCAGGCCAGAGCCATTCAGGAACTAGCTTTCTGAGCCTCTCTTAAGAAAGAAGCCATACACTTGAAGTTCAAACAAAGGTTACTGATTCTATAAACAAAGTTCAGGCTTCGTTTGGATCTGATAAGTCAAGTAGCAAGAGAGAAACAGAGAACAAATTTGACCAGTGGCGACGACCTTATTCATTTTCTTCCTGTTGATGCACAAAGTAGTTCTTAAAAATATAAATAACAGATGTGTTAGGAGACTCACTTTAGGAAATAAAATTATTAAAATGATGATCGATTTTAATCATCACACTACTCACTTGGCAAAATTTTTTCGAAATAAATCGCCAGTGCCAGATAGAAGAAAATATCAAAAACCAACATGAAATTTGTTGCTATTATTAGGTTCGAGCTGTCCGATGGATTGAGAAATGCATTCGAATTCAGATCATAGTCCAAGTGTAAAAGCTGAAAGTTAAAAAGCAGTCAATTAAAGGCAGTTGGGTTTATGATGAATTATAAACAGGTTTAGCATAAAAATAAAATAGCTACTCTTTGTCTCATCCTGGGAATGTAAGTTTGAATGAGACTGCCTACATTACAACTCACAGATCTGACTGAAGGCATGGACATGCGACCAACCACGATGCAACTGAGTAACTGTTCTGATAAAAATAAGTTCCAAATGAAAGTGGAGCACTGGGAGAAGGGAGAAAGCTATGGGGAAGAAAATGACATCTGAGCTCCACCTTAGATATTTTTTTTACCAAATAAGACAGGAAAGAGGTGTGACACACCTTAAAAATGGCTGCATGAAAGAGAATTTATGCTCTTGGAAAAAAACACCGCTGTGTTTAAGGAGAGAACCAGTGGGAAAAGTGGGCTTGTCTGCAAAGTTCAAGTTAATGAGTACATTATAGCGAATAACCCTTTTATTAACCACTAAATAATGGATATGTAATGATTAACATTATTACCATTTAATTGGAGGGATGGTAAAGTAAGTTCAACTCGAGAATCAGACAAAGAGAAAAGACATTTTATGAACAGAAACATAATTTACTAATCAATTAATATGTTTTCAAGGCGTTTTTAACTTCTTTCTTTCCTTTTACTTTGTGTTTTTTTACAATCATGTGTGATGTTTAATTACTAAGTCAAAATATGATCTGGAATAGTTGTTTAGAATTAGATTTGCAACGTCAAGTCCGTATTTAATTAATAGTCAAAGAAAAAACTTCATATTGCCTCTAAAGAATTATATATTGATCCTCCATTTTTTTCATGTACAAAATGGCTTATTTTGCAGGACTGTATACTTCTAAAGCTTTTAAAAGTGCATCTTTGCAACCTCACAATAGTTTTCATTAAAGTTTTAAGCCTTACAATGATGAACATGGGACATGGTTACAGATGACAAATTTCAGAGGGAAAAGATGTTTCAGAAATGTCATTTGCTTCTTACCTGGGTCATTCCAAGCATGAAGGCAAAGGGGCTAAGAAAACTTAAAATCCACTCCAAGGAAGCAGGAAGGTATCTGTACAATGCCATGAATCCCAGACTTCCCCAAACGACAGTCAGAAGGAACATTACCAGGCCGGTGAGGAAAGATTTCTTTACCAAGACACTCATCAGAAAAGTCAAAGCTATCTAAAATAAGACAAGATCCAGTTGGCTTATGTTTCTCTAAGAATTATTCTGTAACATAATAAAATAAGAGATTTACTATACAAAATCAGTTATATTATTAGTTTGTCCGTAAAATACAAAACTGTCTTCTGCAAATTGCACTACAAATTGGCATCACAACACACCCCAATTCAAATGCTACCAGTGTGCAGATTTTCTCATGCAAACAGAGCAGACAGAGAAGAAACAGGATATATGGGGTGATAACTTAATTGGAAACCAACACTTGATCACTAGGGTCAGAGCTGGATGGGAAGAAACTGAATTCACCGACTCACCAAGGACAATCCATACAGAAGAAAGAGGGCGAAGACCGTCAGGAAGCCAGTCAGGATGACAAACTGGGCAGATTTCACAATCAGTGTCAAAAAAAGGGCCATGATGAAGACGAAAGCAGCATAGAGCAAACCCCAGGACAGCCTAATGTGGAAACACAGTGCCATTTTAGTATTTCATGTTCGATTGAAAACGAAGACCTAGACTGGATTCTCACCTCATTTGTTTATTCACTTATTCATTCAGCAGATATTTTATGGAGTTTCTAGGATATGACAATACAAGGGAAATATTCTTTAGGAATCAGGAATATTCTTTTTTCTGAAATTAGTTCCAGAAATAAACACACACACACACACACACACACACACACAGTCATTGTGACAACAAGGGAAAAACAGGCTTCCAGTCCAACAGATTTTGGTGCAAACATTTTCAGCTGCATTGTTCCTCTGGGACCTTGGGCAAACTGCAGTGCCTCTGAGTTCTCACTGCCCCGGACCACAGGAGGAACACTGCAGTGAGGACTGGATGAGGTCAGGGCCGTGAGGGATCCTGGCCTGGTACAAGCTGACCCCTCGGTGAAGCTCAGGTCTTTTTCTGTCTCTGGGGGCTCTCGGGTGAGGGGCTTCATGAATTTCCCTGGAGAAACGAAATTCTCCACCTTCTTCTTTCTCCAGAAGCTGTTTTCATCCAAATAGTCGACACACTAGCCTTTAACTCCATTTTCTGTTGAGACAGAATCGTTCACTTCCCTTTCTTCAACAATTCCTTTGTCTTGTTTATTAATAGTCTTTGAAGGGTATAATGAAGTAATAATAATAAAAAAAAAACCAGCCACAAAATTTAAATAAAATAGACACGTACAGCCATTATGATGTGCTGCGGGATGTTTTAAGAACTTAAGAAATATTAAATTAATTCAATACCGAGGTCAACACTGATGTGTGGGATTTTCTTCCAGACTCCTAACCTGTTGCCATACGTGTGTTCCACCCAGCTCCCTAGCATCTCTGTTGTTTTACTTCCCTCTCACTGTAAACATCACCTCCACGCTCTTTCAGTCAGTTATTCACAAGTTTTCACACAGGACCTTATCCATCTTTGGCATTACTCAACCTCTGACCGTTTAAATTCCAACTACCCAGCCCTTTTATACACAATCTTGTTCTGCCAGCTTCTTCCCTCAAATACATCCATCAGACCCGTTCTTCAGCCTCAAAAGGGCTCCTGATCCTTGACCTCTTTTTTTCCCTTTTCAGTCCCATCCTGGCTTGAATTCCACTCCTAACTGGCTTAGACGCCAAAGTCTATCACCTCTACCACACTCTTAACTGTAGACTCAGTGGCCATCCCCAATATCCCGGCTTCGCAATCACCCGGCAAACCCCAGCGTGATGTTCTTTCTTCAGACACAAAAGTACAGTAAGACCCAGCCTTAGCCCGGCAAGCAGTACCCCAAGGACCATTTATTCCATTCAGAGGGGGAAAGGGGAAAAGTCAGAAAATCATTTGATTTTAATAACGATGCATTGACGAGCCCCTCTTTGCTGAAGTCCTACATTTATTGACTGGTGCGACACTTTACTCACCAGAATGCGGAATTTCGAAGACCCATCATCCTCATCAAGCCCGCCATCTTCTTCCTCTCTCTTGTCACATTAATAGACGCGTAGTAAGTGAATGGGGAAAAGGAAATAATGCAGAAGAAAATGAAGAAATCCGTCAAGACTCCTCCTTGACTAATGAAGGGATATATCTTCATATTTTTTCCAGTAACTGACATCAGTTCCTCCATCACTGAGTGATTCGTTGTGATCTGAAGAAAGATACAAATAAACAAAATGTGCAGATTAAAGGACGTCATGCTCTGTTTTCTTTCAACCATCTCTCTCCCTGTATATACGATAATATATACATAATAGCCTGTCTGGGTCTGAGACTGGCCTAACTTGTCTTCTGTGTTCTGCCACTGGTCCACTTGGGCCCTCAGCTCCGGGCATTCCGAGCAACTCACAGTTCTAAAAATTTACCGTGTGTTTTATCACCTCCACGCCTAACACTGCCTAATAATTTGTGTGAAAAGCCTTTGTGACCTTATACATTTGGCAAGCGCCTTCACTCCAGCTTCAGTTTTAAATGTTATTTCAATTAGGAATTCTTCCGCGGCGTTCTAGGCTGAGCATCGTTTGCTTACACACTTACAAGGACGTTAGGGTCAGTCTCTTGATCTGCGTTTGACTGAATCTGCGCCTGCGGACCCCGCGAGCATGGAGCTGCAGGAGGAACCTGCAGGTATGGAGGGCGGAGTGTAAGGAACGCGAGCGTCCGCGGATTTCGGTATCAGCAGATGGTTCTGTAACCAGTACTCCGCCGACAACGAGGAAAGACTGTGTTTGCTCTTCTGTGATAGCCTACCTCTAATTTAATAATTTCCTTATTATGTGCCTGGCTTCCTGACAAGGTGGAGTCCTTGGAAGAGAACATTTGTCTCCTATTTATGTCTATATCCACTGTGGCACTTGGCAACTTAAGTAAATTTGTTGCAAGGAAGCCAGTGAGTACATGAACAAACAAGGCTGTCAGTTTGTATTTTCTTTCCCTAAACTTTTGATGCCTCTGATACTGTTCATCTAAACCGAACAGGAGTTTGCACGGGATGTTTTGTACTCACTTCTATAATAGCAGCATTAATGGCAGCTTGAAGAGCCACAAAACCTTTCTTCCAGAATTTCAAAACTCCACAGTCAATTTCTTCATTCGTTTCATAACAATGAGCTTTAAGGTAAGAAGAAAACCATGATTATCTTTATGGGTTATTTCAATCCTGATTATAAGAAACAGTGGACTTTACAATGGCCTCAAATTCTGAATGTTCTTATTTTGACCCAAAGCCTATGAAAATATAAATTACAGTTGTGATTCTCAAAGTCGAGTGGGCAGAACACGCCTAGGAAATGTTCTGCATAAAATTATAACACATGCTCTAAGCTTTCTCACCCTTGCTTCTGTGCTTCTTTGCCGATGAAGAACTTGGCTGAGGTCTTCTCTTTTCTGATTTTCGTGTTGTGAAAACAGTATTTTTTTATGTTTTTCAAAAGTTAGTAGGGTCTGGTATGGATTAAGAAACACTGAACTAAAGTTTTGTCTAACACTGGCTATAACACAGGCATTTTAGGCAAAAGGACGTTCAGATAAGATAACTTACTATAGTTAAATCATGTCAATTGGAACATATCTTTTGGAGAAAAATTTATTTTAAAAAGCCTACCAATCCATTGAGTATTAAACTACATTAAAGAGAGATTATTTAATACAAAAATTAAAGTTGACCACAGGAATTAAATGCATCTTTCATTAAAATTTTAAATGCTTAAAAAATCAGTTCAAAATAGTTCAGATATACATATGCTGAAGACAATACAAAAAACATATATGTACCCATGGCCAAATTTGTAAAAGGAATCATTACAAATTCATTTGGAATCTCCTGTGTACTGTCTACAATCTATTACTTTTCCTGGTACCAAGGCCCTAACCTTGTGTTTATACGCAAACTCTGAAACTTTTACCATGTATCTGTAAACTACACATGCAGTTTAAAAAATGCTTTAACTTTATTTAAATTTTATATTTCATTATAATCATCATTCTGCATTTTGCTTCATTTGATCTATATTATGCTTATGATTTATATAAATGGCCCTATTTTTTTCTTCTTTTTACATTTGTATAGAACCTCATTGCAGGATTGCAGGAATGTGATTCAGTGTGTTAGCCATTCTTTTTTTTTTTTTTAACACCATTCTTTTTAAGAGCATCTTGGCTAGTCTCTGTCTCTTTGAAAGGTAAATTTTAAAATGAATGTGTCAATTTATATGAAGACTTATGATTTCAATTGGAATTACAATAGGTCCCTAAGAAACCTGGGTGGAATTCACATCTAAATTTTGCAGAAGTCTAAAAATAATCCCCATTGACTTTCACTCTTGTATGATCCTGTCTCCTTTGTGTGTGGGTGGAACCTATGAATATGATGATACATGTCGCTCCCATGATTCTATGATATTATAAAGCACAGTTAACCCCAAATAGGCAGATAATCCAAGTGGGCTAATTTCATCACCAAGCTCTTCAAAATTAGAGTTTTCTCCAGACAGCAGCAGACGGGGGAAGTCAGAGAGATTTGAAGGAGGAGATTCATGGCACCATGGCTGGCTCTGAAGATGGAGTAATTCACACGCAAAAACCAGAGAACTGCCTCTGAGTACTGAGAGTGAACCCCACTTGACAGTCAGGAAAGAAATGGGGACCTCAGCCCTACAGCTGCAAAGAACTGAATTTTGACAACATGAATGAGCTTGGAGGTGAATTCTTCTCAAGAGACTCAAGATAAGAACTCAGCCTGGTCAATACGTTTATTCTAGCCTTGGTGAGGTCCTAAGCCGAGACCCTGTCAAGCCTGCCACACTTTTCATCTGTAGATCTGTAAGCTAACCACTGCATATTGTTTTAAGGCACTGCTTGTGACTTGTCACGCAGCCATAGAAAACTAATACGTCTATAATATATTATAAGTCTCTAGGAATGTGGCATAGCCTTCCATTTCTTTGGGCCTTTTAAAGTTAAGTTTTATACTTTTTGCATAATAGTGATCTTTCTTGGAATTGTTTTTTCCCTCTGAGATGAGTCATTAGTTGCTACTGTCTATTATTTAGCTGGTTAGTTGATTGTATCTTTTAAAAATTATATTTTCTAAGCAAGTATCACTAGCACTTCCTGTTTCTTGTGGTATTTTCCCGTTTCTGGTGTTTTTCACTTTATCTTTTTTCTCTTTAACCGTTTAGATGTGCTTATTTTATATTTTCAGTTTTAAAATTCCACTGGGAAAGATGTATTCTGCTTCGTTGGTTCTCCTGACTCTCATTTATGACCTTTGTCTTCTCTGGTTGGACCGTGAACTTACATTCAGAGATATTTTATTTTCGTGGCATTTTGGGGGTTGTGCTTTCCCAGAGAAGATTTATAATTTCTTCTGCCGAGCACCTCAGTAGCTGGGCCGACCCAGGATCACTTTATTTATAGTTGGGGTTTCCCAGACCAGGCAGGTGAGGCGAATGGGAACCCCAAACCCAAGGAAAGATGGGTTACAAATTCTCCAAGGGGAATTCTCTTTTTGTCATCCAGAGCCCATGGTGAGGCACGAAGCCTCCTTTTGCTCTTCTTTTGGCAACAGGTGATTTTTATTTTCTTGTCTCCTTGTTCACTGAGTACATAGCCTCTCCAGGTTCCAAATTAATACAGGAATCTTCACCTCATGTAAACCTAAGATCTTCTCACCTGTCCTCATGCAGCTACTAAAACCCAAATCTCTTGCTTACTGAGATTGGCAAAATCCTAAAGCACTGATAACCATCTAGCCCCTTGGCTTTGATCTCCTTCTCATTTTGAGCCCTTGGGAATTTCCCTTACTTTCATGTATACTTACTCAGACATTTAAAGGGAAGTTTGTTCTATCTTATCTATAAACAGCTTCATTTTTCTTTAACAATAATACCTTACAGCCACGTATCACATATTACATAAATGTATACATGCATGTATATAATACGCATATGTATATATAACTATATAATGTGCATAAGATATATAAAACCATATATGACAACCACATCATACAATATTTTAACAGACCTAAAAATCAATGTACGTTTTTAGAATGTGTTGATTGGCTTTCTGACCTCACCATTGCAAGTAGGGATTTTAAAAATTGCTGTACTATCATCTATTCTCATGCGTGGTTTGTGACACAACTGCAATAGAGAGGGGTGGAATTGTGTCTCTGGAAGGTTACCTGTATGGTCCCTGTATTCCTTCCTTATTGGAATTCTGTGTCCCAGCAAGAATTTCAAATTATAGGAGGATGTATTAGTAAAGATGACTCTTACTACTTCCTCGGGATAATTTGCTGTTAATTCTTTAATACTGTCTTCATTGGCTAGTCCCCAGACTTCTTTATCTGCCATTATAAGAAGGGAATGTTATTGTCAGTACATTACTAGGACAAAAAGGTCAGGATGTCATAAATGCTTTTACTAGAGTTCTTTACAGAAATAAAATGAAATCAAGTATTAACTTTCAGCAAGTCAGGCTAGAGTAAAGGTTAGGGAGAGACATTTCTAAAGTGCCACCTGGATATAGTCAGAAGGAATACATGAAAATCAGTTATTTTATTTTCATATATTATAATTATTGAACCAATTTCAATCATATATAATACTATACCATATCAACTAAACTATTCACAGAGTAATTAGCATTACAATAAATCTTAAATGATAGTAAAAAATAAATACATTTAAATCACAGTTAAGCACTGACATCAGGTGGAAACAACTATATAACTTCATTTCATTTAACGGCTGTGATAGCAGAGTTAATATGCAGGAAAAAAGTAAAAAATTGTAAAACATGTTGAGTGACTGTGTGGACGTCATTAAAATAATCCCTCTTTTCTGCAGATACTGTGCTCAGTGCTGTATAGATGTTTTATTAAGGCTGAAAGAATGAGAAGGAATCCAAGAGAAGGTCTGGACTGCGGTGGGAAAGCTGAAGATGCAAGTAGAGACAGCAGGCAGCATGTATTTTGATAGGATTAAAGCTGAGGGGGATTCTGTTCCTTGAATCTTTGCGGTCATGAGCAAGTCATTTAACTTTGCTACTCAATTTCCGTATTTGTAAAATAAACTTAATAATATCCATTATTAGTAGTACAGAACACTCACACAGAGTACAGAAAAATATAATGCTGAGTAATAACTTTATTAGGGAATATTCTTTTCCTACAGAATGAAGTCTCTGTGGAAATATACCAAGTGGTAGCATTTAATGAATATTTACTATCATAACTGCAATTATATTATTTACAAAATAAAGATAATAACATGTCCGTTGTGAAAGTAAACTTGATTTTGCACAAAGAGGTCATTTAATGACTATTTATTATCACAAATGCATGTGACTTTGAATGAGGGTGTCATTGAGAAGCTCAAATTCATGACACTGTGACACCTCGGAGGACACCTGTGAAACAGAGGGTGACAGCAAACCCATCTCAGGGTGGACTGGGAGACTGGGCCTTAGGGGAACAGTTCAGTTCAGGTTACGATCTTGAATCAGAAGTGGATTCAGCGTTTGTAGGTAAGATGCAGAGCGCAGACATTCAGATTCAGGTGGAAGTAATGGTGTGATGGTGGATGAGGCACCACGGGAAAGTACATTTAGGGTGCTTTACATCCACCTGGCCTGGTGGTGTGCAGTGAAGCATGGATGGAAGGAAAAGTCCAATGTGACCTGGGAACTGTGGCCACAGACACTCCAGGTGTGCCCAAAGGCTGGAGCAGAATTATGGACAAAGGTTGACAAAGAGAAGAAACATTACATAGACTTCCAGTGGCTGGGTAGGGTAAGATCCACAGGTTCCCCTTGAAATAAAACTCTTGGTTGGGAATTATGGTGCTTAAAATTAATACTGAGTACCTGCTATGTCAGAATTTATATTCTTTTTTTTAAAAAATTGAGATATAATTTACTTAACATAAAAGTCATCTTTTAATTTTTTATGTTATTAAATAGTTTTATAAAACACAAGTTGTATCATTGTGCAGTCTTTGATGATACTAATGTATTAAAAACTCCTACTGATGGGCATTTTTTCCATTTTTATTGAGATTATAATTGGCACACGGAACTGTATAAGTTAAAGGTGAACAGCAAAATGATTTGACTTACAACATTGCAAACTGACTATACTTCAGTAAAAAATTATTTGACTTACATATTCATAAAATGATTTCCACAATGAATTTATCATCTCATATTGATAATGAGAAAAAGGAAAAAAAAAGAAAAAGGAAAAGAATATTTTTCTCCTTATGAGAACTCTTAGGATCTGCTCTCTTACCAGCTTTTGCACGTATCATACAGCAGTGCTCACTGTAATCATCATGTTGTACATTACACTCCTCGTCCTTATTTGCCTGATAACTAGAAGTCTCTACTTTTTACCACTTGCTCCAATTCCCCCCGCCTTACCCATCCTTTTAAACTGTACAGTCTTACGGTTTTTAGTATATTCACAAAGTTATGCAAGTTGAAGCCGCTTTAAAATTACAGCTCAACTCACATCTTTGAACCAATCACCAGAGATTCCCCTTTCAGGTGTATATTTATATTTGTAAAGAGCAGTTATTATTTTTATTTGCCTGACATCCATCCTCCTCGTAAACATCCTAAAATTCACCTGGGATACTTCCCCTCTTTCACTCACACATCATGTGGTTTGGATATGGTTCATGGGGACCTGGGAACCCAACCAATGGGCAATGACAATACTGTCTCCCCCTATCCAATGAGACTAATTCTTGATGGACCGAAACCAAGACTAATCCAAAGTAGACCATTTGTTCCAATGGGGACAATCCCTGAAGTTATTTTGAACTGTTGGGAAAGTTCTGTACGCCTTTCACTAGGGCTACTTAAGTGGTAGGGCTTCCATCTAGAGATTGTGAAGACTAACTCTGCCTCTGTCTGGGGAAAGCCAACCTGTGAATGAAGCCAGCACATATTACTGCCTGAGAACTGGAGACACATTCCTCTGTCTCATTAGGAGCATTAATACTCTTTTTTCTTAAAGCTAAACAAAATATGCCCCTTTTTCTTAAGACAAGTTGAACTGAGATTCTTGCTGTCTCAGCTGAAATACTCATGAAAAAATATAGCACTGTTAATTTTATTTTGCATATGATGATAATGAGGCTCCACTGTTAATTTTATTTTGCATATGGTGATAATGAGGCTCAGAGAAGTTGATAACTTGAAAAACGCACTACAGATGTAGTTGCACTTAGGTGGGAAGCCCCATGAAAAGACCAGCAGGACCCCCAGGCAGGACCACTACTTTCCCACTGGCACCATCTGGTTCGCTGGTCTGGCAGTATTATCTATCTGGCTTTTGTGCTTCTGTAAAATGGCTTGCTTCTAGGAGAACGGAACTTACCCCTAAGATTCTATTGGTTCCCAAAGCTCACTCCTGATTGGTCTATTTCTAATACCTCAGTTGCATAAATCTCACTTCTGATTGGTCCATTTCTAACACCTACTCTGCATATGATGTTGCAAAATGTTGCAACGTCTTGACTGGTAGCCTATAAAAGCCTGTGTAAATGTACAGACAGGGTCCAGAGCTTGGAGTGTTAACTCCTCTGGGCCCGCTGGCCTTCTAAACCTGAGTTCTCCAACCCTCCGAGTGCTGCTTGGTCTCTCACCAGGATCCAGGTTGCTGTCACACTGAACTGTAACACTTTGCTGTAACAGCATGACTGCTTTTAGTCAGATATTCTCTTGCTCAGTTCAGTTCTCTTGCTCCTGCACTTGGCTGCTTCTCCTCTAATCTCAGGAGATTGTTTACCTAAGTGACCTTGATGATAATAATGCTATTCTTATTTTTCATTGATAAGTTCCTTCACACTGAAGGGTGAAAATCTGAACCACAGAATACTTGTCAATAGTCTTCAAATATACTAAGACAATCCTTTTGGTAGTAAAACGAGAGGATAAAATTCCTATAATCAAATTCAAGAAAGGAAAGACCCGTTGTTTTCTGTCTGTAGTAACAAGCAAATGCTAGAGCAGGTCTCGTTGTAGCAACGATGTTTCCACAGCCACGTGTCAATGAATCCCTAAACCCGCCTGCTTTTCAAAATCTGCCAACTGTGTACTCCATGCTTCCCCCAAAGCTGTGCAAGATCAGCAGACTTCTTTGCTGAGAGACTCTGCACTCCAGGTGGTAATCTCTTTTGTGGCAAAAAAGAGGTTCACAGTTTTGACTTAGATATTGAGTGATAACCTCTTACTTGCAACAAAAGGAAAGCAGATTCACATTTCATGTCATCTGGAAATTTTGACAATTCACTCAGTTTATCAACGAAATGCAACCAATTGCAGTGACATGAAACGAATATTATCAGAAACTCCTCTTAGGTTGCTAGAAAACTCACCTTTCATGAAGGAGGCTGAGGCCACTATCTTCATTATCTGTTGGGTGGTGTTGGTGACAGGCGTGTATGCAATAGCAAATTTAGATGCGCTAAATGAATCTACCCGTCCCAGGTCCATGGGAGGCAGGGAAGAAAAATCGTTAACTTGATGAATGTCAGGGTATAAGTACAAAGAAAGTAGCAGGAACAATGCATTCAGCCATTCCTATACAATTCAAGAGAAAACATAAAGAAAATTATGATGTCGGTGTAGTCATCCACAGTCGTTTGGTCACAGTTTGTCTCGTTGCTCACTTTTCTAATTTCAATATGTTCCACATTATGACTTGTTTAAAATATGAAAAGAACAAAATTCAGCAGTCTGAGTAATTCCAATGAACTATTCATAGGAATTCAAATTTATTCATCCACAGCACCAGTCTAAAGCATGCACTGATCTTAAGAATATGAGAGGTAACAGTGGCAAACTGTTACAAAAGATCATCCGCTGGTATCACCTGGTAGTTGATTCTGCTGAAAGCTTATGTGCTGTGACACAGTTCCAAGGTACTGTTCGCTTAGTAATAATATATGGCTTACATGCCAAGATTCCAGTATTGGAAATGAAATACAATGTAGGTGACCTGAGAAACACGGTCTTGGTTAGTTACCAATAGTGGTCACTTGGCAAACCTCCAATAAAAAATCACTTGTTTCCTAAATGCAGGATTGCAGGAAAAATTCACAATAGATACACTGTAAAATTCCAATTTAGTTAAAAATGCTGTTTAGCGGTAGCTATCTGATTTTAAAAAGCATCTCAAAGTCCATGACCAGGATTTTTGTTATATGGTATCATAGGAACTAATGCTAATTTTTCTTCTTGGCACTGATTACATTTCTAAACTTTTTAAAAACTATTTTTGAAGAGAATGGTGCATTTTTCAAAACAGAAAGAGATTCAAAAGAGAAAAATGCCAGTTACCTATTTCGGTGGGTTGATCTGTTTACTAGACCCTCAGTGTCTTAACCTGAGTATCCATGAATGGGAACACTAGTAAAAAGCAAGACCATTGACTTTTAAAACATTCATCATATATTTTATTGCTGTCTAGCGTCAGTGCTTTTAGACCTCAACTTATGGGCCTGTGCCAAGTGAAACATCTTCAGACAAATGAACAGTTTGAGAAACAGCTTCTGTTGTATGAAGGTATTTCATTCTTTCGGAGAGGAGACAAAGCACAAATACCTCCCAAGGAATATACCTCTGTCATAAATACAAAGTGACATAGATGTTGAATCATACATACTATTAAAGTCTCTCTTTTCATTCTCCATTTTTTAAGAAAGTTCTTGCATAGTAAGGCCCAGGTTTGCTGACACACACTCATCTCTCTGTTACTCATTTTGCCCTGTTTAATAAGAAAGGAAGAAGACAAAACAAATGTGAAGGTCTTAATAAGAGAAAAAATATCCTGAAAACAAAACAAAAAAAGAGTAGCCCGGTAACTGCCGGGTTCCAAGTGAGTGCCGAGAACCTGGGTGTTCCAGGGTTGGCGGTTCAGAACTCCCTGCCTCCTTTTCCTCCCGTTTCCAAACCCTTTACTCCATCGTGTTTATTGTTGTGGTTATGCACCGTGACCATTCCCCATTTATTGCCTCTTGGCTCCAACTTCTCCCCTCCCAGCCTGCTCTTATGAAAATGGATCTGAGCCCTTTAAATAGTTTTCTTTGCCAGTTGGGCAATGTGAAGCTTGTCAGTAGAGAGGACTGGAGACACTGCAGGAAGAAGCTCTTTCTCCTGGGATCAGAGCAGCTCATTTGCCTGGTGCTTAGAGAATGTATTCCCCCCCCCCGCCCCCCACTGCCCACTGCTCAGACTAAATGGTTTTCTCCAATGCATAGTGCCTGCCTGGGCAGGTTTCACTGTGGGTTTTTAATAACTCTTGACTCCAGAGCAGTGGTGTACCTGGGAGCCCAGACAGCAAAGTCTTTCCCCCAGAGCTCTGTTTCCTTCAGCAATACTCCTGCAAGGACAGTGCCCTCCAGTCTCCGTGCCCACAGTTCACCATCCCGGCTTCTCTCTGTTCAGTGGGCTGCACCTTATTCCAACCTTATCTCTCCATCTAAATTTGTTCCTCCCTCAGCCTTAGAACGTCCTTTTGAGTTTCAGTCCATCTTTCCTGCTATTTTTTGGTCACTGTTTAATAATTCTCTATATTAAATTCCATTTGTTTAAATTATTGTGTGGCTTCTGTCTCCTGATTGCACACAGACCAACGCATACACGAGCTCGTCTTGACTTCAGTAAACACATGGGGTGCACCTAACTTAACATCACTATAATATTTGACTTATTTAAGAAACTGAATAAACGGTCAGTGTTAGGAATCCATCGTAGACAATTCAACAGGCTCATTGTTCTTCCGAGCAGAAGTCATTACACTCTATACTGATTTGTTGTGGGAAGACTACAAAATATCCTTTCCCCAGTGGGGGAAAAAAAACCCTTAGTTTTCACTTTCCTTTTATGAAAAATTAGAATGCTGTGACAGAAGTCACCAGACTTTAGTACCTGGCAGAATGTAAAAAGAAATATATATTTAAATGACATTTATTTCTTGCTCTAACCTTAGAGAATGTATTTATAGTTACCAAGAAGAGGCACTGGAGAGTCACCAGGAATATACAGATATATCCATACATAGTCTCCAAAATCATTGCAGCAGTTTGTACTACTATACACAGTGTATGAAAATTCGTCTTCCCTATGTCCTCACCAATGCCTGACAGTGTCTCTTTTCTGTACGCTGTCGTACATCTCCCTTTTACTTATAATGCACATACTCTCAAGAACACATTGCTGTTCTCCTAACCGTGGGAGAAAGCCAGATACCCTAGAACTTTTCTTGAACCCACGAGAGAGCTGAGACCCCAAGGCCGCCGGATGAACTGAACTCCAAACGGTAAGAGCCTCCTCCAAGGAGAGAGCGGGTCCAGTCCAGGAACACTCCCACCTTTGATCGAATGTGAGAGGAGAACACGGCCACGATAAAAGCAGGTGTGAATAAAACACTTGGAATGTTAATGAATTCCTAAGGGCCGAACGTGGACGGCACAGCTGTTCACAACTCCTGGGAGTCCTGGCACAAGGGCAATGCACACGCATTTGCCGGTTTTTCCCCACAGGCGCCACTTGGTACTCATGAAAAATGAGGGCAAAGCAAGAGGACTGAAAGACCCCAAAGTGGCTCACAGGCCACAAGACATGCCCACTTCTCAGAAGATTTTCTATTAAGAGCAAAAACTGTAAACTTCTTGGGAAAGGATGGCAGTCCCTGCCAGCCCCACGCAGACATCTGCTGCTGCATCTTGGGGAGGAGCTGAAGCAGCAGCCAACTGTCCCTAAGGGGTAATCTGGCAATCCTCCCACTCCCACGCCCGCTCCTGTTCCAGGATCGCTTATACTGCTCCTCAGGGGTAGGTAGACGCAAACAGCCATCTTCCCCTAGGGGAGAGGAAAGAAAACTTCCCCCGTGCACGCTGTACACAAAGCCTGCACACTGTGTACAAAGCAACAGCCAGCTACCCCTGAGGGTGGGGTGGGAACCTTTCCAACCCTATTCCTAAGCAAAGATAAGTCGCTGCCGCTGTGTTCTGTTAGGATCCAGCACTCGTACAAAGCAGAGATAGGTTATCACTGAAGGAAGAGAGTGATGCTGCCACATATCCAAGACCTCCCAGCATCTACATGGATAGATCACATGATAAGCCACAAAACAAGTCTTAACAAATTTAAGAAGACTGAAATTATACCAAGTATCACCTCTGACCACAATGGTATGAAACTAGAAATCAACAACAGGAAGAAAGTTGGAAACTTTACAAACATGTGGAAACTAAACAACACATTCCTGACCCACCAAGGAGTCAAAGAAGAAATCAAAAGGGAATTTAAAAAAAATCTGAAAACAAACGAAAGTGGAAATACAACATTCCAAACTCTATGGGATGCTGCAAAAACAGTTTTAAAAGGGTAGTTTATAGCTATTAATGCATACATTAAGAAAAAAGAAAGATGTCGAGTAGATAACCTAACTTTATACCTCAAGCTACTAGAAAAAGAAGAACAAAGTCCAAAGTTAGCAGAAGAAAGGAAAGAACAAAGATCAGAGCTGAAATAAATGCAGTAGAGACCAGAAAAACAATAGAAAAGAATCAATAAGACAATTTTAAAAATCAATAAAAGATCAATAAAAAAGAGCCAGCTTTTAACCAAACTGACAAAACTTTAAGTAGACTAAGGAAAAAAGAGATGACTCAAATAAATGAAATGAGAAATGAAAAAGGAGACATTATAAATGACACTACATAAATATAAAGGAACATAAGAGACTACTATAAACAATACATGCCAACAATTGGATAACCTAGAAGAAAAGGATAAATTCCTAGAAACATACAACCTACTGAGACTGAATTGTGAACTAACAGAAAACCTGAACAGACCAATAACAACTAAAGATATTCAAACAGTAATCAAAACTTCCCAACAAAAAAATTCCAAGGCCAGATTATTTCAATGGTAAATTCTACCAAACATTTAAAGAATAATTAATGTCAACAGTTCTCAAATTCTTCCAAAAAATTGAAAAGGAGGTAACACTCCCAATCTCATTGGAATTACCCTGATGCCAAAGTCAGATAAGACCACTACAAGACAACTACAGACCAATATCCCTGATAAATACAGAGGAAAAAGTTCTGAACAAAATATTAGCAAATTGAATTCAACCACACATTAAAAGTATCATAGATCACGACCAAGCGGAATTTGCCTCTGAAATGCAAGGATGGTTCAACATATGCAAACCAATAAATGTGATACACCATGTGAATAGAATGAAAGATAGAAATCAAGTGATCATCTCAATAGATGCAGAAAATTTTGCACTTGACAAAATACAGCATCCTTTCATGATAAAAGTTTTTAGTGAATTAAGTATGAAAGGAACGTAGCTCAACCTAATAAAGGCCATATATGACAAGCCTACAGCTAATGTCATACTCAGTGGTGAAGAGTTGAAAGTTTCCCCTCTAAGATCAAGAATAAGGCAAGACTGCCTATGCTCACCACTCTTACTTGGCATTGTGTTGTCCAATTCTTCACTTCTACTTGTGTCCACACCCTTTGTCCAGCAACTTTGGAGTTCCTTCTATTAAGGCAGACTGTAACTTTGACCGGTAAAGGAGGTGGGAGTTCTGTGCATAGTCTATGTGCCAGTTCTGAACATAGACCTTATGAGGCTTTGAGCATATCTGCTTGCTCCTGTGGTTCTGTCATTGCTGTAACAGCAGACCTGGGTTAGCCTCTGGAGGATGAAACGCATATGAAACGGAGCTGAGTCATCTCAGTCATCTCAGTTTAGAATAGCCTGCATCCCAGAGATATGAGCAAGTCTAACCAAGATGAGCAAAACCTCCTGGGATCACTTGAGGCATCCCAGCTATAAATGCTTATTGTGGTGTGTTGTTCATTGCCTTTTTTTTTTTTTTTTTTTTTTGCTATGTAATGTAAAGGCAGCAATAGACCACAGATACGCTACTTGATTGCCTACTGAGCTTTTACAATATTCATTTTTTGGTGGTTTAGTGACTTTTTATTTTTGATTTCCAGCTTAGTCATGTTGTGGTCAGAAGAAGTACTTGCTCTGTAAGACATTGCTTCTTTGAAATTCCTGGTGATTTCTTTGGCGGTACAGTATATTTTAATATTTAAAATATTCCATGTGTGCTTGAAATAAATGTATATCACCTTTTAAGTTGTTTTGTATATACCTATTCAATCTTCTTAATTGTGTTTTTGAATCTTCAGCATCCTTTCTAATGTTATATTTACATGACCAATCATTTCATGATATAATTCTATTAAAAATTTCCACACTAATAATGGTTTGCCAATTTCTTACTACATCACTTTTTCATTTTTATCACATGCGTCTAAAGGCTAAGTGGGTAGGTACATAAAACACGGCTCTATTGCTCATGTTTTAATGACAGCTTGCTTCTATGTCTGATAATAGCATGGAGACACGAGATTTCTTTGGCTTCATATTTGCCTAATGTAGCTCTAGCCATTCCTTTATTTTCAACCTTTTACCGAATTTTTTGGTTCGATTCATGTATGGAAAATTCAGGGTCGATTTACTTTTAAAATCCCAACTGATAGATACCATATTTTTAAGAGGTAAATGTAATCATATATAAATGTTCGTTTTGGATGATTGTGTCTTATTCTTACCTTAAACCTGCTTTTTCTTTGCTTCTAGTTTTGTCCATAGTCTTACCTTCTATTGAACTTCTTTCCTGTCCCAAAGATATAAATCATATTTATATTTCTTTAATGGCCACTCTTAAATTTTGGGCTCCCCAGGGGACTCTTTCTTTTTTTTTTTTAAAGAAACTTATCATCTGTTAGCCCTCTCTTCTTATAAACAAAAACTTTTTAGATATTTTATCTCTCTGATGAATTCCAACCCTGCCCATTCTGGTTATTATTATTTAGAAGTTTGGTTTAATCGTAAAGAAGATTTACTTTGCCACCTATAGTTAGATTCGCCAGTGGATTATGCAGGTGAACTATGGGGAGGCTGTAATACATTTGAGCTTGTGTTTGAGATGGCAGGTAGAAACTCCACCTGAACTAGGCTTTAGCTGGATTAAGAACCCAGGATCCTCTGCCTTGAGTGCAGGCTACTTCACTGTGAAAATATCCCAAGAACTCTACCTAAAATTGCCTGCAGAGAGCAGCATTATTCTTCCATAGATACTGCACCACCAACCAGAGGGCCATGTGTACAGTGGCACAGCGGTAGACCACATCCTTCCCCTGGTAGAAGCAACAAATCACAGGGTTAGCACAGTCAACCTTGAGCAAGGATTGTGTGGTGGGGGCGTGTGTGTGTGTGTGTGTGGTGGTGGTGGTGGTTGTGGTGGTGGCGGTGATCAGGCAGATGAAATTATGCATATATTTTATTGCAGCAAAATATCTCAGTGCATAATAATCCTACTGCATCTTTCTACAGTCCTGATCAACCAGTACTACACAAATATGATTTGCTGAGCCTCTCCCGAAAACTGTGGGACTTGAGTGCTCTCAAAAGGTCTCCACTGCAGGAGGAAACAGTGTATCTAAGCTGAATTATAGAAAGTGAAGAGATTCTGGAACAGTCATCAGTTTTCTGGGAAACATGCCAGGGATGTGACTGGAAAGAGTGGGTCAAGACTTCTGAGCACAGAGCCAGCAGCTCTACCTTGAATGCGTCCCTTAAGTCCTGAATTTGGACCAAGCGGTCTGCTCCCTCTGTGTGTATGTCATGTTGGCTGGGGACAGAAACCACATGGCTGCCACCAACTCACCCACAGCGATAGGGAGGGCGTGTGCCCCTGGCTTGACACTCTCATCCCATTCATGGAACTGGATGACACCCAGGGCTTTGCTGTCCCCTAGAAACCAAGCTCCGGTAAGAGGAGCAGGGGCCAGTCCCAGCGGGAGGCATATTAGCCAAGGCAGCCCCAGGGCACCTTCCCAGAGGGAGGACCTACACGTGGCCGCGACAAGTGCGGCCGCAGCAGGCTGAGTACAGAAGTGAGAGGGCCTGCGCAGCGGCCGCTGGAGGGAGGAAGCCGGGTCCCAGATAAAAGCATTAGGTCAAGGGGCCAGTGAGAAGGAACTGAGGAGCCTGAGAAGCTGTTCCTGGTGCAGAGAATTCTGTGTAGAAGCTTTTAAGGGGACTGATCAGGGCTGCACAGGAGGGTGAGCTGGCCGAGAGGGTGATCTCACCACGGAATCAGCCACGGCGCAGCAAAGCATGGACACTCCTGTTGGCTCCAACTCCTTAGACCTCTTCCATTGTAAATGAATATTGCTTACTTAATTTTTCCCCAGTTCATGTACGTGCTGGAGTTCATCAAAAGACTAGCAACCACTAGAATCCCCCATTAGACATGAAGTAGATAGTTTCAAATTGTAATGACTGATTTTTCTCCTCTCACGTGGGTGTTAAATTCAGAGCAACGTGCTTACACTATAGGAGCATGAAAGTTCTGTTTCCTGCAAATAATGTGTATGTGAAATAATATTATGATAAGGAAAAGCTATATATTTCATGCTCTGATTCAATACATGGTGTGCAGAGTTAAAAATCCTGGAAAGCATCTTATGTTTCTAAAATTCTTACAGCCCGAGAGTGAGAGATAGAGACAATAAAAATATTTGTTGTAAATTCTTTTGATAAATAGGCTCAAAGTCAGAAAAACTTTAACCAGAATTCCCTTAAATTGTTGTAGAATAAAAGTAAATAATTTTAACTTCAAAAACAATCCAGGTTCTCAATTCTCAAGATTCTTATTTCTCCACAAGCAAATTGTTAGCAAATTTCCACACTCAAGTTTCTGACTTAAAAACCGGTTGCATAATTTTTTTAAAACTTATGTTTTAACTCAATGTTTTCATCTTTATAATATTAAACACCAGATATCCAAAAGCATCAAAAATAGCCCCTTCATTTTCAAAACAATTTCTCCACAGATGGTTGGCATTCACTTCTTAAAGTCTTATCGTTTTGCGATTAAAAAGAAAAAGAAAACCCCGAAACGAAACACATAAAACAAAAACAGAAAAAAAAAATCACAATGAACTTACTTTTCAGAAATTTGAAGCAAGGAATCTGGAAGCTTAGTTTATCCACTGGTCTCCTTATTTAGAAGAAAATAATTCACTTTTTTCCCCTCTGGTTTCTACCACATCTCTAGAAT
This sequence comes from Vicugna pacos, assembly GCF_048564905.1. Taxonomy (NCBI): domain Eukaryota; kingdom Metazoa; phylum Chordata; class Mammalia; order Artiodactyla; family Camelidae; genus Vicugna; species Vicugna pacos. Next base: position 53,222,889 of record NC_133002.1, read on the forward strand.
GTGCTTAAACTGTTTGACTTCTGTGAAAATTTCCTCTGAAGCCTGCTCTCCGAAGACAAGTTAACGATCTCAGTTCTGTTGGTCCTGCCAAACATCACGTCCACGTGATCACTCTTGTTTTTCTTTGACATCAAGCCAGTTCCTGCTGAACAGTAGCATTTGAACTTGGTTGCCTGGAGGAAAGAGCAATCTTGCAGAGGAAGTCCAATACTCATAAACTTTTCTGTATTATGCCCCCAATGATCCGGCTAATATCAAAATTTAAAGCATTGTCTTTAAACCGTGAGAAAGAAAACGGTTTCATCAGAAAAAAGCTCTTTTCTCTCCTGAGATCTCTAGACTTGCCTGCTTGGCATTATCACCTGGATAATCAGGATTTTCATTCCTCCCTTTCTCATTTTCATTCAGTTCAGAATATTTTCTGATCTCCCATGAGACTTCCTCTTTGACCCATGAATCATTTAGAAGTGCGTTGTTTAATTTCCAAGAGGTCCAGAGCTTTTCCTGTTATCTTTTGGTGACTGGTTTCTAGTTTAATTCTGTTATGGTTAGAAAATGTACTTCGAACCTCAAGCTGTTAAGACTTGTTTTATGACCCAGGACATAATCGCTTTTGGTGAATATTTCACATGCATTTGAAAAGAGGTATTTCTGGAGTGAATGGACTATTGTATAAACACCTGCTCGATCCAGCTGGTTGGTGCTGTTGGTCATTTCCCTTGTCTACTGGTCTACTATTTTCTGTCTACTGGTTCTGTTGATTATTGAGAGAGGAGTATTATAGATTTTAATAAAAATGAGAGGGTTTTTTTCATGTAATTTTGCCTCGTGTGATTTGTAGTTTGTGGTGATAGGCGCATACACATTTAGGATTGTCATGTCTTCTTGGTGAACTGGTGAACTGGCCTTTTTATCACTAGGTACTGCCCATCTTTGTCTTTGGTAACTTTCTGTGCTCTGAAGAACTGCTCTGTCTGATATTAATACAGCCATTTCTACTTTCTTTTGGTTAGTATCGTCATGGTATTTCTTCCATTCTTTGATTTTCAACTGTATCAGTATGCCCGTATCACTACATTTGAAGGGATCTTTTAGACAGCATTTGCTGTTTTAAATCCACCTGGCAAACATGTCTTTTAATCAGTGTGTCTAGCCCAGTTACATTTAATGTAACTATTGATATTTTTGGATTCAGATCTGTTGTTTGCTATTTGTTTTCTGGTTTTTTTCCCCTCTGGTTTTCATTCTTCTCTTTTCCATTTTCTGACACCTTTTGCTAAACGTTATTTGAACATGTTTTATTTTATTTTTGAACATGTTTTAGTAGTCTACTTTAATCTGCCCATTGTGTTCTGAAACTATACATGTTTGTATAGCTATTTTGGTGATTGCTCTAGGGATTACAGAAGACACACTTAACTTTGTACCATCTGTTAGATGCATATTTTACCACTGTAAGTGGAATATAAGAAACTCACCATCATGTAGGGGCAAAACAGCAGGTAGCCAACGGAGCACTGCGTAACAGCTACAACCACAAAGAGTCAAAACTGGGGCAAGGGCAGTCACCATCATGCCAATAAAAAGTTACTATCCCTTGGTTAGTTCCCAGTCCTTATGCAAAGGAACCGACAGCCATTACAGCCATTTACTTGGATGACTGTGCACTGGAGCAAGAGAAACCCTCAGACATTTCAAGGGCTACTGGGCACAGGACATAAGTGGGCACTGATAACTGGAAAACCAGAGTGTCACTATGGCCCCACTGTTACAATGGGGCGTATGGAGCCATGGCAATAAATGGAGTTCTGGTTAAAGTTCAGCTTTATGTGATCCCCCTGGGTCTACAACTCACCCAGCAGTCATTTTTCTATCACCAAGTATATTATTAGAATTGATCTATTTGGTGGTCGGAATAACCCCCACACTGGGTCCTAGGCCTGTGGGTTAAGATCTCGCATAATGGGGAAGGAAAAGTGAACGGCCTCTGGCAGTTCCCTGAGTCCCACCGCAAGCTGAGACAGGCTGTCAAGAACAACACTGCATCCTGACGAGGGAGAAAGTGGAGACCATTGAGGTCATAGAGGACACAAAGAGAGTGGTACCTAGCAATCTCCATTTAATTGGCCAGTCTCCGCCCTCATCCTGGAGAACAGCCAGACGGTTATGAGCTAAAACGGGTGGTGGTTCCGGCCACAGCTGCTTTGTCAGGCACGATGTCTGAACCCAGAGCACGTCCACGATATTCAGCCAGTGGTTAGTCAGACGCCTTCTTTCTTATTCTGCTTAGAAAAGAGTATCAAAAAGAGACTCAGGGGAGTCACACAATAAAAACCTTTCTTTAGTTGATAGCCTCAAGTCTATGTGAACTCTCCTTCCTCTGTTCTAGTCTTAAGAGATCTGGACCACCTGGACATCTCACAAAACATTGCACTGATACATCGGTGACACCACGCTGATCAATCAAGGATAAGGGAGAGATGACTAGCACACTGGTGACCCTGGCAAGACACACATGTTCCAGAGAGTGGGAGTTAAGCTCTGTGAAGATTTGGGAACCCACCCCTGCAGGGAAGGCGTTATGGGTCTAGTGGTAACGTGGGCTCGGTGTGTCTCCTCCAAAGTAAAAGACAGCTGTGCATCTTGCATCCCTCCCAGTAGGAAGCGAGGACCGTGTCTGGTAAGGCCCCCGGGTTCTGGAGGCCACACAGTCAACACCTAACAACACCGCTCCAGCCCGGAGACGGCCTAACAGGGAAGGCTGCCGCCTCTGAGCGCAGCCGCGAGTAGAAAGGGCTTTTGCAGCAGGTCCAGAATGTGCCGCAGTCTTGCTACTTATTGGAGGTATCAATGGGGAAAATTCTGTTAAAACGAGAGGATTTTTGTCCTTGAACAACAGACCAGAGACTTCCCAGACTCTTTACCAATGAGGTTTTCAGGAATTATTTAAAAAGCACTCCGAGCCATCAACTTCACACATTGTATGGTGCTACTCATGGCATCCTGCATCTGTGGATAACTTGTGCAAAGGGCTTTACAGTTTCCAAAAGCTCCCATCTGCAGTTTCTCATTTGAATCCCATTCAACTTAGCAGGACAGTAGATCCAGTTGGGTTATGGGATTGACTCTCAGCCACAGAGCTGGAAAGAAGCCAGTCCAGTCTCAGATGCCCTGGGATTCCAAATTCAACGCTCTTTCCCATATAACCCAACGGTCTAGCTTCCTGTATCAGCAAATAGGTAGTTGAGGATTGTACTCCAAATTGATCACCTGTTTTATGTTTTTTTGGTCTTAGTTTTAGTTTTATTTTTATCATAAACCTGCCAGGGGTCCAGGAAATAACTAGAATGAGTATTTAATTTTTGGCAGATAGGATACAATAAGGGCATCCTCCAACATTGGCATAAGTGAGAGTAGTGATGCTTTTAAAGTTCAGTACCTGTACATTTACCAGTCTGAACCGCTGTCAAAGAGACTGATCCATCAGGCTATCTATCAGCTAGCTAGCTATCCACCCTCCCACCCGCCCATCCACCTCTGTCTCTCTAGCCGTTACGTACCTCTCTTGGCTATGAGTAGGTCATCTTCTCAATCAGTGCCATCGCTGACTTCACTTCAGCACTTGCTCTGCTTTTGGCATGAAGTCTCATGTCAGCACTCCTGTGCAAAGTTACGTCACGAGTTCCACAATTGTTTATACCAAATGATTGGTATCATTACTAAATATTAAAACTACAAAAGTAATTCCCTTACAAAACAGCAGAGGCTTAAACAGAATCGTAGGGTATTTGAGCTTTAGGGTTCTGCTGGGAGCTTCCACTGCACTGAAGGATCACGTACCTCTTCAAACCGTCTTAAGTCCTGCTCCTTGGAGAGCTCCAGGAGAACCTGAAAGGGGAAAGGAATAAACAGTGAGGGTGCCACGCAGCCTCCTATCATTCCAAGTGAGCAAGATGATGTTTTATTAATTCATAACTTGTATATGCTGATATCTAATGACTAAAATATGTTCCAGGGTGGACTTTGAGATGCTGTCCTCCTCCAGATCAAATGGCTCCCCTGTGGGAACTGTGGTCAGAGCGGACTTTGCACGGACAAGGGAGGGGTGCAGAGCCTGAAGCCCTGGGTCCAGCTCGCGGGTTAACGGGTGGTCACGCCCTCTCCTTGACCTCCTCAAACTAATACTTAAAAAAAAGAATACAAATTAAATCTCTAGCTCAGAAAACTAGAATAATAATAACAAAATAAACCAAAAAGAAAGCCAAAACAAAGAGATAATAAAAGAAAGGCAAAACATAAAAAGAAGAGAATAGAAAAACAGTACCTTTAGTTAATCAACCTAAACCTTTTTATAAATAAATATTTTAAAATACACAACCACAAGCTAGCTAATCATTTGGAGGACTAAAAGGAAATATGGATTAAAGTGAAAGATTTTCTAAAATATAATGACAGTGTGTGCAGGTATATGTATATTTGTGTGTATGTGTTTCCACAAATGTTTGGAAATTATGCAATGCAATTCTAAATTAAGAATGGACAAAAAGATACCAAAATGGAAAATTAGAAAACATGGTTTCTTAGTTGTAATAAAATACAGTACGTAAAACTTGTGAATATAGTTAAAGTAATGATTAGAGGGCAGTTTGTCGTTTTAAACATGCATATTAGAAAAGAAAAAAAGATTGAAATCAGTGATTGAAACCTCATCTTAAGAAGCTAGAAACAAAACAGTAAACTTAACCCAACAGAGAAATCTTGTAGCCCAAAGGAGAAAAACCAATTAAGTTGGAATATGATTCTTTGAAAAAAAAAATTGATAATACACAGAAGAGGACTGAATAAGGAAATTAGAGGATGCTAAATAAATTACCTGTATCAGGAATGAAAAGGAAAGTTTCTTTATAAATCCTACTGATGTCAAAAAGTAATAAGGGTATTAAGAATGACTGTAGCCCAATAAACTGAAATTTTTGATTAAATGCGAAATCCTTAAAAATACAACTCAGCAAAAGTTAACAGAGGCAGACATTTGAAAATCTATCATAAAGCTCTGCCCTAAGAGGGAAGGAGGGAAGTTCCCAGGTCTGGATGGCAAATTTGTCTAAATACTTGAGGAAAAATTAGTACACTCTTACACAAACTTTTCAGAGAAGAGAAGAAGGAATGATTATGTGAAGAAAGACTTACTGCTGGACTGGACGGCTCCATGGTCTTCTCCAGGGACACTGGAAGTTGGCTATGGACCCTTGGCCAAGAGAAGAAGAGATGGACCAGCTATTAATTTGCAGTGCGCTGCTTAAGGTGTAAAATTTCCCTGGCAGTACCTGGGCCACCTTGCCTCCATTGTTTAGGGATGCACAGACGGGATGTTTTACATCCAGTTAAACCAGTTACACGGCTTGGTTTGGCTACCAATGGGGTATAAAATAGCCCACTACATTTTTTCCCCCTGGGAATCTCCTGAAACCAATATTCCTTGTACTTACCATGGTGGCTGATAATTCAAAAACAAAGAGGAACTTGTGTGACTGACAAAAAGGACCCCAGGGGGCTACGTCTGGAAGTTCTCTGGCCTCTGGTGCTTTCTCTGCACTTTCTCCCTCCTGCTGCACCTTAACACAGAAATACACCCCAAGAGTCTGTGAGTTCTTTCAATGATCTGACCCTATACAGTTTACAAAACCGGCACCGCGCACAAGATTTTTAAAATTACCCTTGACGCTACAGTCTTAATCGTGGCTGTGGCTTTGTGTGGGATAAAGAAAAACGAGGAAAGGCAGAGGAAGGGGGACCAACTGGAAACTCAGAGTGGCCAGATGGGTTTTGTGGCCATTCCTGGGGTAAAGCCGCTGATGGGCTGCGATCGCTGACAAAAGGAAAAGCTTATCAGCGGGATCTGGAGCTGGTACATCTGGGGTCGGGGATGGATTACAAGCACATTGCAAAAGAAACACAAGCTGACTGGAGATCAGCCAAGAAAATGGTAACTTGGCTGCTTTGGGTTCTTTCGTCAACAATGAAAGTAACTAAGAAACAGTCTGAGGCTGCCAGGGTTGCTGAGTTACAACGGGTGATTCAGCCTGAAGAAGGGAGGACATAACATCATGAAGGATTTCGGTGAATATCTGTTCTGATAGGAATGCGGTCCCTGTCCAATGAGTGATCACCGAAGAGATGTCACAGGTAGCAGGGAGAGAGAATACAGGCAGGGAGAAACCACCTGAACGTGGGGCGCTTGGCCACGGTGCGAGCCAGCCTCCGGACGCCCTCTGCACTCTCTAATGCAATGGATTTTCCATATGGATATTTAGGAACTATTTTCCCTGCGTTGGATACCCCCAAAGTGGAAGGGAAGGCTTGGTCTTACTCAGGACCCTCAGTTAGGGCTAGAGTAGCAAGGAAGATAAAGCAAAACAAAAAACAAAACAAAACTGCACTTGGAGGGAGGCAGGTTGTTTAGTTTCAAAGTGACACTAACCAGCAGAGAGTGGGTTTTCACGGACTGGATGGGAGATCTGTTTCTTGATCTATAGCCTGAGCCAACAAAATAATACACGATACAAAGGGACACATCTTACACATAGTGTTCAAAGTAAGCATGTATCTAGGATCTAAAAGATCTCAACGAATTAACCTTCTTCAATGTGGAATAAATTTTGTCTTCTCTTGTACCTTCGTATGTGCCCTTCAAAAGTATAAATACAGTAAGAAAAAGTGAAAAATAACCCTCGCCCCTTGTAATGCTCACACACATTGATACATGGAACCACGTCACCCCTGCATTTTGTGTTTCTGAAATTCAAACTGAACTTCTAACTTTGAGATTTAGCGTATTGGGTCCCAATTCAGTTTATCATCTCTTTGGATTAGTTTCAGTTTTGGAATTCTGTGCTTCCCAGGGTCTTACTTCAAACAGATCTCTCTGATCTGTCTGTAACCTGAAGAGAGTCCGTGACAGAGGTTGCCCGTTCTTGACTGACGATTTATAAACCACCAGCGAGGAGCACCTGTTAGGAGATGCGAGGTGGGGCCGATCTCTGGGTATGAGCGGCTGACCTAAATCTACCGAAAACATTTTTGGTATTTATTTTCATAAATAAGAGTGTCTGTAGTAGAAATGCTAGAATGGGCTCATGGTCATCCAAGGAAGCCAGTTTGCAAGCAGGAGAATTAGGAGAGAAAAGTGAGACTCGGCGTCAGCTTCATAGCTCAGGCTCCTTGGAGTCTAAGTACATTTTGGGACTTGTCTTTGCCCCTCACACCCGCCTGCTGCAGACACCAGGGACTCAGGGTCTTCGTACAGAGCTACAGTTTCCTAAAGTTTCTGAACACAGCAGAATTCTAGGGCTGTTCTCTACAGCCTCGTCCACTCCCCTCACCCCATCCAAAAAGCTTTAATGTGGGATAAATAAATGGGTCTCTGAGAGGAAAGAAAAAATCTTCAGGAATTCAGTGCCACGTTTCCTGCAGGAGGGCTCAGTGTTCACCCTCTGCTGTTCAGGTAAATATTTACCTACGTACTGTTCACAAATAATCAGCATGAATTAGATTCCATTTCATAAGATTTCATTTCTTGCACGTCACTTCCACCCATGCTGCTCCTTATGATTACGCCCTTGTGATGCATTAAAATTTAGCAGTGCGATGCACGGGTTACTTTTTTTATAATCCACTGAAAAAAAATATTTCCCTTCTTGTTATTTAAATTGTATTTCTCACTTTTCTGCTTTTTTCCCCTCTAACTCCTAATCATCTGTGTTCTGCAGCAGATTCAAGGTATAAAATATCTATGTTACTTTTTCAAAGCTGGTGCCACCCCTGAGTTGTTAGATAAACTTGGAATAAATGCATGGGTTTAGAATGAAAGTAAGCAATACATTCTAGCCCTGTTGCCCATCAGATTTGCCACATGACCCAACTTGTTTCTGTGTCAATTTCCCATTAATAAAGACACTGTTAATATCCAAGTATCGTATCCCTTGGACAATTTTTTGTTTTACTTTGTTTTAGGCAAAGTAATAACAGCGTCTGCTTTTCAAGGTCTCTGTGAAGGCTGGACAAAATAACGGAAGGCTAGGACAGGACGGGGCCTACGGTAGAGACACGGCACTTGCGTGGCAGCGTCTAAAGCAGGTCTCTTGTCTCTGGTTTGTTACTGTGTTTTCCAAGAAACCTACAAATAATCTTTGTTTTAGGTTTTTTGGAGGGGTAAAAGTGACCTTCAGTGTCTACAAGGCAAAACAGCTGTCAGGAAAAAAGCCGACATTTGATACCCAGTCAAAACCAGCAGACGTCTTTACCTTTCCCACCAAGCAGCCTGGGGGAAAAGCCTTAGAATTTCAGCGTGAAGTGAAGGGTCTCCTCTTGCGTGGGGGTCTTCATCTTCATCTGCAGCAGGTAATCCTTGCCAAATTTTCTCTTCAAGTGTTAGATGGAACCCATGCATCTGGAGCAGGAATGGTAAGTGAACAAGGCAACGAAGAGAAGCGTATTTAAGAAAACGCTCCTGTTGCGACTTAGCTAGTGCTGCAGACACCGTGGTCCTACCATGGATAAATCAGGAAGCAGCAGCCTCAGCTCCTCCCCAGGATCTGACTCCTCCAAGAGCAAAACTTGCTTTCTTCTGCCCCAAGCTGCAGTGGTCAGGCGTTGGCTCTGGATGGGCGCTCGCCTTCCAGATACCACGATTGCCCTGTGGTGGCATGGAGCCTCAGTCTCTGCTGTGTAGTGGGCGGTCAGGCGGAGCCTCAGTCTGTTTCTAAGGGGGCCTGAATCACCTGCCAACACTGGCAAGAGAATACTGGCAACCAGTGGAAGTCCTGTGATTAATCTGAAAATGGTGGGAAGGATATTCCAAATGGCAGAAGAGCTGAGGCAGCAAGTCTCAATAAAGCAAGAGGGCAAGATAAAGCAAGGATGAGGACAGACAGATCAGATTCAGGAGGAAAATGAAATACTGAGATTGGAGGAAGGACGTGGGAAAAACCTAGTAGACGATTACATAAGAGAAAAATTCTGAGCAACAAAGGATTGTTTATGAGAAGGCAGAAGGAAGGTGAACAGACCCAGCAGAGCCATACAGCTGTCGGGACTCCCAGGAAGAAAAGGAACGCACAGCAAACGTACAGACCACAGTGTCCAGGAACCCCAGACTTCAGATGCTTCAAAAACTAGATCCGCAAGCTAAATATCAGAGCCACTGGATTCTCGCACTAACAGAAAACATAGCAGATGAAGAACCAAGTGAATGCTGAACTCTGAAAGCTTTTCCCCACCCACTCAATGAGATCTGGAAATAAAATGTGAGACAACATGCTATTTCGGAAATTATTAGTTAGTGCTTAATGATATGGATGGTGTTTGCTACATTTAAAACCGTTTTAAGGGACAGTTTTTGTTTGTTCAACAATACTAACAAAATTCACAGATTTCCCGCAGGGCCTCTGCGCGGGCCGTGACCGGGGAGCGCCCCTCACCACATCTGCAGCTGCCCCTCGGGGTCCCTCCCCGTGGACGGCTCGTCCAGAAGCACCACCGACGGGTTTCCCAGGAGGCTCAGCGCGAAGCACAGCTGGAAGGAGAGGAACCGCGTCTGGCACCGACCTGGGGGTGCGCAGAGGAGCACCCCGCCCCGCCCCTACCTTTCGCTTTCCTCCCTCGGATAAAGCCTTCACGGGGAGCTTCAGCTGCTCCTGCAGCTTGAGCGCATCCACCAACCTGAAGGAGACAGAGTGTTACAGGCTTCTGGATAACAAGGAATGTTGATGGGAGAAGGGCCAGGCGGGACACGCGTGGGGACCAGAGCTCAGAAATGCGGTTCTGAAAATGACACCCAGCCATCTCACACTGGCTGATCCCCTGAAAAAACAGCCTTTCTTTTAAAAAGAAAATGTAGGCACATTTCAGGATATCAGATAGCTGCCCTATGATAGTTTAAATTTTAGTATTTTTGATAAATTTTTACCAATGGTTTTTCCCCCCATATTCAATATGAGAGGAAAAAACAAAACAAAACACTTTGAAATCCAGGAAATTAGTTTCTAGTTGGAAATCTACCCATTGTGGCCCGGGTCTGCGTTCAGAGCCCCCGCCCTGAGCTTCCATGAAGGCCGGCCCTCCCATCCGTCTCCCCATCCCCTCAGGGGAGAACAGATGTGTCTCCCCCGTGTACCGTGTGACGGCGGCCATGGCATCTGCTTTCCTCAGCCCTTTCACGGCGGCGAACACCTCCAGGTGCTCCTGCACCGTCAGGCTGGGCCACAGCGCGTTCTCCTGGGGAAAGTAGCCCAGGAACCCCAGGGCGTCCCCTCCGCCGCGCCCTTTCAGTAGCACCTGCAGAGGAAAGTCCCCTCAGAGCCTGCAACCTCTGAGTATTGGCATGACGTCGTTCTCTTTATATTAGGTTCAGTGATAATCTAGCAAAGAGGAAACCATTCAGAGCAGGAATACCCAAAACCAGGTGTGTGCAAAGCAGTGCATCGACCTGTGTTGAGAAATGAAACACCCCTGACTTGCCCGAACTTGCCTTTGCAGTTGAGATCTTGCAATCAATTTCCTCATTATCAGCAGGACCAAGCACCTTAATTTTTCAGAACTTGCTTTCATTCCCACCACTTTGTTTTTTTATTGCTCCTGTGTCACAGACATTGCGCAAAGAGCTTTGTCCAGAAAGGAGAACAAAGTAACTAGAGTTCCTGACCACGTGGTGTTTCCATTCTGTGGCGCCAGGAGCGAAGAGTCAGTGAATTGGATAAATGCAGCTTGTGACTGTTCCTTTGAAAAAAATGTTTAGGAGGTTGGGTTGCAGAATAACAATGGAGTGACTCTAGGCAGGATTCTGCTTGTTGGAGCACTAGAAAAAAATCAAATAAGCAAATTTGGGGGGAAAAGCACAAGAAGCGTCTTCTGAGAAGAAAAAGGGAATAATTCATATTTGCAGATTGCTTGAGATGAGGAAAAATGGATAAAGACGGTGAAATTCAAACACAAAAGCAAATGCATTTGCAATTTAGCAATAAAGACAAAGACTTATAAGTAAAACATAAGAAAACCATTTAAAAATATTTCTTAAAGAAGCTTGTCCAGATTGGACACATTGGACAAACATTGCACAGAACATTGGCTCTGGATAAGTAATTTTTTTTTCCCTTTATACATACTTTGTAATAGTTTTATCTGTGCTGGAAAAAAGAAAATGCAAACCTACAGACATACAATATAACCATTAGTTACACACAAATACAAACATATATGTGTACATTTGTATTTAAACTATTCACATTGTATAATAAACATAGTAGCAAAGATTATAAAGTGAAATTTCTTTTTCCTGAAACTTCAGAAAAGCAGAGATAATCATTATAATCATTACTCATAAATGATTCTTCCAAATCAACGTGGTCAATAATCAAGTCCAGAAAGGAATCCCGCTGCTGCTTTGCGGTCACCAGTTCACCTCCCCCTTTGTCCAAATGTCTGCTCATGGCCTTCTAGGTGACAGGATGTGGCTACTTTGTCTTGCATGGGAAATGCAGCTGTGAAAGACGCAGCCTTTGCGCTTGAACACAGAAGGCGTGGCAGACAAGTGATGCAGCACACAGCTCACAAGCACTTACCACATACCTAGCATGCCCAGGCTCTCTCAAGTTCCTTGAGGCGTTCCGGCCAACAACCCAGGAAAAGACGTGTGCCTTTGAGGAGTTTATATTCTAGGGACAGATGAATAAATGGCAACAGGTAAAACTGTAAACATAGGACTTAATGCCCTTTCTATGTGATTATGCATGACATCACAGCCACCTTGGGAGCTTTTTGAAAAATACAGATGCCCTAGTGCCACTCCCAACTAGTCCAGACAGAAGGTGTCCATGGAGCTGGGCCTGGCCCGTCTCTGAGGCCCCCCCGGGTGGCTCTGATCCACAGCCAGAGTTTTGAACCACTGAGCTTTCAGCAACTACAAATTTCTATGATTAGGGACGAAACCAGGAAGCATTTAAGGAATTACATTTATAAGCAGCAGAAGGAGAAGGAGGAAGAGGAGGGACGGGGAGGAGGAGGACGCAGTAATCATTAACTTAATTCCTCTAAAAAGCTGTTGATTCTATTCACACAATGCAGAGTTCAGTCCTGAGCAGGTAAGTTGCAAGGGAAGAAATGAAGAACTGTTTATTTTTGTGGAGACTACTGGGCTCTTCGCCTTCCTGTTGATGTACAAGTAGTTCTTAAAAGATAGATAATGCATGTATAGGAGATATTTTTAAAAGAATGCAGCCACAAACATGGCATTAAGTTTTAATCATGCTACCACTTACTTGGTAAAAATTTTTCAAAATTAAGTGCCAATGCCAGATAAACTATCAAAACCAACCTGAAAAAGCTATGATTAGATTTGAGCCACGCCTTAAGTCTGCCTTAGAATTCACATCATGATCCATTCTAAGAGCTGAGGTTGAAAAACAAACCAATGAATTAAAGGGAATTAATTACTTTAAAAATTTAAACTTAATTCTAGCATAGACTGTAATCATTACCTTCCAAGAGATCCCAGAAAATACAAAGTTAATGTCTGCCTACTTCAGAGTTTTCTATTGGAAAACAGGGGTGTGTGAAAAACTGTAATATAGTGATTGGTACGGTAGAGGCATGTTCCAGATGAAAAGTGAGCACGGAGGCGAGAGGCAACATTTGGGCAGTCAATCCTTAAATAGAACTGGGAATTAGATATTGGGAATAGGAAAAAGTAAAATGTTTTAGAAGATGGTGGCCTGAGAATGAAAATGTTATGAAAAAGCACTGGTATGTTTAGGGAAAAGACAGTAGAAAAATTGGGCTGATCCATATTTCTCAAGAGAAGAAATACTAGAGAGTTAAGTTTTTAAAACACATCATAGTGGAAATTTACTGATTGGCCTCACTCAATAATTGGGGGAACGGGGTAGTCTGTTCAGTGTAAGAGGCAAGCAGAGGAGGAGAAGAAAGACATTTTGGGAATGAAAAGGAAACTACCTATGGAATAGATACTATTATTTCTCCTATTTTAAAGAAGAACAATGTAAAGAATAAAGTAATTCATTCATTTCCCCTGGTCTCAGAGCCTGAAGAGCTAACTCCAGAAAATTGATAATAAGACAAATATTTACTGTCCATAGTTATACGCGTGATTCCCATCCACGGTAATTTCGTCAGCTTGACACTATAAATCTCTGTAAGTCAAATCCTCGTTTCAGCTGATTGCAAACTATGACTGACCAGTCTGAAAAGGCGTTATGCTGTATGATCCCAACTCTATGACATTCTGGGAAAGGTCAAACTGTAAAGACAGTGAAATGAACAACGGTTGCCAGGGGCTCGGGGGAAAGGAGAGGGCTGATCAGATGGAGCCCAGGGCATCTTTAGGTCAGTGAAACTCTCCTGTATGAGACTGCGATGGTGGATATATGATATTGCTCATTTGTCAAAACACAGACTGAGCCCTAATATAAACTACAGTCTTTGGCTAATAATAATGAATCATATTGGTTAATCAGTTGTAATAAGTGTATCCCACAAACGCAAGGTGTTAGTGATAGGGGAGACTGCCCTGTGATGGCTTCTTCCGTTATGTCTCAAAAACGATGTCTCTTTCAAATGATCAAATAAATGCCCTCTATTTCCCATAAAAACTCTTATAGCAAGTGGTTAATTAAATGTCAGGGACTCCTAATTCTCACAAATCTTGGAGCAAGGGATATTGGTTGTTCAACATCTGAAACATTCTCCCGAATGACAAATGTGCAACACTTTCACCTTCACCTCAGAGAACGCGGCAAAGTCCAGCCTTCACCTGGCCAGCATTAGCAAGCGCAATTTATCTGATTCACAAGTTAAAAAGGGAACGCTAGGAAAGCTTTAGGTTTGAACAATGATGCTTTGTAGCCAGAAGAGATCTACTTTTCCTGAGTTCCTCCACCCGTTTATTTATTCTGGATATTCCTTTTTCTGTTTTATTTGGAACACCTTTCTTTAGACATTTCCTGACTCTTTAATTGTTTTCATCCTAACTTAATCATTTCCTTTGTTGTATTGAAGTTTTAATTTTGTTATAATGAAACATTGTAATTTTTCACTCTGTGATTTTGTATGTGTATGTGTATGTATGTCCCCCATTTTTGAAACACTTTCCTTTCTGGAAGCCAAAATACATTCTTCTATATTTCCCTCTAACACTTCTAACATTTTATCTGTCACATTATTTATTCCACTCTCCTGTATTTCATTTTTGTGTAAGGCACAAGACAGGGATCTAAATTTTCCTTTTACGTTTGCCAAGCTAAATGTCACAGCAGGGTTTACTTAATAGTTCTTTCTTTCCTCGTGGACTTTTTGTGCTTCAGCCTCGTTTTCTGACTTTCTCTTCTCCCCACTGACTTCTTTGTATATCCCTTCCATACTGCCTTAATTACAGAGCTTTCTGAGAAATCTTGGTACATGATTCCCTTATTCTTTTCTTTAAAAATGACCCTAGCGCCTCGGGGACTTTTCCCTCTGTGGTTGACAATGTTAGCTCATCACTCAAGGGCACTTCATTATTGTTGATTGTTTTTCCCCTCTCTTTTCTTTCCCGAGCACATATCCAGGGTTCATTTCTCAGCTTCTTTGCACTCAGATGTGGCCTTGATAAGGGAACGTGAGGTGGGGGCAATATGAGGAAGCTTTAAAGAACTGGGTGTGCCTAACAGACCCCCTTTCCCTGGACGCCAGAGTTGATGACAGAGCCTGGAGATGGGGGTCTAGTTCTCAAAATCGCCCCCGGAGGAAAGGCAACCACTGATCAGAAAGAGTCACCTAGGACTCTTGTGAGGAAGAATAATCTTCTCTTTGGTTTGAGCCCTTTCACTCATTGGGGTTGACTTGTTACTGCAGCCTCGCTTGTCCTAATATGCCTTCCACACCTTCCAAATCCATTCTTCCCCCAGTTTCACTGAGAAAAAATTGACATACGGCACTGTGTAAGTTTAAGGTGTACAGCATAATGATTTGACTTAGACATCATGAAATGATGATCACAATAAGTTTAGTGAACATTATCATCTCACATAGATACAAAATTAAAGACATATTTTTTAAACGTTTTTCCTTGTGGTAAGAACGCTTAGAGCTTACTCTATTAACGACTTTCTATGTAACATACAGCAGTGCTAATCACACTGATCTGTTGTACATCACATCCCTAGTACTAATTTATCTTATAGCTGGAAGTTTGTACCTTTTGACTGCCTCCATCCAATTCTTCCTCCCCTCCCCCACCCCGACCTCAGATAACCACAAACGTGATCTCTTTTTCTGAGCTTGTTCGTTTGTTTCTGACGTATCATTGACCTACACCACTACGGTAGTTCCCATTGCACGATATAGTGATTTCATATTTCTATACATTTCAAAATGATACCGTAAATCTAGTTACGATAAGTCACCAAAGATATTATGTATTTAGTGACTATATTCTCCACACTGTGCGTTTCATATCCATGATTCATTTATTTTGCAGCTGGAAGTTTGTATCTCTTTTATCTCCCTCACCTATGCCTTTCTTCTTCCCCTTCCCTCCCCTCCCCCATCTACCTGTTTGTTCTCTGTATCATAACTATTTCTATTTTGTTATGCTTGTTCATTGGTTTTGTTTTTGAGATTCTACACATAAGTATAATCATACAGTATTTTTCTTTCTCTCTGACCTATTTCACTTAGCATAATACCCTCCAGGTCCATCCATGTTGTTACAAATGACAAGATTTCATTATTTTTAAGGCTAACATTGCATTGTATATATATTTACCACATCTTCTTTATCCACTTATCTATTGACAGGCACTTAGGTTGCTTCCGTGTCTGGATGATTATAAACAATGCTGCAATGAACATAGCGGTGCATGTATCTTTTCTAATTCGTGTTTTTGTTTTCTTCAGATAAATACTCTTAAGGGAAATGCAAATCAAAACCACAATGAGATATTACCTCCCACCTGTCAGAATGGCTATTATCCAAAAGACAACAAATAACAAGTGTTGGTGAGGATGTGGAGGAAAGGGAACCCTAGTGCATCGTTGGTGGGAATGTAAATTGGTGCAGCCCCTATGGATAGTGGTATGGAGATTCTGCCTCTCCCAAATCTCAACGTTTTAGAAACAGTTTGACAAGAAACATCTTAGAAACATTTCAGTAACAAATCATCTTAATCCTTCAGTGTTTAATCCTTACAGCTTGGACATTGCTTTGTCGTTACATATCAAAGCCTGACGTCATTTACTCCCAATCAGCTTGGCTTACAAGAAAGAAACTTCAACATACCTTAACTCTGTGGAATTTCCAACCACGATCATCCTTGTCACCGCTCTATAAAATGCTAGTCCCACCTTCTCTGTTTATAATACGCAAGAGGAGATTCTTTCTTACAATCACAAGTTCATTAGCTGCATGAACGGATGTCACTGGTTACCATGGAAAGGCGGGGATGTGCTGGAGGGGATGGGAAGCGCCTCCTCCGACACTGAGATTCGGATAGGCTCTAGCTGGTGAAAACCCAGGACCTGTTGACCTGTTTTTGTTGACTTCCTTTCATTGATCATCTAGGAGGGTCAAAACGGTGCAGATTATAGAGTGAGTGATTACAGCGGGACTTGAACACATATACTGAAGAGAAGTGGGCATGGTTGCATGGGAGAAGCTGGGGACGGGGAGAAATGGTATTTAATATTTTGGACGCTTGATTATTAGCAAGACGGGGGATGCTGACATAGCAGAATATGAGCCAGACCAGGTTATATATCATCCTGCACAATCTTCCCTGATGAGGCGTGTTTGTTGCCATGGACACCATCCTCAGCCCCTGTATGTTGTGCACGTAGGCAAGGCTGCTGAAGGTGTGGGTGGTTTCTGGCCGGAGACAATATAGTAAAAATTAAAAAAAAAAAATTTTTAAAGTGAGTGTATACTTTAGAAGCTTTTATAGCAGTTTAACATTTCTGCAACCTCACAGTATGTGTTTTTGTATTTAAAAAATATATACTGATCTGTAGATTAGAAATGAAAAGATCCTTTACCATGGATCATTTGAGAAATACTGCCGTATGATGTCCTGGGAGGGTAAGATTTCCCCAGGCGTTGACAGCCTACTGGGTGGTGGTAGAACTTGAAGTGGAGACTTAGGGATTACTGTAAAAGGGGGTGTTGTGAACAGAGGTGCCCGTGGAGTTGTGGATGCCCTCGGCATTTGGCAGGCCCACTCCCCCTGCTCCTAGGTGATAGAGCAACAGTTGCAATTTCCAAGAATGTGATACAAAGGCTACTTCTGCTTTTTGTTGTTTATGTGTGTCTATGTGTGTGCATATGCACATGTGGTTTGTGTGTGGCTAAACGGGCAGAAGGCAGATAGCAATGGTGAGGACGATAAGAGAGATGCAGAGAAGAACTTCGAATATTTTTAAGCTCTTAGCAAGCAGAAGCAGAAGTATAGCAGTGGACCAGCCCCCTCATCTGGTCAAAGCTGCAAATCACAGCCTTCGTACTTATAACCTATAGCAAAAGGAATGTCTGGGAGGGTGGGGATTTCTATAATGTGATGGGTATATTAGTTGGGGTTCTCCACGGAAACAGACCAATAGGAGAAATAGACAGCTAACTGATAGCTAGGTAGCTAAGGAGGGGACGTAGAGAGAGAAATAAGTAACTGACTTGCACGACTGTGGGGGCTGACCATTCCTGAATCTGTACAGCAGGCTGGCAGGCTGGAAATTCAGGCAGTAGTTCTACGCACGTCTGAGGAGAATTCCTTATTCTTTGGGGCTCTTCAGTCTGTGTTTTCAAGGCCTTGACTGAGTGAAGCCCATCCACAGATGGAAGCTAATCTGCTTTACTTAAAGTCCACTGATTTCCATGTTAATCACATCTGAAAATCACCCTCACTGGACTGAAAAATCACCTTGATCCAGGTTGGTGTTTGACCAAATAGCTGAGCACCACAGCCTAGCCAGCCTGACACATAAAATTAACCATCACAAGGGGAGAATTTACACACACGTTTCGTTGCAGCTGTAAACGGCTGGTCTGGTCACCAATTCCAATTGTTTGGGGGGAGGGGTCCCCCCACACCACGGAGCAATTCTCTGGGTACCAGCTGGGTGTCCCACCACTTATCTCAGTTCTGACACTGTCTATTCAGAGATGGAGTCAGATTCCACAGGTTAAGGGTTCAGTCCTACAAGACTCGGCCTCCCCCCAATTCAGATGCCAGTTTCAAGCCCAGGTTGTTACCTGTGCTTCTAACCAACTGCCTATAAATCAGAGGTTCCCACGACCCTCTTATTCCTCTGATTTGTTCAATTTGCTAGAGTGGCTCAGTGAACTCAGAGGAACATTTTACTTACACATCACCAGTTTATCATAAAAGGATCTAATTCAGGAACAGTTGGGTGGAAGACGTGCATAGGGCAAGGTGTGTGGGAAGGGGCTCAGAGCTTCCATGCCTGCTCCAAGGCAGGCCATGTTCCGTGAACAAACCTCCATCACTAACCTGGAATCTCTCTGAACTCCAACCTCTTGTGGCTTAATGGAGGCTTCATTATGTAGGCAGGACTGATGCAACCATTGGCCATTGGTAATGATTCACCCTCCAGCCCTATTCCCCTCCTCCGAGGATGGTCTTAAAAGTTCCAACCCTTTAATCACTTGATTGATTTTCTTGCCAACCAGCCCCCCATCTTGAAGTCACTTCATTAACATAAAAAAAGACACATTACCACTTTCATCATTTAGTGAATTCCAAGGGGTTTAACAGCTCCGTGCCAGAAAGGGAATAGAAGCTAAATATGTGCATCTTATTATAAATCACAATGTCACAAACAGAAAGCCAAAATCTCACTCAGGAGACACTTCAGGGCATTGGTGAGTATCACATCTTTTCCATAGCCTCAGTCTAAAATCCCATACCAATAGGATTTTCTGGGTCTCTCGAAAACTGTGAGAACTTAAGTATTTACGAAAGGTCTTCATTGCATAAGAAAATAGATTTCTCAGTCTGAATTACCAGAATAAAAGTTATTTTTACAGGGAACATTAGTTTTCTGGAAAGCACGCCAGGGGCATGGCTTCCTGAAATGGATCAAGACTTTAACACACAAAGCCAGCAGCTCCATCCTAGCTGGTCTCATTTGGCTCTTAGGTCCTGACATTTGAGATGTGATCCGCTCCTTTTACACTCTGTTGGCTAAGAATGGTCCAAACAGTTGTCATGGAATATTGCATGGAGATAAGAAATGGGGGTCCCCTGTCAGAAGGCTTCATCCCACTCATGAAGCAAGATGATGCTTTGGGTTGAAGTATCTCCTAGAGACAAAGCTCAGGTAAGAGGTGCAGGGACCAGTCCCAACAGGAGGCATGCTAGCCAAGACAGCCTCAGAGCGCATTGCCAGAGGAAGAATGTACGTGCGGCTGCTTAATGAGGCTGAGAGGCAAGTAGACAGAAGCAGACTTAACATGTTATATCCAAAGAGTAAAAGATACAGGAAAGCATCTTTTTAAAGATATAAGTCTATGGATAAAGTTGCGATATATTTATACAATGGAATACTACTCTGCCATGAAAAAGAATAAAATAATGCCATTTGCAGCAACATGGATGGATCCAGAGATCGTCATTTTAAGTGAAGTAAGCCAGAAAGAGAAAGAAAAGTACCATATGATATCACTTACATGTGGAATCTAAGAGAAAAAAAAAAGGACACTATGAACTCATCTGCAAAACAGAAAAAAGACTCATAGACTTAATAAACAATCTTACAGTTACTAGGGAAAGAGGGTGAGAAGGTTTAAATTTGGGAGTTTGAGATTTACAAATGTTAGCCACTGTATATAAAAATAAATTTTAAAGGTTTCTTTTCTATAGCACAGGGAACTAGGTTCACTATCTTATAATAACCTTTAATGGAAAAAAATATGAAAATATATATATATATATGTATATATATATGCATGACTGGGACGTTGTGCTGTACACCAGAAATTTACACATTGTAATTGACTGTACTTCAATTAAAAAAATTCGCTCTCTCTCTCTCTCTCTCTATATATATATATATATATCTGAGAGTGAGATAGAGACAGTAAAAACATTTTTCTAAATGTTACTGGTGAAAAAAATCTTACAGTTAGAGTAATTGTACCCAAAATACCTCCAAACTGTCACTCAATAAAATCAGATACATATACTCATGTATGCATAGCTATTTGTCTGTCTACCTGCTTTTCTCTCTCTCTCCCTCTATACACACACACACACACACACACACACACACACACACACACACATACTCAGACTTGCAAATTCATTCACAAGAGTTACTTAAGTTCGTAAAGATCAATCCATTAGCAAATTTCCAGCTTATTCACATAGTCAAGATTTTTGTCCTCATATGATAAAGTAGTTGCAATTTTTTTAATAAAAAGGTTATTAACCCAATGATTAGCCCTCCTTTTCTGTGGAATATAAATCAGCAGCTATTCATAAACATTAAATTAATTATTATAAGAATAATGTCTCCAGAGATGTTTGGCATTTAGCATATGGGAATCATTTGTTTTTGTATAATACAAACAAAACAAAAGAAAAAGATGAACTTACTTTTGAGACAGTAATCTAGAAACCCAGTTTATGCCTAGGTCTCATTATTTCCAGGAAAACGGTTCACATTCCTTGTCTATAACATCTCTGCATTATGGTTGAGCTGTTTGCCTGCCTTGAAAATTCCCTTTAAGACTGCTTTCTAGAGGGAGACTGTGATAGCAATTCTCTTGGCCTGACAGCACTGGATTCATGTGATCACTCTTGGAGAAACTGCTTTTTTACTGACCTGCAGCCGATTCCTTGGCAGAGAAGTGTCAGCTGTATTTCTGGAGCATCACATAAGGAGGGGTCTCCAGAGGGAATGTAAGGTTTGTAAAACGCTCTCTTCTGTGCCTCAAAAGAAAACGGCTGATTTCTAAATATAAAACACTACCTTTGAAAAGTAAGAAGGTAAAGAGCTTAGTCAGACAGAATCCTTTTTTCCTCTGTTCAGGAGTTCTGGACCTTCTGAATGGTTATGTTGACTCGAGTAATCTAATCAGGTTTTGACCATTTTGAAAAGCAACTGCTTAAATCTCTGCTTCCTATATCATCACATCCTCCTTTCCTACTTTCTTTACCTCAGGAAATAGCACCAACTTCTACTTGCTCAAGATAAAATACAGGAAATCTCCTGGACTGTTCTTTCCTCCCCCTCCCAGCATCCCCCCACACCCAAACCACCAGCAAGTCTTACCCAACAATGTTAGTTCTCAGGTATAGCCCAGTCCATTCAGTCTCCATACCTCTCCACCAACCTACACCAAGCCTCTGTCATCTCTCAATTCGTATTATTGCAATAATTGATTAATTAATTCCCTGTACCCACTCTTGATACCATACAATCTATTCTCCACTCAGAGGAAAGTGTTGTCTTTTTTAAAATGTGTATCTGATAATGTAATTCTCCTTCTCAGCACCCTTCAAAGACTTTCCGTTGCACTTCAAGTCCACGTCAACTTCCTCATTTCACCGAGCCCTCCGCATTGCTCCAACGTCACCTCTAGGCACTCAGACCTGTTCCTGACTTGAGACCATTGTCTGTGCTCTTCGCTTGGCCTGTCCATCTCTCCCCTGTTCTCAACATCACTGCTTTCTTCTTGCCCTTGACTCTCAGTTTGTCATCGGCCAGAGTAAGTCTTTTCTGATTAATGTCCCCAGTGTTTCCTTCCACCATTTCTGTTATCTGACCACATTATTATTATTTATTTTTTGCACAGTGCTTACCTCTATCTCAAGGCTTCTCAACCTCAACACTATTGACACTTGGGGCCAAATAATTCTTTGGTGAAGGGAGGAGCCATGATGGAAATGAAATCAAGGAAAGGATCATTGGGAATGAGAAGGCTGAAACTACAGAAATTTATTTTCTCACAGTTCTGGAGGCTAACAGTCCATGATCGTGGTGCCAGGAAATTTAGCTGCTGGTGAGGTCTGTCTTCCTGTCTTGCAGACAGCCACCTTCTCGATGTGCTCTCAGCATGACCTTTTCCCTGTGAGTGTGCAGAGAGATGAGGTGTCTCTTCCTCTTCTTGTAAAGACACAAGTGCTATCAGATTAAGCCCCATCTTATGACCCCATTCAAACTTATTACCTCCTTAAAGGCCCTACTCCAAATACAGCCACGCTGGAGATGAGGGTTTCAGTGCATGAATTTGTGGGGAACACAATTCAGTGCGTGACAGCTAGCAACAATAACAGTAGCAACGACAACATTAAAAGCTCACCTAAATAAGAATGTACAAGAACAGTGCACTGACTTTGAAGTGTTTATAAGATCACTGGTTGGATAGGTCATAACATATACAGATACAGGAAAGTAACATCTATGAAGTTTTAGTGTTCTGCATAAGGATAGACCTTTGCATTATAAGAAAACATAAAATAAATTTTGAAATTGTATGTACTATATGTATTTTAAAACTTGTACCAGCTTGATCATTCAAATCTTACTACAATGACTTTTACAGGTTTCAAACCTCCTGCATCGTCACAAGAGAGAACATGGACTCTACAACCTAAAATTTGAAAAGTGACAGAAAAGGAAAAAATCAGTAAATTAAGATCAGGTGATAAGGAAGTGAATCACGAAAAGCAACACCATGCTGCTATAATTAATCATTTGACTCCCTTTCCCCTACAACCATCGGCATTGTCTCACTGCGTACTTACCTGCTCAGAAAGACGAGAAAATAGTTAGTATTTTGAAGTTCAGAGAAAGAAAATGAAACAATCTCTGTATCATCCTCAGAAATATAAACAATTCCATAATCAATGTGTTTTAAAATTTGCTGCCGTGTGAAGCATGGGGTTCAGCGGCTGCTGAGGGGCTGCACGGCCGGCTGAGCGTCACCACCCTCACGGGCCTTGCTCTTTAGTCCCGTTATATGTAATATTATTGAGAAAAATGATGGCTTGAGTTTCTAAAGCATTTTGAAGCCACATCTGAGATAAGACACATTAATGCTATAAAATACTATCTTAAAGATCGAGTATTTGGGCTTTAAGGCTCTTCCTGCAGGAGCTTCCACTTTACTGAGAGATCAACTTCCTCATCAAAACTGTCCAGCTCCTGCTCCTTGGAGAGCTCCAGAAACACCTGCAATGGAGGGAAAAAATAAAGAGAAGGGGGTCACACTGGCCCCGTGGCTCCAAGGGAGTGCAGAGTGAGCGTACACACATACTACACACACATTCCACGGAGGCCGTAAAATCCCTAAAGCAGATGCACCTGCTCCAGGGTGGACTGCGAGAGGCTGTACTCCTCCAGGTTGAAGCTCCGCTTCCTGGCAGAAGGATGGCCGTGCATTAGGAGCGCATATAGTTTTCATTCACAGAGTTTCACCGAGTCATGGACGAAAAAGTCCATACAAACAGATTTTAAATATAAAAGGCAAGGTAACAAATATTCCTGGATTGAACATGGGAAAGCAAATTCACCACACGGTCCCACAACAGGATGGAAACACTCTCCCACTGTCTGGGAGATTGGTCAGAGGCTCCAAGAGCCTGGAAGACAACACGGGAGGTTCCAGACCAGCTGTGCAGGACAAGCCAAAGGACGGGTCCCTGCGTTCTGAGCACCTACCACGTGCCCCCCTGTCTACACCTTCCCTCTGCCCCACCCTGCCCTCTGCCCCAGAGGCTGACTTAAGAGGCTCCTGCTGGGGGACTCCACCAGTGGAAAGCCCAGGAGGAGGGACAGAGGAGAGAAGAGATGAAGGCCTTTATTCCTTCTCTTCCTCCCTGACACCAAATGTGTCCCTTGATTCAAGGTCACTGCTTCCCGCAAGGTGACAAATTCTGCACGACTCTGCTCCCAAGTTTCAGTCCTTGTTTTCTCTCTCGGTCCCTTCGGACCTAAGAATGGAAACACTTCTGCCATTTCCAGCCTCGGATAATTGCACTGTTCCTTGCACCTTGCCAAAGGGTCCCTTTATCAACAAAACTGCATGGGATTATCCTGGTTTTGAGTTTACAGTCTGCTACCAGTGTGGACTGTGACCGAGCCTCCAACTGTGCAAACACGTAAGAGAATAATGAACGGGAAGATGGGGCTGGAAAGCAAGGCTTCTTTGGACATCTGTGCGTGGCTGTGGTATTTCTGCCCTCCTCTCCACGGACAGAGGGTGTGGTGGGACTGGCCTGCAGTATGGGGACATGGGGGGTTTGTCCTTGATTCACTTCTGGGAACACGTGAAGAAGAAATACTGTGGGTAGCTGACGACTTTCAGAATTTGGAGACGCAAAGATGCTGCAAATTTCTGATGGACTTTGAAGGGAGGCACCCCAAGAGTAACTCCTGGAAGGACAAAGGGGTTCTGAGCAGGAGCCCGGCGTCCGCAAGGTGTTCACAAGAGGCCAAGTAAAGGAGGCATCACCCCCTCTTCCCAGGAAGCTGCAGTCAGAGATTACAGATGGGAGGGAGAGGAGCCTTCAAGGAACCCACAAAAGCACTCCACAAAGGAGAGAACTGCTCATCTCCACACAGGAGGCCCTGCTGCCGTATTCCGGCTCTAATGATCAGATCAAGCTTTGCTGCTGTATAATCTCGTCCCTTCTCCTTAAACTCCACCCTAGAGAGGCCCAGAACATCAGCTTATGGGCAGAGGAGGGAATAGGGTAAGAAGAGAGAGAAAGCTAAACATCCCGCCTTCCCAGTTTCAGGTCTTCAAATCTGAGGCAAGTCTGACCTGGAACGAGCATGTGAGGCTCATGTTTTGCTGGAGTCTGCATTACCCGAAAGTGATCTGATGGTCTGGAAGAATGGGTCTAGGTATCAAGACAAGGAAATAGTCACCAGGCAGGCATTTTGCTTGTCTGATCCTGGGCCGAGCTCATTCAGTAAATGTGTTGCAGCTGAGAATGTGACTGTGTCTGAATTAACATTTGGAGGAAAAAAAGCTAGCCTAGATCCCCTATTTTGTACTTTGTGTACTCTTCACACAATGGAGCAGGAAACTGTCACAAAAACTTCTTTTATTCCCCCCAAAATGAGAATTTCAGTTTTAGCACGTTAAGCACAACAGAAGGAATCTGAGGTGGGAGGGAACAGTTTTGAAAGCAGAAATGTGAGAAGGCTCTTAAGAAAAGGCTCCGTTGTATTCCAGGGAGGCAGCCATCCTGGAACATCTCCCTCCCTGATCTTAACTAGTTATAAAACCTTCTTGTTGCCCAGAGCCAGCCGGTTGTGGGAATCCTTCCCACTGAATGATGCAAAACTGGTCACTTGGCCAAAATGGTCAGTGTGGAGAATAACCACAGAGACCATAGAACAAAGGTGACCAAAGTGAAAAGAAAACCTGCCTGGGATGATCGGAGCCTTGTCTCAAGGAGAAGACTCTCTTTAAGAACTAGAATAGAACGCTGATGGGGGTGGCGGATAGCTCCGCGGTAGAGCACCTACCTGCACGTAGGAGGTCCTGGGTTCAATCCCCAGTACTCCCATTTAAAAAATAAATATACAACCAAAAGCTTGTTTCTTTAAAAAAAAAAACAAAACAGAAAAACTAGAATGCTGGGGCCTGTAAAGACAGGTCACTTGCAAGAAGGGCAAGATCAAGAAGAGGGGGGCGGTGTTCAGCTTTTTATCAGATTTCATACACTGGTGTGTCAGGCAAACACTGAGCCCACGACAGACCCACGCAGGAAGCAAAGATCAAATTCCGCGAGCATAGAGAAGAGGCCTGGCCTGGCCCAGCTCCACAGAGGGGGCCCTCCTTATCAGCATCTGAAAGGCGATGGAAGCATTAAAGAGACAAAAAGCGCGTGTATGTCTGTCTGTCTGAGCTGCGGACGCTCTGGCCCCAGATGCCAGTGGTCTTGTCCTCCCTTCTAGTCTCACTCAGTTAGGCTGGGGTTTCTCAGTCTTGGCGCTGATGACATCCTGGCCGGACCTTGCTTTGCTGCGGGAGGGGCTGACTTGTGCGCCGCAGGATGTTCAGCCCCTTCCCTGGCCTCGAGAAGACCTCCCAAGCACCAGCTGTACCCCGAGTCGTGAGAGCCAGAAGTACAGGCTGACGTCGTTTTACTGCGTTTCATTATTGCGCTTCCCAGATACATTTTTTTATCTTGTCTTGTCTTTTTTTTTTTTTTAAACAAATTGAAGTTTGGTGGCAGCCTTGCATCGAGCAAATCTATCGGTGCCATTTTTCCAACAGCATTTGCTCCCTTCGTGTCTCTGTGTCACATTTTGGTAATTCACAAAATATTTCAAATTTTTCATTATTATATTTATGTCATGGTGATCTGTGATCAGAGATCTTTAATGTTACTACTGCAAAAACATGACGACTCGCTGACAGCTCAGACGATGGCTAGCATTTTTTTAGAGAGAAAATATTTTAAATTATGGTATGCACGTTGTTTTTTTAGACATAATGCTATTGCACACTTAATAGCCTACAGTATGGTGTAAACACCACTTTTATATGCCCTGGGGAACCCCAAGATGAGTGCAACCTACTTTATTGGGGTGTCCACTGTACTACTGCGTTGATCTGGAACCGAACCTGTAATATCTCCGAGGTCTGCCTGAATCCCCAGAAACTGCCAACTGAGAACAACTGGGTTAAAAGTCTTGATATTTATTTAAGTATAATAGCACAATTTTACCTTCATGTGTTTATTACACTGCTTTATGCAAGATTTGCAAACATCTGTCTACTAGAGTCTCACCTCTCAACGGTTACTCTCACCTGCTTCTAATTTGAAGAAAGCCTGCGCTAAAGGTCGCACATCCTCGAGAGGCAGCCTGTAGACCATGAGGGAGGAGAACCTGCGAGGAAAGGAGAGCGAGGCTGAACTCCAGGTTCCAAAAGCACAGTCACTAACGGATGCAGGTCTGAAGGGGAGTGGACCTCGTCCACAACGCGTGCAGGCGTACGCATCTTGACAGCGCTGGGGGCAGCCGTAGTGTGAATGGTCTTTGATCAGCAGGAAGTAAATTTACTCATGTGGAACCATTAGAAGAAGCTTTACTGTCGGGAGGCACGGGGGACGACAGGGAGGAAGCTGACAACACCGACGCCCCGAGAAGGGAAGAAGCAGGGTTGTGTATCACCCTCTTCTCTCAGTGAGAAGAGGGGAGCATTCAAGCGAGGAGAGTCAGGTTCACCTTCTGGCTCCCCCACTAGTTCCTTGGCATCATCTAACCCACCTGGGCTTCAAGGGCCACTGCGGATCATAATTAAAATGCTCAGAGATGCCATTCCCTGAGCTTTGACGCCTGCTACTGGGCACAGGCTTCACACAGGTGATCTTGTTTAATGGGAGTGTTTTTACCCTTTAGGAAGAAAAACCACTGAGATGGCCTCGGTACCTGTACATGTTAGTACCTGGCACGTTATAGAGCTGCCAGAAATGCTAATTTTCTTACGAGGATCAGCTTTCAAATCAGTACTTGGTTTTCTTAGTCCCCCTCTGTACTATCCCTTGGAACTGGGCCTTTCTCCAGTCATTAAAGTATTCATAATCACCACAGAGGTAAAAAAACAAAGAATGAGCCTATGAAGCTTTTCTCTCTCACGGCCTTCAGAGAAAAACAAAACAGAGACCAAGTTGAAACAGAACAAGTCCTGTGTTCACCTCTCCTGCCGAGCAGCGTGGGGGAAAACCCTCAGAATTTCGCCGTGCAGAGACTCCACCTGGGCCAGGGTCTTCACCTTCATCTCTAGCAGATAATCTTTGCCAAATTTGCTC
Organism: Vicugna pacos; assembly: GCF_048564905.1. Lineage (NCBI taxonomy): Eukaryota > Metazoa > Chordata > Mammalia > Artiodactyla > Camelidae > Vicugna > Vicugna pacos. The sequence goes on from NC_133002.1 coordinate 53,250,728, forward strand.
TTCAGATGTTGGATGGAGCCGATACATCTAGAGGTAAGAGGAGGAGGAAGCCCAGCAAGAAAATGGAGAGAGAACCCTGTTGTAGGTGATCTGGGGCCGGGAGGCCAGGGGCAGCCAAGCCCTGCGGCCTCTCACAGAGATAACTGTGTGCAGGGAGAGGCCGCTTGTGCAGAGCACACCTGGGGACCAAGTGTGGGCTGGGACGGGCACCCACCTCAGCCTCCCAGACACCATGATGGCCACGCGGTCACACACAGCCTCAGCCTCTGCCATGTAATGGGTGGTCAGGAGGGCGCCCCTCTCCGTGTTCCTAATGGTGGCCCGGGTCGCCTGCCTAACATGAGGTCAAGGGAAATGTTAGCTAGTGGAAATGCTCCAGGCAACATGAGAGCACATTTTAAAGGAGCTTCCATTGGCTCATATAAAACAGTCAATTCAGATCAGACAAAGAAAAGATCTTTGAAGGGCCAACATGCATGGAAACGACCAAGCTAACAGGGTACCTAATTCAGAGCATAGCCTGAGCTGAAGGTAGAGAATGACTGGGTACAAGGTTGTTTAGAAAAATGCTGAATTTCAAGAATATTTATGAAAGGCAGTGGGAAGACAGAAAATGAGGAGAGCTTATTTAAAAGCATGAGAGTAATGACATATTCCCTAAAATACAAAGCGACAGATTTCAGGATATTCCTAAAGTAATTAAAAGAACACATTGAGTATAATCTAAAAAACTTCTGAATCACTATGTTGTACATCTGAAACTAATATAATATTGTAAATCAACTATGCTTTGATTAAAAATGTTTCAAAAAATAAAATTAAATGGACATTTTGCATGGCAAAAATAAGAATATATTGGAATTTATTTTCCCTCCATAAGAATTGTGTATCTGGTGGTGCTGCCAAAATTTAAAATTTAATAATAGATTAAGTTGATTGAATATAAAAACGGGCCTTGCAGACTTGGAAATTCTTAGAGTGAGTACTGAGTTGTTAGAATTATCTTTTTCTTCTTAATAAAAATTGTCTATGACATGACGTTAGATTTTTTTTTTCTCTTAATAATTGCTTTTTCTGATAATGTGGATGTTTTCACTTTATAAACAATTTAAAAAAGAATTTTATTGCATCAAGGATTTTTTTTAGTGTAAAATTTCAGACTTTCAAATGATGACTGCACAATCGTTGCCTAGGTATATTTATAAACTGTGAGTCAAAGAGGAAAAAACCTCCTTCGGCACAAAAAAATTCACAGACTCTCACTATTGGATCGGTTATAAACAACGATTGTGAAGTTCAGGTCTTACAGGGCTATACATTCACTTGGGGGTACTCCTGATATGCCCTCACCACATCTGCAGCTGCCCCTCGGGGTCCGTCCCCGTGGACGGCTCGTCCAGAAGCACCACCGACGGGTTTCCCAGGAGGCTCAGCGCGAAGCACAGCTGGAAGGAGAGGAACCGCGTCTGGCACCGACCTGGGGGTGCGCAGAGGAGCACCCCGCCCCGCCCCTACCTTTCGCTTTCCTCCCTCGGATAAAGCCTTCACGGGGAGCTTCAGCTGCTCCTGCAGCTTGAGCGCATCCACCAACCTGAAGGAGACAGAGTGAGTCACTCTCTCCACACTGCCTCCGCACAGCGGGGAGTGCGTGGGAGAAAAGGCGAATCAGAACCAACACTCCAGCAGAGACATTTTTAAAAGAGTTTTCGGAGTGATCGTAAAATTGGAAGTATCTAGGATACTTCGTGAACTTTGTATGGCAGCCAAATTCATATTTTCAGTGGCTTCTTTCCGCATTAAGGAGAATCCATAACCAAACATTATGAGGGTTCCTTAAAAAGCTAAAAATAGACCTACCACAAGATCCAGCAGTCATATTCCTGAGCACATACCCAGAAAAGACAAAAACTCTAATTCAAAAAGATATATGCACCCCAGTGTTCATAGCAGCACTATTTATAACCGCTAAGACACGGAAACAACCAAAGTGCCAATCAAAAGATGACTCACTTCAAAATGTAGAATAGATAAACAAGATTGCACTGTATAGCACAGGGAAATGTATGCAAGATCTTATGGTAGCTCACAGAGAAAAAAAAATGTGACAATGAATATATGTATGTTCACATATAACTAAAAAATTGTGCTGTACACTGGAATTTGACACAACATTGTAAAATGATTATAAATCAATAAAAAAGTTTAAAAAACAAAAATAAATAAATAAATAAAAAGACATGATATAGATATAGATATAGATATAGTGGAATACTACTCAGCCATAAAAAAGAACAAAATATTGCCATTTGCAGCAACATGGATGGACCTAGAGAATGTTATGCTTAGTAAGTCAGACAAAAAAGACAAATATTATGTCACTTATATGCAGAATCTAAAAAATTATACAAATGAATCTATATACAAAACAAACAGATTCACAGACATAGAAAACAAATTTATGGTTTTCAAAGGGGAAGGAGAGGGGAGGGATAAATTAGGAGTATAGGATTAACAAATGCAGACCACTATACATGAAATAGATAAGCAACAAGGATTTACTGTATAGCACAGGGAACTATATTCAATATCTTGTAATAACCTATCATGGAAAAGAGTCTGAAAAAAATATATACACGTAACTGAATCACTTTGCTGTACACCTGAAATAAACACAATAATGTAAGTCAACTATACATCAATCAAAAAAAAGAATAATCCATAACCCTTTTCTCTCCAGGTTTAAGGTGAGAGAAGACACTGAATTGGGCTCTTGATGATCAAATTGTCTCCCACAAACATCACTTAGAATCTCCCTCCCTTATTTTGTGTTAAGGCATCATCCCCCTGGTGGAGAACAGGTGTGTCTCCCCCGTGTACCGTGTGATGGCAGCCGCGGCGTCCGCCTTCCTCAGCCCTTTCACGGCGGCGAACACCTCCAGGTGCTCCTGCACCGTCAGGCTGGGCCACCGCGCGTTCTCCTGGGGACATGGCCCAGAAACCCCAGGGCGTCCCCTCCGCCGCGCCCTTTCAGTAGCACCTGCAGAGGAAAGTCCCCTCTCACATTCAGTCCAAGCCTGCGTGTGTGTGTGCACTGTGCATTTCAGTGATGCCCCCTGACGTACATGGGCTGCCAAGAGTGCAAAAGTACATACGTAATCACTTCACTGTGGGGAAAAGATGATGAAAAACTCAAACGGCAGATAATCTACACTGCTGTACCCTTCCATTAAAGTTTAGACTTTATTACTAAGTCCATCACCATGACTGAATTCAGGGCTGCTTATTCAGTTGCCCAGGGCTTGACTTCATTTACTGATCTAAACATGCAGAGGAACAGGTATTTGCTGAAGATTCTGTTTTTCCAGTGTTAAAACGGTTGTAACATCTGTTTTACACGTTTGTTATGAGGATGACATGAGGCAGTTTTTCTCAGTTGGGGCAATCCCGGGGGATATTTGGCCATGTCTGGAGACATTTCTGATTGTCATGACTGGGGTGCTGCTGGGATCCAGTGGGTCAAGGACAGGGGAGCTGCTAATATCCTGCAATGACCAGAACAGTTCTTCACAGTAAAGTCATCTGGTCCAAAATGACCCCAGTGCCAAGCGTGAGAAATCCTGCACTAAGGTAATAAATGAAAAGCTCTGAGCACTAGTCTGGCACACAGGAACCAAGAAACAAACGATAGCATTTCTTATTTTTATGAGCCAGATACCATGCTGTATATTAATAATGACAGGTAATGTGTACCAGGGCTTAACATTTTATGTTTTGAATTACTTTAACTTTAGAAAAACCCTCTGTGACTCAAGTATTGGTTTGATCACCCGTGTTTCACATATGAGAAAACAAACCCATGCACAGATTTAGAAATTTGCAGAAGGTCACACAAGGCAAACCCTGGAGTTGAAACTGGGATCCACCTTCAGAATCCAAGCCCTTGACCTCGATGCTATAGTGTCTCTCCCCAGTACAAAGGAGGAGAGACCTGGCTCACCTGGCCTCACAGAGCCTTCAGTCTAGACAGAGAAATGGAAAATAAACAAGTAAACACATATGTGAATGAGTTACAGCCCCTGCTGAATGCTTTCGAGGAAAGAAATGTGCTAAAAGGGAGGGTCCAGTTTAGCTCCCGGCGTAATCAGGGAAAGGGCTTTTGGGGAGGTGAGTTTTAAGGTGATGAGAAGGAGATAACCAAACACATGACGAGCCGAAGGAAGAGCACTCCACCCACCAGAAAAGCAAACCTAAAGGTGCTACGCTGGGAAGACAACCAAAGGCCAGTGTGAGCCAGTGTGAGCCAGTGTGAGCAGTTGGCGTTGGAGAAAAGGTGCTCAAGAGAGCCCAGATCTTACAGGTAAAGGTCTGGGATCAATTCACACGGAAGGGTTATAAGCAGGACAGTGACACAACCTCATGTGCATTTCTTAGGGACGGCTCTGGCTGCGGTGTGAGGCGACAGTGGAAATGTAAGAATGGTAACTTTGGGATCTCTGTAGCGACCGGCACCCCTGCGCAAGCTTTCTTTGTGAGCACTCCCTCTGGCCTTAACCCTCCGTCAGGTGTCAGGGGCGTCTCCCCTTCAAAGGTTTTGAACTTTGGTCCACTGTCCATCGTTTCACACAACTTGGCACGTGGTATTCATAGGCTATTCTCGTTTTTGCTTTGGAATTTAGACAGTTTCCTCTAAACTATGATCTCTGTTTTCTGAATAAATCCTGGGTCTTGGCAATTCAATTCAACAAGTTCTCAGGATATGTAAGTCAAAAAACAAAAAAGTCCCAAACATCTTGGACTGAAAATAAAACTAATGTTTAGCTTTACTTACCAAAATATTTCCCGTTAATGTCTCTATTTATCATTCAGTAAAAGGCAGAGTATAGATAACATGTAACCCTTTTTATCACCTAACTATTTTTGGACTCAAGGAGAGAAATTTTTAATTAATCCTCTTCATTCAATGCATAAATCACATTGGTTAATAAAAAAGGATCATCTGTGTATTAAGACTGTCATCAGTATTCACTGTAAAATGCTTGCTCGAGGCAGCATTAGTGACCACGGTTCTGTGTTTTACTGACCTGCCCCGCGGTTGGTTTTGTGTCTCCGGTTATCATCTTGATAGCTGTACTTTTACCTGCTCCATTGTGTCCTAAGAGCCCTATAACTTCACCTGAAAGAAACAGGTGTGCTCAGAATTTAACTGCAAATAATTACAATAAAACAAAACAAATGGTATCTGAAGGCTCCCCATGTGTCAAGATTGTTGTCAAATGCACTGTGTACATCATTTCACTTATTCTTCACACACACACACACACACACACACACACACACACACACACACACACCCCTAGCTTCATTTTGCAGGCAAGGAAACTGAGGCATAAAAGACGATAAATGACTTGCCCAAGGTCATGCAGCCCATAAGAGGTTGAGCTGGAATTTGAAACAAATTCTGTTTTGTGGCACTTAACCATCCCTCCCCAAAACATGCTATTGGATAGAATGAAGAATCCCACTGAATTCACTTGTAGGTAATATCCCCTGCTGGGAAATTAGTTATATTACTTAAAAATCCATCCTTTTTAACAGAAAGACTGCCTCTGTTTGGGTCATTCTTATTCTTATCCTTTTCTGGTTTTTGTTTGTTTGAACAGAACAGACATAACTGTCTCCCTGTGCAGAGAAAAAACATTACTATTGTAACTGAGTCTTTTAAACAGGATGGACCAGCCTCAGCCTGTTGATGAGTTGGCCTCCACTCATGGTTTTCAGTAGTCTTAATCCCCTCAAAGGATCTCATCCTCAGAGTTCAAGTTTGCTGTGTTACAGACATTGAAAACAAACTTACAGTTACCAGGGGGAAACATTGTGGGGAGGGGTAAATTGGGAGTTTGAGATTCGTAGGCACTAACTATTACATATAAAATAGATAAACAACAAGGTCCTACATTACAGCACAGGGAACTATATTCAATACCTTGTAATGCCTATAATGAAAAAGAATATGAAAAGGAATATATACACATGTATAACTAAATCACTAGGCTGTACATCAGAAATTAACACAACATTGCAAATCAACTACCCTTCAATTAAAAAGGAAAAAAAAAAAGACAGCTGTGCTAACAGAACTACCATTTCCAACCTTCCTTTACACAGAAAGAGACGTTTCTCGTGGCTACTTTTTTCTTCCTCTTGGCAAAGCAGGTTTTCCTTCTGCCTGTGTATTCCTTCCGCAGACAGCTGGCAATGATGACTGGGTTCTGTAAAGACAGAAGTCAGGACCAGGGGGGCTTCATTCTCACCTTGCAACGAGCAAGTGCTCCATACTCCCTATGACCACATCATCCCCTGTTCATTGCCACGAAGCCGACCAGTCCTTCCCCCAGGAACTGCCATTTCCAAGCGAACTCTCCCAGTCTATATTCCTGCAGGGAAAGGGCATCTGAACTATGTCGTGTCGTTGGAGCTTGCTCTTCCCCAGAAAAGTGGAATAGAGGCATCTACGTGACCACCAGGACTGTTAAGACACACACACCCCCCTCGGATGTGAACTGCTTGCCATAAGCTTAATCAGTTTATAAAACTCACAAAGTCTTACTTAGGTTTTGTAATGATTATATTTACTTGCCAAAAACTATGACTGAAAAATAAATGAACAAGTTAGTGTGTGTGTTTCCTTAGTTCTCTTATCTCTGTGGGCACTGCATATTCACAGAGGTCAAATAATGAGCTAAATGGGTAAGAACGAAAGAACCTTGAAGCACTTGAGTGCTTTTGAAAAAGTAAGGCTGCAAAGTAGCCCACTTCTTCCTCTGACATAAAATTACGTGATGCACGTTGTTAGCAGTTCTACCTCGTCCGAGTCTGGGGCAGTCACAGCATTTGCTGTTCTCATTCTTTCCATCTGAACACCGTCATCCTCTCCTTCAGGTTTTTCTGGGTTTGGAAGAACACTGCTGCTTCTCGGTGAAATTCTAAAATCAAAACAGCGTGAGACCGACAGGTTTCCAGTTGAAAAGCTTGTAGCAAAATAAAGAATTTTCAATAAACTGCCATCAATTACTTGAGCAGACTGAGTAACTGTGAGCACAGCATACTCCCCGTTTTTCCACTCTGCACCACTTGCCTTTCTTTTTTTTTTATTGATTTATAATCATTTTACAATGCTATGTCAAATTCCAGTGTTCAGCACAATTTTTCAGTCATTCAAAAAATGTGACAATGAGTGTGTATATGTCCATGAATGACCACTTGCCTTTCTAACAGCCTCGTTTCCACCAATGATTCAAATGATGCTGCTTTTACAGGATCCTGGCTTTTTGCCTAAGCTTAATTCTCCCTATCGGCTGTGACTTCTTTTTAAAGTAATAAAACAGTACATACTCTCTGGCAAAGGATTTTGGAGCAGAGTTGCATGTAAAAGGAACCTAGGAGGTGTAGTTTTGACACAGATATTTTGGAATTCTGAAGGCTTTGTGACAACAATGGATCCAAACATTCAGAATCAGAGATGTGTCCTAGAAAAGCCAGGACATGTAATCCCTAGTAAATGGACACAGTCATTTCTTGGGAATATGGGTCAGAATCCCTCTTTCCTGATTGCAGTTGATCTCTTTCCTTCACCATCCTCACCACTGATTACCTCTGATTCCTGCCCATCTCCCTCACGCCAGCCCAAATGACTGCTGCCAGCAGATTCCCTGAAACAGGGCAGTCGTCCTGTCACTCTCCTGCTCTACCTGCCCACTCTGGGCTTGAGCCTGATTCACATTCTGTGAGTTAGGCAAGGTTTTCAAATCATGCTTGTCTCTGTTTCCCATGAGGTAACTTGCATAATGGGAAAAACTTCCCTATTCCAAGACCTTCCAATATCTAGCTTGCAATTTCATTGTCCATCATCCTTCAACACAAGCCTCCAGGTTCCTCCCAGCTGCCTTCTCACATCTACAAGAAGGCATTTATTTCAGCATGTTCTTCTGCCCAGACGACTCCTCCTCCCTGGATTGGCTATACCTTTCCAAGTGCTTACCTCTACCTACCGACTGTTATAAAGATTCTACCTCTTGTCTATCACTCTCTTCTAGTATGTCAGTGAAATTACCGTCTGCCTTAATTTTTCGGGGTCTTATATGTGCTAATGTGGCTTCTTCACTAGACTGTAAGCTCATTAAAGTACTATCAATTATAATTTTGTACACTACACAGTCCCTTAAAAACAACCCTACACAGTGCTTTTTACTCAATTTATTAGGGCTATTAAAATGTCTTTAAACAATGACTACTCAAATAAAACATGAAATTCTATTGGAATTTTCTTAACCTGAACACAGGATCCTTTCTCATTAATTTCTTCCTAAAGTTCATTTCCAGACATCGTAGAACAAAGAGGAAAATGAAAAAGTGAAGGTAAGGCTAGGGGGAAAAAAGGACAGTCAAAATTAGCATCACCATAAAAACAACAATTTCCATATTGGAAGTGATTTAAGGAGTTTGATCATATACGAAGTTTTTAAGGATTTGATAATGTTTTTACAAGATTGAAAGACAATGTATTTAATATTCTAGGAAACTCTCCTCGTAGCATCACTGCTCTTAAGAGAAACCATGACAGCAACAGTAGTAAAAAGTTGATACCATGCAGAGTTTGAGCTTTTCAGTATCAGTTTATTCAGTATCAGTTGATCAGTATTAAGACAGTGGTCCAGATTTTAAAGCTTATGTGTGTGTGTGTGTGTGTGTGTGTGTGTATGTGTATGTGTGTGTGTGTGTGTGTGTGTAGTGTTGCTTCCGGAGCCTAAAGTGAAGAATTTTTAAGCGCCTAATTAAAAATTTAAATTTAATGCAGAGCATACAAATGTGCCCCCTCATGCAAGAACATTTAAATGGAAATGTCTTCTTACTATTAGCAATGCCAGAAATACAATCTGCTGTTCTGAAGCTCCCAAATAATCCACAGAGTCAGGAGAAATCTGTAAAATGAGGGAAAGAGTGTGTTTAGATGAACCTTTATCTGTTTCTGAATCTCCTCTTAGATAAATTAATGTCCATTAAATGACCTTGCCAGCCAGCACTCTATGTGGTTCTCCCTTCTGCATCAGGGGAAAGTCCATGTCTGACTTTGCTGTGTGTCTTCCTTGCTTCCAAGGTCACTCAGTGACCTCTTCACCTGTGTCTGGCTGTGGGCTCAGCTGCGTTTAGCTGAAGCACTGGGACTTGGCGGGATTTGCCTGCTAGCATGATCCTGGGTGCTGCTGGCGGGACCCATTGAAGCCACGGGCAAGAATTGTCTTAAGACAAACTCTCTCCCCCAGTGACCTGCCTCTCTCTCCACATCTGTGCTCCCTCCCTCTTTTCCTCCCCAAGAGCCCTAGAACCATTACACTGTTCCGTGCCTTGAGAATAATCATGACAGTCCCTCACCCCGAAGATGAAGCCCTTCCCTTGGAGCTCCACGTGCACACACTTACGTGTTGCTCATGCCGTTGAGGGTCTGGGCTTTGCGCTCTGTGTCAGGTGATCGGTATTAAGATAGTGGTCCAGACTTTAAAGCCTCTGTGTGTTGGTTAAGGGCATGGTTTTCCTTAGATAGGGTTTGAAACATCCCCCAACCCTTTAGTGAATAAGGGGTAAAGGGCCAATTTTGTTTCTTGAGCTATATTTCCCGAGACACTTTTCCTGAGCAACTTTAAGTCAGTGTCATAAATTTTTAGCCATCACAGCTGTCCACTGTCTAAAAATGATGATTTTTTTTTCCATACCAGATGATTTGCCAGGATCCTGACTTTATTTCAGATGGTCTTGTTCTTCTAAGTGCTGCAGTCACCCACTTCAAAGAACCGTATCATATCCAAGATCAACATCAGGCTCCCTGATCTATGCTCTCTCTGCCCCTACATCTTATTCTTTCAGGTTCCTTACTCTATAATTTGGAGTTGGCGAACTTCCAAGCCACCAACCCACCACTTCTCCACTGTCCAAAATTAACAGAAAAAGGGCATCTCTTCAGCCTCCCAATAGGGTCATTTATTCCCAGGAGTGAAGGTTATTATGAGAAGTGTAAGATTCCGCCACGGTGGAGTTGCCTTTGACCTTCATGGACCCCGGCAGGGCTTCCTGTGGGTTCAGAACGCGACCCTGGCCTGTGGTGAGTGAACCGGCTTTCTGAAGGCACACTGTAGACACTGTACGGCCAAGGACTCTACATACATTTAACACATCCCATGGCTTTCTGCAAAGGCAACACATTTCATGACCCAAGGACGGGAGTGAAATGACTTACCTCAGAAAAAGTAAACAGGGAACCAATCAATGTGAAGGGTGGTATTAACATGGTACAGAGAAGCAGCCCTAGAAATCCATATTCATTTAGTTCGGTAGCAACCATGGGGAAGATGGTGATCTGAAACAAAAACACAACGTAGCTTCTCTAAAGTCTAACAGTCTAAGAGCAATATTAATTTACCACTGCACTGAGTACAAAGATTAAAATATGTGTTCTTAGAATCATTGAAAATAGTTTAATATGCACTGTACGTATACTTACAATTAAGAAGAAGAAGGACCAAATGCCACTGTTTGTTCTCCCACTGCGAAAAACGAATGAAATCACATATGTCAAGAAAATAAGAGATGAGACGTATCCAATACTATACAGGCTCTGAAAATAGAAACATTAAAGTTGTGCAAGGTAAATGCTCTCTAGATATATATTCATTCTTAAACCTCAACTTTTCAAAATGATGCTATAACAAAGGTAACCGTGAAGTTCTTTGGCTTAAGATGAATAACGTTATTGCATTCATGAGAAGTGGTCTAAGGAAACCGTTTGATAACTTTGGCCACTTACCTGAACGTTCAACAGGCTTTGAATTACAAACAGAACCTCCTCTGGGCTAAAATTGTAATCCACGATCTGCATCAGGAGGAGGATCAAGAAGAACAGCGGGACATCCACCAGTGCCTGCCCAAACCAGTACGCGGAAGGGCAGAGGCCTGAAATCCGTAGCCAGGAGTGAGCTTTTTTCTGATAAAGAAGTAGAAGAATTATTAAAAGGTCCCAAACTATTGAGGCTTGAGAAATTGCAAATATGCAGTCACAAAATCATTAATTTTCCCTACGTCTTTTACGTGTTATGCTGAGTGAGCAAATGACACTGTCACTTGCCACATTCCTATTTCGGGAGCATTAATAATGCTGCAAACTCTATGATTACTTCATTGTCTTAAAGGGAAAATTTACCAACATAGCATTCCAGCAGACTGGGCATTGCCTCAGTGAGAAGATATTTGTTCTTTTCTTTTCAAAGCTATTGCTCCCTCTGACACTGTGAAGACTTGCAAGTTGCACAAAGTTTCAGTAGGTTTACAATTTCCTGTAAGATTCTTAAGTTTTATGCTGAACATAAGTAGTGCGCTTATACTTGGCATTTTATTTTGTTTTCTCATGGGAGAAATTGCTAAAGATAAGGAGAGTTTAAGAGCAGAATAAATTAAAATTAATTCAAGTCCACCACCATCCCCTGAACGTTCACAAGGCTTAACAGCACAAAGAGAGCACCAGCGATGGTGCTAAGGACATGGGGACACACAAAGGGCCTTTCAGTGGCACAGAATACCATGGAGAGGCAGAAAGACCACGATGGGCTTCTCAAATTTTTATAAAGTCCTTACAAAAATGAAGCTTTAAAGGGACAGTCTTTTTGAACAATAAGCCAAAGTACTATGGTGAACTGTCTAACTGGGTAACTGTACCACCACCTGGAAAGTGGAAACCATCCCCGAGCGGATGTGACCACGCTGGTGGGTAAGTGGCTGCAAATTAAACGCCAAGTGAAATGCCAGATAGAAGCTGCCGTTCCCTGTTAGGTGATAACACTTCCTAAGCCACCCTTCCTGAGGTCTCTCATTTGATTAAGAAAAATAGCATTTTCTGAGTATTTGCCAGCCTTTTATTAAAATGGTTGGCTATTCGTTGTTTCAAGCACATAAATGAGGTGCAGCTCCTACATGTAAATGTACGTGTATAAGACAGGGAAAGGTTCTCTGGGTATTAAGAACACATCAGGACTTTGCTGTTAACTCTTCTTACTTTATAGTCGCCGACACGGCTCATGGCAATGTAAGGGGTGAAACAGGCTGTCAGCGGGATCCAGAAGGCGGCGCTGCTCGGGTAACCGGACTCATATGTAGGACGTGTGCTCCTGAAATCAGGCAGAACTTGTGAGCTGATGGCAACTGGGCCCAGGCTTCATTTGTATTTTCTAAACTAAATCGTTCAAAAGAGTGAATCTGTCAAACCACCCAAAGCACTTCTTAAGGGCTTATTTGCAACTTCTTCCCCACGTTCGTTTTCAAACATGCGCTACGGCAGCTTGGACACTTGGACACGTACCCTGACTTATGCATGAAGAAGCAGACTCCACCAAGTCGTATGACTTGGCTAAGGTCCCACGGCTAATAACCTGTGAAGTAAGCGTGAAACTCCTGCGCTCCAGCTGTGTGAGGACAACGTTTCGGCTGATGTTTTCATAGACAATAGAGTTTGAGGACTGCCGATGGAGGAGCTAATTCTGCTACCCTCAGAAACCGATGCCAAATCAGATCAGCTCCACGTTTATGAAGATTCACTCCTCTAGCTCAACATAATGCATTAGGAGCAAATTCAAATGCCTTCAAAGTCCTGGCAGACATAAATTAACGAGTAGGTGGATGTTCGGAAGTAAAAGTGATGGGGCTTGGAGAAGAACGGTCAGCGCACGTTCCACATAAAAGCACTGAAGTAAAAAGAATTCAAAACCCTGTACAGCTTAAGGAGGGCCTCTTGGGGGTTGCTAGAAGCCTTGATTTGATTTGTGACCTGTTATCTCACCATTAAAGAAAATCACACCACCACCCACCCACCCACCCTGGTCCACATCCCTTAGGCCACAGTTGACCCAGCGGTGTTTGAGTTGGACAGGAAACTGAAGTTTCGGATGGCACTGGAATAACTCTTAATAACAAAAAAATGATCAGGAAGCTATTGGGTATGCCCAAGGTGTCATTTAAAGAAGGCAAAGGGAGATTCAACACAGCGAGAGGAAAAGGATGACTTGAAGATGTAGATTTGCACACCTTCCTCCCCACTGTGGAGACTCTGACTCAGAGGCTCTGAGCCAGGCTGCAAATTATATTTTAAACAAGAACGTCTTCTAGTTCTAATCCAGCCAGTCCCCTGACCTAGTCAAAGCTGAACATTCTTTCATGGAAACTTGCCGAATTCCCAAGAGGAAGCAGTATTAACCTCAATGATGACGGTAAGAGCGGTTTACTGAGCGCCCAGGTGTCTCTCTGTGCTCGTCCCTTGTCCTCATGGTAACTCGGCAGCTACCCCTGACGCTCACAATGCCTCATGTCCTTTTTAAGAAATCTTTGTGAGAACGTTTCCATCTGTATTTTCTTGTGGATTGGTGAACCAAGGCCTACAAAAGTCGAGTTGTTAGAAGACCACATGGTCTGACATTTAAGATGCTGGCTGTTTGAACTAGGTCCTACTACCAAGGGCCACAGATGGTAACAGATCTAAGACCAAAAGCCCTCATTTCTTTTCCCCAGTTAACTGTATTTCCTGATGTTCCATAGGCCCTAGGTCATCTAGGCAAGGTTAAAATGTTATGTAATCACTGCTAAACACTGTATATGTGTGTATACCTATATGTGTACATATATTAACATATATGTAGTAACTTATATGTACATAAGACTTATTCAAGAATAAGTTCATAAAAACTAACATGCTATTTCAGCATTTCAGGTATTTTCTTGAAAACTTCTTGTGGCTCAGGATAAGTGAGATCATCTTATACTTACTTCAAAATATGTGCTTCTGTCAGTCTCAATGTGTTCTGAAGAATTAAAAATTCCAAGTAGCCCGTTGCTAATAATGTCCAAGAGGACAAGAAAGCAGTTCAGCCTTTTGGTGTTACACGCTATGGAAAATCTGCGATCCTAAAATATAACAAACATGTATTCTAAGTTCTTAGGCAGCAAACACAAAACCTAATAAAAGCTCATTCAAACTGACAACACAGTAAGGCTAACGCATTGAATGTGATTAGTATCACCATCCATTGTATTATTTGATTAATTCCCAATATACGGCGACATCTAGTGTTTGAGTCTCTCCCAACCACGGTGTTAGCTGCGTGGCTATTTATGCCTAAGCTCTCACAAAACAAAGCCCCTTACAGGATTTATAGCAGCAAAACTGTAAAACTCCATAAATGCAACCTCACTCTAAGATGGCAGTAAGCTTTATTTCAAACTGTGACACGTTCATTTTACAAATAAAGAATGTGCAGATACTTGGGAAGCAGAAGCCAGGCAGCTGTTGTAATAAAGTATATGCTTTCACAAATACTGAGCTTGCAATAGTAGTGTTGCATGTAAAATCTCTTTTCAAATGAGATTTTAAAATCACTTTCTGATATATGAAAGTCAAATCATTTTACTGTACACCTTAAACTTATACAGTGCAGTATGTCAATTATATCTCAGTAAAACAGGGGGAAAAGCACATGGTAAAAAAATGTCTCTCTCTCTCTCTCTATATATATATATACACATGATTATTTCTCCTCCAAATAAAACGTAAGTAAATTATTATCTATATTGCATGAAATATCATAGATAAATCAAGTGGAGGGGAGGATATAGCTCAGTGATAGAGCACATGCTTAGCATGTACGAGGTGCTGGGTTCAATCCCCAGTACCTCTATTAAGTCAAACAATCAATCAATCTAAATTATCTCTCCCCAATAAATAAATCAATCAGGTGAATTGTTTCTAACCAAATTATTTTAATGTTTATTGACATTAAGAATGCTATTCTTTTAGAATTATTTTTCTCAGTATCCTGGAAACTAACCTGATTAAAACGTATCAAGGACTAGCTGGATCAAAGGTAACATCTGACTTTATTTTTGGCATGGAAATTATTCCTGAGAATTAACTCTGACAAGCTGCAAACAGTCCAACTTTGTGACACTTAACGGCTGTGATTTATACATGGAACACTCTCTTCTCGTCTTTTTCCATTTGTCGGCTATAGGGATCTCTACCCAACTCCCACAGGGTCCAGGCAGGTAGTATAAATAAATGGAGCAGGATGGAGCTGTAGCAAATTGAAAAGTAAATCCTGAATCTGAAGCAACTGTTTCTGAGTTCAAACTGAAGACAGTCAGAATTGGCATATGGAGGGATTTTTCAAGAGAAGTCAGAAATTTATTCATTAAAATTTTTTTATTGAAATAAAAATGTTGATGTACGTACAATTTTATGTTAGTTTCAGGTGTACTGCACAACGATCCGACATTTGCATACATTATGAAAAGATCACTATGATAAATTCAGTAACCTTCTCTGTAGGGAAGCTGGAAACTTAAATCTGTATGTGAAATACTGCCCAACAAGGCAGTCCTTCTCAAACTTTAATGAGCATGCTAATCTTACCGAAGTGCAGATTCTAATTTAGTAGCCTGGCGCGGGGCCTGAGAGTCTGCATTTCTAACAAGCTCCCAGTGATCCAGTGATGTTGATTTTTGAATCGCACTTCTAGTCGTGGGAAACTAAGGCATTTAAAAATAATCAGACACTTGGGCATAAATATTTATCTGAAGATTTGACCTATTTGGGTAAAGGCTAGCTGGTAAGAATTGAGCTTTTTTTGCCCATAAAAACAATGCGAAAATCTACTGTAAAAAAATTAAGAGCAATTTTTTTTTTTTTTTTGGTAACTGGAGCTGAAGTTTGGGTATTAGTCAGATTTCTGTTTGGAAGATTCATCAAAATGTCATGAGTTGAAATCCAATTGAGAATAAGATTTAAATTAATTATTGGGCCATTCCAGTAATTGTATTTAAATGAGATTTAAATTCATTGTTAATTATAGCAGTGTATACAACTTAATGAGGAATAAAAATCACACAGCATTTCATCATACACTGGAGGCTGCAGGCAAAGAATCGTAGCCCAGCATCTCCACTAAAAATAAGAAGTATCCCAATTGCTCGTGCCCAATTGGCCTTTCATGTCAGTTGATGTGTGTTATTCACGTTGCACGTTTGTACTCCATCTTTGTGAGATGCAGCAATCAGAGCCTGACGTACCCTGTCACAGTGATAGCACCATCGTATGATGGCTCGTCTGGGCCACTTCTAGTTCCAAAGGCGTCCACTTCCAAAGCTATGTTCTGTTGCCTCAGGGAATGTATGAAGTCATCGATGCTTGATCCTACCAGGAAGGTAAAGATCAAAAGAAGCATAAATGAAGTAAAACAATGGTCAAATAATTTTTTTTTAGAACCACTACACTTTTTTTAGAACCACTAAACATGTCACTCAAAGCACACCATAATAAGGACTCTCTAAGGATTTCCTTTAAAAGGTGGAATTGATGTTATGGGACTTAAATCCATTCTGATATCAAGGATATGACAAACTTACTTTGCCTAGAGCTATCGCATTGACTTTTCACTTCTGTTCCTGTAAAAACACTATTTAAAATTAACATTTTAATCCTTGACCATAGTAATCTTCTATTGTCTTAGAAATTTGGAACAGGTTTTTTTTTCCCCAGGGCTCAAGACTGTGCAGTCCTTAGAAAATGTTATAGAAAGATCTCGAAGATGAGTCAGTAAATGCCTTTCCAAATTCCCTTTTGCCGTTTTGTGCAATAAGCTTTAGTCTTTAACTAAACTTGCAAAATGTGTTTCTAAAACAAACTCTCCAACCTCGTATTGTTCATTTTGAAATTAATTTCCTTTTTGGCCTCATATACACTTTCTAAAACGTACAGAATTTATTTTTCCCTCGTGGTTTCTGTTGTCTGGTAAATCTCGCAATATGAACCAGCGTTTAAACGTTGCATCACATCCCCGTGTTCACCTGTTTTATTGATGACCAGTAAGTGGGTCAGAGGTGCTTGAGGTGGTTGCTCCGGTGAGAGGAAGTACATGTTAGGAGACAGTCCCCAAGAATAACATTTTTGATATAACTCATAGAACAGATGTTCCAAAAGCTGAGGGCAAAAGCTAATGCCAAAAAGCAACAATCTACATGGAGAAAAATGTAGAAGAAAATATTTACCTATAGCAACTTGACTAGGGTTTTAAGTTTGAGCAGATAATGGATGTGATCATAGGAATAAATTATAAACACTAACCAAACACAGGAACATGCATCCCCCCTACCTTTTTCTTCTTTCTAAAATGAGATGGTTCCTATATATCTAACCTTGGTCTCCCTGTCTCTCTAAATGCCTTTCTCCCTCCCCACCTTTGAACATGTCTTTAAAGCTCATGAAGTCGGCCGAGAATGACTCTTAAATCTCTCTCTCCAGTGCTTGCTTTTTTGTTCTGTTTCAGTCTTGCATTTCTTCCTTTTCTGGACCGCTGCAACCTGGCGTATCACTAACACCCAGACTCACTACAGCCTGAACCTTAGCCTCTCCTGTTCCCAATTTCTATAAATTACTTTTTCTCATTCACTCGAGCTCTGAAGCTCAAGCATTTCCTACTCATTTCCCTCCCTTACATCCCTTTAGCAAATGGTTGAAAATTTCTCCTTGTATCATCATTATTGCCTGCCTCCAAAACTTCTCTCCCTTACAAGCTTGGACCTTAATTATTCCCATCCTGACCTCTTTCACATTGTCCTAAATGTCTGTTTCCCTTGTCTCCAATGTCTACTATTTCCAAACCATTTTGCACTGTGGCCCAATTAAGTTTCTTGGCATTCTGTTCTAATTATGTCAATGGCCTGTTCAAAATAAAAACTAAAACCTCATTAGTTCCTTACTTTTTTATAAAGTCCAAACTCTTTAGCTCTACTTAATACATTATCAAAATTATCTTTACTCTGTTGTACACCCTATGTTGCAATTAACTCAAATTAATAACAATTCTTCAGTCTCCTCACGTAATTCCACGCCCAAAACTGCTCTCTCTGCCGGATTTTCCATCCCCCTTTCTTTCCTTACTTAAATGCCCCATTTTCCTACACCAAATTCAAATCCTCCCTCTTGTAAAATTATTTTTTATTATGCCCTTTTGGACATGATTTCTCTTGTACTGAATGCTACAGTTGACAATATTGTATAAATTTTATTATGCTTTTTTACTGCACTTCTTTTTTTAATTTAATTTTATTTTGTTTTATTTTATTTATTGACTTTTTTAGGGTACTTCTAGTCACCCTCCAAAGCCGAATCTCATGTCTGGTTTATTTTGGTAAGTGTTACAAACATTTAACACAGAGTATCAGGCAGGGGTACTCACATGTTTTTTTTTAATGAATAAATACCCTGGGTAGAGAGAAGGCTTATAGAGGGAGGTATTACTCAACAAAGAGCCTGACGCTGTAGAGGATGTGGGACCCATATCGTAAGTTTCAGATAGTGACGTGAATTCTTGGCTACGACATGGCCTGGCACAGAGCTACTCTGGGGAAAAAGGAAAGTCTTTGGGATAGGACCCGGGTGCTAATTTCCATGCTTCTGAAAAACTACTTCAACCCTTTGCTTCTAACCTGCAGATTCTGTGCAAAATTAAAAGAAAAATCCCAAACTGTATCTAATTTAATTTAACATATCCACCAAAGCAATTAAAATTTGGTTTCTGTATTAAAAAGATCATATGTGGTTGCTGAAATCTATTTTATCTCAGTTTTTTTTCCTTGAATTTATTTTGAGTGCACTGATCAAACATACCTGAAACACTCACGTACTCACATGGTCAACAGAGTTCTTCTTTCTTTCTTTAATTTCAGCAAGCGAACTTTTGCCATTGCCCAGAGCTGCTGCCTCTAGAGGGCCATGCCGCTGACTGCACTCTTTGTTTCATTGAAGGAAGACAAAACTTGTTCCAGCTCAACAAGGCTTCCTGCGTCTTTTGTCCTATCACTTTGTAACTGTCCCCAAATTCCAATATCTATAAAACACAAAACCAGGAACTTGTGAAGCACCATTTTAGATGTGCATTATCCAGATTTCCCCATGGGCATCTTTTCACCGAATGGAAGGAGAGAGCCTTAAGGAAGGATCAAGGACTCTAATTCAGGGCTTTACTAAAGCAACTACTAAAGAAAAAGGAACAGAGAAGAAAAAAAAAGTTATAATACAAGAAGAAAAAATAAGGATAAAAGAGAATATTGTATTTTCTGGAAAGAACAGCTCTGTGTCTAAAGCTTTAAAGGACTCAATCCTAGGGAACTTAATGAACAGAAACCCATATTTAGCCTCGAAAAAATCTATTTATTGCAAGAGACAAACTATTTAGTATTTTTGACCAAGATGGAAAAGTCAATACTTTGCTTCTCCTCCAAAGAACATGAAATTGGTAGAGACAAAATTTTTAATACACCCATGTTTGAAAATTAGACAAAAGTTACCTCTTTTGGAAGAGGAGCCTAGAGAAACTGACCAACTCTAGACTTTTAGAAAGCTCTATAGCTTTCTTTTTATTTCTATTTTTATATATTTATTAAAAATTGAGTATAATCACTACAAAAAGATATTAAGTGTGTAACTTCAAAAGTGGACGACAGAGGGAAAGAAGGACCAAAAAGATCCCCCACTTTATCAATGAAAAAAAAAAAGAAAGAAAGAAAAGAAAAAGGAAAAGGGCACAGGAAAGGGTAAACATAGTAGGTTGATAGTAAACCAGGAACAAGGATACATCTTAGAGCCATTAGAGAAAAAAGGCAGAATACTTTCCAAGGAATGGCAATTAGACTGACAGCAAAGCCTTCAACGGCAACAGTGACATACAACCTGCAGTTCTAATTTTCTTTTCTCTGTTGCACTTATACTCAAAGAATATTATATTGCATATTTGTTGTCTGCTCCATGAGGACCTCATCTCATACACTGCTGTATTCCACATGCTTAGTAAAAACCCTGGTACAAATTAAGGAATTCAAGGTGGGGGACCAGCATTGAGAGAAGAGGGAAAGAAGTTAGAAACCTATTTCCTATCTGCTGTAAGTTTCCTCAAGACCATATTGAATTATAGCACCTCGAAAAGCTCATAATGTCATCATTCCAAGAATACTTTTAGGATAACAGCACAGAAAGGTAAAGTTCAAGTTAAAACATATTTTATTACCTGGTTCATCGACACCTGATTTTCCTTCTAATTTTAAGAACACTTCATTCAGTGTTGTCATGGAAACACTGTAATTCTCAATGCCCTGGTTTGAACGTCTATCAAGATCCCTGTAGAGGTCTAAAAGCAGGCATAAAAATGCATCAAAATAATATAATTTGTAATGAGATTGACAACAACTATATTTTTAAAAAATAGGAAACTCTTGTGATCGGCCAAATGCATTCATCAGAAACAAAACTATGATATAGACAGTCCCTTATGTCTAAAATAAACTACGCAGTGTGCTAGCTTCCATACCTTCTTGAGTATAAAAGTCTAAACGTTTATTTTTTCATGCCTAGAAAAATGTATTATATTTTATTTAATGTGTTTTTAAATGCTTGTTAGATCATGGGAAGTGTTATGGATGGATGGAATGCTTGTCTCCCCAAATCACACCTGAGGAGACTCTGCTCCGCAATGTGGTGCTATCAGGAGGTGGGGCCTTTAGGAGAGAATTAGGATTGGATGAGGCCATAGGAGCGGTGCCTTCATGAATGGGACCCCCGCCTTCCTAAGAGTCACACAAGAAGTCTCGCTTTTGCTCTCTGCTCTCTGCCACATGAGGATGCAGGAAGTCAGCCGTCTGCAACCCTAAAAAGACCCCTCACCAGAACCCCCTGTGCTGGCGCCCTCACCCTGAACTTAGACTTCCCAGCCACCAGCACTGTGAGAAGTAAGTGTCTTGCTTTCTGTGAGCTACCCAGTCTGCTGGCAACTGTTAACAATGGCCTGAACTAAGACAGGAAATGTTTAATTCTAAACCCTAATTAATTAAGGAATCTTTTCCAGAAAATAAAGATTTGTGCTTTCACATTAGGGATAAGTGCTAGGCAATATAGTAACGAATACAAACAAACAAACAAACAAACAACCCCTAAAGTTTATCAAAATAATTAGGTGCTGCAGAATCTTTTCCTGGTATCAATATATAGAAATTGAAGGAAAGGGCAAACTATGTAACCTTGAGTTCTCTCTCTCGCGCTTCTCTTCCAGCTTCTGACTGTGGTATAAAAATTGCACAAGATCCTTGAAAGAGGGTAAGTCTTTATGAGGGATTTTGGAGGGTCATTTGGAGAGATTTTTTTTCTTTAAGATATTGGGAATAATCCTTGGACAGTTCAGGAAAACTGAGAGCAGAATAAAGAACAAACTAATTCCAATATTGGGAGAGATTAAAGGTTTCTGTCTCAACAGTGTGTTAGGTAAAGAAAAACAGACATGTAGTCATGATTTCTAATGAGTTCTTAAACCCACCTACGTGCTGGTTCTTTTTCACTCTTAGTCTAAGTTGTGCACTCCCCTTCTGAAATGCATTTAATAACCAGGTAATACTTGGCCCTGTGGGCTTCATGAAGTTTTCCGTCTCTGTAAACGATACATGTATCAAAGACATTGTGTGCGCATCTAAGTCTATCACTATGTCACTGGCTCTAAGATGAGTACATTTCATCATCTTTTAACGTATCTGAAGTGAGCACGCATCATAAATCCTAGTCGGTCACATTTTAAATGCCAGCATTGTTTCTCTAGGTTTCTTTCTTGGTAGCACACACCGAACTTGAGGGGGCCATGGACTTGACAAAATACCACAGCTACTATGTGTCAAGTGGGATTCCAGGTGCTTTATTCATATTTAATATTTTCATAATAATTTAAAATATATTAAATCATATGTTTATTAAAATCCTATAAAGTTAGTTCTAGTATGAGCCCCTTTTCACAGATGAGGAAACTGAGGTGCAGAAAAGTGACACCACCTGTTAGGGGTTACGGAGCTAGTAACAGCACAGCTGGGACTTGAATCCAGCCAGGCTGGTTCTAGCATCTGAGCTTTCAGCTACTGTGTTCTGTCGCCCGGGGCTGTGTGTCTTCATCGGCCGTGAGTGTGGCAGGCTTCCTAGCCCAACCGTGAGCAATGGCATCAGTACGCTCCAGTAAGAGTTGGCAAATTCCCAGAACTCAATAAAGTAAACACATTTTTACGGGTTACACTTTTTTTTTTAACGCGATCTAGCTCAGAACCCTTGGAGAACGAAACAGCATATTGGGAAATCAGATAGGAAAGCACTGAAGGCAGCGATCCTCCAGGTTTTTGTGTTTGCAGCAAAGTTGTGGATCTGTGAATGTTTGGCAGCATACAGGTCGATTACAGTTACGATGGAATTCTTAGATCATAACGTTATGTCACAGTGTTTATAAAACCATCTACATATTGTGTGCCATTCCCTTCGCTCCCATTCAGTACTCTGCCACTGTTTTCACAGACCTTTTCTTGCCAGGAACACATTCTCATTCATTCTTGAAACAAATTCCCCAAACAGCCCAAATTTTAGTTTGATGCTGCCCTGTATCTTTTAATTGCACGTGTTGCAACTTGAAACATATTTAGTGTCTTCGTGCCTCAGTTTACTCATAAGTGATGTGGGGATAATGTCACGGGCTAAAATTGGAAGTGAACTTGGGGATATTAAATAAATTAATGTACAGTGCCGTGCACTTAGCAAGCACTAAAATGTTAGCCATCATTCTAAACACCACTGTTAGTAACAGCATTATAAATCATCCTGTGGTCTCTGCATTCTGTTACCTGGAAATTTGTTTGTCCTTTCCAAAGGCAAAATATATACCAGCTTTTCTTCATTTTGTGCTGCTAATTTGGCATCAGGGATGTGCTGTTTAACAAGCGATGTTATACTGTCTGGATCGCACATTTCATTCAGATGCAAACTGACATGTAAGAAGAGTAAGTTAAAGCTATTTTCATCCAACGCTATCTCTACAAACAACCATAGCGTGTGTTTGTCACTTAATATCAATGAGGCAAAAAAGCATAATCTAATAGAAGAAGCAAGACAAAGTATTAATTTAGTCCAAGCTGTCTAGTCTACACAACACGCAGATCATTATAGGATTATTAGAGACAGGTAAGTTGACTCAAGGATTGTTATTTGGAGAAGAGAGATATTTGGCTCCATCGTGGCTGGGGTCAGGTGGAGGGGAATGCCCAATTTTGTCTCTGTCTATTCAAAAACTCAATGGTGAATTCTCCCTTTGTCATAAAGTCTGAGTTCTGCAAAAATGAGGGTTTGACCATGATAAAAACAAAAGCTAATTTGGTCCAGTCACCACCCTGTCCTGCTGATCCACGTTCCAGAACTCAGGCTTCATGTCTATGAGCACCCGTTTTCTAACTTGTGACATGAAAGAATACTCAGCTCTCAAAGAACTTTGAAAAGAGAATAAAATAAAGTATGTATGAAGTTGCACACGGGGCCTTGAGCTGGGTAAACCCTCAGAATACATTAGCTAATTTTAGCATATTTTTCTGTCCAAAATTTATTCAAAGCTGGTCTGTCTTCTGGCTGAGAACATATCAAGTTCTTCATGAAAACACTGGATGTTAGAAACCTCATTATTAGTCACGTCCATTGAAATTTACTGAGGCTATAGAATGATGAGGGCTTCACAATTCACACTGATGAGACAAACCTAAAAACATCAGTTGTAGATAAAACTATTCTGTGTTTACAAGGCCCTGTGTGAATCACCACCCAGGATACCAAATAGGGAGAATGTAGCACCTTCCCTAAGGAGCTGGGAACATAACAGTAATATAAAGCAGCTTATTAGAGAAGAAGTAGGGCAGAGAGAAGTTGAATCAAATCAGTTAAGCCCTTGGCTGGTCAGATACTCATTCATTCATCATTTTTAGCCTCAATGGCAAAGTAGGTCTTACTGACTCTATTTTATAAATGAAGTTACTGAGGATCAAAGTTTATTAAGTTGCTCAAGGCAACAATTTAAAATAGTGTTTTCAGGGCCCCAGAAAAGAGGATGCTTATTATTAAGGAAAAGATCATTCAAAAAGACTTTCAGGAATGGCTGGGATTTGACAATGGGTAAAATGGGTTGGAGAAAGACATGTCAAACAGATGTCCTCCTCAAGCAGAGACAGGACACTCAACTATGGAACATACCCAGGGAAGAATGAGCGGTTCGTGTTAGTTGTGTGTACTTATTCAGCTAGGTTGTACCGAGCAATCATGATGGAACGGTAGATTAGGTCAGGGTAAACATGTGGAGGAAATAAGGAGGGGACCCATTTCACCACTGTGCATGAAGTGACCTGAATCACTTTTTAAGAAATATTAATACTTTAGTGGGAAGTATAAGGAGCAATTTATATCACATCTGAAATCTTGGTCCAAATATTCTACCACTCATAAATGAGGTGAGATTGGATGGATTATTAAAACTCCCTGACACGTCAAAGGAACATAATAATACCATCTTTCTACAGTTATTTGGAGGATTAAGTATGATTATATGAGTATCTCATATGTAAATAGCTTATCAAGTACCTTCCATACAGCTAACATCTAATAAGTGACAGACGTTACTTAATAGTGATAATAATTATTATCAGAAAGAAAAGGAGACAAAAAATAAGGAAGAAAAGGAAGTCAGGGAGAATAGACTGGAGGCAATCGAAATTGCCAGGATCAACAAAAAATAAATATTAGGAATAGGGTAAGAGAGAGGACCGGAATATCATTAAGTTTCTCTTAGCAAATAATGTGTTGTGAAAATAGTTTCCAAGCATTTAATTTAAACTTAGCTTAATCATTCTTATATTGTCAGTGTTTACAGTCCCACATACCCTTTTCTAGCTAAGAAAGAGAACAGTTGTGGTGTAGTTCCAACACAGCCCTCTTGAAATGAACTTACTGTGTTGCCTACACTAACACACTGACACTGATATCACGTGTCCCCAACATTCCCAGTGTGTTCCAACATGTCCCCAACAATGATGGTTATACCTTAAATGGTAGCCGATGCCCCATTTCTTCTTCAGGAATAGAGAAGAACCTGCACACTTCAGCCTTCCACTGGATATAAACACCTTCCTATCTAAGCAGGAAAAACCAAAAAAATCGTATTAAAGGGTTACCCTTTCACTATTTATAAGAGAATAAATCCATCAGTAAATAATGTATTTTAGAAGCCTGAACCACTAAAAGAGATGCATTCTAGTTCTGGTCAAGGTAAGCCACTTTCTTTGTCATCCAGTAACTAAAAATGGTATGCTAGTTTATTCTTTAGTCTATTTAGAAAATTATCTTGCATTGAAAGGAAATTTCAAGCCAACTGGCATTCATACTGCATAAAACATAGTGTATCTTAGATAGGATGCTATATATTTTACAACCAGTGAGCTGCTTTGCAGAACACTCTCATGGGACAATGTACTTGGGGATGCAGGCATCCCGATGGATGGGAGAACAATCCTCATGCCTTGGCTCATGGCGGTCACATGCATGGCAGCCGTGCTGGGACACATCCATACAATTCCATATGTGTCCCTAATTTGTCACTAAAATACATGCGAGAAAACCAAGAATCACCAGCCAGGATGTCAGACTCATCCATGAACTGGGTACTGAAGAGAATTACTCTGTCTGATTTCTTCTCTTTCAGGAGGTTCCACACATGGTGTCTTGAAAGAGGATCTGATCCAGCAGTTGGTTCGTCCAAAAGCAAAACCTGCACAGTAGGAAAGCACGTAAAAGTGTTTCCTCTTTTCATGCAAAGTTCTTTAAAAAAAAAAAACCAACTATATAGTGGACTCTTGAACAACAAGGCTTTGAACTGCACGGGTCCACTTAGAGGTGGATTTTTGTCGCTACATACTACAGTAATCCACAAGCCCAGGCTGGCTGAATCTGCAGATAAGGAACCATGAATACAGAGGAACCACGTATGCAGAGGGCTCACTCTAAAGCTGTACCAGGATTTCTGACTGCGTGGTGGGTCAGAGCCCTCAAACCCTGCATTGTTTGAGAGTCAACTGTACTTGTACAATTTTGGGGGAGAAATATTTTTGTACTTAATTTTTCATTGTAACTGTTTTTCACTGTAACTATCACTTGCAAATTAACTGTGATCAAATATAGTCGTTTCACAGTCCTCGATCTGATTTCGCCAGTAACTTGAGTTCAGCTTACCTGAGGATCTCCTAAAAATGCAATCCCCAAAGTTAGTTTTCTTTTTTGTCCACCGCTTAAATGTTGAGCCAGAATGTCTTGAATATTTTCCTTCTCTAAGTCCCGTAAAACTCGTTGAACCTAACAAAGTAAAGGATATTTAGTCCAAAACCTAGAATGTTTCTCTTAAAAATGCTATCATTTTGCTGTTCATCACAAAGGATTTTTTTTTTTGACCTTTAGAGGATGAATCATGGAGAAGTCACACCGATTCATTTAGAATATTCTAGCTAAACAACTTCATTTTCGTGGTTGTATGACATCTAACATGTTTATCTACCTCTTGCTCCACTTCATGTGGCTGAATCCCTTTTACTTAAGCAAAGAACCTAAGATTTTCTCTCGCGGTGAGAAAGCCAAACTGCACGTTGGATTGTGGACAAACTCCAGTGAGCCTGCTGATCGTTCCTGGCTCAGCCATTTCTGAAAGTGAGTGATTATAGATGGTGACCGAACCTAGAAGGTAGAGGGTCAGCATCAAGGTGACGTCCCATGCTTCATTTAAGATATTTAAAGTGGAAAACAGTGTGCGTCAATCATTAGACATATTTTCCCTATCAGGAATACCATACACTCTGGACAGGTTAAAAATTTAATGTTCACAATATATCTGACCGATTTGGAATAACCATTAGAAAGCATAAAGCTACTTATCATGAGATACTTCAGCCACAAAGATTTTCCTAAATAAATAAAACATAAATCTGTAAAACAATAGTTTAAAACTTCTAAAACTTTCCTACTAAATGCCCGAGTGTGACTAGTAGTCAGTGAAATTAATTAGCTCATGAAAAGCACAGTTAATTCATTTGCCCACGTGCTTGCCGTCGGATGACTGTCTTCTCACCTCATGTTGGGGCCGACAGTCCATTGATCGCATTTAACAGGGTGGTTTTCCCAGCTCCACCATGACCAAGGAGGGCAGTGATCTGGCCTTCATATATGTCAAATACCAGACCTGGCATTGTTTCAAAAAATTTACACTCAGAGCCTCTATAGTAACTGGTACATTCTCTGAAATTTTTATAAGTTCTTATAGCATGTGTCCATTTGGTTAGCAATATACAAAATAAAATCCACCCCCCCCCCAATTCTTCCTTTTAAAATTGCATCTTCTATGATACACATTTTTATAGGCTAGGATTGCCATGATCTATTATTATGCGACTAACAGGTTTTTTTTGGATAAAAGCAGTTTTGTCATTAAAGATAGGTTGACTATAATGAACACACATTAGGATTAGAAAGTATGATGAGTTGAAAATAAACAATATCAGGCTATCCTCTGTCTGTCAAACGCATTAAGATATCCATGGTGCAGCCAACTTCCCCAAATCGCTATAAGATCTTTAAATTTACTTGGGAGAAAACATAATGCGTTCACATAAAGGCGAGCCATGATATCTGGGGCGTCTGTTCTTAACCCCTACCAAGGCAGGACAACAGTGAGGCACAACCCCTACATCAAACCGCTACGTCAAATACGATGTTATTTCATTACCTTTCAAAGCTTCTACTTTTTCCTGCTTACCTCTTCCATATTCTTTCCTAGGATTTCTTATTCTGAAAAAAAAATAGGAAAATGTTTTGAGCCAATTGTAGAGGTGGAAAGAGAACTGACTAATCAAGTCATTGAGGCTGTCGGGAAATCCGGGGGCTCCTTCCCGACACACGGGTCCGGGGGCCTGGCGGGGGGAAGGAAGGGGGTCTCACCAGAGGCAGCATCCGCGATCATTGTGACAGATGAGTGTCTGCCATAAAGGGAAAGGGCAGAGAAAAGCACGGAGAAGAGAAAGAAGAGACAGTGAAGAAAATGGAAATACGAAGACGATCTCTTTATTGACAGTTGTTGATACATCATAAGATATAAACGTAAAAGCTGACAACGCGAGAAAACAAAGTGCGAATAAGAATGAGTGCTGTGGTAGAGTCTGTGGCCATACCACCCTGAAGGCGCGGGACCTGGGAAGCTAAGCAGGGTCAGGCCTGGTTAGTATTTGGATGGGGGACCCGCGAGAAATACTGGGTGCTGCAGGCTTTATAAAAGCAGGCAGAAGGATATATAGCTCAGCGGTACAGTGCATGCTTAGCATGCACAAAGTCCTGGGTTCAGTCCCCAGTCCCTCCATTAAATAAATATATTGATAAAGAATGATGTTGCCTTTCACAAGTGTAGCAGTCTGGGACCCCGGTGGGTACAAAGAGGCATGGAAAGAAATCTTAGTCACATCTGGGTTTTGCCTAATAGATCTATGGTCTCTGACTTGTTCTCCATTTGCAACACCATGTAATATTTTTATTACCTAATGGCTTCTTTCCCATGGAATTCTGGAGACACTGGTTCAAAGGAGTCGCTAGTTGAAGAATCTACATATGTCTCATTCTCAAGGGCCGCGTGATCAGCCCTTTGGTGTTGAAACCAGAAAGAGGATTTCAGGAAAAACCAAGGCGAATGTCGACGTCCATATTCAGCTACACGAACAGGAGGCAATTAAACACTGGGTCAGTCACCACTTTAAGGGTTATAGTCACCATAGATAGGATGGTACATCAGTGCGACACATTGGGGAGGCATTTAGAAATTTCTAAGATCCAGTATCAAGCATGAGCATTCTTTAACTAGTTCTAAAACAACCACTAACATTATAATTATCCTTAATCTCTTGCAAGTGTCTCCTTTTAAAAAGAAGCCACCTAAATCGTTACAGTAGAAAAAGATCTTAGAAAGTAATTCTATAAACAGAGTACAGAATACCACTAGGTTCATTTTAGAAATTTTGGGGAAAAAAATTCTTGATAATTTATATTTAATATGTTGCAGACAGTTATTTAAGAAATACAGCGAATGAAATTGTGTTGAATCACAATCATGTTACTACTTACTGGGCAAAATTTTGTCAAAATATAATGTCAATGCCAAATAGAGAAAAGCATCAAAAACCAGCATGAAAAGAGTTGCTATTATTAGGTACTGGTTGTTTGAAGAATCCAGAGGGATGTTAGAGTTCCCGTCATAGTCCAAATGTATAAGCTGAAAAAAAAAAAAGAGATACATGCATGGACTTTAAAAAAGATAAATAGAGCATTAAGAATGATCATTGTCTTATTTCTGCTAGGCACTGGGATTGAAAAGATAAATGAGACACAATTCTGGTCTTTACAGAGCTCTAATCTGTTGGCAGATACAGCAGTGAAACCACGTAGCTGCAAAGCACTTTGGGAAGGTGGAGAAGGCAGGTGCTGGGTAAGGGTTCCCACAGGCAGCAGCAGGCAGGTCCTCTAGGCAGAGGTGAAAACTCAAGGGAGGTGGTATTGGAGGTGGGCTGCCTATAGGATTTCATCAGGCTTACGATGGGGAGGAGGAGGGCATTCTAGATGGGGACACATCTGAAAGTGAAAACACGGAGGGATGCAAGTACCTCTGCACTTGGGCCGAAGACAAGAGTAACTTCCTAGTGTAGTTAAGATACAGTGAGTTTATGTGTGACATAACCTTTCACTTTGCATTTGATAATTATGACATCATAACTTACTTTTTCTGAGACGAGGTTCAGTTTCATATAGAATTGGCCAATCAAAGAATAAAAATTTATTTCTAGGGAATTCCTGGTTTTCAAATACTTGTGACAAGACAAGGGGTCATGTTTCCTGAGCATTAAATTCGATAAATGTGCATTGGGGAAGCCCAATAAAAGTAAAAACTGATCCACACCGATGACGGAGTATCAGTCTATATCAGACC
This sequence comes from Vicugna pacos, assembly GCF_048564905.1. Lineage (NCBI taxonomy): Eukaryota > Metazoa > Chordata > Mammalia > Artiodactyla > Camelidae > Vicugna > Vicugna pacos. Next base: position 53,280,709 of record NC_133002.1, read on the forward strand.
TAAAAAAAAAAAAAACCCTAATTATGCTGAGAGAGAAAAAGCGAACCCTCTCCTGTCTCTTCAAGTGGATGGGAATTTTAATGTTTAGCACGTGTAGCATGAATTATGAAGAGGGAATCCATTTTAAATGTTTTGTAAAAGATGAAATAGTTACATCAACTCTTACCTGGGCCGTTCCAGCAGTGAAAGCAAAAGGGCTAAGAAGACATAAGGTCCATTCCAAAAATGCAGGAAGGTGTCTGTACAGAGCAGTGAATCCCAGACTCCCCCAAAAGACAGTAAGAAGAAAGACAGCCAGCCCGGTAAGGGAAGGTTTCTTCACCAACACGCTCATCAGGAAAGCTTACGTTATCTGAGAGGAGAGAAAGACTTCAGGTAGTATATAATCCTCTGAGAATGATCAGTGTCGTGATAAAAAAGAATTTCATAACACAAAAGTATATTTCATCTTTCCCCCAACCTTTAGATACTGTCTCATGCAAATACTCAAATACTGCAAACAGAAGAGAAGAGGGTGAGCAGAATCAGTGAGACATGACTTGTAATTTCTCTGAGAAACGATCCCGAGAGAGAGAGAGAGAGAGAGAGAGATTACTTTCACCAACTCACCAAAGACATGCCATAGAGGAGGAAGAGGGTGAAGACCACCACGAAGCCAGTTAGGATGACAATCAGAGCCATCAAAGTGGCCGTAATGAAGGTGAAGCCAGAGTACATCAAACCCCAGGAGAGCCTGGCACAGAAACAAAGCATCAGTTCAAAGGGCTGTTACTCCACCACTTGATTCATTCATTTTTTTTTTCCAGCCAATGATTTGTGAAGCTTACCATATATCAAGAGTAAAGGGAATTCAACAGCTAATAAATCGGAAAACTTCTCTGCCCCTGAAGGTCATATTCTACAAAGGACGGTAGGCAATAAATAAGTCAACAGGGAAAATAGGAAGCTAATTTGAAAAGAAGAAATAAAGTGGATAATATAATGAGAGCAACTGGGAGATGTTTTCAGGGAAGGCATTTATGACGATTGATTTGTCAGTTCTGGACTTCCTCTTTCGGTAATCATACAGACAACATGGACAGGAAAAATAGATGATGAAGCAGGAATCAGTGAACTTTTTCTCTGAAGAGCCAGAGAGTAAATATTTTAGGCTTTTCAGACCATAGTCTCTGTTGCGACGACTCTGCGCTGCCTTCGGAACACAAAAACCGTCAGAGACAACATTTACATGAGTACGGCTGTGTTCCAGCAAAAGTGTACTTGTAGACACTGAAATTTGAATTTCATATTCATTTTTGTGTGCCGTAAAAATATTACTGTTCTAATTTTTTAAACTTAAAAAGCCATTCTTACTTTGTTAAAAAAAAAAGGAATCTGTATTTTGCTGTTGACACAGATGATAGATTATAGATACAGAAACGCACAGAGACATAGGGCATAGATAGATACAGATACATAGGTGGATGTGAGATAAGTTCTTCTTGCCATCAGTTCCAAAGAATCAGGAAGAAAGTTCTTCATAAGGGAACCAAAGAATCAGGAAGAAAGTTCTTCATAAGGGAAAGAGAATAAACCCTCCCATCGTCCACATCAGGGTTCAGGCTTTCTCTGCTACATTGTAATGATTATGATCCTGAGAGGTAGTTACTTAAAAACCTTAAACTTTAAACTTCCTTATCTCCTACTGAAAAATAATAAGAGAATGAAATGAAATGTTGTATTTTATAAATTCAATATGGCAACTTGTTCATAATGGGTCCAAAATGAACACTAAGTTTTCTTCTGTTTAAAGTAGAAAATGTCATCATGTGTTGGGAAGTCTCACCGGATTGTAATGATTCCCTTTGCACAACACACTTCCGCTCACCTCACATTGTTCATCTCTCTTTGACCTCTCAACATCTCTGTAATTTCACTCATATGCTGTACAGAGTGTCACTGCCTTTTCTTTCTTTTTTTTTAAATTGAAGAATGGTTGATTTACAGTGTTTCGGGTGTACAGTAAGGTGATTCAGTTACACATATATATTTTTTCAGATTGTCCACAATAGGTTATTATAAGACACTGAATATAGTTCCCTGTGCTGTACAGTAGGTCCTTGTTGTTTATTTTATATGTGGTAATATGTATCTGTTAATCCCTAATTTATTCTAATTTATCCTAATTTATGTATTTATTTATCCTAATTTATCCCACCTGCCCCTTTCCCCTTTGGTAACCATAAGTTTATTTTCTATGTCTGTGAGTCTGTTTCTGTTTTGTTAATAAGATCGTTTGTATTGTTCTTTTAGTTCCACATGTAAGTGCTATCATATGATATTTGTCTTTCTCTTCACTTAGTATGATAATCTCTAGGTCCACCCATGTTGCTGCAAATGGCACCATTTCATTCTTTTTTATGAGTCACAACTTTTTCTTACGGGGGGGAAGTCCTGATTTTTTTAAAAACCCTTCCTCATTGGATATATTTGGTTCATTTTTTTCAAGTATCATGTTAGCTACTTTTCTCTGACCCTTTGTATATTTCCATTATTTTTTTAAATACAGTGACCAAAATGTCCTTCAGTATTGACTTAGGCAATTTCAATACAAAAAGAGACACCAAAAAAAAAAAACCTCCCACTCTAGACCAAACCAAACCAGCAATCCATTTTCTCCACTTTCATACTCAATTTAGTGAACACCCCTGAAGGGAAAATAAATAAATTTGGTTTACACCAATGGCAATATGAAAAATGTGGGGTCTTCCTACTCACCTTAATCGCGTCTAACATTTTTAAAGGCTATTGGGCATATATCTAGAGTTGTTCTATCTATATATCTTGTTTAACACTGAGAATATTATCACAGTGTGTAAAAGGCAAATTCAAGCCATTGCTTTCTGACTCCAGAACTCACTCTTTCACTATTATGTAAGCCTCAAAAACATCCCTTGGCTGAACTCATTAAAAATTTTTTATCACTAACTGGGGATTCAATCCTTGGCTTTTTAACTTGCATTTACTGCCCTCTCAGGTGTCATACTTCCTAAAGTTCTATCAACTGCTATTTAATGTCAAGTGTTTAATTTTTGTTAAGCTCAATATAACACACCTTAAGTACATTCCCTTCTTTGATCTGCATGACCGGTGAAACAGGTATCATCACCAGTGTTTCACAGGAAAGAAAACTAAGGTTAAAAAGAGATGAAGTAACTTGGTCAAGGTAGTAGGTACTAAACGCTCAGCTGGAGATGACCCATGGCTTCCTTCCTCCCAGGCTTGTGTTACTACCATCCCGCTATTCCTCTGCCAAGGAAAGATCTGTGCTTAAAAAGCGAAACACACTCTTTTTCTTTGGTGTCATAAAAGTGATGACTCACTCAGTGTGGGGGCAAAACCACTCACCCTTTCTAACGAAATATCTGAAACACATATTTCATTGGACATACAAAACCTCAAGCTGTCATATATGAAGGTTCACCCAGATATGGTACCCAGATGACTAAGAGTCTTCATTTGTATTGGTTAGTGACCTGGGTTCCAATAATCTACAGCATCAGGCTTTCTTTAATTTAAAGAAAGTAAGAAAAGTTTCATTCACCAAGCCCATAGGTCCATCTCTTCCACTCATTTATAATGTGCTACTCTATGAAAGCATCAAGTTTAAATATGATGCTCTGTAGGTCTAGGGAGCCCAGCCAGCTAACTTGCTCTGTTTATTTATGTTGCATGATGAATCACAGCCACGTGATTTACCAGAATGCCGACTCTTGAAGCCCCATCATCATCATCAGTGACTTCATGTATCATCTTTCTAGTGTAACATTGACTGATAAATAATATATAAATGCAGAAAAAGAAATAATGCAGAAGAAAATGAAAAAATCCATCATCACTCCTGCTTGGGCAACGAAGGGTAATATCTTCATATTTATGCCAGTAACTGACATCAGTTTTTCCATCACTGAATGATTTGTTGCGATCTAAAGGAAGACATCAATGAACAGACTGTTATCATTAAGCTAATTATAACCTCACACATTTTCCCTCAATTGTAAGAAATTACATGCATCCCACATTCAACCATATATGCCCATCGTGATCTGTGCCCTTATAGTTCCTGAAACACTCTGGCTTTTGTCTTCATTCCTTAGGACAACCCTACTTACCACCTGCACTGAAACAAAATCCTACTCATGCTTGAAGTCACAACAGAAATGTCACTTCAACTGGTAAGTCTTCTCTGACATTTCTCACCAGAGTACTTTCTGCCTCGCTGTTTGCCTGGCACATCATTTACAATTCCAGGATAGAACCTAAACTCTTACTGTAACTATTTATTCATAATCTTATCCCCTGACGACCCAATATCCCTGGAGAAAAGTGCCTGTGCGTGTTCTACTCATTTCCTGATCCTCAGTGCTTAGCATAAGGTTTACATAGAGCACTTGTTCAGTATATTGTGCCAAATTAATTAAGTGGATAAATTGATTAAATGATAGACTAGGACAACCCATTCTATTACCATCCATGAAGACTGAATTTACAATGCAATTAGTTTCCTTTAATTCAATACTCACTTCCATGATAGCAGCATTAATAGTGGCTTGAAAAGCTACAAAGCCCTTCTCCCAGAACACTGAACTTTCACACGTGATTGTCTCATCCATTACTTGACAATGAGCTTTAGGGAAAGAAGAAGACACCCGTGAGAATGAGATGGGACAGTCTCGGTTACAGGAGAAACCAAAATTTCAGATGCTCCAAAATACATTTCAGGTCCACAACAATGTAGTGGATGGTAAGAGTTCTCAGGGCAGGTTTGTAGAGTTTACCCAGGGAGATACACCGGAGCTGCTTTATTAATGTTCTTAAGAGCAGTGCTCAGTAATTTCTCATTAAGTCTGATAATTCTCTCCGTTAGTCAAGAATGCTTTGTTGAGCTCTTCTCTTTTGTTGTTTGTGTCAAGAAAGCACTATTTTTATTTCATTTACTTATTTTTGATGATTGGGAAGCACTGAGCCAGAGCCTTTTCTTTAGGTTTTTACTTAGAAGTAACACAGGAATAACAGCAAATATAATTTAATAAAAATCTACTTAAGAACAGAGGCTTCACTAAATAAGAATGAATCTCATGTATATTCACAGATTCAGAGTTTATCTTGTGTGTGTTTGCATAAACTTCTCTTATCACACATGTTTCCTTGTGGCTAATAACATAATCGCAAAAAAAATTTTTTTTCTAAGAAGTTACCTGAATGGTCTCTGTTGTTCGTTCATCTTGGGGATTCTATCTCCCCAGAGGAACTTCAAATGATACGAGAAGGTATCATTAAAGATGACTCTCACTGCGTCTGTAGAATAGGTTAAATCCAGCTCGTCCGTGCTTTTTTCATCAGGCCACCCCATGATAGTTCTTCCTGCCACGAGTAAGATTTCCACGTGCGCCAAAGACGGCATGTCGTATTCAACTATGTTAAAGCTATTTGATGCTTAAGTTATTTCTTTACTATAGGCAGTGCTGGTCCTAAATAAGAGATTCACACTTAGAGGGGGTCAGTAGGGGGATTTTAATGTCCCAGATAAAGTCAGAAGTGTTGTGTGGCAGTCACTTTTATCACAAATAGATTGTGCCTTTCCAAATGAATTTGTTAACTGGTAATTTGAAGCACAAGGAAGTCGGAATAATAGCAATGTCAACGCATACATTTAAATCCATGTACACACAGGCCCATCTAAAGTGGAAATATATGTTATAAGTATACACTATAATTACATTTCCATTTGATGATGGTGTCAACATAACCAAACTTCCAAAAGCAGCATAAAATTGTGACACTTGGAGACTGTTTGCTCAAACGACTTTGCCTGTCCTAAAATATATCAGATAAATGAATGGCTGGCTGACTGTTACTGACCAAACCCAGGCCTTTTAACCCATACAATTTCTCACAGTCTGGATTCTGCTGAATTGAGGCTCCTGGTGCCATTCAACATGCTCCTTTGTCCTCTGCATCTCCTGCAGCCTGGCAGCTGCGTTCAGAGGCTGAATCAAACTCAGGTCTAGTCCTCTGGGCAAGACTGTGGGTGGTGGTGTGTGGGTTCATCAGAGAGCCTTTGTTTCAGATTGACTCTCTCTGAGATACTAGCTGCCATGGATGCTCAGTGCCTGGCTCCATTAATTTAGTGGGAAATTTCAAAATGGTCGTGTTCTCTTTGCATCATTTCTTTTTCATTTATTAGTAGAAAGTATTTATCAAGCAGTACTCTCCATCATCCCCTTGGCTATCCAACAGTGCAGTTCACAGGGCATAAATGCTGGTATTTCCCCTTTATTTAGACATTGTCACATAAGAACTGGCTTCCTATCCTCCTTCAAAGGCAAACTTTTTTTTCCAATATCATTATGAAAGCATGGATTTAAATCTATGTTGAGTGGGTTTCAAATCACTGCACTTAGTCTCGCTGGGGCTCAGCGTAAGCCAACTGACCAGTGGGAGTCTCTTCACGCTGGCTGCTGACTCCTTCTGACATCACGTAACCATTCTCAGTGGCTTCCTAGCTACCTGGAACGACAGGATCCCTCACCCTGTCAAGTTCCTGTCCCAGATCTCTTCGTCGCCTTTCTTCCTTCTTCTGTCTGTGTTTCAAGAATACAGGGGTAAAAGAGCTCGATTATTCCATACTTCCTTATTCAGCGTTTCCCACGTTACATGTGTAACAGCCTTGGAATAACATCCCAATACTGCACAACCAGTACAACTACTGAAGGTGTCTTTAGCTCTCGTTCTCAGGTTGGACCGCTCTGCTTTGCAGGGGCTGCTGGGCTCTTGTTCTCTCCCCTGGTCCATCAGACAGCCTGTCGCTCCCCTTTGCTCTCTCCCCACCCCCTGACATTTTATGGTTCAAGGAAACACCTTGTCACTTCGTTTCGTTGTAAGTATTGCCCAAGGTTTCTTGGTTTTGCTGTCTAAATTCTCTCTCAGTTTTCATATGTGTATTTGAAGAGATTAAAAACCACGCTCTCACCACTGTCCAGGCTTCCCAGAATCTTCTCACAAACGTACATTTGAAAAACCCTGGACTATCTCATTCTGACATGGACTGTAGTGAGGATAACCCTTTTAATGTAAAATTTCCTAAATAGGAGACTAATAAATAGAGCAAGAAAATCCTGATATTCAAAAGGAACATGTATCAACGTTGGTGATTAAATCTAGAGACTTGAACATTTAACACAGTTTATCAAGGAAATCTCAAAACGAATTTGTGTGTTTTGCAAATAAGGAAGTTACCATGAGCTTCTAGAAAACATACCTTTCATAAATGGCGCGGAAGCCACTTTGTTCATTATCTCCTGGGTTGTCTTGGATTCAGGTGCAAATCCAATAACGTAATTAGAATCATTAAAATCATCTACATGTCCCAGATCCACTGCAGGCGGTTGATGAAAGTCATTAACTTGGTGTAAATTGGAGGAAAACAGGTATGCAAACAGCTCTAGAAGAAGTGAGAAAAACCATTCCTGCACATCATGGGAGAAAAACAAAGCAAATCAGTAGCTGTCCAACCACAGCTCAATCACCCACAAACAATATAAACCTTTTAATTCTGTTATGCTGCTTGGATTCTGTTTTTCCCTCCCTCTCAGTTTTTCGTTCTTTATCCTGCACTTTTTGAAATATGGCCATTGTCCATCAGGACAGAGCTGTAGTACTAATTCCAATTATAATTAAGAACCTAACTGTATCATACTCTAATGCAAGTGTTAAAGGCTGGATTGCATCATGAACGGCCCAGGGATATACAGTTATATTGAAACCTGAGTGATAATGATAAAGAAGCGTTAGGTGGCATGAAACAGATACGCAGCTTCCACAAACAGGAGCAAGGTCGTATGTTTATCTTCTATGCTGAAGAAGATACTTCCAAAATATTGCTTCACAAAAGGAATGTTAAAAGCCTTTGTCATTGTGGCAACGCTCTGGAACTGGAAATGCAACAGAATGCACTCAAAGTCTAGCGGGAAGAACACACTTTGTCCAGTTATACTTCTAAACACATGGCCTTTAAAACAGGTATAAATCTTATTCTCCAGATGATCTTATTTTAGCTATATCTATAGTTAGTCTATTTTTACAACTATATCGATCTAGATAGATAAACTGGCAGATAAAATATTTGTATTGAAAAGAGATAAAAGATTAGAAGTAAACACCAATACCACTGAATTATCGGTATTTTATAAGTGATCTTAACTTACTTATTACATTTTTCTGAATTTACTAAAGTTTCTACACAAATCACATGTAACCATTCTGATCATGAGAAGAAAAGCACCATCTTAATAGAAGCAAAAGTTCAAAGCCATTGTCCTTTCCTGTTTGCATATGTGCTCGTTATTTCTTTCAAACTGACATCATCTCTGTCCATAGTATGATGGTGTGGAAGTGCTGCCTGTTGTCTTTTGAGTGTTTTTTTTTTTTAAATTCTGGATGAAATTCTGCCTCCCTTTGACTTGACTCCTGACTTTCTGTACTTACTCCTTTATGAGATTCAAGTGAGTTCAGATGTTACTTGTTATCTCTGCAGCATAAAGACGTGGCTTTATTTTTCAGGGAATTTCTGAATATGAATTTTTTTTCAAAATGCTTCCAGTAAGACATATAATCATGATATACTTTAAAAGAATCTTATTTGAAATAATAGCAAAATCCAGAATTTGAAAAAAAAAATCCAGCCTGCTAATTAGAAATAGAATATAAAGGAAACATTCAACAATGAAGATAAAGTATGTGCGCTACCCAAGAAAATACTTTTTCTTTTTGTAGATATGAGAAGACATACGCTCCAAACCGTACCAACAGGGCCTCTCTTTTCATCCTCCATTTTTTAAGAAAATTCTTGCGGAGAAGCGCCCGCGTTTGCTGAGCCACGCTGAGGTGCCTCTTACTCGTTAGGACCTGTTTATTTTGAAAGGAGAAGGTAAAGGAAGTAAACGTGAAGGTCTGGAATAGAAAACATTTTTCAATCCAACCAAAAAGAAACATCACCACAGCCGTTTCCAACTGCATGCGTAGCAGAGAAGGAAGCCAAAAAGCTGGAAAACACGTGAAGAGACATTCAAGCTCAGCACTGAAAGAAATAAAAATCAAAACAATTATCAGATACATGTAATTCATACTGGTTCCCTCATTGGTCTGACAAAAAGTAGAGACCTTACCAGAGTCAAGTGTTGTCCCACAACTTGGCATTGTTCAGTTTTCTAAGGGGATAAAGGAGCTTTATGTACTGCTAGTGGGAGAAGACGTCACTATTCTGGTGATTCATTACCAGTTCATTACTACTTAGCAGCATCCTGCCGTTAGTCAGTTCTGCTCCTGGGTATGTGCGCCAAGGAAATTCCTGCTCCGGTCCACGAGGGGGCCTGTACAAGGATGCTCATCATGATGTAGGCTATTGCAGCATGGAGCTGTCAAACAAATTTTAATGGATACAGTCTGTAGAATACTGTATAGGATTCAGAAGCAATGGATTGGAATATACTCAACAACATGAAGAGATCTTAAAAACATAGTGCCAATTTTAAAAAACAGTAAGAAACATTGAGAGTGATACCACCATGTCATTTGTATGAACTAACACTACCTGCAATACAGAGTTTTCAAGAACATCCAGGGACTAAAGGTTTTCCGTCAAGTACAATGAAAAGGTGACCCGAAGAGGGAATGGAGGTGGAGTGTGAAGTGGGAATTGTAAATTCAAGAAAATAAATAACCTAAACAAGATAGGAGCTTTGTTTGAATCAATCATTCTGTGTGCCATGAAATCACAGTACGATTAATTCCATCTTTATCAACCTTTTATACATGAAGTCCAGAAAAGTCCCAAGCCAACCATCATTAAAACACACACACGCACACGCACACGCACACGCACACACACACACACACACACTAAACCCAACAGTAACAAAACTCAAAGGCAAGTAGGTAGAAAATCTCTTGAAATTTTAGAGCATTTCATGTTGTTCATTATGCCTGAAACAAGGAGAGATTAGAATTAGTTTGAATACAGGATATTAAAAAGAAAATCATACTAACTATATTTAATGGCACTTTTCTATGTTCCAGGTAGTTCTAAGGGTTTTATAAAAATTAGCTAGTTTAATCCCCCCAATAAACCTTTGGGATATTTCTCCCCATTTTACAGATGAGGAAATTGAGTCATAGAAGGGCAAAGTGACTCCCCAAACACTGCTAATGCTGGCACAACCAGGGATTTAACCCAGAAAGCCAAGTTCTGGAGATCTCACTGTTAATCAGCATGTCAAGGGATCAATTCTCCCTTCAGAGTAAGAGCAGAGATTCTCCCGGCATCCAGCCAGGCAGGGAGGAGACCTAGGAGGGATCCACTCAGGCTCTTTACTCACTGGCTCCACTTTGTGCAGTTGTTATCAGGAGTCCCCAGATGCTAGACCATAAGGAAAGTTAGATTACCTTCAAGAGACAGAGAAAATATATAATTTTTAAGAGAAAATTTTATTATATATACAGAAGGAAAGGTTTTAAATCTTCCATTTAATGACTATAATAAAATTTCAGAAGAAAAAATGAAATGAAATAGAAATGAAAAGCAAACAACACTTAAGATTCCCACTGAAGTCAGTAAAAACATAAAATCTTCCATAATACAGAGACAAAAATTTGTAATCCTCCCAAATTTTAAAAGAAAATTAAAATGCATTTGAAAACAGTGAGAGAGGGAAAAAAATACATGAAATCTTGGGGAAAAAGATCAAAAGTAAAGTATTTGGTAAAGAGATAACGGAAAAGAAGAAAATACAGTTGCAAGAAAAATGCATTATGGAAAATACATTTTGAAGTATGTGAACATAGATTTCAAGAAAATTCACTGTAAAAAGTACAATGGAAATTAATTTTTCAGGGTAATGAGAAGACGTCTATTTACCATAAAGGCTTTCCAGGTACTAAGTATAATGACAAACATTGTATTTTTGAAGTTAAAGTATTAAGAGAAAAGTCTCTAAGAATCAAGTTGACTGTGGGGGTGGGGTAGTTCAGAAGGAAGGGAGTAAATAATAGTATATAATGGAAAAAAAAATTAGCCTACCTTAAAAGTATATGCAAAAAAGTTGATTTCCCCAATCTCCTTTGAAAATTTTACCAAAATGGACAAAAATAAACAAGAACACTGAAGAAACACCCATTTGTGGTAGAACTAGAATATCATTTAACCTCAAACACATACACATTACCCCACTCCAAAAAAGTCAGCCAAATCATTAAAATTTGCTCCAATTAAGGAAAATACACAAAGAAGTTTTTCAACTCTCCTGACTAAAGTGTGCATATTAATCTAGAATTAACCAAGGAAATTAATTTAATCTACAATTATTGAGAGCACTGAAAACTACACAATATTTCTTTGCTTAAAATGACCTGTAGTGTTAAAGGTCTGGACAGACCCGTGGGGTCTGATTCTGCATTATGGAAGATCAGGCAGGTTCAGGGGGAAGGAAATCTGCATGGATACTATACTTCTGTTTTCTCCAGTTCCAAGGCTAAGATATAGAAGGTGAAACACCTTCACACCAATGGTAAAAACAACCATAACCCTAACAAAATTAAAATCCTATTTCTCATGGCACTGGCAGAAAAACAGTATATGGAAGGAACCCTTGTTGAAGTGAATTCCCAAGAAAAACAGGCCCATGATAGGGGGAAAGACAGCCAAGCATCTCATCTAGTTTTGGGCAGACAGAGAAGGCAGGTCTGCTGGAAAGACTATTTGCAAGAACGAGGGAAAACAAAAAATTTAACCCGTAGATGATAGTACGGGTTAGATGGAAACAGTGGAATCTAAGAGACCAAAATGCATAGGGAAAAAAAGTAGCCTAAACAGTGTTTTCTTCACCCTACAGCCATGTTAGACATCCCCCGACTGACCCCCTCTCCCTCCTCCAGGAAAAGCAACAGTGAAAAAGGGCCTGACAAACAGAGAACCGCTGAAGCTCTGTGCATTCCCGGATGCCTGGATTTGGAGGCCCTGCCAGAGACGGGCTCCTATTGAAGAGGGATGGAAATCATAGGTTGCTATTGTCTCTTTCATCATTTTACCAATGAGGTTACTTCTGGCTACTTGGTTCATCGCCTAAAATCCTTATCTTACCCATGGGGCGAGAACAAAGTCATAGATGGGCTGGCCCATGCTGGCGTTTGTGGGGAGCTCAAATGGGAAAACCACCTACTCAGCGGGCAGGGGGCACTGCCGGAGGGAGCGTCTGACCACGTTTTATTTCAGGGAATACTGTGCGGCTGCTATCTCAGTCTGAGAGGGCAGGAATAATCGAAGAGGAGCATGGTAGGCAAAAAAATGGTCCTGTTCTAATCCTATAATGGAGCAGGACCCTATTGTCATAGGTGACAATACAGTATTTGTAACTGCTTAATTGTATAATAGTTTAAATGGCTTTTCGCATGCTCTTGCCGTCCAGGGTGGGCTGGAGAAGAGTGGGGCTTGGGTGGTCGGCCCAACTCCTTGGCGGTGCCATGTGTAGGGGTCCTGTTCAGTGCCCTGCCTTAGCTCCCGACACCTCAGAAAAGGCAGTTGGATGGTTTGTGTATCACCTTATCTGTAACTCACTAATGTCCGCAGTTCTTTCTTAGCCACTTGTGGTTTCTTTGTATTCTGTTGTTTGAGGTCCCAGCCTGCAGCAAGAGGTCCCAGGCCTCAGGCTGACTGAAATGCTAGAAGCATATATCAACCTGACTTTAAACTGCACAAGATTTTCTCTGGAGCACTTTTCCACAGACACCCTCCCTCAGCTCCCTTCGTCCCAGACTCAAGAATATTAGGAGAGTCCCAAAGCCAGGGGGAAACATCATACCCAACAGAAGGAAGGGGACCATTGCATCTGCAAAAACAAGGACGACTTTGCAACCATTTGTTACCCTGTATGTGATCTCTGTGGAAACCAGCACTGCCCCTTGAACTCTTAAACTTTTACCATAAACCCCCCTACCTTTCCTCCTCAGCAGGCTTGCGGTCTTAGAGGTGTTAGCCCACTGTGACCTCCTTTGCCTGGCAAAGAAATAAAACTTCCTCTTTGACTTCATCCAAAACTCTGTGCCCGGGTCTCAATTCCATAAGCAAGGTATGGAGGCTCAGTTTCGGCAATGATTCTGAACCTTGTGGATACATGACATTACAGGGCAGAGGAGAATTAAGGCAGCAGGTGGTCATAAGGTTGCTAACCAATGGACTTTAAATCAGGGAAGTAATCTTCTATTGTGTGGGCAGACCCAGTGTAATCACAAGGGCCCTTAACTGTGGAAAAGGGAGGCAGAAGTGGAGGTCAGACAAGACCATGTTAAAAGGACTCAACCCGTTGCTAGCTTTGAAGATGGAGAAGGAAGGGTGTGAGCGGAGGAATGTACATGGCCTCTGGAAGCCGTGAAAGAACAGAAGGCAGAGCTCTCCCCTACATCCTCCAGGAAGCAACACAGCCCTACCAACGTCCTGAGTTTAGTCCAGTGAGACTCAGGTCCCAAACTGTGAACTGATAAATCTGTTTTAAGCCGTGAAGTGTGTGGTCATTTGTTAGGGCAGCAATAGAAAGCGAACCCAAGCAGTAAAAGACGAGTGTGAGAGCCTGAGGACTAAGGACAAGACAGGAAGGAGACCCTATAGTCAGCCTAGGTCTAGGACAAGGGCTTTGGGACAAAAATAGTTGCTGGTGCTTCCTTGTGTGGTGTGCCTCTTTCATGGACCACACCCACGTGTAAAAAGTGCCTAAGAATGGATGTCAGGATTCGGAAGCCTTGTGGATGAGCTCCTGATAATAATGCCGTCAGAGCCGACAGGGACAGCTGGAGACCCCAACCAAAACCGAACTGAAGCATCTCCAACTAGGAAATCACTGCTGAGGCAAACCATGGCATCCGAAAGGGCTAAACATGTTGCCTGGGGCCTGTTCTTTCTCCTCTCTGTGGATGAGCTCAGGCGCTGGGCCATGCTTACGACTGAAGGACGATGAACATGCGCTGTTTGCCATGATTGTGGCTGGCTGCTTCTGGCTGCTAAGACTGATTTTTTTTCCACTGCACATCCTGATCAGGAAAAAAAAAAAGATTAGGGAAAAAAAAACCAAACTATTCACTGTAGTTGCATAAAATATCTAGTTAGCTTAAATGGCTCTGAATGGTATAGGTCATGTGATCTAGAAATAATAACTTGGCTATGAAAACCAGTCACTTCCCAGGCAGAATTCCCAAGATTCAGAGCATAGATACATTGCACAACAACTTAGATCAAAATTCTTAAATAGTTAGTATGACAAAGAAGCTCAATCAAAATATTACCTTAAGATTTTTTGATAAAAATATTCTCAAGCCTGTTAAATCAACTTAAAACTCAGAAAACTGAGCATCCTCCAATGTTTATAAACCCTCTGGCAGAAAAACTGAAAATCAACAAAAAAGAATAAGCAATTTTAATAACGTGGGAAACAGCTCATACTTGCAAAGAGGCAACATAAGGTTACATTCCTTTCAATTCATCCAATAGTATATTAGATAACATATGCTATTTGTCCAAACATGCTTGTCATGGGGTAAAAATGAAAAAAATCTTAGTTCTCCAACTGGTTATTTAGCCATGCAATAATAAAGACTCAGATGATTTGAAAAATCAAAATGACTAACGACTTACCGCATTTAATAGTTTCCATCCAAGTGTTTGGCATTCCCTATTTGAAGTTGCACATTGTATTTTCATATGCAAAACAACCACAGTTTTAGAGGTTAACTTACTCTGAGGAAGGCTGGAGCAAGAATCTGGGAACAGCTCATCCACGTGTCTCTCTGCGTGTCCTGGAGAAGAACTCACGTTCCTTTTGGGTCACTACTATATCATGCTTTTAACTTCATGTTTATTGTTAACAGTTCTGTTTAGAATGATTTCCGAAAAGGATTACGGCCTTAAGTCAGCCAGGCTGCCAAAAAATCTTTGCTCACGTCACATGGCGACTTCTCTACAGTTTTCCGTTTCTTTGTCTCCCCGCCAGTTCCTCAGCAGGGAGTTCATAGTTGCAGATGGCTGGCTGAACACAGAAAAACATTAGGAACTATCAAATCAAAGGGAACATAGTCTTTCTCAATTAGCTTTTTCAAACAAGGCCCGCTTGGGAGAGTTGACCCCCAACACAATCTCTTAAAGAAACAGTTCAGAGCAGAGCAGAGAGAAGTAGAGAAGAAAAAAAAAATGTTTTTTAATGATAGCTGTACATACAAACAGTTCAGAAAGTAACTCAAAACCTTCCACTGAAATTTAGTTCTTAAAACCTGGATATAGAAAGACGGCAATGAAGCAGCGTATTTTTTTTAAGGGTAGCAAAATGAACTTCGAATTTTCATCTGCATCTTGTTGAACTGCATGCAAGATACCTGCAGCATCTTTCTTGAAGTGGAAAACAGGAGAATCCTTAGAGCAATGTCACAGACACGTATCTGCATTCCCAAGACCTAGATAGGCTTGTGATTTCTGCAAGTCCCAGAAAGCAAAGCACCTTCTCTACAAGCCAACACTGGTTTTTAGTATGTCCTGTTTTCCATATTGTTCAAGAAATATTTTTTTAACAGATAAGAGCTGCCATTCTATCTTTCTTGTGTGTGTGAACATTTCAGGTAAGTCAAAGACAAGGCAATTCCAAATCTTCTTGTATTTCATGGAGTTCGTCTTTGGCTGAAGGAGAAAGGTGAAAAGGACCACCCTCTTTCTGCTTGCTGTCAGTCTGTTACATTCCTCTGCATTATCATTACTCCCTGAAAACACGGCTGAAGGGAAATACTGTGCTACGCATGCAATTCTCACATCAAACAGACTCACCTGTGTCCCACTGGCCAGGGTAATTGCATGAAACTTCCTCCCCTACTTCTCGTTCCCTCAATATTTATTCAATCATGCTTACTTTTTGGCTAATTATATGGGCCCAGAAATTGCTCAGCTAATAAAATAGAGGCAGATGGAATTCAATAATGCATGAGATAGTCAAGCTTTAAAAAAGAAAAAAAGACCGTTGTTCCTGTATGTCTGCTGTCTGCTGTAGGAGATACAAGATTACATATTTAATAACGCTACTAGCATTTTGTACACAGAGATTCAGGAAATTTTTTTTTCAGTAACTGTTTCCTGGAAGAACTTTGTATCTAGGAGAGAGCTGGCTTCTGGACTGTATTCTTTTCTTTCAATATACTGGCTTCTTCCTTTACTGCATGGTAATCTCTGCAGCATTGTAACCGAGCAAGCCTACCCTCGTTCAACTTCCTTTTCAACATTTTTTTGATCAAGTCATGTCTTCACTCTTCTAAACAAGCTTTAGTCTCAGCTTGCCAATTAAAAAAAAAAAAGAAAGTCCTATTAGGATTTCACAAGTGGAATGGCACTGATTTTATAGCATGATGTACTTACTGAGCAACCAAATAGGACACTTCTTATATGGACGGCACACAAAAAATATTAACGCATTTAACCTGCACGATAATCTCATGAGGTAGGCATTATTATGATCATCCCCACTTTACAGATGAGAAAAGTGAGACTCTGAGTTTAAATAACTTGCCCAAATTCAAACAGCTGGTAAGTAACAGAATCTGGGTTAAAACACATCTCCAGTCTGTTATCTCAAACAACAGAGTCTCCTGAAACAGTATACTTTATTTTTCTTTTCATCTCTTCTGCAAATCTTTTACTTTCCACAAGGGGATATAAGTCCCTAGGGTAGCCAGTCCATTTCACCAGTCATCTGATTGTGTGGTCTCTAGGCTTTCTTGTGGTTTTCCATTTCTCCATTTCTCCACTGATTGTTTTTCCTCTGTTCCTTGTTTTAGGTTCCCCTTGCTCTTTCTTCCTCTTCTCGTCTGGAGCGTGCTGAGTGAGACCTTTCTGGTATTTCATTGTCCTGGTGCTCGCCTTTAAATGCTGGGAAGTGTAGTTGAACCTGCCTTATGCTGGCAATGCAAAAAAGGCAGCCTGTATCTCTCCCTGTCTTCCCTCCATGGTCTGCTATGGACATACGTGCCTCCTTCCCACCCCTTCCATGATAAGTCCTTCAGCATATATGACCTTGAAACCTTAGCTCTCCTCCTTGCTAGCTGTGCAACAGTGGGCAAATGATTTACTCGAGAACCCTCAGTTTCCCCACCTGTAAGAGACAAATAATACAATAGTATCCAATGGGGTCACATAGAATTTAAAAATTTGGGATTTGGGGGTAGGGTAGAGTGAACACTCAGTAAATGCTAGAGATTATATTCTCCAGCGCCTTTCCCAAACTGGAAATTATAGGTATTAATCTAATGGATGAAAAATACTACCACTTTGATTACTTAACATACATTTCTTGGATTATCTGTGATGCCAAGCACATTTCAGTTTAATTTTTGGCCATTTGTAGATTATTTGACTAATAAATCTGTCCATTTTTTTCCACCTGTATTTCTGGTACTCTGCCATTCTAGGTTTTTTGTTTATGTGTTTGCTTTTGACCTAGAGAGAAAATAACTTAAATCATTCACTTAAAAATATGTTGCTGCCTTCTCACATCTAGTTCTGCAGCTGAGAATGCTTACATAACTTTGATCTCATTAACTTGAGGCATTTTGTTTTTCTTGCTAGAGTATGTTAGGATTGTCTCTTTAGCCACAAGTGTATGAGATTTCATGACACTGTGCCTCTGTGTAAGTTTTGTTTTGGTTTACAGTTTTATTTTTTTGCCCTACATGGCACTTTGTGGTCACTTGCATTCAAATAATTTGTGTCTTCACTGTGGAAGGTCCCTAAGAGCAAAATAAAAATAGAACTAGGTATATATCTGAAGAAAATGGAAACACTAATTTGAAAAGATACATGCACTCTGATGTTCATTATTTACAGTAGCAAAGATATGGAAGCAACTCAAGTGTCCATCAACAGATGAATGGGCCAAGAAGATATATATATATATATATATATATATATATACATACACACACATATATACAGACACACACAATGGAATACTGCTCAGTTATAAAACAGAACACAATGCTGCCATTTGCAACAATGTGGAAGAAGCTAGAGGGTATTGTGCTTAGTGCAGTAAGTCAGAGAAAGACACTGTATGTTCTCACTATATGTGGAATCTAAAAAATAAAACAAATGAGTGAATATAACAAAGCAGAAACAGACTCACAACTATAAAGAACAAACTAGTGGTTACCAGTGGGGAGAGGGGAGTGGGAAGGGGCAAAATAGGGGTAGGCGATGAAGAGGTACAAACTACTATGTCTAAAATAAATAAGCTACAAGGATATATTGTACAGCACCAGGAATCGAGTCAAAATTTTATAACTTTCAATGAAATATACTCTATAAAAATACTGAGTCACTATGTTGTGCATCTGAAACCAACATAATGTAAAATCAACTATACTTCAATTTAAAAAATGAAAAATGTGTCTTCTTTTTAAGATCTGGGAAATTTTCAGCTAATACATTGGTCAAAAAATTGCCTCCCTCCTAGTCTATTTTTTTTTTTTACCTGAAAATTTATTAGGTATTCGAGATCTATTGTCCTTGTCTTACCTTTTGCCTCTCTACCATCTTGGAACTGGAAAACAATCCATTTCACACCACAAGTAAACAACATTTCCGCTGTACAGTTTCTATAACGCTACTCCCATTGTTACCTTCACGGTGTCGCCATTTCGCTGCAGAAATGCACAAGACTTTTCATCATCTGGTCCTTGCTTCTCCTTCGCCTTCCTTTGCCTTAACCTTTCCCCCAAATACAGGCATACTTCAACATGATGACTTTTTAAAAAAATGTATACACTGCCTTCTCATTTACCTCTACTGTTTCTCCAGGAATGAGACCCTCCGCTCAGCTGGTCATCCCATGATGACTACATCGATCTGCCTAATTCTCACCTGTCCAGCAGGTCTCAGGTCTGATGTCTCCTTCCCCGAGGAGAGCTCCTATGTGGGTTAGGTGCCCCTCACCGGTGCTCCTGTAGCACACCATGGTTACCACCATTGTAGTGTGTACCTCACCGTATTTTAAACTAATTATACTCATCTCTCTTCCATCCTAGATTGTAAGCTTCTGAAGAGAACCACAGAATCCTTGCTGCTGTACACATCTCAGAGCCTGGGACATGAAAGTTGCTCAATACGTTTACTCTGAGTTTAAAAGATATAATGTTGAATGTAAGGTAGTGAAGCAAAAATAAACAAAAACTAGCATTTATTATTTCCAGAAACTTGATTATGAAAGAAAAGTCTTTGTTGGCTGGTAGCCAAAATGAGTTGTTTTGGTCAAGGGTAGGGTTTTTCTGTTTTTTGGGTTTTTTTTTAAGATAGTATTTGGAAGGGGAAGGAAAAAAGGAAATACCAAAAATACAGAAGAAATCAAGTAATAGATGGAATGTTGCCTTTTCAGGATTGCATCAGAGCCAAGATGAGAAGAAACTTGAAAAGGAGAAGGGAGAGTTTCTCTGTCGCAAGAAAAAAAGGAGGTGAAACTGAGAACTGAAAGAATTTTTAAATATGACAACATCCAGTGAGGATTTCCTCCCTTGAGAGTTAAGATATTGTTTCTGTGAAATTCTGTGAAATTCTAAGATGTGCTTGGCAACTGAGGACGGTGCTAGGAGTCCTGAAATTGCTCTCAGGAGAATGGAACGGGTTTACCTTAGAATGTGTTAGGGGTTCTCCAGTCATGCTGAGAGCCCTGCTGAAGGAGGTAGAGCTCCTTAAATCAAAGAAAAAAAAAATCATGGAGTTTGCCTTTGAAATGATGTCTCAAAATAACATTTTTAAAAGTCATCTATTTGCTGACTAAAATCACTAGTAGGTCAAGAAAGGCATCAATGACTACAGAAACTGATAAATCATGAATTACCCAAAGACTTACCAAAAAAATGCTTAAAATGAGCAAGCAAGAAAGAACAGTTATCCAACAGACTGAGTTATTCAAACTCAGGACTCCAGCATTAGCACTGGTAACTCAGTGACTAAAACATCGATGCAGAAAGTGCATGAATTGACATCTTATTGTTGAATTTTGTGATGTTTTTGCTATTTCATTCTTTTAACAAAGTGCAGTTTGCCAAATGCATAACTAAATGTTTTAATGTTGTTACTTATATTCACTAATTTTGAATTTAGAAAATAAAGTCACTGGACTTACACAAGTTTCTCCCTCTTTTCTTACTTTATATAAGCCTAACTGGTAAACTTGGGGCTCTCAGGGCATCACCACCCATCATAAGTACATCGTTACAAGCTCTAGGTAGATTTAACAAACGCTGTACACGGCTTATCGGGTTTGAAAGAATGAGGCAATATTGACACTGAATTCTTCTCAACTTTGGTTGAAAGCAGGCGAGTATCTCAGGGCAGTATGCAAAATGTGATGGCAGATGTCAACCCCAGTGCAGAATGCCTGAATGGCACCTGAGAAATTTCAGCTCCTTCTCTATTAGAGACTAGGAAATTCAAGCCTCGTCCCACAATATTTTGGGCTATTAATATTTCCTATATTTGTTTTTCAGATATTTGATTAAATCCATATAGCTTAAATTTTGCATGAGCTTTTTTTCTCACAGAAATTATTACTGATTATTACATAAGAAGCTCAGCTTTTTTGCATATTCAATGAGAGCTTCAAACAAAAATGCATTTATTCCATCATCTGAAAGCATCATTTATAACATACAATCATTACTCTTCTAAACCCACCCCCAGGTGTCTCTTTTGCAAGTTTTCTGGTTTACCTAGTGTAAAATCTAAAAAAGATGAAGAAAATATTGGGCCAGTTCAGTCGATCATTTGCACTAAAATATCACATAGTGTGATTTTAAAGACAACAGTTGAACTCCTGCTGATGTGTTTTCCTCCCTCTCATTTAAAAAAGGATGGAAAAAATATAACAAAAATAGAGATCAAATTCAAAGAAAAATAAATATCCAGATACCAGAAATAAGACAAGAAAACAAAGTGAAAAAAAGAGTGCTAATTTAAGCAAGTAAGTTTTGGGGTGGTTTGGCAAAGGCTGATTGATAAACTGGCTAAAAATCATGTGTGATTGATAAACTGGCTAAAATAAATCATGTGTGATGATAAAATAGTCCCATTTTTAAATAAAATTTAGGATTTCTCCATTATAGATATCTCTGATAATGGATAATATATCTGATAATGGATCTCCTTCAAGAAGAAAGAAATTGAGCCCAAAAGGAAGTAGTTGGATGTTGGAGACAAATAAATACATTGGTAAACTAAATAAATATTAACGGTGCAAGGTAATGATGACAATGACTAATTTGTGCATGGCGGGAGGGTGTTAAACACAATGTGGGATTAAAATATCACACAGCAATTATACTGGAGAAAAGAGAGGCATGATCAGAGCTAAGTTCCCTGTAAATCTTACAGTTCAGGATGAGGACAGAAGTACTAACTTTAGAAGTGCACTGTCCAATATGCACAGCCACTAGCCGCCCGTGGGTATTTAAACTTAAATTTTAATTCATTAGAAATCAATAAAATGTAGAATTCAGTTCCTTTACCTGTGACATGGAAAGCGCTTGGAAGTCCTCATTCCCTTCCTAACAACAAGGAAAAGGTAAGCAAACTGAACATGGATGATGTTTCTGGGAACCATCACAGCCCTGAAATCTGCAATCACAAGGACCCAAAGGTGTTAAGAGCCTTACAGCTTTTTAAAACTCAAACATGACCTGCTTTTGTTTGCCTCTCCACACAAATATGGCTTTCTTTAGGTAGCCTCGTGCATGGCAGCTAGCGATATTCCCAGAGGTGGAATAGTGTTCTCCCAAATCCAAATAAACCAACCAAACACAGTGCTTCCGGTTTGGGCCTAGGGGGGAGCAACAGCAGTTTAATTTTAGTCTCTTGTAGAATATCCCGGATGGCTCCTGCCCACGTTATTCTTAAGAATGTTACCATTAGGGCTGGTCCTTGGACTTTCACTAGATTTATTAGCCCAGCCTCGGTTATGTGAGTCACCAATATATTCAATTCAATCATAACGTCATCAATATGGTGTCTTACTGCACTGGAAACCCATATCAAGCCCAAATCCCTTCTGACCAAATGATGACAGTAAGTTGAGGAGTTAAGATAACCCATGACAGCACAGTAAACAAACTGAGATCTTCCCCGTGTGAAAATGAACGACGCTTGGCCCTCTTCCAAGACTGAGATGGAGAAGAATGTGTCTGCAGAAAGAGTTGCTACGTCCCAGTCTCATTTAGCCGGCTCTGCTTCTTCGCACGGTTGAAGCCGTGTCCAGAACTGCTGAGTTACGGCCAAACAACTTGATCCAAACCGCAGTCATCTCTTGTTAGCCTCCATGAGCTACAAGCCTTTGCCGTGGGCTACACAGGGCTCTTGGGCGGGGAAGTCATTGGTACCAGCACTCCAGCTTCCAACATGTCATTAATTAAAGTGGTCATCCCCTTTTGCCTACCAAACTATTCTATATTGTTTCAATTACCTACTCATGTTCTATTGGTTCTCATTTAGTGCGTCCAATTAAGACAAGCCTGAGGGTGCACTTCCATGCTTTCTGTTTACAATGTTCAGTAGAGGAACCAATCCCCAGTTAGATGTAATACCCATCCCAATGGTGCCCATCCCAATAATACACTCAGTAAAGGAGACTTGACCACCTCACATAAACGTTGCTCAAAAATCCCAATTTTCACCTACACTTTCACTCAATCCCATCAGCCTTTGCATCTCCACATCCTCCCAATCTAAATTTAGCAGCCATTAAGATTTCACCAACAGGTTTCAAATTACGGTGCACTGGGCTCCTGTGTCAAGGAGTCCCAGGAAAGTCTCTCTCCCAACCCCTCCCTGGTCATGTTACTCACACATGTACATATGACCTTGGGTTCCCACCAGGTAGGACCAGAAGACTCTGTCCTCTCCTTCAATCTTTACCTTGATTAATCTGCTTAACCAATATTCCCGGTGATTCTGGGCAGAGTATCTTATCGTCATGTTTGCCTTCTGTTTTTTAAAATTCCTCCAAACTTGGGTAAATGAAGTCGACTTGTTTGGGCCCTGCTCATGTCGGGGACCAGCAGGGTGTCCCATTGATCCACCCAACCTTCAACAGTACTGCATCAACACCTTTGTTTCCTTACCACCGATGTCCACCACGTTCACCCCATTTCTCAGTAACCATCTAGAACGTCCCCCTTTCTAGGTCAAGTTCCTTGACTCTCCTCTCAGTCTCTTATTTTCTTTTTAATTACTTTAGTAACCTTGGTATCAGTAAGATCTATATGGCGAAATGAGACTGCAAATCTGATAAAGCTTCTCAGACTCATTAGATTTTTGCAGAGTAATGTCACATGGGGTGCCCATGTAAAAGGGACCCCTTTAATTACAGCATTTACCATAACCTGCTAATGAGCATATTTAATGGATGAATGTCCCAGTCACCATAAAGCCAATGCCACTTGCATTCGAAGCATATCCACTGCTTCATCCGAGGTGTTCCACTAGGCATTTCTAGGGGAGTTGGGCAGTTACCCTCTTCAGAATAAATACATTTTATGGTGGCTTTTATCCAGTCCACCAGGCTGGCCATTCCCTCAAGAATAACCTTCTGTGTGTCTGGATCACATAGAGCCATCTGTGACTGTTCAACAGGTCCTGTAAGACCCAGCCAAGCTCTTCCCCTCTGCAGCACTCAAAACCAAAGACACAGCCCCCAAATTAGCCACTCTCATAATCCATTTTAGTAAAGGTTCTTCAGGAAGCTGATGGTACCAATCCATAAAATGAGACAACTCCTTCACACTACAGCCCTGGCCTCAGCAATTTCTTGGTTTTCCCTCCACCACACTGACTTCCTTTTTGGAGACCAGAGGCCTCAGAGGTACTTTCTTGGCATAATTTTCCCCTTTGCAGGCAGCTCTGAGGTTAGTAGCCAAAGCTAAGACTGACCCAAATCTGACAGCAGTTTCTCCCACCTTCACTATTACAGATAATAGTAACTTGCACAGATTGTATGTTCAGCATGCGTATGTTTTGTTTCCTTACATAACCAATGAACCAACTCCTTGGGAAGAATTGTGTCTGCTCGCATCTCTCCCTCCGCTAGTAACTGTTACCCTTAGTGACTGATGGTAGCACCGTTGCAGTTTTATACCTCAGTGACTAGGGAGCCATTGGGGATCAAAGACTCCCCATCCTTTGCCCTTTCATACTTTCTCTCCCAACCCGTATGTTTTCATGAGCCAGTGCAGTCCTAGCGAATTCCACTTCACTGACACCAAATGTCCAGGAAAAATAGTGTTTCCTTTTGCAACCCTACTTCACTTATGGCCAACAAAGAAGGGAATTGTGATGCAGTCCATAGCTGGGTATTAGAGGATTTAATCCAAATAATTTAGTTCTAACACTATCTACCTGGAGCTAGTATCAGATCCCACAAGTTATGGGCTCAGTCCCACAAAACGACTTCCACAACAGACGCTAATCGCAAGTCCCCAGGTGGTCACCTGTGATTCTGATCAACGGCTACAAATTTGGCTTCCCATTACTCCCCTCCTTGGGTTCCCCAATTTGCTAGGACAGCTCATGGAGCTCAAGGGAACACTTATGTTTATAGGTTTATTATATAAAAAGGATATGATAAAGGATTCAGGTAAATAACCATAGGAAGGGACACAGGATGAGGTGTGGACGGGTCCCGAGCACAGGAACTTGGGTCCCTGTGGAGCTGGGGGGTGCATCACCCTCCTGGCACATGTGTTTACCAACCCAGACACTTTCCGAACTCAGTACTGGGGCGGTTTTTATGGAGGCTTTATCAGGGAGCCACGATCAATTGTTAATTCAATTTCTAACCCCTCTCCCCTCTTCAAAGAATGGGAGATGAGGCTGAAAGTACCAAGTTTTTAATCATAGTTCGGTCTTTCTGGCGCCCAGCCCTCATCCAGGAGCCCACCAATAGTTGCCTCATTAGAATAAAGGATGCTCTTATCACCTGGGAAATTCCAGGGAATTTATGAGCTCTGGGTCAGACAATCCTATTGCTAAGGAAATTACAAGGATTTTAGAAGCTCCGAGCCAAAAAACAAACATTAGCAGAAACCAGGGGCAGCGACCAAGGTATACATTTCTTATTCTTTTACACAAGTGAATACAGAGAATGACAGCCAAGATCTGCTTACCTGGAGAAGCCGCTAGAGCCATAAGCTGGCAGGAGCAAGCACTGAAATGGTAATTCTGATGGACAGCTTGAGGCTGAGTGTGGGCTAAGTGGGAGACACTGCTGAGGCCAGCTGTGTCATGAGGGGGCAGAAGTAGGAGGCTGCAACTGGGGGGGCAAAGACTGTAAGCTACATCTACTGCTTGAGATCCGACACTAAAACAGGGGTAGGAGGCGAGAAAGCCTCTGGTCTCTCTCTTTCATGCTCCCATCTCTTGTTGCTACTTCCTATTAGACTAGTCAAGCCAACTGGAAGCCAACCGTCAAACAACGGAACTGTGATGCCAACCACAGTCGACCTTTTCAGGTCAGCCTCCCCTGAAAAGGGTATGTCAGGAAAATAGAGAACAAAAGCTGCACGAGATCTGCTGACAACAGATTTAGAGATGGTACAGACTTTCCACCCTTTGTAAAGCATCCCTTCCTCTGTTTTATTCTGATCACCTTCTCTTTTCGTAGTGATTCACCTGCTCTTGAACACAATCCTAATAAAAACACAAGTTAATAGTTTCAAAAACAACTATATTATGATAGTTTTAGCAAACTATGTCCAGATTAATCTTTTAAAGACTTCATAGTACTATATTTGATACTGGTTATTTGGTACTTTGTAAAACATATGTCTATAATAATTAAGAAAACATGTAATTTATAAAGAATACAAGCAAAAATTTCATCATTTGTTATGTAAAATGTTTATATATGTTGTGATGTTATACAGTTGAGCAAAACAGTATTATTTATTGCTTGAGTTTTAGAAATAATTAAATTCAACTCTAATTATGATATGGAATTACTTTTATAAGCCACTAAGGGCTCCTGAGTAAACAATTAACTATAGATCATTTATCATAGATTTGGAAATGCAATGCTCCAGATATAATTATGATATATGTAAAATACATAAAATATTTCACTATATAAAAAGCTTATAAAGTGGCTAAGAAACAGTTAAAATACAAAGATAAATGAACAGAGTACAAATAATTAAAACAAAATAAAATGCAAACATATAAAGCTGCAACCTCACCATAAATTTAAAAGTAAATTAAAACCATTGTCATATCAGTAACTATGCATATTATTTAATCAGAAAATTATATGTGCGATCACGATTCTATGTAAAAAATGAGCAAAGAAAAGAAAGGAAGAAACTACAGAAAGAAAGGAAGTAGTTGACTTTGGGAGGACAGTATAGAGGAAGGGCGATGACTCTTACTCATTTTATTCAATTTCTTTTTTTTCTATTATAGAAATTTTCTTCTCTGAGCACAACAATTT
Organism: Vicugna pacos; assembly: GCF_048564905.1. NCBI lineage: Eukaryota > Metazoa > Chordata > Mammalia > Artiodactyla > Camelidae > Vicugna > Vicugna pacos. Next base: position 53,307,291 of record NC_133002.1, read on the forward strand.
GTTTTGGAAGGTATGTAACGTCTCACCCTCAAAAAGCAGCAAGAATACTGCTTGGCTTTGAAAACTTTAACTGGTGATATTCAAAACAAAATAGCTATTGTTTAAGGAGAAAATGAAATACTACGTAAAGCTGGCACAGATTTTTTAAATTGAATAATACAAAAGATATCTGCACGTGTGTGTACATAAGCTACGTAAGAGAGAAACAATCTCAAAGCAGCAGTAAAAATACGAAAGAACTATTGATCAGACGATGAGGGAAATCAGAGCCCACCACAAACATAAGAACTTCATACAACGTACTCAAACTTTTAAAAATCTGAACAAATACTGCTGTGGCTCCCACTGTTTTCAAAAGGTATATTTGAAGTGCTTTTCCAACGCACGTGCTTGTTCACTTGTGAATACAAGGGACTCCTAATCCCACGAGTTTTAAAACAATTTCTGAAAAGGTTTCAGAGGAAGACCCTTGGATTGTATTTGTGTATTAAAGCAAACTCATGTATCCAATGAATCACAAACTGTTGTGCAACAATCATGCAGCTATAGCTGTTGAATACATCCCTCACACAGGTGAGCAGCGAAGTTTAATAATGTCATATTTCTTAAAAAGTCGTATTTAAAAAAACTTCAACTTTGCGGTTTTATTTTCACAACCCCCTATGCCTGGCTCCTCAGGTATATTTGCTAGTACTTTGTGCTACTGCCTTTATCACAGATCGTCCATCACCTCTAAATTTGAGGGGAAGCATAATTTTTAAATTTATTCATTTGTTGATTAAATATACAAATATACTAATATTGGTGTTCATAATTTTCTAATTACAATTCTGCTAATTATTGCACATGACACAGGCTTATACGACATCCGCAAAGAAGTATCAGGCTTGAAGTGCTAAGGGTCCTCTGAATGAGGGAGGAGTTTCCATCTCACTGTTGTATCCACCTCTCTATCAAAATCTCCCGGCTCTTGCTCCTTAGAAAGCTCCAAGAATACCTAAACAGGAGACAAATAAAAAGGAAAAAGGATTATCAAGGTGCTGATTGTCTTCCATATAAACAGGAGAAATGTAGTTACTTTCATGTGAAATTTACAGGGATGATACAAAACCATACTGGCTGACTCACCTTTTCCAATGTGCAGTGAGAGAGGTTGTATTCTTCCAGGTTAAAGTTACGTTTCACTGGAAAAAACAGACTAGTAGTAGGTGCTTACAATTTACTTAGATTTTTTTCCAAAGTCATCCAAGATAACAATTCAAATAATTAACATAAATAGAATTTAGAGCTGAGGAGACAAAAGCTTGGTGAAAGAATGAAATAATGAAAAGTCATAGTGTTAATATAAATACATACTAAATTCACCTTCATATTAGAATTTTCTCATATAACTTTTTGATAATATGTGTTTTACTACTTAGTATATGTGTCTTGGGGAGATATGTCAGTTCCTTGAGGAACTGCATAAGTGATCGATGTAGTCCTCCACATGAGGGAGATTTCAATTCCATCCCATTCCCTTTAAAAGGACACACTAGTTTTGTGTGACTATACTTCAGCCAGCTCATCTTCCATGCCAGCTCTCTACCAGGAAATCTGCATGAGACTGGTCATCAGATTTACAAATTCATGCTTCCACCGTCCACCATTTGTACAAAGAGAATTTTCTGTGTGTGAGCCACCCTTAGGTGTCAAGGAAAGAGCAGGAGAGAAATCAGGCCAAACCCCAAATTCCTGCCTTCATGTAGTTTGCATTATAGTGTGGAGGAATATGGGCATTAAATAAATAAGCACTTAAATATATAATAAAGTAAATGATGATAGTTACTACAGAGAAACATCCAAAAAACAACTCGACTGAAAAGTAGGCAGAAGACTTGAATAGGCATTTTTCCAAAGAAAACATACAGATGACCAACAGGCACATGAAAAGATGCTCACCATCGCTATTCATCAGAGAAATGCAAATCAAAATCACAGTGAGCTATGAACTCACACCTGTCAGAATGGCCATCATCAAAAAGACCACAAGTAACAAATGCTGGAGAGGAGGTGAAGAGAAGGGAAACCTTGTACACTATTGGTAGCAATGTACATTGGTGTAGCTACCAGGCAAAACAGTTTTTGAGGTTCCTCAGAACTCTAAAAATAAAACTACTGTATGATACAGCAATTCTACTCCTGGGTATATAGCTGAAGAAAATGAAAACACTAATTCAAAGAGATATATGCATCCCATTGTTCATAGCAGCATTATTTATGATAGCAGAGATAATTGAAGCATAAGTGTCTATCAACAGATCAATGGATAAAGATGTGGTGTATGTATATATATACACACACATACATACAATGGAATACTACTCAGCCATAAAAAGAATGAAAATTTTGCCATATGCAACAACATGGATGAACCTGGAGGGTATTATTCCTAATAAAATAAGTCAGACAGAGGAAGACAAATGCTGTATGTTATCACTTATATGTAGACTTTAAAAAATAAAACAAGCAAATAAATATAAGAAAACAGAGAAAGACTCACAGATATGGAGAACAAACTAGTGGTTACCAGTGGGGAGAGGGGAGCAGGGAAGGGCAGCAGAAGGGCAGGGGCTGAAGAGGTACAAACTACTATGTATAAAATAAATAAGCTGTTGTACAGCATAGGAAATACAGCCAACATTTTATAATAACCTTAAATGAAGCATAATCTATAAAAATTTTGAATCACTATGTTGTACACCTGAAACTAATACAATATTGCAAATCAACTATACCTCAGTTTAAAAATGAAAAAAAAAAGTTAAATACAAAAAAAAACCCTATCTAATTCTGGATTAATTCTTCAAAAGTTTTATTTAAAAATGGTCATTCTTACCCGCCTCTAATTTGTGAAAGGCCTGAGAAAGAGGGTGAGCATCCTCCATGGGCAGTTTATAGGCCAAGAAGGAGGAATACCTGGAAAGAGAGAAATGTCATACTTGACCTTGAGTTTCAAGGGGAAAAATGACCATTAAAATAAACGATATTAACAGTAATTTCCTTTTTTAAGATAAAAGTAACGAAAAATTAATCCACAGCTTAAATACGAAATAGCTGATTTATTAAGGACAATTCTTTCAGTGGCTTTGGTGGCTGGCTGCTAGAGATCATTCTCCTAGAAATGATCCAGTTTAATTACATTTATGCTCACTTTAGGCAAAACTTTTTCTTGTTGAGCACAGATATTCTGAATGAGTCCCTTTGATTAGTTCAAATTAGTCTAGGAATAGGACTGAGTTATATGCCTGACATATATATGTACCTCAGATAATTCCGTCACACCTGTACTGTGCTAAAAGGAAAACAGCTATTGTCATGTCCTGCTTCTTTGGTGTGCTTATCCCTCCAAGAAACTTCAGATTCAGTTCCTGCTCCACCTCCCTGCCCTCCCCTTAATAACACACAGACATACACAACACACGCAGACATATATGCACACACATGCACCTTTCTAGTCTTTGTTTTGAGGCATGAAAACTGTTAAAGGGACACTCCTGGATTATCTCAATTGCTGTTTGTTTCCAATGAGGTAGATTTACCCTAAAGAGTTACATCTTTAAAATTGCCAATGTTTGTATCTTTTAAATATTCATAGGGACGTCTAGGGAAGGCAGCATGGCCCCAGCTGCAGTCCTGTGTCGATCCAAGTCGTCAGAAGTTCCTTACTCCAGTTTTCCCAAGTCCTCCTCCAGAGCTGGGGACCAACCCTGGACAGCCAAGGAGACCCACGCAGGGTGTCCCCAGGCCTCCCTGTGGGAACATAGCTTTCTGCATAGCTCCCAAATACCTTATAAGCTGGAAGACTCAACAAATCAGTTCTCAAGGTCCCTAACTTGACTGTGAAGTCAAATCGCCCTGAAGTCCTCACAGAGCAGAAGAGGAGCCACTGAGTGCATAGGGCCAACCTCATTCTCCACAATCAAAAGCCCTTTTCACCTTTCCTGCGTTGCAGCCTGTGGGAAAAGCCTCAGAATCTCAGTGTGGACCAAAGCCGCCTGAGAAGTTTCCTTCACTTTTAGTTCAAGAATGTAATCTTTGCCAAGTTTGTTTTTCAGGTGTTGGATGGAGCCGATGAATCTACGAAGGAAAGAAAGGAAGACATGTTGGGAAAAATCTTGCCTCTTAAATTTTTTCATGTTATTCTTAAATTTCAGAAGTAGGAAAAGAGGTGTCCCGAGGGAGATGAAGTGCTCTAGCTGCTCATAATGATTTTGCCCTCTTCATAGGGAATCTTGTTTTGAAGGTCAAGTTCAGGCTCTGGAAAGACACCCACCTCAGCCTTCCAGACACCAGGATGGCCACGCGGTCACAGATGGCCTCGGCCTCTGCCATGTGATGGGTAGTCAGGAGGGCACCCCTCTCCGTGTTTTTAATGGCTGTCTGGATCGTCTGCCTGAAGTGAGCCCCCAAATTAACACCATTTTTTAAAGAGTAGGGAAAAAAAAGAAGTGGAGGGGAAATCTTACAGACAAAACATAGTTTATGAATTATATTTAAATCCTAATTTAAAAAAAAACAGGGAAATGTGAGTACCAAGTAAGTTTTTGATAACATAAAGAAAATTTACAATATTTTTAGGTATGCTAATGGTGTTCTGGTTAAGTTTAAAAAAAGAAAACTTCATATCTTTTGGAAAAACTAACTGGAATGTTCATAAGTAAAGGATACACTACCTAGTATTTGGTTCAAAGTAATTAGCAAATAGGGAGAGGAAGTGGGGGAAGGAAAAGATGAAGAAAGACTGGCCTTACATAAATAATTATTGGTTTAATAGGTTCATAAATTATTCTCTTTTCATTTGTATAAAATTTCCATAACAAAGTTCTTTTTAAAAAGTTCAGAATATATTGGATGGTCACAATTATGAAACTGAATTAAGACAATTTTATAATTCTAAATGGAAAATCCTAGATAGGAAAGTAAAAAGAATTTTAAAACAAACAAACAAAAAAAAACTAGATTGGTAAATTTGACAGATTAGGTAAAAACAGGGAAAAAGGAAATGAGAAAAATATATCAGCAAGTTAATTGTTTCAAAGGAAACAGCTATCAACATTTCAGTAATTAAAAGGCAAAATTAAAATACACTCCAAATTGCAAGACCTGAAACTCCAACAAAATACTTAGAGAGTTTTTTCCAATGTGAATACCACACGAACATGATGCAATATTAGAGAATCTACTTGTTAAATATTTGTTTTCCTAATAATCTGGATTATCTCCAGGATTAGGAACCAGTGGATTCGATTTTCCAAGATCAGTTTAAAAATGCTACCTTTACATATGGCTTGTACTCCTGGCACTGAGGGTTATAATTCTCACCACATTTGCTGCTGCTCTGTTGGATCCACGCCGGTAGACGGTTCATCCAGAAGCAGGATGGGTGGATTTCCCAGGATGCTCAGCACAAAGCACAACTGGAATGCAGAGAAACGCCCCATTTGCTGCCATCACCCATCAGACCTCAGAGTAACCCCACACACCACACATACCTTTCTAGTGGCTCCTGCCATTAATTTCTGCACTGGAACATTCAGCTGTTCATGCAGTTTGAAAGCTTCCACCAATCTGATGGAAAATAGGATGAGACCATGTGACCAAGAGAGGATTTGAAGGAAAGGTAACCACACACAAGAGTAAGAGCATTATTCTAAAAACTCTAGTGATTAAAGAAAAAAACAGTTTATTTTGGAACACAAAAGATTTTTTACCTCATAAAAAGTTTTTTAAAATGTCTAGAAATCTGAGTTTGAAAGTGAAATGGGTGATTACGCATGATTACTCATCTATTTAACACTGTCAACGATTTCATGCAATTATTTTTTTTAAAGATCCTCAGTCAGAGATGCAGGAAACAGCTCCTGTCCTCCATCTCTGCTCTACCACTGACACTCCCTGAAAAAGTGGAGATGTCATTTCTACTCTCCACTCTCGACGAGTGAATTCGTCATTGATGGTACAGCCTCCCTGACTCTTGGCACAAAGGAATCCCATGACCACGCTGTACCGTGAAATAGTAACGGTGGCGTCCGCTTTCCTCAGCCCTTTCACGGCAGCGAACACCTCCAGATGTTCCCTCGCTGTCAGCGTGGGCCACAGCACGTTCTCCTGAGGGCAGTACCCCAGGAACTTGACCCTGCCGTCCCCCCGAAGATCCAAAACTGAATCATATCCTGTCAGTTCCACCTAAGAAAGTAAGCTGGTTTTAGAAATGAGTAGCCTTTTCCCTAACCACGTGATTACTCAAGACCTGACATACAGCTAGTAAATTCTTAATTTTTGAGCATCAAAGAAATATTACAGAAATTACTTCACACATTTATTATAGAAAACTTTTTAACTACTAAAAATAAGTCATAAAGATACAAACTATATATATTAGGATACTTCTATTTTGGGAATAGACACCATTTCTTCATTTTCACTACCTCTCCAGCTGTGGGCTTCATGATCCCAGATACCATTCTAATTGATGAACTTTTACCAGCACCATTAGGTCCTAGTAATCCCAAAATTTCACCTGAAAAAGAATCACCAACTATCAGTGTTGGAAGTAAAATAATAATATAAACCTGTTCCTTCAATAACCTTCTGAGATACAGGCGCACCCCATCAGTACCATTTTGAAATTTATAACGTATATGTAATCCATGTCTCCAAAACATGTTCTGCAACTCCTATAATTACATAAAATATTTTTGAAAGAGCTTGGGGATTTGTTATCAATACATGGGTCTTATTTTTTTCCAGATTACTTTCTCACTGATTTTTTTTAACAGCAGATGGTTAATGTGCTGAGTGCATAAGTGATTCCTGAGCTTGGGGAGTCAGGGACATTTTTTCCACCCCAAATTCCACCACCTATGTCTGAGTCACCATAATCATTCATCTGAACTGAATAAAAGCCTCTTAGCTTGTCCAGCACCCAAATTCATGAGCAAACAATAGCCAGGGTGTAATTTTTTTTCAAAATAGAAATTAAATGGTAACAAAAAGTCTCTAAAAACCCTCCAAAAACCCTCCGGTGGCATTCCACTAACTTGGTATAAAATGTAAACTCTTTTGTATTCCACAACGCAGTACCCTATCTGGCCTTGCTCATCTCTTTGACTTCATCCCTTCCATTCATAGATGCCCGCTGACCTCTCTGTTTGTGCCTTAATCATCCCAAAGACCTCCTTATGTCTCAGTCCCTGCCCTCGCTATTTCCTCTGCCTGGGGTTCTCTTATCTCTTTAACCTCACAGAGCCAGCAACTTATCACCCAAATCTTGGCTTAAATGTCACTGCTCAAGAAAAGTCTTTCCTAATCCTAAGTGAATGCAGCCCCAAGTCACTCATGTCACTTCACGTATTTGAATGCTCCACACAGAACTTGTCAATGTGACATCTGAAACTTCTCTTCATAAGTTATTTTTGTTTATTGACCCCTCTTAGGATGTAAAGTCCATGAGATCAGTAACTTGTCTACTTTTTACGTAATATTTCCAGATCCTAAAACAGTCCCTGGCACGCTCAAAAAATGTATGTTGAATGAATGAATGACTGCTTCAGCAAGTACAACAGTGCCTATAACATAGATGTTTCGTGGGCATTTCTAAAAAATAATGGTGAATAAAAAAGTGATTCTTTCAAACCTTTTTTAACACAGAAGGAGATATTTCTCACTGCTGTTTTCTTCTTCCTCTTTGAACAGCAACTCTTCTTCTGGCCTGCATATTCTTTGTGCAGACAGCTAGCAATGATGACTGGTTTCTGGAATAGATGACAGCATAATTTTCCTCTTGAACTTCAGAGAGTTTACGTTTCTCTGTTCTCCCTACTGGAACATTTCTTGCCCTCATGAACTAAACCATATTTTGAGTTGAGGGTAACCCACATTGCTTGTTTCAAATGTAACATGCATTCAGCGATGTCGACAATATTTTTTGCTTCTAAATGGACTCAGAAAATAGCATAGTTTCATGGAAGCCGACTCCTTGTCTTCCCAGCAGTTTCTAAGCTCATGGAAACACCACAACAGCAAAGTCAAATGAAAGAATAAGCCTTGAAATCTTAATCTCCACTTGTCATTTTAAAAACAAATCTCACATAAATTCTTCAACTCATGAAATTTAAGGTTTTGAAATTATAGCTCTGCTTATCCAAGCCCATTTTTCTCAAAAAAATAAAACCATTATGATTTGTGCTCTCCCTTGAGCTTCCAGAGAGCTCCAAAGAAGTGCCTGCATGTATAAGAATCACATAATGCCCCAAACTGTAAACTTTCAAAACAACAACCAGCCCATCAACCTCTATTCTTCACAGTTCTTAAATAGTTCCATTAACACCCATTTTGTCACTTGCTTTCCTACCTCCTCTATTGAAGTGGTCAGGGCAGTGGCTGTTCTTATTCTTTCTGTTTGAACGTCTTCATCTTCATCTACAGGTTCTTCTGGATTTGGTCGAGCATCTCTACTTTTCGGGGAAATTCTGCAGAGAAAATGAAATGTCCAATGTGTGGTTTTTCTGGGCGTCAAAGACGTATCAAAAACCAGCTTCTCTGTGACTCTACCTCGGTCCTTACTGTCAGTAAACGGGATGGTGATGGCTGTATGAGTACTGCCTCTGCTCTTGCCAAGAACTTCCATCCCAGTAGCCAAATCCCTTTCTCGATATTGTTGCCATTCTCCTAATGAGCATCTTTGACCTTTTCAAATGTGTCAGCAAGCACTGCTGCTTCGTTAAAAATCAGGTCACCGACAGTTTCTCTGTTAACTCTGAGACAATGTTAATCACATCCAACATCTTTTACTGTTTACCCTTTCTAGAACTTGTAAACTCTCAACTATTTTGCTGAACCAATTCCACCCCATCTCCTCGGTTTAAGCATGCACAATCCTCTTGAATGGGAGAATGGCATATTTGAGTACTCATTAAATTTTTGAGAGACTAAGAGCTTCCTTCAGTTGATTTGTGGCAGAACTCTGCCTGGGTGTCCTATTATTGGCAGTTAAGCCAGAAATCCACTGACCATCATGAAAATCGTCATGCTGTTTACACCATACATATAAATTCTTATTAACGGATTGATAGTGCAGCCACTATCTATGAATATTAAAATATGATATAAAGTGTGAAATTAAGTTTTATCCCAACCTGAAAACAGGATCCTTTTGCATTATTTTATTTCCACACTTTATTTCCAAGCATCTTAGAACAAAAATGAACAGCAAAGCCTGAAAGTAAGGCTAGGAAAAAAGAAAAACAGTTACATTTAGGCCTAAGTTCACAAATATTATTTAAACATTTGAATCAAATTTGTGGTCTTTTGTGTTCAGATAAAATAGATGTGAATCATCCTTACAAATGAGGGGAGGAATCCAGCTCTACAGTGACAATCCAGCTTTGTGGAACCTGCCTCCTATCTTCCTCTTATATGATCTACACCCAGTCTGTCAGCAAAGTCTATCTGTTCCTACCTTCAAAACTGCCCAGAAGCAGCTACTTCTCACCCCTGCTTATGCTGCTGCCACCCCGCCCAGGTCACTGTAGTTGCTCATCGTAACATGACAACACCTTGCTACCTGGTTTCGCTCTTCTTCCCTTGCCCCGAACATCCATTCTCAACACAGTAAATAGAGCTATTTTTTAAAAGCATAAGTCTGATCATATCACTTTGCTTAAAACCCTCCAATGACTCCTTGATTACTCAAAGTAAAGTCAAAGTCCTTAAAGTGACGCAGAATGCTCTGTCACCCCTCTGTCCACCCCGCACTTAATCAACCCTCTTACTTCTGTGACCTCCTCTCATAGCACTCTCCCCTTTGGTTGCTCCATGACAACCACAGTGGCCACACTGGCCTCCTGGCTGACCCTGGAACAAGCCAGGGTCACTCTTGCCCCTCCTACTAGAAAGTTCCTCCTCACAGTATTCCTACAGCTTGCTTCCTTGCCTCTTTCAGGTCTTTGCTTTTGAAGTCAGTCCTTTCCTGACCACACATCTGACACAGCATATGTTATGCTGTCTCTTTATAAGCCCCATGAGGGCAAGGACTTCTGTCCACTTTTGCTCTATGCCTAGAAAAGTACTGAAATGTATTCAAAGACAATAGCTTTCTTCAGCCTAAATATACCAGTATAATCATTTTCCCCTCTCATTCTTATTTTTTGACTTTTGCCTTTTATCTCTAATGCAAAGGTTTAAGTTATATTGCATGTTTTTTTTTCTTTTTTAATAAGCTCTCTCAAATTTGGAGGGGCAATAGACAGGATAAATAAACATTAAAAATAATTTTTATATTGAATTCTGGACTTACAAAATCCATTCAGGCATGTAAAAAGTAACTAGGATTTAGAATCATGTTTAAATGTAATTGCTTTATCTAAGACTACGTTAAAAACATTTTCAAAGTTGGCACACAGACAAGATCACACAGTTATTACTATAAATGATAACTATCAACAAAAGTAGCTGATGAGGTAGAGAGGCAGTCTTACTATTAGGCATACTAGAAGATCAGCTGCATTCAGATCATAATTTGGGTCTGGATAATTTATTTCGCTTTTGTGAGCTCTCTGCAAAGACAAAAAAAAAAGGCTAGAGGGAAATTCATCAATTTTCCAATCTGCATTTACATAATATGGAATTTCACACAACTGAACACTTCTCTCATTAAGCTTGACTCCCCTATGTGCAATGGTGACAAGCTATTCCCTGCAGACGAAAGAGGGTACCCTACTCAACCCCAAATGCCTCTCAATGAGAAGGGAATCTATGTCTGTTTTCTTCTTTCTTTTATTTTTCTATAATATTTTGGTTTAATGTTTGCCAAGTTTACAAAAGCACGACAGAGAGAGGTGCCTGCACTGTGGAAGATTCTAGGGGTCCACCATATTTGTCAAAATGCCCCTGATGAGTCTTCCTATCCCAATGGTTAATGTTTCCCACCACATTAATTAGCCCCATCATGGTGTTCTTTCTTCATCAATCAGTGTATTAAAAAATAACTCATTCCTCCTAAATAATGCTTGATACAGTTAGGTTAGTGTATTTCACCATACAAGTCTACTTACATTTTAGGAGAGGAATGTTTTAGGCAAAGGAATGAATTTCTAACCAGGAATTCCAGGCATTGCTCAATGAAGGGAAAAGAATTTTTGCAGCTGACTTCCTTGGTCCCTAAGAGCACAAATGACTGGGAAGCCCTCTCTACTTTCCTTAAAGCCATTTCAACCAGGATGAGGCAGGGCCAAAAAATGTATGTCCCAACTGAGCTGTTCTGGTCATCTCATCATCCACTTCTCTCCAACTGAAGCAGTTGGAAAGTTTCTTTAATGCCTCCCAGACTTTCCTGCATCAATGCCTTTGCTTCCCTCTACAGAACATGCTTCCCTCCTGCCCCACTTTCCCACTCATAAATTCTTACTTATTCTTCAGGTTTCTGTTTAAACACTGCTTCCCCAGAAGAATTCTCTGACACTCCAGAGTGCATCAGCTAAGCTTTGAACCTTACCCTTGGCATTTTCCCCTTCTCCTTTGTAACCTTTAGGCCCCTTGCATTGACTTGCCTGAAGCTGGCCTGTCTTGTCTCCACTAAGCTCTGTGAAAGGAAGGCCTGCGCTACCTTGCTCATCATGTGTCCCCAGTTACTGGTACAGCATCTAACACAGAATAACGTTTAATATATATTTTTGAATGAATGAATGTTATTGTATATCAGAATATCCTCTCAATGGATAATGAAGACCCATTAAATTAGGCAATGTTTTTCATTCTGGCATTACTTTTGAATAGCATTCGACAATGTTCATGTTTTGTAAAGTGCATACAGCAAAGCTTTTTAAATAGCTTTACTGAGGTTACATTTTCATGCCATAAAATTCACTTATCTTAAGTGTTTAATTCAAGGATTTTCAGTAAATTTACAGAGTTGTGAGAGCATCACCACAATTCACTTGACATTTCCATCAACCCCAAAGAGACACCTCAGAAGCATTTCTTGTCACTCCTCACACCCACCCAAGCCCTAGGAAACACCTGTCCGCTTTTGTCCTTATAGATTGAGGCACAGTACTTTAATAGGCTGCATATTCAAAGTTAATGACACAATTGATAACATTTCTTACCTCTTCCAAGAAAACTACAAATCCGCCCAAGGTCATTGAGGGCACTAATATCATGCCAACAATCCAGATAGGCAGTGAGCCAAATTCAGCCAGGATGCTAAACACGATGACCGCGCTCTACAAGGCAAGGTGAAATATATTATATGCCATACATATTCAGGTCATTGGTATTTGATAAAATATTTAAGATGTGTAGGTGTTTCTCATTATATACATGAGAATTTTCCCATATGCAGAAATACCCCTTTCAAAGGGAGAAGGGAAGGGAGGAACTTTTGTTAATGAGAACATAAGTGATCTTCAGCACCTCAACAGAAAATTCTTGGATAAAAAATTCTGGAGATTAATGTGAAAGCTAAAACGACCAAATAGACTTCCTGAAACCTTAATTTTATTCCTGAGTCTGTCACTAATTTTTGCATGACTTTAAACAGGTTACTTATTTTTTTTCCCCTCCGTAAAATGAGGTAAATTATACTAGATAATCTTGACTTGTTTTCAAATCTGACATTCCAGTATTCCATAAGCATGCAGCTTCTTTTCAATAGTGTAAAAATAAAATAGACAAGTTAATTTGAAATAGATAAGGATGAGAAAGAAAAAGGGAAAATAATCAGAAATTATAAACGAGTATTGTACTGTAACACTATGAGGTATTTTTTTACATTTTGAACAAAGATGTTTTTATTTTACAAAATTTAGCTTGCTTCTGCAATACTACTTTGTCTTATTTTAATTGGTAATAATTCAAAAAATAGTTGGCAACAAAGGATAAAACAGTATCCAATCATTTGTAGATAAATTTCCATTTGAAAAATGCAGCGTTTCAGAGTCAAATGTTCAGTTCTCTGCTGTGGTGCTTTTCTTGCTATAGTTTGTTAATATCACAGAGAGAACATCTTAATCATCACATTAATCCACAAACCTCACAGTAAAAGTGTCTGTATTATCATGACTTTCCTTAGAAATAACAAAGTCAAATTTCTTCATTTATTCACTTGCAGTTGAGGAATTCACAATAAGATAAGCAGATTTGATTCTGCCTTCTCCCATGTATTAAAGGAACTTTGCCCTCATTAGACTTTCAAGCTCTGTTACGTAAAGATTAGGAAAGCAGTGGTCTCCTCTCTCTATGCCAAGAGATGAAAGCTATTGCTCTAGCAGGTTCTGGTGTATCAAGTTCTGGAAGGTCTGTCATATCCTGTGGAACTGATACACTGAAATCCTAGAACTTGGCTGAAACAATTCTGTCTGCATTTTTTCCAATCCGAAACACCACTCCAGAGCCTGCATCCCTGAGAAGAGCTCCACCCCTCTTCTGCTTCTCACTGAAAGCTGAAGGATCAGGGGCTGAGGTGCGGTCTGCTGCTGATGTTGAGCTGCCCTCATCTGAGAGACTGTCAAGTCTGCACAAGCCAGGATGAACTGTGAGTACACGGTAAACCAGGCGCTGACTTCTCACTTGACACACAGCAAACATGCATTCATCCAGACATGCATTTATCTCAGTCTGGAATGGTTTCTGTTTAAGGAGAGCCAACATAAAGAGTGGGAAAAGACATTAAGAAAAAGGAACCATGACTTAGGACTGAAGACCAATAAGCTTAAAGAGTGTCTCTGAGGTCACTCATGGGATATTTCGAGCCTCGGTCAGGCGGACAGTCACAGAACTGTCAACAGCCATAGTGGCCAATAACCCTGACATTGCTTGACCATCAGCTCTGAGAAAGACTTTGTTCAGAGTTGAAACTACTAGAAGACACAAAGTGTGGACACGAATTCTTTGTTCACCTTTGCTAGACACGCACGAAAGTACTGACTGAAAAGAAATCAATGATTAATCAGACTGACATCTGTACTGCGGACCCAGGATGTGAATTTACATTGGGCAAAAGGAGTAAGTCTTTTGACCTAACCAAAAAAAGTTCCCAATGCAAAGCATGAATGGAAAGACTTTTGGTGCACCAAATCTTTGTGATTGCCTCAAAGCCAGTCTTCCAAGTAAGGTAACTCTATAGTTTTTTTCTCTAACTTCTGTGCTTGGAATGGGTTGTGCTGATGGTGGCTAAGAGGAATAATAATAGACACTACCTGCTGAATACAGAGAAATACAATCTAGAGAAGCCAAATCAGAATACTGTCCACTGAGAAGGGAAAAATCTCGGTGACCAGAGCAGCCCAAGGCTGATTTCTTATGGAAGTCAATGGATGATGTTAAACATATTTTCTTAGCAGATGGAATTTGGCTGGGGTCCTCTCATGTTTCAGGACTCCCGCTCCAACAGGTGCGAGCTGTGTTTGCAAGACAGACATTCAGCCACCAGTTGGGGTATCAGCTAATAGGCACCTGACGTGCTGAGATTCGACACTCTGGGTCTCCTGAGCCTTGGGAATGATTTCTGTCCGAGTTTTCAGTAATCTTGGGCTTTCAGTAATCTTTCATTTATATTTACTAACAAGTCTTTTGGCACAAGTATGAAAACATCTTTGATCTCTTAAATGATGAGCATCTGATGTTAAAAGTGGCCTTCTTAAAGACCACAGGAATGCACTGTACTGTCAAATGTTATAAAGCCGTGTTTTGTTCTAGAATTACCAGGAGCCCTATATTCTGAAAGGTCCAGTAACTCAATAATAGCATCGTGAATTCCAGGTCTTCTGTAAGGTTCTCCATAGATTCTAGTCAAGGGTTATACACGAATTCTCCAGGAACTTCATTGACTCAACAACATGTTACATTCCCTCTCCTTTCTAGTGTGGAATTTTAAGGTATTAATTTTCCCCACTGCACAAAGTAAATGTGACTATTTTTAACGGTACATTTAAAGTTTAAAAAAGAACTCTATGTGTTTGCGTAAGTACTTACAATATA
Source organism: Vicugna pacos (assembly GCF_048564905.1). Lineage (NCBI taxonomy): Eukaryota > Metazoa > Chordata > Mammalia > Artiodactyla > Camelidae > Vicugna > Vicugna pacos. The sequence goes on from NC_133002.1 coordinate 53,322,312, forward strand.
GAAGCAAAATGACCAAAGGCCACTATTTTTTCTCCTCTCACGAAGGATAAATGATATCACATACGTCAGGAAGACAAGAGAAGCTGCATAGCCAAATGTAATCACAGCCTGAAGATAATACAAATAAATGACATAGTCAAAAAAAGAAGTATTAACTGAGGGCAAGATTATAAATATTTTTTATGTTTCTCATTACACATGCACTTTGCATGGCTTTTTGTGTTGGTTAATGACAAAATGAAGATGAAGACATCATGATTATATAAAATATAAATACTAAAACTTATTATGAATTACTTTATAAGATGCTGTCTACGTAATGTGTTACTTACGAAAGCAAACACAATTCGACTTGTGAGATAAATGGGCAGCAGGTTTACTACGTAGAAAGTTAAATACATTGAAAGGAGAATAAAATTGTAGAGGTTGACATCCACCAGTGCCTGCCCACACCAGTAAGCAGAAGCGTGGAGGCCGGAAATCCACAGCTGGGACTTAGATCTCCTCTGATGAGAAAACACAAGATACACATAGATTTGATTGAAATCCAAATCCAAAATAAACACGTTGGAAGATTTTTAAATATAAGTATAATCTCATATTCTAATATTTTTAAATCTTTTAATAATTTTAATTAGGTATATGCTGTTAATTAGGTATATTTGAAAATGAGTACTGTTTCATTTGACAGATTTGAGTCATAACACTACTTTAACTCATGAAGAATGAATAGAAAAGTAGGCCTCATAATGATCAAGGCATTAATCTCCTTCAAAAAAATGTTATTTTGTGATTTGAAGGACAATAAATTCTCCGTTATGCGAATATGCTCTAGGAGAGTTAACTGACTCAGAATGCTGAGGGATGACTTATTTAAATCTAATGTAACTGTTTTGCCGGGATAATAGGCATAACCCAATACAAATATAACCCCCCAAATTTTATTCTCCACTGTAGAAAGTATTCAAGTCTTAAATATTGTCCTCAATGTTCTTCCCTGTAGTTAGGAAATAATGTAGTCGAAAGTTTTGTAATACTCCCCTTTGAAGGTTTAGATTAATTTGAGTCCCTGCAAGATTACTGAACTTTCCCTGTAATTTTGGAGTAAAAAGTATTTTGTGTTTTGAGAAGTAAATTTTCTGACTTGATAGAGATAATGCTTAACTACATCATCTATTTCAAGTATATCATAAAATGTTTTCCTGTGAGGAAACACATAGCATTTAAAACGCAATCACTGAGGGCCCCTTCCCCTCTACTTACTTTGTAATCACTCACACTGTGCATGGCGATGTAAGGAGACAGGCTGCACACAACAAAAAACAAGAAAAAGGAGCCCTCTGGCAGCCCAGTCCAGAACGGTGCATAAATCTGCAAACATAAAAGGCGCTTTATTTTGTAGGGTATATAGAAGGGAAAACATAATGTCACACACATGAACCTTATCTAATGTCACAAATCAAAGTTAGCTTTAAACAAATTAATTACTCAATGAAATATATCTAATTAATTAATTAAAATAATTTAAACTAGGAAATATTTTTTAAATGAAACAAATACTAATCATCATAAACAAATGTGCTTCTTGAAATACTGAAAAGTCAAAAGAAAAGTGTACAGATAGTTCATCAACAGCTACGCATGGAGGTGGGCGGCAAAATCATTTCTGATCATCTAGCACGAGGCTTCAACTCCTAGGGAGAAAGAGAAGTGAAAAACAACTCAGGACCCACCTCAAAAAGAACTGAAAGCACGGTCTCAGAGAGGTACCTGCACACACAGGTTCACAGCAGTACTATTCACAACAGCCAGGAGATGGAAGCAACCAAATGTCCGTGGACAAACAGAAAGAAAATGTGGTATTCACAAGCAATGGAATATTACTCACCCTTAAAAAGGAAGGAAATCCTGCCACATGCTACAACATGCATGAACTGTGAGGACATCATTCTAAGGGAAGTAAGCTCATCACCAAAAGACAGATACAAGTATATGATCCCACTTAGATGAAGTAACAAAAGTAGTCAAATTCATAGAAACAGCAAGGAGAAAGGTGATTGCTGGGGGCTGGTTCCTATCACTGCTTCCTGTTGTCTAGATCCATCTTACAGCCAGCTGACAAAGATCCTGAAAATCCAGCCTGTGGGTATCACAGACGTAATGTAAAGAAACTGGGGGTGAGTGGAGCAGTTAATCAGAAGGCAGACAGCCCGAGGACTGGCAAATTCTTCTTCACTTCAGTATGTCTACTACCATTCAGTCAATGAGGGGTCCACCAACAAATTATATTGGATTTGTAGGTCCTCAAGCTGGGTGATAAGTGCTCCTGATTTCCAATTCAGTGTACAGACAGACAGACACACACACATACACACACTCTCTCTCTCTCTCTTTCTCTCCAATACACTTCAGCAATCAAGGATGTATTTTTTCAGAAGATTCCCTAGGAAGACTATGACATAATAAAAAATATTCCTCCATGGGACTTCTCTGGTAATAACAAGTCAAAAATCATCTTTTGTTACATATAGTCTGTTTATAATGTTAGGACAAAATAATAACTTTAAGGATGAACAATCAATTATTAAGTATTTAAAGGCTAAAGAGGGGAAACAGGTTGCTTGTCAAATTCCTAATTGTTCAGAATGAGTAAATCCAATACTTACAAAAGGAAATGAGCTTCTCTCGGTTCGAATACATTGTGTATGATTAAACATTCGAAGTAGCCCATTGCTGATAACATTCATAAGAATAGGAAAACAGTGCAGTCTCTTGGTATTGCACACAACTGAAAATCTATAAGCCTTCATACAAAACAAAGACAAATAAAATAATGTTAATTCTAAATCATTAGAGAACAAAGAAAAAGGTTTTGTATGTAAAATCTTAACAGTGCCGTATTCCTGATGTGTGACCACCTTTAACTGGCCTTTCTGAGCTACAGCTTCCACTTCTGTGAAAGAGGATGATAAATGGGCTGTTACACTTTAAATGTGATCACATCTATTACACCCTAGCACGGTGAACAGCACAGTCAGCAATATGAGTTTTTATTAGTATTGCTAATTTTAGATCACTTCGTCCTCATTTTGTTGATGAAGAAATTTCAACTAACAGAACTTGAATGTGGTCGTGCCAAGGGGACACTGTGTAAGTTTACGGTGAGCCAGCAAAGGAACCTTGATTTTATGAGTAGGAGATAAGCATAAAATTCATAAAATATTCATGGTTACACTGATAATGAAGCATTTTCACACTTTCTAAGATAATGGTCTTCACGTTGATGACAATGTTCCCGTGTCCATCAAGAGGCTCAATACTGTTTAAATATTACCAGTAACTCATGTAATAAATACGTTAGATAAGTGACAGGGGAAGCAATGCCAAGCAACGTGGTTTCCTACAGTCTTCACAGAGATGACGTTTTTCACGACATACTAACTTCAGGTAGAACTGAACTCACTGTCCATCGTCAAAGGCTTTAGTTTTTGTTTTTATTTCCCTTGTAGCAAGAAATAAAGAGGAAGCGTCACTTAATCTGGCTTCCAGCCTTCCACGGGGACACAGAACTCAGAGTCTTCCTTAAGGTTGGGATGTATTTTCAATAGTTTCGTTCCTCACAGGATCTCTATTGCTTGTACTCTTCTATCCAAATTGAAACATATTAAATGATAAACTGAGAACACATTTTTCTCAGAGGCTTCATGTGGTTATTATAATATTTAATGTATTTTCTCTCTATGTCAAAATATTATTTGGGTAATTAGTCATTAAATAGGATTTCTTAAATTCATAACTGCATTGGTTGGTAGTTATAAGGTCTAATATTTTACTGAGTCTGAATAATGCAACTACATTTAGCTACTTTTAAAATGTAAAAAAAAATCATCTAATTCAAAAGTTAAGATACAAAATGTTTTCCAAGGAGTTATTATTTAAACTTCACAGTTTATTCAATAATAACCCCGAATGTTTTGGAGTCAGGTTGTTGTATACTAGCTGGGTTGACTTTCTGCAGTTTTTAAAACTGTTAAAATGTTGCACTTAATTACTTTTTTCATAAAAGCAAAAACAAGAGGCAAGTAGCAAGCGTACTTTTTGTTTACCAGAAACTATGATAGCTCCATTGTAAGATGGGTCATCAGTGCCATTTCTATTTTCAAAGTCATCTATTTCCAAAAGGATATTTTGATGCTTCAGTGATTGTATAAAATCTTCAATGTCTGATTCTGGTATTAAATCAATAACAGAAGACCAATTTAAAAAAATAAATCACAAACACAATTTAAAGTCAATATTTATAGAATATTAATGTAAAGGCATGACTCTTTGGGCATCAAAATAATACTGGCCCATGAAAGAGAACCCATTTTATCATCTTTTATTTATCAAATCTTATGCTGTGATAACTTTATAATTATATTTAATGCAAGTTAACATGTGACCATTAAAACAAGATAACACTATTTTCTGATTTGTGGTTAAAAAAATACACTTGAACTCAATAATTTGTGGAAATATAGTAATTGTATGAGAATTACTTTAGATTGGGCAGCCTAAAATGTCCGATAATAACGCTTCCCTCTCCCTTATTCGAAATAATAGAAAAATAAATATATGTATGTGTATGTATAACTCACACATCTATTTTACGTCTATTTTACATATTGACATATATGCTACGTTGATATATTTTTGCTCTTAGGAAGTAGGAAGTGAAGAGGAATACTATCCAACCACAGTTTTTGATATGCCCTTAAAGAAGCAAGCAGCTGAGGCTGGTTTGACAGAGAAAAAAGAGCTGAGAAAGACCTGCAGCCTAGGGCGCCCAGGAGCAAACAGCTACGAGGTAAACCAACTTCCAGGAGATCTAGACTCAGAGTGTGCAAATTCAGGCGGCAAAGCGGGCTCTGAAGCCACGGTCAGGTTCACTGACTGGTTAACCACGCCTTGAACAAGGTGACCACATGCCGCTTCTCATGTTCCCCACAGAGGAGGCAGCAGCCGCAGTGGTCCCCCAGGATAGAGGTCCCCAAATTTACTTTCTAAGAGACATTATCTGGGGAAAACATCAGGGCAAGACCTAAGGTAACTCCAGACAATTAAAAGGACAGGGTGGAATGAGAAGGAAAAGGGAGGACTCTCATCTTTTGCTCATTTAAATTTTGAATTGGGAGGCATTCTGGGGCAGCCACACATCCCACTGCAGTCACTTTACCTTAATGGTGACCCACATTCACCTAGGCAAACAGGGATTCTCCAATTTAAAGATGAATATTTAACCCAGATTCAACAGATATTGAGAAAAGAGGAACAAGATGGCATAGAAGCTCCAAACTTAAATCACAAAACAGCTAACAGCTAAGTACAGAGAAGAAAAAAATAGTAATCACAAGTATGTTATCTCAGAGTGACTGGAGAGGAAAACACATACATGAGATGAAAGACTGAAAGGTAAGCAATTCTAGATCTTGGAAATCCACTATACAATTAGCAAGACTTTCAGTTTTAGGGTAGCAGAGTGAATAAAATTTATTTTCTGAAACTCAAACAGAAAACAAAGAGATCAAGAATCAGAAACAAAAAGACCACCTTGGTTTAAAGATGTGACACCTAGAACTCTGAGTCACAAATGGATATAAAAATTGGAACATGCAGGGGGAAGTCATCAAGGGAAGACTTGTACTCTGAACATACTTTTTGACATCTTAGAGAGAAACATAAAAGCTTCTTTTTCACAATTAAATGAACAGTTAGGCAAAACCAGTTACCCATCATTTAGGATAACAAGATCATGGGTTCCAAACGGTCTTAAAAGGAATCTTCCCAGATCTTGTTGGAGGGACTTAGGGTATAAAAATGCCATCTTTATATATCAATCAGTGAGCACAATACATATGCACTAGGTTGGGCTGCTGTAACAAAGAGATCTAAAAATGGGGAGGTTCAGTAAATACAGTAGTCTACGTCCCTCTCACATAAGACCTTAGGATAATCAGGGAGATGCGCAGCTCTACTCTACCAGGTTACACAGTGACTCAGGCTCCTTCTAGTTGTCCCACCATGCCCACCCAGGTCACAGCAAATATGCATTGTTCCTCATAAGCAGTTTTCTATAAATGAGGTTTAAATACACACATTTTCATATCTTATAATTTGCCTCCCTCCCAACAAATGTTATTTAAACATAAAAATAAATTATTTCCAGATTTAAGTGTTTGTTTTTCTGTTTACCAGTATTATTGATGATCAATAAGCTGGTACGAAGGTCTTGGGGAAGTTGTCCAGGAGAGAGGAAATACAATTCAGGTTTAAACTCCCAAGAAGTCTTCTGACTTAATACAGCATAATGTATCCTTTCCGCAATCAAAGGGAGCATTGCAATCCCAAATACGAACAGTCTACCAACAAAGAAAAATTACCGTGTGAATCTATAACAATGTTACTCATTCAGCCAGACATTGCACAAATATTTGTCGAGTAATATTTGTCGAGTTCCATCTGTAGGTGCTAGAATTTTGCAAGTCATACCTTAGTACGCCACACAGTGCTGAGAGGCATTGCTATATAAGCACCAGGCTATCAATCTGTGAATATTAAACAGACCTCTGAGTAAGGCTTACAAAGTCCAATGTATGGTATTCCCATTGCTGGGAAAATCAAGCACTGCCTTTATCCGTCCTCTGGCAGGAGTGTTGGTTGGGTATTGTGTTCTAGTTTTAAATTTACTTCTAGTTTAACCCTCTCTTGACACTCATTATCTAACAAACCACAGTGCTCTGATACTCACAGGGTCAAAAGTGCTTTCTTTCCATGTTTTAACTTTAAGAAACGGAGCCGTGCAATTGCACAGAACTGCATCCTCCAGAGACGCATGCCACTCACAGCCTTCTGCGTTTCAGGGAGAGAAAAGCACGCTGGCTCCATTTCATGTTGGCTTCCTGTGTCCCTTATCATCTCTGCCTGTTCAAAATCTGCATGCACACACAATGTGAATGTTATCCCTGGGCATCATAGCTTCCTCTTCTTAGTAATATTAAAAATTGCTTTAGAATGTTTGTGGTTACAAAGCAAAGAATATAAGAATTATGTTTATGATGGCCACATTCAATAAACTCAATGGTAAAATATACTGAATTCACACCAAAAGAATAACTCAGGAAAGGGTGATCTCATTATGCCCAGTCTTTGAAGAGGCATGGAAGGTTCCATATGTAACAATATTCTGAGGGATTTCAAGAAATCTTTTCCAAAGGAAGAGCCAGTCACTGATGCCTAAATGCCTACTATTAAGCTATCAATAATTCAGACCTATCGGTGAAAGAGTGCCAGCTCTGGAACCAGAAGATCTGTACCTGATTCCCAAATATATGACTTACAAGCAGCATGATTTGGGACAAATCACTTAAGTGCTCTCAGGTCTGAATTTCTAACATGTAAAATGGTGTCCAAAGCATTTGCTGGAAAGGTTATTAGGAAAAGATAATGCAGTAGCTACACATTGATCAAACAGACACTCCATTGTTGACAACTCATTCTTATTGCCCATTAAAATACATCTTGGGAGATTTGCTAACCCTTCTCCCCATTAAGCCTTTAGTGGAATTTTGTATTTGAACAAGCTAAGGGCATTTTTTAACCCTTAGCAGAAATATCTGGTCAGACCTCATGACCCTGACTGAGAGCCTTTCACATCCTCAAAATATCCAAGAAGCAGTGAGCATCTGGGGACAGGAGAAAACTACTGAAATAGGAAGAAAACAGTTTCCTAACAGAAATTTGGGATATTCCAAGAAGGGATCTGTGTTCAGTCCTAGTAATAATGTGAGGAAACAATGACAGCCCCTCCCAAACGGCAGAGTCAAATCTGGAATTTGTCCCGTTCCTTAGTGTGAATCATGCATAAGACATTATAAATACTAAGCTGATACATAATCATGTGGAAATTGATCTTCTATGAATTATACAAAGAGATTTACCTTGTTCGGTAGTTGATTTTCCTTCAAGTTTCATAAAGACTTCATTCAGAGTTGACATGGAAACGTCATAACTCATCACACCCTGGCCAGAACCCTTATCAAGATCACTGAACAGGTCTAAGGCAACAGAAGGGAATAGATACATTTGAAATACCACATCTATAACTAAACCGAGTAGATTAAAATTTATTTAAAAGATGATGCCGACTATTGTTCAGAAAATGTATGTCTTTGGAATATCACAGTAGGCAAAAACAAAATTTTAGTAGAATGTTCTCCCTCCTTGAAATGAGTGTGTCAGGCTTCTCCCTCCGTCCTCACACTGTCTACACGCTGTCTTCTATTCCCTGCTCATGAACTGCCTGCAAAGTCTCTGATGAAAGATGAGCAATCAGAAGGAGCATCGTCTTCTCACCTCCACATCATAAATTAGCATATATGTCTCCTGATTTTCCTTCTGTATGATTTGTAGCTGCTCCCACCAAAGACGACCTCTTTGACTTGTGTCCTGAATTCCATTTCTTTTGGGCATCTCAAGGACTTCCCCAAATAATCTCCTCTTTCTCTCCTGCATCATCAATTTCTCCTACCTGAACTGGGTCACCCCAAATGCAAAAGTGCTGTGAGGTTGCCCACTGAACAAAGACAAGCAACAGCAAACAAAACAAAACAAAACAAAACAACCTACTCCCCACATGCCCCCCTACACACAGATGGCTTCAAAGATTTGTCTACTGTGCTGTCTTTCATTAGTCACATCTGATGCACACTTACCCTACACAAATCCTAATGCTACCCTTATCCCTCCACAGAAGCTACTCTTTTCAACGTCATCAGTGAGTCCAGGTTTTTAAATGTAATGGCCAGGTATGGTGAGGGGGGTGTTTTTATTCAAAGCTGTTGACTCTTCCCTCCTTCAAGAAACATTTTCTCCCTTGAGAACACATTCTCTTGCTTTTCCTTCAGCTTCACAGGGGGCTTCTGATTTCCACCACACTCTGACTCTACTCTCTCCTGAGGATTCAGTCCTAGATCACTTCTCTTTCCATACACTGTAATCCAATCCCTTTTCATTAAATCCATCTATATGCCAATGATTCCCAAATTAAATTCTCACTTCGTTCTCTGATTTCCAGTGTCCTATAACCAACTATATACTTGGCCATTTGACATCTCCACTTGGAAGTCTAAAAGCATCTCAGAGTAAACATTTCCAAAACAGAGCATTAATTCCTCTTTCGCCATTCTACCCAATTGTCCCTCCCATCATTTCACAATAAATGACACCACCTTCCACCTAGTAATTCAAGTCAAAATGCTGCAGGTCGTCCTTGATTTTTCACTTTCCTTGTGCGCCACAGACTGGCCATTAGCCAGATTCTTTTTGGCTTTATCTCCAAGTATGTTTCAAATCTACCCATTTTCAACCATCTTTCAGCTGGTACCATAGTAACCCAATCACCATCATCTTCTACCTACACCTCTGAAATGGTCACATGGCTGGTCTCCTAGTGTCCATTCATGTCCTCTATATCTGGTGTGATCTTTTATACCCAGAGAATGAAAATATACGTCACATCACATCAAGCCCCCATTGATGACTTTCAGTGGTTTCTCAATGCACTTAAAATAAAGTTCAACGACCACACCACAGCTTCCAAAGCTCCATATGTGCAAGTCTCTATCCCCACAACCTTACCCATCCCCACTTGCCACTCTGCCTGCTCCCTCACTGCAGTCCAGACATCCCGTTTCCCTCTCTGCTTGGAATGCTTCAAACATTTTCCTCTTGTAGTTTTCAGTGACTACTCCATATAAACCCCAGCCTAACACCAGTCAAACCCGTATGTTTATTATTTTATTATACAGTTGTAATGTCATTTGGGTTATTGTGTATGTCCACTTCTCTCCACCCAACGGAATGTAGGCTTCTTGAGGGTAGGGCCATATATGTCTTATTTAATCCCTAGCACATTAAGCAGTGCCTTTTATACAATAGGTTCCCAATAAACATTTATTATGTATCTCTTTCATGGTGGGTACTTGGATGAGGACGTAAGCTTCTTTGAGAAGACTCTCACCTACCACTTTCTACAAATGGTTGCCGGATAGGCCAGCAACACTACTGAGAGGAACTAGATGAAGCCTGAGGTTGGAGAGGCACTGTATTTCCCCACGGCCTGCACATCACGTGCAGGGGCTCTGGGATGTTCTAGCAAGGACATAAGTATGCCACTGGACTGGCAGAGGCCTGGAGTCTGCATCTGAGGCTGCCACGGCTCACGCATCAACACCAGGGACTCTGGCTAAGTGACATATTCTAGTGGTGATATCAGCATATAACTTACTATTCCTCTTCCCCAACTGAAAAAGAAGGCAAGCTAGTTGCACCTCATTGGACGTTAGTCCAAGAACAGAAGAACATAGTACAGCCTGAGGACCTGAGGACACCATCTTCCATGCTACTCCAAGGACGACAGAAAGCCACCCTGTTTGCAGGTTGAGACTAAATCTGAATTCCTGAGTGCTTGTCTAATGAGAGTGAATCATCCACATGAGCCTGTTTAATCAGGCCTGCAGAGAGTTAAACCTTTAATGAAAGTAAATTTTTAAGCAAAAAGAAACTCTTTAAATCAGAAAAGACTGGGACACATTTCCTCCCTTGTAAGACAAGGAGAATCACAGCACCGTCCTCACCGAACCGTTGTGAGGGCTAAAGGAGCTGACATATATGAAGCTGTCAGAACAGGGCCTGATTGATGGGTAAGTACTGTGCCAAGAGCTAGTGATTATAGAATTACTTAATCACAGAAATCCTAGTTGGGTGGTGCTACCCAGCAGACTGGGAACCCATTGTAAATACTTGGGTAGAATAAATAAGCTATGTTTTTCTCTGCAAAATAATTACATACACCATTAAATTAAAATAGAAAAGGGAACCTGTAGCAGCGGCCGTGATGCTCCACCCCCACCTCTTCTGCACTCACCTAAACACAGCCAGTCTGCTTATTAAGAACACCTGCCTGGAGGCATTGTTTCCCCTGGGCTGTGCAGCATGCTAAGTTCATGGTGGGCACATGGTGGGCCAGAAGGGTCAGAAAACTAATACTCCTGGAAGCACCTCTTAACCAGTGACGAATAAGGAGTGGTGATTAAATACCCTGGCTTTCTCACCCCTCTGGTGACAGAACTCTGAGCCCCTCATTCATTTATTTCTCTCGGCGGCTTCATATCTCAATGGCTTATTACAATAACCTGCCTGAAAATGCAAACTTCCCTGGCTTCCTCCCCTTCCCTCTCTCACGTCCCCATTCCTTATGGTGCTTCTAAGCATCAATTACCAAACAAATCAGTTCCACTAAATACTTCGTCTCAAGTTCAGCTTCTTAAGAAACCCAACCCAAAACAAGATCCAAATCCATTAAACAATGGAAACTGTAATAATAATGTGAACACTTGTTCCCAAATTTCACTCCATTGTATTCATATTTGTTACCTGGAAACTTATTTGTCCTTTCCACAGGCAAAGTATACACAAGCTTTTCTTTGCTTTCTGTCTTCAGTTTAGCATCAGGGATGTGATGATTAATGAAGGATGTTATTTTTTCTGGATCACATGTTTCATTTCTGTACAAACTAATATGTAAAAGAAAAGACAATTCATTTGTATTTTCTCTACTGCTACCAGAAAAAAAGAGCTTTTATTGGATTTCTAGCTTTTGAGTACTACCTTACTTGGATTTAGGGAACAAACAAAATGAGTAAATAACAATAACAATGCCATCGGTTTGAAAAATCTTTTGATCTAAACGGAAAAGGTGTATAAACTCAAAACTACAAATATGTAATGTAATTAAAACTGCATATTAAGCATGAAGATAAACAGAGGGAGGTAAGAACATTAGGCAGAAGAGATTTCTTAGGGAAAATAATTGTGTAGATAACAGAAAATTAGTGTCTAATAGGGAACTTTGCCCTTCATATATGTTTTGTTTGGCCATCAGGTTTTGTTTTGCTTTTTAATTTTTTTAGCCTGGACATACTTTCTTGTTAGACACAGTCCTCTCTCTGCCACCAGATTTACTTGGTTGATACTAGCTTCTGAAAGCATTGGACCTTGTGCCCTAGGAAAGAATGAGAACACACTGCAGGATTCTACGGATCAGCTGAGGAGAATTGAGGGTGGGGAAAGGTGGAGGTTGAGGCTGCACAGAGCGGCAACCTGGAAAGTGGTCCGGAAGAAGCCCTGCTGTGACCAGTCAGCCTAGGCTTCCCCCTTTGGGATTCTGCCCACCGTTGGTCAGCGAAGATACAGGAGGCAAGAATGTGGGGAAAAAAAGCTTTTGGGAAACACTGTTTAATCCAGTTCAGCAGGGATGGAGCACGAGGCCAATTCTCTCTCAGAATGGTCTCCCTTTTTGCTATACCAGTATCAGAAATACATCTACATATCCAATCTTCCCTTGAAGTCTTTACCTTAAGTGATATCCAAGACCCCATCTTCTCTTCAAAAAGACGGAGGAGCCTGCACACTTCAGTCTCCCGCTGGACATGATCACTTTTCTATCTGAGTAACAAGAAGTAAGAGAGAGAAAAGGATAGGAGTCACTTCTCCCAACTCTAGAAAGTATGGGTGGAGGAGCACAGCTCTGATTTCCAAAGGAGAAGGGTTCTGTGGCATAACTACATCTAAGGTGCATTTAAAAATTGGAAACATGCATTAAAATAGATGCATTTAAAATAAGCTTATGCATTCCAGTCTTCTTCAGTGGCCCTCAACACTTCTTAAAAAAACCATAAATTACACAGGCATATTTCCTACTCTTTATGGTAAAGAATGAATGGATATTTTCAACCAAATATATGTGAAAGAAGATCTGGATGTTGAAATTAAGCTGATCTGAAAAATATCACTTTTCTCATTAGCGGTCACAGCCTCGCACATGTAAAGTTGCTGAGGGATTCTACGGTGGGATTAGATGCCTGTCATCCCTCAGATTCCTATGGAATAGAGACACCAAGGTGATGAGAGCAGGCATCTTGGCCTGGGAATAAATATTTCCCAAGGTCTTTACTGTCATGTTGGAGAAAACCAACAATTACCAGCCAGAACATCAGCTTCATCTATGAAATGTGTACTCAAGAGGATCACGCGGTCTGCTTTGTGCTCTTTGAGGAAGCTCCATACTCGATGTCTTGAAAAGGGATCCAATCCTGCAGTTGGTTCATCTAACAGTAAAATCTACAGAGGATGAAGATATATAAAGTGTGTGTCTCTTCCATGTTAATTATTTCCACAATATAATATAAAAAACAATAAAAATCAAAAAATAATAATGACTATCCAACAACTTATGTCCAATATACTTATATTCATGGCTAAACATAGTAGGTTCTCTCTTGATCCACTACAATGAAAACTCCACTACTACCAGTGGTAAAAGAAGAGCCCGACTTCTTTGATCTTAGTCTTAGCAATATTTTTTGGATATGTCTCCTCAGGCAAGGGAAACAAAAGCAAAAATAAACAAATGGGACTACATCAAACTACAAAGCTTTTGCAGAGGGAAGGAAATTATCAATGAAACAAAAAGTTTGACTACTGAATGGGAGAAGATATTGTCAAATGATATGACTGATTAGGGGTTAGTATCCAAAATATACAAAGAGCTCATACAACTCAACATTCAAAAAAAAAAGTTACAAAATGGTCAGGGGACTTGAAAAGACATTCCTCCAAAGACATACTGATGGCCAACAGATACATGAAAAGATACTCAACATCACCAATCATCAGGGAAATGCACATCAAAACCACAATGATATATCATCTCATATCTGTCGGAATGGCTGTTATCCAAAGGGCAACAAATAACAAGCATTGGTGAGGATGTGGAAAAAAGCAAACACTCTTGCACTGTTGGTGGGAATGTAAATTGGTACAGCTACTATGGAAAACAGTATGGAGTTTCCCTAAAAATTTAAAAATAGAATTACCATATGATCTAGCAATTCCACTTCTGGACATTTACCCCCTCAAAAAACCAAGAACACTAATTCAAAAAGATATATGCACCCCTATGTTCATTGCAGTATTATTTATAACAGCCAAGATATGGAAGCAACCTAAGTGTCCATCAATATAGGAATGCATAAAGAAGATGTGAGATACATATACAATGGAATATTACTTGGCCATAAAAAAAGAATTAAATCTTGCCATTTGCGAAAACATGATGGACCTAGAGGGTATTATGCTAAGTGAAATAAGTCAGAGAAAGACAAATACTATATGATCTCTTTTATATGTGGAATCTAAGCAATAAAACAAACAGAACAAATAAAACAAAACAGAAACATACTCATTGACACAGAGAACAAACAAGTGGTTAGCAGAAGGGAGGAGGGTGGATGAGTGAAATAGGTGAGGGAGATTAAGAGGTATAAACCTCCAGTTACAAAATAAATGAGTCATGAGGATGCAACATACAGCATAGAGAATATAGTCAATAATATTTTAAGAAGTTTGCATGGTAACAGATGGTAACTAGACACATTGTGGTGATCATTTGTAATGTACAGAAATACTGAATCACTATGTTCCACACCTGGAACTAACATTGTGTTGTGGGTCAATTATACTCCAAGTAAATAAATAAAGTAAAATGTAGTTTCATCATCTGTGTATACAATAAAATGTCTTTACCACACACACACACACAAAAGAGCATGACTTGTTACTGATACTCAGTCTGCATTCCTCCACACTTACCTGAGGATCTCCTAAAATGGCAATCCCAAGGGTCAGCTTCCTTTTCTGACCTTCACTTAATTGTACAGCAAGACTATCCTGAATGTTCTGTATGTCCAATTCCAATAAAATTCTTTGAACCTAGACAAGAAAATATACAAAGCTTAAAATCCAAGATGATTAACCATCCATTAAAGTTATATATATATATATATACACATATATATATACACACACACACATATATATATACACACACACATACATATACATATATATTTTTTTAAAGGGCCACATTGTCTAAATTTTATTCATAACAGGGCAGTAAATCACTGGCAGGAATTCTGTGGTCATGATTTAACTTGGCAAATGGTTGGCAGTTTTGATCAATTTGAGCATGGCCATCTACCTCTTGTTCCACTTCCTGTGGCTGAATCCCTTTTATTTTAGCAAACAGCCTGAGGTTTTCCTTCACAGTGAGTGTGTCAAATTGAACATTGCGTTGAGGACAAACACCAGTTATCATTTGGATTTCCTCCAAGTCTTGCATTTCAGAGGGATTTTTATTATAGATGGTCACTGACCCTAAGAATAGAAGTTAAAAATAATTGAACATTGGTGAGATAATACATTTTATTAGTGTTTGGAGATCTTATTCAGGCAAATATTGGCATGTATTCAGAAATATCTAAAATGATGACCTTATAATTTATTAGCAACTACTAATTACTTGTAACATAAGCATATGCTCAGAATAGTGTATATTTTCCCTGGAGTATCACACAGCAATGGAATAAAGATAATGAATTTCATGAAAAACTGGGAAATATAAAATACATACAAAATCATGTAGTTCTGATAAACAACTGTAGATAAACAAACATTATTTTCTCTTAAGCAGTTAAATTTAAATCCTAAAATGAGAAAGGCATTCACATGACCTCATTTGATTATCAGACATCTTGCCTTTGGGGGATTTCTTTTTGCTCACCTTCTGTTGGAACAGACAATCCATTAAGGATGTTTAGCAATGAAGATTTGCCAGCTCCACTGCGACCCAGAATTGCTGTGATTTGACCTTCATATATGTCAAAGAACAAGCCTGTTTTCAGAATAAAATATTAACATTGTAAATAAGAAGGCATTAGACAGGGCTGGTTCTAAAAACAGAACAAGACAATTTAAATGTGTGTTCTCAAGCATCTCAATAGTTTACAAAATGTAAAATTCAATATTTTCCTGTTTGCTAAAATAACATGCTTATTGTAGAATATTTGAGATATAAATTCAATCACTTAAGAAGATAAAAATCAATCATAATTCCAAACATTAACATTGTAATACACTAGTATCTAGTGCATATGTATTTGCATATATGAATTTGTAAATATATCTTTACAAACTTTGATCATCCTCTATTTTTTTCTAGCCAGCCTTTTTAAATATTAAATCATAAGTACTTTTCATGGCATTAATTACCTTCTAAAATATAGTCGTCAAAAATTTATATTTTTCCCTGTGCCCATTTTTCTATTCTTGAGTTATAAACTTTTTGCATTTATATGTCATAGAAAAATCATTTAGCTGTGAATCTTTTGAAGTATTATTTTTTGCTTTTTTGCCTTACCACCAAGTGAAAATCAAACTTTGTTATGGAAAGTTGTTAAACAAAGTAAGATGAAATTCATAAGAATCTTATAGTACATTATATCGAAAAGATAGTTCCATTAAGCAACTTACTTTCAAACATTATTGAAATTAATTAATAGCTGGGCTGAAATTTCAGTTAATCTATTTTCTATCTGGATGATCCTGAATAAACGAAACTCTGTAAGGTTCGGTTTACTCAGATATGAAATGTGCTAGTAATAATAATTATAAATAAAGAGAAAATTCTTTCTGTTGTAATCCAAACCATTAAAACCCTCGCTTACAATTTGACTGAAAGATTCTAAAGATCATTGGAAGAATAAACTCAAATAATTAAGAAAAATTAAACAATAAGGAAATCAGCCTTGGCTATAAGATACTGAAGTATACTAGAGAACTATAATAATTAAAATATTAGTAATACAATAACACCAGTAGAGCAAACATAATAATTAAAATATTACTGTTCCAGGATACACTGACCAATAGAACAGAAACCTAAAATGGACTAACGACAAGAAATAAAGATTAATGAAACAACTTTTCAAATTCATCAAAAAGGTGAGTTAATTAATAAACAGTATTGGGACAACTACACAAGACATTAACAAATTTCATGCCTGTTGTTTTTAAATGGGAAAAAAGGTGTTTTCAAGGATAAGAGAAAAGTAATGCTAGCTATCCTGGAACTGACACATATTAACTGAAAAAAGAAATACAAGTCTCAGTTTCCTCATGTGTGAAATGGGAGGCATGTTATGGATTTCATAAGATTAAAGGGAAGAAAGTCTATGTACATCACTTAGCATGGTTCCCAGCATACACTCAGTAAGTACTCAATAAACTTTAAATGTGTGTTGCTATTAATACTGTTATTGATGTTGTGGTCAACTACTGCTCTTGGGAGGATGAATTTTCATAACTTCGGAGGAGAATGATTTCATGTATGAAACAGAATCTTTAAAAAAATGCCCAATTTGAATAATTCTGCTTCTAGAAATTTTTGTTTAGGAAATAATTGATGATCCTTACAAAGATTGAGCAAGAATGTTCATTATAGCATCTTTTAAGATAGTGAAAAAGTTGGAGACAAATTAAATTTCATACACTAGTGTGTTAGTTAAGTAAATCATGGTATCCATACAATGGAATGCTATTTAGCCATCGAAAAACAGGCTGTAGGCAAAGGACTTCAAAAGCATATTTCCTAAGGTGTTCCAAGTTGCCACAGGAACCAGTTTTCTGGACATAAGGATGAGAGGGTAAAAGTCCCACCACTGCTTCCTAAAGAACATCTCCAATTGGTTGTTTCCTATATTTTTTTAATATATTGATCCTTGATGTTTTAATTTTTTTTAAGTCCTACTACTTTTAAAAATAGAAGAAATCCTTGCAGAAGTTGAAACTGTTCACAGACATGGATGAGTGCAAAAGTAGTTCATAATGTGCTCTAGAAATTGAAATGATATATTTAAAAATATTTTCACATATCTTTGGCTAAAACTAAATCTAGATCTAGATGGTATCTGTTAAGAATAAACTTGCTTACATAAGTACATTAAATTCTCAAAGATATAATCTCAAAGGAATAATAAGTAAGATTAAGTTAAGGTTTGCTACATTTATTAGAAAATAAATACAATATAAGTAAATTGGTCAAGAACCCTCAATTTCTGGGAGGGTCTATGGCTCTTTGTTTGTGAACTTTAAGGTTTTTGTCTCTTCTAAAAATAATTCACATTCCTCCTAAAAATCATTATTCATAAAAGCAAGCTGTTTTTTATGAAATGTAACCACTAAGTTTGATGCTTGCTTAAATGTTTAGTATAAAATATGTTGGTTCACTAAAAATTATGAACCGCATTTGTCATAGGATATTGACCTGTGAAATTTAATTCGTGGTCAATGGTGTTACTCACCTTGTTTTTAGACAACCTCACCAGTACCTATAAACTATGTAAATTCCCTGGCTAGCATAAAAAAATGGTCAATTTTAAGTCTAGATGTTCTTTCCTCATTGTGCAAATAAAATATTGTTTATATACCAAATTCATCTTTTAAAATGAAGTGAAATGGCATTTTTCATTGTATAATTCCATTTTTCTAGATTAATAGATCCATGACACATTGGAAGGATTTTATATCCAGTTCTTAATCATCATCAATTTTCAGGTGGTGGGGCTAGATTGTTTATATATTTTTCTGTTTGGCTTTCTCTAATTTTTCACATTGAATTTTCCCCCATTTTTGTTACAGAGAAGTCAATTAAACTATGAAATATTTTTCCTTACCTTTCAATACTTCCACTTTTCCAGTCTTTCCTTTATACTCTTTTTTAACATTTCTGATTCTGAAATAAAAAGGTGCTTAGTTAACCAACAGAAAAGTAAAAACAGTACAGATCATGAACAGCCCTATTTAAAGTGACAGGTGCAGTCAACTTCACGTGAAATAAGGGCTGGCATAACAGTCTACTCAAAAGGACCAAGACTTTCTTGTGATCAATCACTTCCCCTGAGGGAGAAAACTACGAGTCTCTTTAGAAAGTTACTATTAAATTACTAGTGTTTTGCTTAGACAAGTAGGATGCTGTATTGTTACCCTCACTTTCTTACTCCAGTCTTCGAACATCTGCTGTTTTGCTCTGTACAGGATGAGCTCATTCATCTGCACTCTTTAACCATCATCTCCCATCCCTTTTAGTCTTGCTCATTAACCAGACCTCTGTCACCTGCATTTTCCATAGTTTCCTCTCTGAGACCTTCTGTTTGAGTTCTAACTCTGCTTTAGATACAATCAAATTTCTCTCTTCCCCTTACCTTAAAAATTTTTTCAAAATAAAAGTGTAAATTTGCCATCAAAACTTCCTCACATCTCACTTCTTCCTCGGTCACTCTGGCTTCTGAAACCACTATCCTAGCAAATCTCTTCATACTGAAATCATTAGTGTCCTCCTAATTACCAAACGCAACAAATACTTTTCCATCCTTATTTATTGGATTGTGGGTCACTATTGAGGACTCTGTCTTTGTTGAAAGTGTCTATTTTCAAGATAACATTCAAGTTTATTGCCTTTTTCTTCCTACTTTTCAAAATGCTCTTTCTCTGTTTCCTTGTAGAGTCCTCTTCGTTCACCAGCCATGATCTTGGTGTTCCATGGGGCTTTCTCTATGTATATTATAGGTCTTCTCATTCTAGACTCTGTCAGTGGGTTATTTCATTGATTCTCATGGTTTCAACACCAACCCAACATTGACCTCACTCTCTTCCCTGAGCTTTAGGCTCACCATCTAAAGGTATGCTGTATTGCTTCATCCCAATATCTCTCTCTCTCTCTCTCTCTCTCTCTCACACACACACACACACACACCTCTAAATCAATGATTACCAAACCTGAATGCACTGGAATTTCAAAGGAAGCAGACACAGGACAAAGCAGGAAGCAGACTCAGACAGATTATAGATGTCTTGACTATGTATGATCACGACTTTCCTTTCCTGGCTTGTCAGTGGCCCCAGACCTCCACATTAGTGAAGAATCCAGACGAAGCAAAAGAGGTGCCCAGAATCAATGCAACATAGCTTTGGCAGGGCTGCAGGGTAAGGGCGACCGGGGCAGGTCGGTGAGGACATTTCACTTTTCTCTCCTTCACAGAAGTCAAAGAATAAGCATTTTTTGAACTATATAAGTAACCTTAAGACTTTCTTAGGAGACTGAATCTGAAACTTATTATAATTCGAATAGTAATACAATTTTTATATTTTGTGTTCTCAACTGGTAAAGAGGGAATGATGACACTGAATTTGGGGGGATTATTCATCACTTGGCTTTGCTCTTTTGGGTAGAAGCTTTCTATGGAGCTGGGGTTGGGAGGGGCTGTAGCTTAACAGACAATAGGGCAGAATTAGAAGTCTGCTGCTTAGGTACATAAGTTCACCCTATGCTCTTCGTCTTACAGGGAAATATTTTACTTCATAGCACTTCATAGCTACAGTTTCATTTTATTCACCTTCCTTTGCCTCCTGACAGCTTCTCAGTAAGAGTATAGATCCTGAAACCAGACTGGATTCCAGTATCAGTTCCTCTTTTACGAGTATGTGACACTGGGCAAGAGACAACGTCTCAGGACTTCACTTTTCTCATCTGTAAAATGGGAAAATAGAAGTATCTGCCTTGTAAGCTTTTTGTGAGAATTAAATGAGTGTCCAGTACATAGTAAGCACTAAGTGAATATCTGCTACATAAATGCTTAATGTTTAAAACTCTCTAATTCTTCAACTTGAATACACATTAGGAAAATCTACAGAGCTCTTTACAATCCACAGGTACTGGGGTTCAAGCCCACAGTCCTTGAATTAGAATCACTGGAGGTAGGGTGTGAGAGCCGAGAGATTTTTAAAGCTCCTCATATAAGTCTGTTACAAACAACTCTACAAAGTAGATGTTACTCTTGTTTCACAGAGGACACTGAGACTCAGAGAAACTTCTTCACTTGTTCAAGATTACACAACAAATGAGAGGGAAGGATGGTATTAACTGCTAAGAAATTCTGATTCCAAACTTCCTGCCTCTTCCACTTATACCATATAAGCCAGACAAAACCATGGAGGAAGGGATTCAGAGAAAGAAAAGAGCAGTAATAAAAGAGAGGTGGTGGACAAGAGACAGAAACAAGCGGGAGACAAGACAGAGAGTGATGCAGTAGCATTCTATCGAGCTGAGCAAAGGGAATTTCCCTTTCAAGTATCAGTAGGAGATGCTGATGGTGATGATAGTGAAAGACTTCAAAGTGATGCTCACAAAAACAAACTTCTTTTTCAATATTCTGCTTCAGGTTCACTCTGGTCTTGGTTAGTAATCCGTTCACCTCGCACCCATGTATTAGTACACATGCGGTTACCTGATGGCTTCTCTCCCTTGGAATTCTGGAGGAACTGGTTCAAAATAATCGTCAGAAGGGTGCTCAGGATCTATTTCTTTCTCGATGATTTTGTTACTAGTCCTTTGGTGTTGGAAACAAGATGACGAGCTCAGGAAAAATAATGGAGAGTAACGGCGCTCATTTCCATCTAATTAACCAAGAGGCAATACGATATTTGTTCAGTAACAAAAAACAATAATTGCAAAGAAGCCTTGCTCAGAACAGTGTAGAATATCTTGGACTCCCAAGCATCATAGAAAATATATTTGCTTTCTAACTTCCTATTATTGAGAAGAAAACTTGAGAGTGAAGAAAACAAGGAAAATGAAAAAGAAATAACATATTATTACTAAAGTTAAACAATATAATAGAAAATTTGATGAAGTATAAATCAAAGGTTGGAATAAAACTGTTCTAAAAGGTATTTGGAATAATGAATTAAATCAAATATTGGAGGGGGAAGACTTAATATGGCACGTAAAAATAATTTTAAATATGTTTGTGAACTTAAGAAATGACATGACCACAGCAATATGATTGAACATCATACTGAAATCTATATGGTACCTGAATAAAAAGTACATGAAGAAATTAATTTGTTTAGGATGAATATATGGTCATTCTCCAGATTTTAAGAAATGAAATCATATTTGTTATTAAAGGTCTTTGGATATTAACCAAAAGTGATAAAAAGACAGAAATACATACAAATAAATATATGGGAAATACAAGTCAGACAAATACAGTCAAAGTAGAAGGAACATAAAAAATAAGATAAATGAGACTGTGCAAGGAAAAAAAGGCATTCTGATTCCAATATGTGTGCAGGAAATCTAGGCTTTTCTGAAACTTTTGGTTGTTTTCAAGATACATAAAATCTAAATGGGCAATATACTTTGTAAATATGAGCACTAGATGAACAGTTTAATGCTGAAATCATCCTCTCCAATTTTCATTTGCTAGCTCCTTAAATGACAGACATCTCAAATGGTCCTCCCATAAACAGGAGCAGTGAGGAAAACACTGGTTATTTCCTATCTTAGGTCCTATCTAGCTGTGTTTAGTTTACAATCTACCCCCATTCTCGTAAAAATACTTATTAGGAAGCACTTCCACTGCACAATGGCTCTACACTAACCAAAACCATCTTAAGAACTAATTTATTTCCACTTGTTCTGATACAAATCCTAAATATCACCCTTTGAAAACACTTTCAGGGATCCTTGAAAAGAGTAACATTATTTAATACTATATTACATACATTATTGTATGTAATATTGTATTGTATTAATACTATATTACATACATTATTGTATGTTTATAATGTGTTTATAATAATTGTTCAGGAGAACAATTATTTTTATGTAATAACTCCTTCAGGCCATTAAAACTACTAAGTAGAGATAAAGAACTCATTCAACCTGTGATGGGAAATATTTCATTCTTCATTTCTTAAAATATATTTATATAACCTTAAGGGAAAAAAATCTTCAATGTGATCAGTATTTGTGGAGGTGAGAGGAAAACTCATTACTACTTACAGGGTAAGATTTTGTCCAAGTATAACGCCAACACCAAGTAGAAAAAAGCATCAAAAGCCAATATGGAAAAAGTTGCTATCATTATATACGAGCCTCCTGAAGCATCAGGAAAAATCATACCATACATATTATAATCCAGGCGGATAATCTAAGATTCAGACAAAAATAGTAATAAGTATTTAAATTAAATAAATAAAAATAATTCAATGTAGCAGCAAAAATGATCATTTTATTAAGCAGCTTTTCCAAGAAGCCTTCGTTATGAAGCTATTAGTGAAACTATTTCTATTTTACAGCCATCAAAGGAATATTAGAAGAAAATCTGCTTTTTTAAAAATACAATGTTTTAATAATAGGAATTTAAATTATAATTCCTTTGGTTCTTTCATAACGCCATTGCAATACTGCAAAATATCTACTTCATGCAACAAAGGAATACAAATTTTGGAAAGAATATGAAGGATTCTTCGAAGTTTCTTATTAGGATAATGATAAGAGAACTTATCTCTTCCTAGTTTTCACTGTAAGTAAAGATTTCTGTTTATAGTTTTGCCACGTAATAAGAGCTACCATGTTCTAGGCAGTGTTCTAAGTGATTTTTGTATGATTTCGCTTAATCTTCATCATAACCCTATGAGGTAGGACTTACTGTTTTCAATCTGTATTTACACATGATGAAACAGAGGCACAGAGAAGTTGAGTAGCTTAACTAGATGAAGTCAAAATTACATAGGAGTCACAAAGCTGTAATCAGAATACTGGAAACCCAGCTCCCAAGTCCAGTTCCTCACCCTAGACACTCCACAATTTTTCAATTTATGTTAAAATGTTAACAATTCATGACAACGTTGAGTTTATTCCAGGAATTCAAAGCTGGGTCGATATACGAAGATCAATCAATGTAATTCAACTCAAAGCAGACTGAAGCAGAAATAATGTAATTAATCTAATAGATGTAGAAAAAGCATTTGATAAAATGCAGTGCACACTTATAACAAAGAAAGTCTCTACAAACTAAGAAGATAAGAGGTCTTCCTTAATCTGGTGAATTTAGTGTAGGCAGATCAACACCAAAAATCATGCTTAATTGTGAAATGTTGAACTTTTTTAGTCTGCATTTCTATTCAACATAGTCCCAAAGGTTCTGATCTGTGCAGTAAGGCAAGCAAAATAAATAAATGACCTAAGGACTACAAAAGGAAAAAATAAATCATCATTAATTTTAAACAACAACATTATACATAAGGAAATCCCACAAAAAAAGCCCAGAAAAAGACTAGATTTAACAAAAAAAAAATATAGCAAGAATACTGGATTCAACACCAATGTACAGAAATCAGCTGCACCTCTCTACATTAGCAACATTTACAAATAGGAATTTAAACATAAATGCTACTTTTAATGGCATCAAAAGTATCAAAAACTCTGGGATAAATCAAACAAAAATGCGCAGGATACTATACAGAAAACTAAAACGGTTATTAAAGGAAAATGTATGTGAAAATAAATTATGTTCTGACCAAAAAAAGGTGTCAGTTTTCGCACAAACTGACTGACAAATTCAACTGCACCAAAAATCTCAACAGCTTTGAGCCCGTGTACCGTGTACGTATATAACTTAAGTGAATTCTAAAATTTACATGATCTCAAAGAACCTAGAATAGAAAAGACTCTCTTACAAAAGAAAAAGTGGTAAACTTGTTTGTGCCAGATATCAAGACATATTATAAGGCAAAACAAAACCAGTGTGGCAACAGTGCCAGGATAGACAGACGCGTCAGTACATGATTGGTTCAGTTGTGACACAGGAAATACTGGAATTCACTTGGGGAAAGGATGGTTTTCAATAAATGGAACTGAAGCAACTGAATATGTAGAGAAATTAATACTGCCTCTACCTATAGATACACAAAAGTTATTTTGAAATGGATTTTATATCTAAATATAAAAGCTGAATCAATCCAGTTTTCAGAATAAAACACAGGAGACTATCTTTATAATCGTGGGGTATACGATGCTTTCTTAAAAATACAAAGCACTCTACATAAAAGCTTAACAAAATGGACTTTATCAATAAGAGCCTCTGGTCATTGAAAGCACCATTAGGGCACCAAGAGTAAAAATGACAGCAGCAAATAACTGAAAAATGCCTCACATCCAGCATGTGTGAGTACAAAGTCATAAGGAAAAGATAGAAAACTCATTTTAAAAGTGGGGAATCCGGACTTGGATAGGCAATTTATAAAACAGAAAATCTAAAAAGCTGTTAAGCTGCCATTTGCAGCAACATGGATCTTCCTAGAGAATGTCATTCTAAGTGAAGTGAGCCAGAAAGAGAGAGAAAAATACCATATGAGATCACTCATATGTGGAATCCAAAAAAAAAAAAAAAAGAACACAAATACAAAACAGAAACAGACTCATGGACAGAATACAAACTTGTGGTTGCCAAGGGGGCAGGGGGTGGGAAGGGACAGACTGGGATTTCAAAATTTGTAGATAGTGACAGGCATATGCAGAATAGATAAACAAGATTATACTGTAGAGCACAAGGAAATATATAGAAGACTTTGTGGTAGCTCACAGCGAAAAAAAATGTGACAATGAATATATGTATATTCATGTATAACTGAAAAATTGTGCTCTACACTGGAATTTGACACAACACTGTAAAATGTAATTAAATTAAAAAAATGTTAAAAATGAAAAAGATGAAAAATAAATAAATAACCCCCCCAAAAAAGCCATTAAGCATATGAAAAGGTATTCAACTTCATCAGTAAACAGGAAAATGCAAATTAACACCACAATGGCATAGCATGCCATAACCACCAGGATGGCTACAATTTCAAAGCCTAACAATACAAAATACTGGTGAAGATTTGGAGCAAATGAAACTCTGAAACACTGCTGGTGCAAAAGTAAAGAAATGCAATCAATAAGGAAAAATATTTGAAAGTAACTATGAAGATGAAGATACTCTAAATTATATTTAGGAACACATACGTAAGTGATAATTAAAAGCAAGGAGGTGATTATAAAACTTTTACCATTTAGGAGGAAGGAGTGTTTTGAAATACTTCTGGGGTTGTGTCCACATTCTATTTCTTGATCTAGTCGTGAGTACTTCAACTCACTTAAAGTTATTTGTTAAATTGTGAAATTATGTCTTGAAAGTTTTTCATATTTGACGGTTCGAGAAGCGGTTATGTAACCATTTTTAATGAACTAGCAGAATGTTTTCATTATGTGATGAAAAAGAAAGGTAGATATTTTCATATGGGAAAAAAAATAAAGTACTTCAAAATGAAAATACATCTGAGACAGGAAAATCTAGAAGATTTTCCTCTTCAAGTTTCTTTGTGAGATGACAATTTTTCTACAGTGTAACAATAACATTTTCAAATCTAGCTTCGGAGTAGAATTGTTCAGAATAAAAGCTCTTAATTTAAAAGTATTGATTATGAAGATCATAAAGTGTCTAGTTCTTTTAAAAGCTCAATAATAAACCAATTAACTATGATCTTACCTGCTTAATTCCAGCAGTGAAGGCAAAGGGGCTACAAATACTGAAAATCCACTCCCAAGGTGAAGGAAGTTCTTCATAAAATGCAGTGATTCCCACACCTCCCCAGAAGAGAGTGAGGAGAAACACGACCAAACTGGTGAGGACAGTTTTCTTTAACAACACACTCATCAGGAATGCCAAAGCTATCTGAAAGAGAGAGATGACATCTAGCTGTTACACAGATTGAGTTCTCTGAGAGTCACTGGTAGTGTGATAAAATAAGGATCTTAATACCATAACATAAATATTTATAAGGGAGACAATGATGAACAATATTAAGGTATGATTACGCTCAGTCTTCTCTCCACCTCGTTGTAAAGAGAATCCTTATTTACCCTACTCATATGGTGGGCTTTTGTTGTTGAGGAAAGAGTGGGGGAAAAACTGCAGGGAGAGCTGAGGAACGATAGAAATGCAGGCTTGGAAGGACTGACAGAAACTAAATTAATGTATTGCCAAAGAGCAGAAAACACTCTGCAAAGTGGGAGAAATCAGAGGGTCTTGGTCAGAGAAGGAAGCGGTGGGTGACATGGGAAGTCAGAGCAAAATGCGATGTTAGAGGGAAAAGAGATGTGAAAAGCTACCACGTGACCAGGAACCTTTGGGGAAAAAAGATGAGTCCAGCCCTTAAAAACATCCATATGAATCATCTAGAAAAGCCTTGGATATTTTTAGCGTTAAAATAGTTTGTTTCTTTTTGATGCATTATTTCATTAATTCAGACCTTTATGCAAAAAGAAGTCCAATTTTATTTAAATTACATCATTTTCTCATAAAGACTTTCTCAAGCAAACACACACACCACAGGAAAGAAGCTGTTGTAGCAGCCTTCTGAGACATTACTTTTTGCAACACATGACTAAGACCTAAAGCGGAGAGAATGGCAATAAATGCATGAACTTACCAAAGATAAGCCATATATGAAAAACAGAGCAAATATAACCATGAAGCCCGTCATGACTATAATTTGGGTGGATGTTATGGTGAGTGCAATGACTACGGAAGTAATGAAGATGAAGCCTGCATACAGTAAACCCCAGGAGAGCCTAAACAAAGACAAAAATTATTTCAGTTATTTTAACTTTCCTCATAGAACATTTAAAACATAAAACACTACCTAAAGTATAATTCAGTGATTATCTTTGTACCTGCTACCTAGATAAACAACTAAAATGTTACTAATATTACACTGGCATGGCTGTGCTGGTGCCATGGCTAGGTATCAGCTCTGTATTCATACATCATACAAACAATATGAACATTGCATAAACAGTATACTCTTGTATATATTCTTCTGCAAATTGCCTTTATCAGCAACATATACAATATTATACACTGCTGTATAATATTTCATTGTATGAATAAAACAGTGTTCTCCTGCCCATGGACAATTAGGTGGTTTCCAATTTTTATTTCTAATGCAACGTTGCTAAGAATATTCTTGTACTTCTGTTTTTGAGGGGAGAGTATAAGAAAATTTCTCTAGGGTGAAATTGCTGAATTAAAGGGGATAAGCATTTTGCATGTTCAGCTTAACTATGTATTACATATTACCTAAGTGTTCTAATTACAGAATTAGAAGAAACTTAACAGCTGCTGATCAATCAAATACCTGTGGACTGGGGGCAGGTAATAATTTGACCACTCTTGAGGATCTCAGCCAGAAGCACCTCCACTCTTCCTAGCAGTAGAGAATTAAAATCCCATAACTGCACTGAGCCCATTCCATTCTTGCTATTCCTAGTCATGATTTCTTTATTTAAACTGGGCTGCACTATGGTACACCTGTAAGTGCTCACACTGTTCTGCTTTAAATGTGCTAGAGTTCACATTTTTATGAGGTGGTTATTAGAAATACCAGTCAATCTTAGATCTAACAAGCGTAGGGGTGTTTTAGCCCAGCTTCTCATTTTACAGATGAGTAAACTGCAGTTCCTATTACTAGGCAATGGGCCTACTCAGAGTCAACAAAGTACACCACCAACAAAGCTAATGCAGCAGCTGCAGCTTTTCGCTCAGTCCAGAGCTGTTTCCTCTGCATAAAACTGCCGAATTAGAATTCAACAGCTGAAGAAAACAGCAGAAGTATTAAAACTAGGAACTTGCATCAATATGTTTCCATAGAACATGTTTAATTATTGCTTATCTGACTTTTTAAATTTTTATGTAATTACAACTATTCAGATTCTTAGAACATCTGTGTTTTTGGAAAATAATACCACACTCTGCAGAATTCACTTCCTGGGCGCAAAAGGGAACTACCATACGTCAGAACTGGAAAACCATAGGATAGTGGAACTACAAACGAAGGAAATTCAACTATTACCTAGAAAAAGGAACTCACTGCCGGGAGCTGGGGGTGTGATGGGGAAGATAAAACCATGAGAACCTTCAGGATCAAAAGACAGCAATTCAGACACCACACTTGAATAAATACTGATTACATTTCACATTTATTGCATTAGTGAAAAAAAGGGGGGGAGGTGCCAAAAAACGTATTTCCAGCAGACACTCTGCTCTTACAAGAACATTTCAGAATTCTTTTCCTTTTTAGTTTTAATGACTTATATTCATTTTGCTAAATTTCAGGTTAATGCATACTAAGAAGCATTTATCCTGAGAATGAACACATATCTAAATGTCCAGTGCCTTTCTGATTTTTATCTAGAGGTGGCTTGTGCCTACATGGTCTGAAGTGACTGACTGCAGGGACACTGTTCCACAGAACAAGCCTTGGTTGTTTTTACGTAGTTCCTCTCTTCCCTCCTGACAAACTTTATCCATTTCTTTGTAATTCCCAAGGCTCCACTGTTTTTTTTTTCTTAATCTCAAGACTCAGTTCCTCTTTTTCTATTTCACAATTCAGGCATATTAGAATTAAAACTCTCTCTGTTAATAAAATATACTTTATAGAAAATTGTAAATTTCCTAGACCATAATTTTATTTCGGGGAACATGTGTCTTGCAATGGATTGTTTAATAAATAGTTCCTCGTCCATTCCAGATAGTACCACATCCATAAAGACAAGTGTCTTGACATGGAGAGTATATGGAGAAATATCTTCCAGGATTCAACATTAGAAAAATGCTAGTTTTCTTTCCAGGTAAAACAAACAGACTATTTTTCTTTTCTTTTCCTAGACAGTACAAGAATTCTCTGCCTCTTGGAAACTTAGAGCTTATATGATTTGCATATCTATCTGTTAATCTTACCCATTTATTAGTTTGCTAAATCTTTGTTTCTACTCCTCAATTATTTGTTTTTATTATAATACAAATATACACAGATACATATATACATACATAGTAAATATTTAAATATATGTTTATTTCAAAATCACTTTAAATTTAAATCATTTGTGGAATGGGGCAAGATATGATATAAATATATCAATATAAAATGCTCTTATTAAGTCTTTCCTATATGCCAGCCTATGTATTGCACATGCTGGTCACATTATATAGGCTATGTGAACTCCAACATATGGTATTTAGTTGCTCCAAAAAATATATCCCTGGTGATCAAATCTCTGAACGTAAGCTAGCTAATACAGGATCATACTTTTTCAATATGAGGAAGTATGGAGAAATCAAGTGATAACTATGGGCAGACCAAGCAGGAGAGCTGCAATCAAGGGACCTGGAGTGGAGTCCCCACTCTAGCACACAGCATCCATTTGACATTAGGTCACTCTTATTCTCTGTGATTTTAATGGTACCTCTATCACAGCATTAGCTTAACACACTTATGGTGCAGAAAAAATGCGCAACAAATTATAGTTGCTATTTTGCATAGCAAAGTTTAACAAAGACTGAATCAAAAAGTCAGAATAACAACAAAGTAGTCATCACAGCAAGTTTAAATCATGATGTTCTGAAACAGAAACACTTTTTTTACTGCTTTTGAATTTCTCTGTTTATTCGTTTGCACTACTTGAATCAGTCACTCACCAGAATGCTGAATCTTGTAGACCCATCATTTTCATCAAATCCTTATACTTTTTTCTCTCTTTTGTAACATTGAGTGATAAAAAATATATAAATGGGGAGAAGTAAACCAAGCAATAGAAAATAAACATCTCATTGTGAAGGTTCTCTTTAAAAATAAAGGGTAATGTCTTCATATTTATAGCAGTAACTGACATCAACTCCTCCATCACATAGTGATCTGTTGTGATCTAAAGAAAGGTTCAAACAAACAAAATCATTAAATTATAGAAACTGGTGAAATCTGAATAAGCTCTGAAGATCATACCAAAGTTCATTCCCCGGTTTTAATCCTGTTCTGTTGTTGTGCAAGATGTTAGTTTTACGAAAAACTAGATGAAGGGCACATGGACCTCCCTGTACATTGTTTTTGTAACTTTCTGACATTCTATAATTACTTAAAATTTTTAAGTTTTTTTTTTAAAAAGTAATGTGCTCCTTTGCCTAAATTTCAATTTCAGCATTTGGATGCCTACTTCATTATGTAAACATAATAAAACCTGAGTAGACACTATCTTTTGTCAAAACCTTGATGCCTCTGGAATTAGTTCACATTAATTATTAGAACTTTTCTTACTTGTATAATAGCAGCATTAATCGCAGTTTGCAAAGTCAGGAATCCGGTAGCCCAGTATTTGGCCAGTGAACATGAAAATTCATTAGCTATATCCCCACACTGAGCTATAAGCACAAAGAAAAGCATAATCAATATTATGGGATGAAGGCAACTGGAAAATAAGACACAAGAATCCAAGAGAAAAATATCTAGAGGATGCTCCACCAGGAAGAACTTCAACCACACAGAAAAAAAGAGGCAAATGAAAGTTCTTAATACAACAATTTTATTTGTGGAAAACATGGCATGCATAGAAAGTCTTAGAAAATAAAAGAAGATGAAAGCAAACACTCTGCTTGTACTACACTGGACTCCTTGCTGTGCCTCAAAACACCAAACACACTAGAGTACTAGCACTTTCTTCGTGTTCAAATGCTCTTCCTCCAGATGGATCTATGGCTTTCTCCTTCCCTCCATCCTGATCTCTTTTCACAAATAAACTCATCACAAAGGTCTTCCCTTGCCATCATAATTAAAAGCATCTCCCCTCTGGTTTAAGCCACCATCAGCTCACTAGTACTTTTCACTGCCTGACTCCTCTGCAATCCATTCTCTGGGCTATATCTAGAGTGCTCCCTTAGGCTTAGAAATCTAACCATGTCTCTGCCATGATTAAAGTACCTTGATGGCTCTCCATTGCCTTGGGTTTTCAAGACATCGCAGGATCTAGCCCTTGAGTAACTTCAACCTCATTCTTCCAGCATGTTCCTTTCTGTATGCTCTGTTCTGCTATACCGTACAGCTCTTCTTCCATATCTGCTAACAGATGCCCCTCTTCACCTCAGGGTCCCCCACACTGGCCCTTCTGCTATCTGAAATGCAATGCCCTCTGTACCTCACACATGCTATCCCTTCCAGTGTTCATTCAAATACCACTTCTCCAGGCAGGACTTCTCTAATCCCACAGTTCATTAGAAACCCCTCGTCTAAGACCCCAAGCACTTTTCCTTGCATTGGTCATTAACTATTTGTTCACTGGTTGCCTTTCCTGCTAAACTAGAATCTCACTTGAGGCTGGGACCTATCTGTCTTCATCAACCCTGCATCCTTTGAAAATGCACTTGTGAATTCACTGTATATCTGTTGGATGGCACAATGGTTGTTTAAGAGCATCCTTTAGTGGGAAGATATGATTGACCTTGGAATAAGTTCAGCAATGAAATGTTTATTTTCTCATGCCATCAAAAGTATCTCTGTTGCCCATCCCAACCTACTCCTTATGTTAAGAACATGAAAAATGCCATAATGATATTTCATATGGAAAGTCACCTGGGTAAAGATCTTCCTTCAAAATTGTAAGGCCATATCCCTGATAAAATTCTAACTTATAAGAGAAAGTGTCATTAAAGATGACTCCCACTGCATATGGGAAATCGTCTAGAAGCATTTTATCCATGTATTTTTGATTTGGTACCCCAGTGATTCTTCTTCCTGAGAATTGCAAGGTAAAAAATAGACACAGAGGACTGTTAGCATTTCACCAAAACAGAATACAACATCCAACTTTGTCATCACATATATTCCATTAGAATTAAACTAAAATTGCTTTCCCTTTAAACTAAACTTATCCCAAAAGGGAAAAAAAAGGAACTTTTTTTGTTTCAGATTTAAAATCAGGAGACATTCATGAGAATTGAGTGTTTTATTTTAATAACGACAAGTATTAAGGCAAGTTTTAGGTATAAAAAAATATGCCATGATAAATCTGTTAAGAGAATTAGGGTATAAAAATAGAGGTAATTGTAGTAGTTATTTTGCAGTCAGAGGACTCCAGATTTTAGATTTATTAAAGCAAAGGCACTTCATATGGAATTTATCTTATGCAGGAACCAAGATCACAAAGTGACTATTTTTAACAGCCACAATTTTACCTGTTAGAAATCAAGGATTAAAGAGTAAATAGTTAGACTGCACCCAACCTGTCCATGAGGGAAATATATATTTTGGTTTTATCAGTTAAAGGCCTCATTTAGAATGAAGACCTTTAAAAATGTTTATAAATTATATGATATGCAGACAGAAAATCTTAGATTATCTATCCTTACTTTTCATAGCTCTGAAATTATTGTTTTTATAACCATGACCTACTTTCTTTTATTTATATGGTTTTCCTGTGTTGTAAATCTTAATCATTATATTTCCCTGTTAAAAATGCCCACAGCCACCAGTGGCATATTCCTAGACAATATGCTGCAAATCTGAAATTATAAATATTGTTTTAGTTAAACTTCAATAGAAATGTAGGCTTCCCTAAGTTGGAACCCCATCAAGCTAAAAGGGCTTAAAAGGCTAATTGTCATGAGAGAAAGAAAAAGCTAACTAAATTTGTATGCTATGTTAATGCCTAGATAATCAGCACAATGGCTAGCTATAACTTCAAATTAAACATGTATACATTTTATCAAAAATATATAAAATACAATCACTAATACTTTTTTGCCATTAGCACACCTACCTCTCAAAAAGGGAGCAAATGCCGTTTTATTCATAATCTGCTGGGTTATATTAGAGATCGGTGTATATATAAGGTTCATAGAAGAGCTATTAAATTTATCTACCCTTCCCAGATCCTGGGAAGGTATTTCAGGAAAATGCACATTTTCTTTGAAAAATAAAAATGTGCCCATATAAAGTCCTACAAGTATTGGGAACCCCCATTCCTATAGAAAAAGAGAACAAAGTTAGGTTGTATTCCCTTAAAGAGCTCAGTCAACACCAAAGAACTATTAAAGACAAATTCCAGTTTTGCCGTATGGTTGGCTTCTCTGTGCTCTCTACTCTTCAGAGCAAAGGAAGCCAATGAAAGATACACACTGAGATAGTTGTCGCATATGTCATTCTCTAATATTATAACTAACCTTTTGTACTAAATCATGAACTACTGCAGAAGCCGTAAAAGAAACTAACAGTCTGAGAATCTCTGTATGCATGGGCATCTGACTCCAGGGTCTATAAGACATAGAGTATCCCAGATAGAGCTCATGGTGGCAAATAGCAACATTTTTGTCAGTGATTATATCTTTGTATTGGAAGTCTAAGAAAATGAGAAGGCACTGAATGGTAGAGGTCTAGTGGTTCACAAATATTAGTAATATATTCCTGCTTGGCACAATGCTAGACTACATTCTGAGCCTCCAGAAATTAACTGGGACCAAATGCTTGTGTTCTGGCTAATGGGATGTGGGGAGAAATGATATGCACCGTTTCCAGGCCTGGCTAAAGGAACCCTGTGAAACCTTCCATATTCTCTCTATCTCAGTCTTTCTACTTCCTGATCTGGCTGGATGCAGAGGATCCAAAGATTGTCCCCAAAGTCTAGTGAGATGACATAGTCTCTACATGAAGGAGCCTGGGTTCCTCAATGACTATATGGAGAAGATTCCTCCACCTACCCAATCCACGTCACTTTTACCGCCAACCTTACTTAGACAGTGAAGAATGAAAAATAAATGGCTGTTCTATGTTAAGCCATTGAGACTAGTGGCTTTAATACAAGCTGACAATCAGTGGTGTTGCTTGGTCATTATTCTTGGAAATAATCTCTGTGCAAAAAATGTATGGCCTTGATAATAAATTTCCCAAATTAAAATTCCTCTATTTCTGCCAGACACTATTTTTAATAGTTCTTGACTCCACTGCCCATGATAGTAGCTTTAATAGTTGCTACAACATACCATATAATTAAATTTTCAGTTACTCTCCTTTTTACAAAAATATGAGTACTACTTTGTCTTTGCAATTCTACATTATTTTTTCAAAGATTGCTGTGAATCTCTCAATTCAACAAGCATAGCTAGAGACAAATTCAAAATCAATAAATGCAGTCTTCTACTTAAAATATAAAATAAGAGAATCATTAGGCAATGAAATAAAAACATACTGCTAACTATGGAAAGAGGCAAACTTTTGAACATACCAATGAGCTCTCTCTTTTCATCCTCCATTTCTTAAGAAAATTCTTGCACAAAAGTGCTTGAGTTTGTTGATACACAGTTTTCTGCTTCATATGCATTTAGCCTGTTAGTTAAACAAAGACAAAGTAAACATGTGGGAGCATAAGCTAGCAATAAGAAAAAACCTGATCATATTTTGAGGAAAGATTGGGAGTTCAAGATTTACAGATACTAACTACTATATACAATAGATAAACAACAAGTTTATACTGTAGAGCACAGGGAACTATATTCAATACCTTGTAGTAACCTCTAATGAAAAAAATATGAAAATAAATATATGTATGTATGTGTATGACCGTAATATGCTGTACACCATAAACTGACTGTACATGAACATTATAAAATGACTATACTTCAACTTTGAAAAAGAAATACAAAGAGAACTGCAAAAAATGGATTTAAAATATTATTTTAGTAATCATGATTGTAAAATTTTACATCAGATATACTCACTGTGAGCTATCTGGGAGATAAGTAATGCTGGGGAAGTAGAGTGAACTATTATCACAGTTTTACAATAAGAGTTTTACAATGGGAAAGATATAATTACAGAACCTGTAATATATTTCTCATTTTTGACATTTTATAAGAGGAATTCAACTACATAAATAGAGTAATTGAATTATATCTCATATAGTTAATAATAATTTTTGTTCTTTACACTTAAATAGAAATCCCAGAGCAAATCAAATTAACATAAAAATTCTGATCACTTAATTTTATCTAAGTAATCAATTATGTCCATTAGAAGCAATCTCAATGAAGTATTTTCTTTTGATATGTACCTTCCAGATTGAATTGAACAACTTTTATCAAAAAAGTTAGGCCATAGGATAACAATCCAGACTCAAACGACTTGAAACTTGATTCTAATACACAGAAAGAATGAAGCAATTTATATGAGTTTTCTGAATTCAGAAGTCCCTGAATAACTGAGGAAACAAACTGCAAATAGAGAGAAAGAAAGAAAGAAAGAAAGAAAGAAAGAAAGAAAGATCACATGGGAAAGTAATTTTGCCCAAATGTTTGCAAATAAACAGACAATTTTTTCAGTTTTTATCATCGCAAAATTAAATTCTTTTAGATTTGAATATCAAAATCTTCAGACAATTCTCCCTCAGCTAGTACAGAAGCAAATTTTACTATTTTCCGATATTCTGTTGTTGTATCTACACAATAAAAGTTGGTTGGGAAAAAGCAGAAACATTTTGTCATTAGGTCTTCAATACAAAACATAAAAGTATTTGGAAACATCTGAAAAATAGATTGATCTTAGCAGTGTCCACCCACATATTTGGCATAGCACAACAAAACAGAGCTTTACTTACTGTTAGGAAAATGAGGGGGGAAAAGCACTCTGGAAACACTGTCAAAGCACAATTCTTTTGTATAAGGCAACAAATTAAAATTTCTTTATTACCACTTCCTAATTTATTCCTTAAAAGAACACTTACTCTCAACAGTTCTTACCCAGGCTAGTTTCTGAGAAGGGGCGTAGCCAGACCAAGCTGCACATGATGAACTTGTTTTGTTTTCTGTCTTTTCTTCCCTGAGCCAATTATTCTGCAGGAAAATGACTGCTCCGTGGCTGATTGGGAATAAAACAAACCCTGTGTTTGTTCACTTGGCCTTTCAACTCCAGGGATAAGAGGGGAAATAGTAAACAAGGAAAATGGAACTAGCCCTTCAGACATGATGAGACCAAGATGGGGAAAGGGCAATAAATGAGTAACTAACCAAACAAAGCAGTTAAATTTGCACGAGAAATCTTTAACTATGTATTTTTTTCCACTGCAAATGCCTAAACACAACTGCCATTGAGATATCTGAGTAACTTAGACACACTCTAGAATGTGCTGGAGCTGAACTTTTTTGGCCTAACAAAAGCTAAGTAATCAATAGTCTGCCTCGGAGAAACACCTAAATTGGACAAGTAAAGAATTATGAAAAAATTCCTTTCTCCTGCTCCATGCATTGTGGATGCAGGATTTCATAAGGCATTTGAACAAAATAAAAGTAAGCGAATTATAAGGACTAAAAAAACGTTGAAAAAGATTCAAGTCAATTTTTATATGGGAACACTAGGGAAAAAACTGAAATGTATTCAATTCCCACTGCATCATCTATCTCTGTAAAGAGTTACGAATTTTTCGTGACCTGCCAAAGTAAATCACTAAACAAGAAACCAAAGTCCATGAATTGGGAAATCTCAAATATTTGACATGGCTCCCAATACACACATGTTAATAATCATAAAGCTGAGACATGTTCTGAAGAAAAGAGTATAATTAAAGAGAAAAAACTTTAACACCATGATATTTTGTATATACAGTTCTCTCTTTGGTAATTAGTTCTGTTTTTTAAAACAGTCAACAGTGAAATAGGACATGTCTTTACATTAAAATTGGAAAAAAAATAAAAAGTAATAAAGATGTCCTAAGTGTCTTATGGAGCAGGGTGGAAGGTCATAAACATTGTTAAAATTTTGTATTAATGAAAGGTCAATGATCTAAACAAAAGTTCTAAGTTTCTTTTAAATCACCTGAAATACGATTCAGGTTTTTATTAATTTTATTCTCACAGTTGTTTTAGACCCTGTATACTGTATTTTAGGAATAATTTTCACTCTGCCTTTCCTACAATTACATTAAGAGTCACAACTACAATATCAATAATTAATTAGATTAAACATATCTTACTAGTTCTACTTCTTACTGTTATTCCTTGCATCTTCTTTGTATTCCTCTTCCGTACTTTATTCTGATTTGGTCATTTTTCTTGTTTAAACATGAGGAAACAAGAGGATTTCCCCACAAATATGACCTAATGTGGTGAGTAAATGGCCAACCTCCAGCTAGAAGCACATCAGAACAGTGGGTAAAATGTATCTAACACAGATGTTTAGCTGCAAAACCGAACTTAAAGAGGAAGATGAAAACAATAAAGAATCACACAAATGAACTTAGTCACAAAACAGAAACAGACTCACAGATGTAGAAAACAAACTTATGGTTACTGATAGGAAAAGAGATGGGAAGGGATAAATTGGGAGTTCAAGTTTTGCAAATATTAACTACTGTATATACAATAGGTAAACAACAAGTTTACACTGTACAGCACAGGAAACTATATTCAATACCTAATAGTAATCTATAATGAAAAATTATGAAAATGAATGTATGTATGTATATGTATGACTGAAACATTATGCTGTACACCAGGAAAAAAAAACAATCAATACAAGAGATAAAGAGAAATGAAAGCACGTTCCCAGGTGTTAAAAATAAAAATGGAAATTAAAGTCAAAATTGTGAATGCTATGTTAGAAATACAGCAGTCCAAAGAGGTGTTTCAATACCCGTGACCTGGATTTGATCCTTGGCGAGGTATAAAGCCAAACTTCATATCTGTGCATGAATCCAGAAGTGCCACAGTACTATTCAGTGCTGGAAATAGAGACTAGAAAAACTCTACCTACTACCCCAAGGAAAATTAAGAATACGTGGTCTTTGCCCAACCTCTGGCTTGAAAAAAAAATTCTCCACAGAAAATGAAAATCCCAACTATACATAGCACAAGGCAGGTACAGGACACAGGAGAGGAATCTGAATTTATTCTCCCCACACAGCAATGTGTCTAAGAAATGTCATAGCACTTAGCATTATGCGCTCTGGAACCAAATTGAGGTTCTAATTCTGGCTCTGCTATAGTTTTGTGACCTTGCATAATCTATTTAACCTCCCCGCCCCTCAGTTTTTTAATCAGTAAAAATGGAGATAACAGGTGTGTCTGTGTGTATGTATGTGTTATAGTACACTGTTATACTGCTAATATTACATATATAGTTATTGGGGGTATCAGGTTCATTAAAATAAAGTTTATAGATGTGGAGATTGCTCAAAAGACTAGGAATAGACTTACCATATGACCCAGGAATCCCACTCCTGGGCTTGTATCCAGAAGGAAATCTACTTCAGGATGACACCTGCAACCCAATGTTCATAGCAGCACTATTTACAATAGCCAAAACATGGAAACAGCCTAAATGTCCATCAGCAGGTGACTGGATAAAGAAGAGGTGGTATATTTATACAATGGAATACTACTCAGCCATAAAAACCAACAACATAATGCCATTTGCAGCAACATGGATGCTCCTGGAGAATGTCATTCTAAGTGAAGTAAGCCAGAAAGAGATCGCTCATATGTGGAATCTAAAAAGCAAAAACAAAAACAAACAAACAAACAAAAACAAAGCATAAATACAGGACAGAAATAGACTCACAGACAGAGAATACAGACTTGTGGTTACCAGGGGGGTGGAGGGTGGGAAGGATAGACTGGGATTTCAAAATTGCAGAATAGATGAACAAGATTACACTGTATAGCACAGGGAAATATACACAAAATGTTATGATAACTCACAGAAAAAAAAATGTGACAATGAGTGTGTATATGTCCATGAATGACTGAAAAATTGTGCTGAACACTGGAATTTGACACAACATTGTAAAATGATTATAAATCAATAAAAAATGTTTAAAAAATAAAATAAAGTTTATAGAACAATGCCTGATCCAGAAATTCCACTCCTGGCTATATAACTGAAGAAAATGAAACATGAATTCAAAAAGATACATGCAATCAAATGGTCACAACAGCATGATTTACAATAGATATGGAAGCAACCTAAGTGTCCAACAACAGGTGATTGCATAAAGAAGATGTGGGGTGTGTGTGTGTGTGTTTGTGTATAACACACAATGGAATACTACTCAGCCATAAAAAGAATGAAATTTTGCCATTTTCAACAACATGGATTGACCTGGAGGATATTATGCTTAGGGAAATAAGTCAGACAGAGAAAGACAAATATTACATGGTATCACTTACATGTGGAAGCTAAAAAACAGAACAAATGAATGAAAAAAACAATGTGTGGAAAATTATAAAAGCTCAAAGAATGTTCCTTGTTGTTGCTAATACCCATTCTCCTCCTCTTCTTCCTACTATTATTATCCCGGAGCCTCGTGGAGAAGATATAAACAATTCTGTAGCAATATGTCCAGAATTCAGTGTACAAGGCAACACAGTTAAAAATAAACATACCTTCTGGAAGCTAAGCTCATAATTAAAAGTCTATCATGAAGGAGAATTAGCAGACCAAAAAATGAGATTAGCAATCTCAAGAATTGACGATAATAAAAATTATGACAGAAATTGTAAAATATATAACTAAAATGTTAAAGAATATGTTAGTTAAAATAGATGGTGAAAAGGAAGACTAAAAAGAAAATAACCCACTTGAATTTATAGACATTTAAAGAGATTAATAACAGTTAAGATTAAAAACTTAATGGATAGGTTTTATAGCAGATTAGACACAGCTGAAGAGAAAATTAATAAACCAGAAATACCTCTGAAGAAATCATACAAAATTTAGTGCAAAGATAGAACATGTTGGAAAAATAATGAAGGGAATTAAAGACATGAAAGACAGAATAAGGGTGTCCAGCACATACCTAACAGGTACATTATAATCAGGAAAAGAAAAGAAATAAGTAAGAGGAATATTCAAAATGCAGGAGATTTTTGCAGAATTAAAGACATAACTCCTTGGATTAGAAAAATCAGTGTGTCCTGTGCAGAGTTAAAAACAAACTATTTTAGTTCCAACGACTGTTTCACAGTGACCTGCCAGGAGATGGGAAAGAAAGAGAGAGAAGAAAGGGAAATATTAAAAGAAAACAATAAAATAGAAAAGCCAGATGGTCAATCCAGGATCAACAGGCAAAAGATGTCAGAAAACCATGATATAATGCCCTCGAAGAGCTGAGAGAAAATTCTATACCCAGCTAAATGTGCATGAAATAGAGATAACTCCAGAAAGAATTATCTTATACAGCCAGGCCGAAAGAACACTAAAGGATGTACTTCAGTAAAAAAATAAATAAATAAAACAGTAGTTTTAAAAAAGTAAATTGAACTCAGACAGGGCCGAGTACCAGAAGGGTTTGGCAAATAAGTTGCCAAAACTAAGTATTCATTGACTGTAAATAATTTTGTGGAAGAGGAAGCAGAACTTCCCATCAACCTACACATTTCTTCAGTCTCTGATGATGGAAACTTAAGAGATTTCTATGATTTTATGGAGCTTTAATTGCTAGTTAAAAACACAGACGTGGCATAGGAGTGATAATGGTAGGGTTTTTACATGTGTACTATGCCATTGTTTTCCTCTGTTTCTTGTGGGGGCCCAAAGTTATCCGAATTACTATTCTATGACTCTCCCACTTCACTTAAGCAGCAGCACTTATGAGCCCTCGTGGGGGTGAGCATTTGACAAAGTATGTTCTTAACCAAGGGGGGAGGAGCTGATGATGGGATCAGGCACACAGTGTGGATGCTGGCCTCATGGAGAGGAATGCTATTTATTCACACTAACAAGGAGATAGCCAGAGTGTATGGGTACAGTGAAGCCTGGCTGGTTGCTGAGGTGGTGAAAACTTGTGAAGACATTCTCTTCTAAATGCTTCCATTTTTACAGTCAAGTGGAAAGAAAGGTCTTCTACTGAGAGCGAAAGAAGGGGTAAGAGATGTTAGAGTCTCAGAAGCAATATATAGGACTAAGTCATTTAATTAGTTATCCAATTCAGTGAAAGAGTGAAGAGGGGGATGGAGTGGAGTTGGCAGGCAGAACTATGGTGCCACTTGAAGGCAATGGTCATTCGTTTAAAGTGAGACCAGTGATTTTGTTCATGTGTATCTTTTATCAACATTCATCTCCCTCATACAGGTTTAACCAAGATTGGCATATTGTCAGGCAATTATGATGAAGCTTAAGTGGGTCAAGTACTGATGTGTATACGCGGAAGTGGCTACTGGCTGAAATAAGCCTCTCCCCTGATGGGCTGAGGACTGCTAAGTGGAGATAGTTGATGCCTCTTCTTTCTGGCCAACTTGATTTGGTCCACCAGATCCTAGGTAATGCTTTCAAGTAGATGGTAGAGTGTTATCCCTGTGCTCAGAAAGATGGTGAACTTTGGATGGGTTGGCTAATCTGTGATTATATCTAAGTTTTACTGAAGTAAAACAAAGTATGTGGTCATGACTCATTGTCTAAATAAAGAAACTTTCAAGTCAACTGGAACTTAGCAGTTTGGCAGCTTATTAGAGCTAACCACAAGTTTTCTGGAATTTTAGCTGCAGCAGGAATTTTAGCCATCTATTTCTTCTCCTTTTGCATGTTTTTCTCTTACAGCCTCTGTATTTTGCCCATCTGCTTTACAAAGGACGTGTACAGACCTCCATTTGTGGCCAGAGTGACTAGGATCCAATATCAGGATTATACCAGCACTACCCTAGGACAAAATTTCAACACCAAGAGTCTGTAGATCTCTCTGTAGAGCTACCCCAGCTGCCAGCATGTTGGTACTCACTCACACTTCTGGGACAGAGTTCAAAAGATCCTGTCTGGATTTGGCACCACTCCTGCTCCAATCTGTTGTATCCTTAGTTTGGAGTCACATGAGGCAGACGCAGCTGCTACAGGCCCATCCCGTGAGCCTACCAAATGGAGACAAAGCTGTCCCCGGAAAAGGGGACACAGTTGTGAGTTCAGCAAGCACTTCCAAAGGCGACTAAGACAGAAATCTAAATACTATGTTTAAGATCGTCCCTGTTTCTGTAATTAATTGTGTTACTTTCTTTAGAGAACTTTGCTGGTTGGTCTACTAAGGTTCAATTTCTCCTCAACAGACCAGTGATTTTTCCCAAGAATGGCCCGTATTACAGAGATCTAGATTGCCCAGCATGATGGTTAGATGTTGCATATGCTCTTGACAACTGATCAGGTCAATGTTACTTTTTTCCCCCTTGTACACAGTGTCCATAATGTACTGTGTGGTTATCACAGTGATGGTGTTAACCAGGCCACAGGGCCTGGTGAGACACATTTTTTTCTCTGCTACAGGGATAAACCTGTCAAGCAGATGATGCAGCATAGGCAGACCAGTCTCCCCAGGCCCAGAAGACAAACATAGCCAAGTTCTAACAATCCAGCCACTCATTTCATGTGGCTACTATCAACCTGCTCACACGTTATCATTTCTGTCTCAGGACTTTCATTACAACTTCACTTCAGGTTGAAGTTTGCAGTCTGTCTTATACTGAATGCCTTTCAGGCAAGCTCTTCCCTAATGACATAAGGAAAAACGGAATAATCAGATGGACAAGCTGCCTCCAGATCCAACTTCTAAGAAGTTGGCCTGAAGACTGAAAGGCGATTGATAGAAGTTAAACTCTAATGACCTTTTTAATTCCAAAGGGCCTGGGTATCCTTCTCATCTTCTTGATGCCTTCCTTCCAGTACTATATCGGTACTCATCTTATTAAGTCTGCAGTGCTGTCCACTAAACACAAAAAAGTAGACATAAACATTTTTTAGTTGCATTATGCACAGAGGCTCATAGGGTAGGTGGTTCAATATTTGATCAAATGAAGTAAATTTTAAAATATATCTGCTTCATCAAAATGGTTTATTTTATAAGAAATAAGACAAAAAGAAAAAGCTAAAAAAAATACACACACACACACATAAGGAGATTATAGGAACAGTCTCTAAACCTGATGATCAGTTCAAAAGTTCACGAGCGCCTTAGGTTGTAACATAATTGGTAAGTGTTCCCCTCTCAGATCTCTGATAGCCTCTGTCAGTGTCATAAAACATTCAGTATCACATGAGCCCTCTTGTTAATCTTCAAAGCTGTGAACGCCTTTACATCAACTTCCACTATAAAATAATGACCTTTGGTATCCTTTATTTCTTTATCAATAAATACATGGTAGAGATTTCTGGCCACAGAACTCATAGACTTTTTTGGTTAATACGGGCTCTTATGTTTACCAACTACTGCCTTGTTGATTTCTTTAACAGCATTATTTTTTTTTACATTTTTTATTGATTCATAATCATTTTACAGTGTTGTGTCAAATTCCAGTGTTCAGCACAATTTTTCAGTCATTCATGGACACAAACACAATCATTGTCACATTTTTTTCTCTGTGATTTATCATAACATTTTGTGTATATTTCCCTGTGCTATACAGTGTTTATCTATTCTACAATTTTGAAATCCCAGTCTATCCCTTCCCACCCTCTACCCCGCCCCCCCCCCCCCCCGGTAACCACAAGTCTGTATTCTCTGTCCATGAGTCTATTTCTGTCCTGTATTTATGCTTTGTTTTTGTTTGTTTGTTTGTTTTTGTTTTTTAGATTCCACATATGAGCGATCTCATATGGTATTTTTCTTTCTCTTTCTGGCTTACTTCACTTAGAATGACATTCTCCAGGAGCATCCATGTTGCTGCAAATGGCATTATGTTGTCGGTTTTTATGGCTGAGTAGTATTCCATTGTATAAATATACCACCTCTTCTTTGTCCAGTCACCTGCT
This sequence comes from Vicugna pacos, assembly GCF_048564905.1. Taxonomy (NCBI): domain Eukaryota; kingdom Metazoa; phylum Chordata; class Mammalia; order Artiodactyla; family Camelidae; genus Vicugna; species Vicugna pacos. The sequence continues at coordinate 53,366,736 of NC_133002.1, forward strand.
GATGGACATTTAGGCTGTTTCCATGTTTTGGCTATTGTAAATAGTGCTGCTATGAACATTGGGGTGCAGGTGTCATCCTGAAGTAGATTTCCTTCTGGGTACAAGCCCAGGAGTGGGATTCCTGGGTCATATGGTAAGTCTATTCCTAGTCTTTTGAGGAATCTCCACACTGTTTTCCATAGTGGCTGCACCAAACTGCATTCCCACCAGCAGTGTAGGAGGGTTCCCCTTTCTCCACAGCCTCTCCAGCATTTGTCATTTTTGGATTTTTGAATGACAGCCATTCTGACTGGTGTGAGGTGATACCTCATTGTAGTTTTGATTTGCATTTCTCTGATAATTAGTGATATTGAGCATTTTTTCATGTGCCTTTTGATCATTTGTATGTCTTCCTTGGAGAGTTGCTTGTTTAGGTCTTCTGCCCATTTTTGGATTGGGTTGTTTATTTTTTTCTTATTGACTCGTATGAGCTGCTTATATATTTTGGAGATCAAGCCTTTGTCGGTTTCACTTGCAAAAATTTTCTCCCATTCCATAGGTTTTCTTCTTGTTTTATTTCTGGTTTCCTTTGCTCTGCAGAAGCTTGTAAGTTTCATTAGGTCCCATTTGTTTATTCTTGCTTTTATTTCTTCTAGGAGAAAATTTTTGAAATGTATGTCAGATAATGTTTTGCCTATGTTTTCCTCTAGGAGGCTTATTGTATCTTGTCTTATGTTTAAGTCTTTAATCCATTTTGAGTTGATTTTTGTATATGGTGTAAGGGTGTGTTCTAGCTTCATTGTTTTACATGCTGCTGTCCAGTTTTCCCAACACCATTTGCTGAAGAGACTGTCTTTATTCCATTGTATATTCTTGCCTCCTTTGTTGAAGATGAGTTGACCAAAAGTTTGTGGGTTCATTTCTGGGCTCTCTATTCTGTTCCATTGGTCTATATGTCTGTTTTGGTATAAATATCATGCTGTCTTGATGACTGTAGCTCTATAGTATTGTCTGATGTCTGGGTGAGTTATTCCTCCAGCCTCTTTCTTTCTCTTCAGTAATGCTTTAGCAATTCTAGGTCTTTGATGGTTCCATATAAATTTTATTATGATTTGTTCTAGTTCTGTGAAATATGTCCTGGGTAATTGGATAGGGAGGGATTGCATTAAATCTGTAGATTGCCTTGGGCAGTGTGACCATTTTAACAATATTGATTCTTCCAATCCAAGATCATGGGATATCTTTCCATTTTGTAAAGTCTTATTTAATTTCCTTCATCAGTGGTTTATCGTTTTCTGCGTATAATTGTGTCACCTCCTTGGTTAGATTTATTCCCAAATATTTTATTACTTTGGGTGCTATTTTAAAGGGGATTGTTTCTCTTTAACAGCATCATTAATTTGACAACAGGTTAAGCAAGATTTCATATATGCAGGAATACCGCTGAACTTGTTAGAAGTGACATGTGGCTTTTCTTTAGTACAATATTCCTTTGTTCTTTGGGGAACTTCTTTGTGACAGTGCAGATTCCTCAGTTTTACTTCATCTGGGTCAAGTTTCTCTTCCCTTAATGAACATTTAGGTTACTCTTACTTGAGGCAAAGGGAGGATTGTTTTCCCTGAGATGTTCCATATCTTTATAATTGTCTTCCAGAGTCAGTGTTCCTTGAGTAAACTGTTAATTTTTAATACTGAACTTCCAATTCCAATTTATTTAGCAGTTCATTTGCTAAAACAATCTCATTTCCTATTTTATTTCATATAGTCTTCAAGGTAAGTTCTTGGCCACAGTTTCTTACTAACAGACTTTTTTAAAGAAGAATACTATCAATCTTGTCATTAATATGAGAGCATAATTGTTCCAGATCTAAGGAGTCTGTTCTTTATGCCTCTCATAAAGGCTGGGAGCAAAGGCTAATGCTACTTAAAAAAAAAATTTTTTTTCCTTTTCATTTTTCTTTTCTTCCCTTTTTTGGGGGGTTGGTAAGCTAACCCTTCTCTTTGCCTTCCCCTGCCTTTCTCTCTTACAATGAGTAAACATAAGATTCCTCAAAATGAAGGCGCTCTTCACTTAAATTGTAACCTCATCCTGGGGATGGCTTTAGCTGAATAACCAAAGTCCTTCCTAAAATTTTTTTTACTCCATATGACCCTCAAGTTGGCTCTGATGAAGGAAAAGCACAACACAGTGGTCCTGGGCAGAATGAACATTTAGCTAAACATTTTCTTCCTCATCTTCCCATCTCTTCGGTGATACAACAGGCTTTCCCCTAGTTTGATCATGCTGTCAGGACTCTCCCCACTGAGGAGGGAGAACAGAATAGGGGTTTTCAAGTTCTGCTTCACTTTCCACTGACCACGTTGTTCGTGCATCGGCAAGGTGGTTATTTGCTGACTCCTGGCATTTTCCTTTAGTTTAGCAAACAATTGTTTGGGGCGCAACAAAGTTATTTGAGGGGTATAGTAAGAGTCTAGGGCCTTTCTGAGTTCCAGTCTAGATGTGTATTTCTGCTATCTTTTTTGGTTTGGGTTTTTTTTTTTCACTTTAGTAGACAGAGTTAGGGTATTATATAAATGGGCACTTGACTCGTCATAATTGCCTGCAGCTTCTAATTCCGTCCTTTCTTGGGAGATCTCTGCTTTAGAGGAGGCGACTTTCATGTGAAGTCAGGGAACTGGTTGCACTGTACAGATGAAACTCCTAGGAGATTGTGTTGAAAGCGTACGCACACACAGAACCTTTGAGCCAGGCTTTCTCGGAATATACTCCAAGTGATTAAATAGAGGATCGCCAAAGATCTGCATGCAACATTCTTAGTTGCGCCACTGTTTATAACAGGAAAGTTTAGAAAGAACCTATGTATCTTTCAATCAATTTTCAACTAAAAGTTTTTGGTACATCCAAACACTGAAATAACACAACAGACATTACAAACAATGACACAAATACATAATCAACTGGGAAGATGTGATGTTCATACTATGTTGTTAAATAAAACAATTACAGAACAGTAGATATGCTATTATCCTGTGTGTATATGACAGAAAAATGTATTAGCTAAGCAAAAACATTTTCAAATTTTAGACTGATATACACTGTGTGACTTTTTACAGCAGTCTTGTATAATGTCATAATTATTTTAAATTATATATTTTTAAAAAGTGGATTAACATTGCCATTGTAATTAATCATTTTAAGTGTACAATTCAGTGACATTAATTACATTCCCAGTATTGTGCAACCATCATCACTATCTAGTTCCAAAACTGTTTCATTATCCAAAACAGGAAATCTGTAACTATTAAGCAATAACTGCCCATTCAGCCCTCCAGTAGCCCCTTTTGACTTCTGACATTCTTTCCACTTCCATGAATTTGCCTATTCTAGACATTTAATTAAGTGTTTCTATTCCTACAATACTTGTGTCTAGTTTATTTCAAGCCAATTTTATGTTATACATATATTTTACAGCAAATTAAAAAAATCGAAAGGAATGAGACAATGAGAATTTCTGGGTAATAAATGCCCATTCATTTTATTTGTAACTATTGGTATTTTAAAAATGTAATCCGGAGCCATCCTGCCAGATGTCCCAGGGCACTCGCTTCTATATTCATCCCATGAGCATTTTGCACTGCTCTGCTTCAAACGCTGCACGTTGCAAACATGTGGAAGTCAGTAACTACCTGAGAGCTCTGCCTCCAGCCAACCCATCAGCTCCTGCTGCCTCTGGCTCTCCTTTCAGGGTGGCTTCTATGTCAGTGGCTTCTCCTGCCACTTCTGGACAAGCCACAGCTTGCATAGATGCTGTTTGCTTGACCTACTGTTCCTCCTAGATGTTCCACAGGTCACTGTTAGGCTTCCCCCCCACCCAGCATTATTGAGATGTATTTGACATACAACATTGTATAAGTTTAAGGTATGTGAAGTGTTGATTTGACACATTTCTATATTGCAAAATGATTAGCTAACACCTCCATCACATCACATAATTACCATTTCTTTTCTGTGCTGAGAACATTTAGAATTTACTCTTAGCAACTTTCAGGTATATAATACGATAATGTTAACAACATTATAATCATTGTGCTGAACATTAGATCCCCAGAACTATTCATCTTATAACTGAAAGTTTATACCCTTGGACCAGTATCTCCCCATTTCTCCCACCACACCCCTTGCCCCTGGAAACCACTGCTCTGTTATCTATGAGTTTGAATTTTTTAGATTCTATATAATAAGTGAGCTCATACAGTTGTCTTTCTCTGACTTACTTTGCTTAGTATATCCTCAAGTTCCATTTATACTGTAACAAATGGCAGAATTCCCTGCTTTCTTGTGGTTGAATAATATTCGTGTGTGTGCATGTATGTGCACGCACACGCGCGCAACTGTGATCTTCTTTATCCATTCATCTGCGAAAGGACACTTAGAGGTGGTTTCCACACCTTGGCTACTGTGAATAATGCTGCAATGAACATGGGAGGGCAGGTATCTTTCCAATAGCCTGTTATCAATCCCTTCGGAATACACCCACTGGTGGGGATCGTATGATTGTTCTGTTTTTAACTTTTTGAGGAATCTCCGTACTGTTTCCCTAGTGGCTACACCAGGTTACATTCCCATCAGCAGTGCACATGTGTTCCCTTTCTCCACATCCTCACCACTTGTTATCTCTTGTCTATTTGATGGTACAGACTGACTTTGTCAGTTGGGTTTCCTGGACCACATGGATAGTATAAATTCTTGTGGCGCTGTCACATAAGCATAGCTCAGCGTTTTTTTTTTTTTCCATCTCTTGTCTGGAACAGCTTCTCCAGATGGTGGGCACTGTACATCAAGTCCTCTGTCCCAGGGTGGGTAGTTTTTTTTTGTAGAAGCTGGCTTTACACTACAATCATTGTTCTAAGTCTTCACTTCTCATTGACTATAAACCGCTTTCAGATCCTCACGTAGCCACAAAAATCCCAGTCTCACGTGTAGGGGTTGAGACCCAGGTTCATTATGACGCTAGGCCACAGGTAATACAAGCTGAAGCTTATTGCTCTGATGGTATTAAAGTGGTTTTTGTCATATTTTACCCAGAATTTCAGGTATTTGCCATGGGAGGAGGGTCTGTGTAAAAGGAAATAAACTGTATGTGAGAGTTAAACTCTATATGGGTTTTACTGAATATGATAAGGATGGTTCTTACCAGCTTCATAGCTCCCTCATGGGAAACTGCTCTCCTGAGGGATGAGGCCAGGGCTGTTCTTAATATAAGGCTGACCATAATTTGTATCATGGACCCAAGACCACAGCACATTTAACCCACGTGTTGTTGGTTGTTAAAAAAAAATCTTAGTTCCAATAGAGGCAAAGCAAATCACAAACTCTGGCTCTCTGGAAATTGAACTGGGAAATACAGAGGAAGCTGAAAGTATGCACAGAGAGAGGCAATAAGGCCGAAGGGATAATGGAGGCCATTCGGTAAGTTAATGTTGATGTAAACAAAAACTCTGAGCAAGCAGAAGGGGGAGGTTGAGAAAAGGCCGACTGAGCACTGGGTGCTGGAGCCACGTACCTGGGGGAAGAAGACAGACCGCACATGGCAACGAGCACAGCGAGGAGCCGCGTCTCTGGCGTGGGCTGAGAACACTCCAGTGACGTTTCACCACCTCTGGCCCACGGACATTCCTGAGGCGGCCTTGAATCCACAAGGACTTTCAAGCTGGCTCTTCCAATCCTGTTTTTACCCTTGGATATGCTTTGGATCACAACAAACCCTCCTTACCTGAGTTAGCATGTGTGAATCTGTTTCTTGCAACCAGAGAAACTCCAGGAACAGAGAAATTACTACCAGGAATTGAGATTTGTGAAATATGAAATCACCAAGAATGTGGAGATTTTGAAATTAGTTACGACATAACGGCTGAAAGCACTGGAAATGTTCTACCTATTCTAAAATTGTGTTTTCTTGGTAGACATACTATGACTTCTTTGTGGCTATGGGCAAAAGCTGAAAAGCAGCAGTTTTAAGGGTAGAAGGAATGAAACTGGGCAGAGTTGAATGACTTTAATTTATAGCAATAGGAAGTTTACAAAGTTAAAGTCTAGGATGCCCTACTCAAAGCAGCTAGAGAAATCTCTTAGAGGAAGGGGCTTTTATCTGATAGCTGAGTGTCCACTGGCCAACAGCTGCATCAGAAAAAAATCACAGAACCTTGCTGCATATTTTTTGGTCACGGCCAATCTCTGTTTGACAGGAATGAGAACATCTGCAGAAAGTAGAAGGTATTACTTTCTGCTGAGCTCTTCTTTTTGACCAATTGTGATAATCCATCACAAATATGAAGCAAACTCGCCCCCTAATATTCTCCCATGCCACCTCTGCCCCCACCTACATCAATTGATTTGTATTAATGTGGAGTTAATTGCAAATGCTAGATGTTTTATTTTTGTTTCTGTTCATTGACGTTCTTATATATAACTTTGTCCAGTATTTCAAGGGCTACTAAGGATGTCTTAGTTCTTTGTATCTTCAAGGGCATACTCTATTCGTGAGAAAATGTGTAATGTATATGAAACAATATTCAGCTTGAAATATATGTCCAATTTTTATTCACATTTTAAGCATTCCTACAAGTTAGGAGGACTTGCTTCTTTTACAAATTACCTGTGGAAATAGTTGTTTGTAAGAATCAAGGTAAGGAGCCAAGCTTTACCTTAAATCAATGCCAAGGCAGAGATAAAGGAACTGACCGCAGAGCAGATAATAAGTTCAGCAAATAAGCGAAGTCCGGGTCAGGAATGAGTCTGAGATTAAAAGTTCTCGGGGGAGTTTCAGAAGCTTATGATGGACACTGAATTTTTCTATGGATCAGACAACAAAGTTACCAAAATCTCATACAGCAAACGGCCAATAGTTGATATGTGAGCTACTTGCCCTAAGACTATAACAAAGAAGACTTAAGAGAAGTCCACTGCAGCTTTATTTATAAGAGATATATGTGCATGTAACCAAAATGTCAGATAACAGTAAAAGGTTAAATAAAACCCATGATAGCACATCAAAGGAATGTGACGGAGCCATTACAGAACACAAAAGGTTTATAATGACATGAGAAATGTTCATGAAATGTTAAGTGAAAAAATATAAAAAATTCCTATGCTCACTGGGGTATTAACTTCGGAAAAGTACTCTTTAAAAGCACGTTACATACAGGTAGGCCCAAATATTTACTGTGGTGTTTTACTGTGGTGATTACTGTTACCTTCATCCACATAATTTTTATACCGTAAAATGAGCATATGTTTATTTTATAATCAGAATATATAATTATATCTAAATGTTATACCACATAATTTCATCTATCAACTTACTAGATCTTCTGACAGTTCATGTCACATTGTTGGTACTTAGTAATGATTTAAAAATGATTTATGTAAAAATGATTTAAAAAGCTGATATATTTAAAGTTTAGGTTTTAAAAAGCATACAATGTTTTATTTGTAAAATGAGCTCAGAGGTCAGCCTTATTGATAGCAACAAAATACTAGTCTAACATTCTGTGATTTCTGAATTAATATTAAGCACAAAATAGGCCTATATTAATGATTCCTGTATGTCTGGTTACGTTAATTTTGTCTGCTACCTTTCCCTATCCTTGCCTCTTCCCTCCATTCTAAAATTTTAAAAAACATTTAAAACCTTAAATCATTATTGAATGCTTAAACTACTGAATGTTTTGTTTCATTAACTGCAGTAATATGAAAGAGTCTTCTAGAATTATGGAAACTAATAATGTAGTAAGACCTAAAATCTAGTGTTAGGAGGTTCAGGGCTTTAAGGCTCTTCCTTCGGGAGGAGTTTCCATCTAACTGTTGTATCAACTTCATCATCAAAATTTCCCAGCTCCTGCTCTTTGGAGAGTTCTAAGAACACCTAAGTAGGAGGAAATAAATAAGGAAATGAAAATGTCAGGGTACTTCTGAAAGACAGATGCACACAGAGCTCACACAAAGGCTACCCAGACGACGCTAACGGGTTTGAAGAAAACTCACCTGTTCCAAGGTAGCCTGAGAGAGACTGTATTCTTCCACGTCAAAGGTCTGTTTCACTGCATTTAAAGGGACTGACTTCAGTGGCTTACAAATTTTTCACCGAAAGTATTTTCAAAGCATGCAACATAAGCAGCAACTTCAAATGCATGAGATACTATACAGGCCAAGTAATTACATTTCCTTGAAGGATAAATTAAAGAAGAGGGCCAATATGGCTAATCCAAAGAGAGCAACGGCTGCACCGAACTACACTCCCTCCTCCCAGCGTAGGAGGGCTCCCTTCTCTCCACACCCTCTCCAGCATTTATTGTTTGTGGACTTTTGAATGATGGCCATTCTGACTGGTGTGAGATGATACTCTAAAGTTAGCGATACTGAGCATTTTTTCATGTGCCTATTGACCATTTGCATGTCTTCACTGGAGAAATGTTTAAGTTTTCTGTCCATTTTTTAACATTTTTTATTGATTTATAATCACTTTACAATGTTGTGTCAAATTCCAGTGTTCAGCACAATTTTTCAGTCATTCATGGACATACACACACTCATTGTCACATTTTTTTCTCTGTGAGTTATCATAACATTTTGTGTATATTTCCCTGTGCTATACAGTGTAATCTTGTTCCATTTTTTTGACTAGGGTTTTTTGTTTGTTATTGAGTTGTATAGCTGTTTGTTTATTCTGGAAATTAAGCCGTTGTCAGTCCCATCATTTGCAAACATTTTCTCTGTAGGCTGTGCTTCCTTTGTTTCATAGTTTCCTCTGCTGTGTAAAAGCTTGTAAGTTTAATTAGGTTCCATTTGTTTATTTTTGCTTTTATTTCTATTGCCTTGGTAGAATGCCTAGGAGAACATTGCTAAGATTCATGTCAGAGGATGTTTCGCCAGTGTTTTCTTCTAGGAGGTTTGTAGTGTCTTATGTTTAAGTCTTTAAGGCATTTTGAGTTTATTTTTGTGTATGGTGTGAGGGAGTGCTCTAACTTCAATGGTTTACACGCAGCTGTCCAGCTTTCCTAACATCACTTGCTGAAGAGGCTGTCTTTCCTCCACCATCTTCTCTCCACATAAAGTTCTTTACTAAACATATTGGAAAGGATGGCACAACGCCTAGAGGGATTCTGCATTGGGGACCCTGGAGAAAATGGATTTTCTACAGAATCTAGTCATTTCAAACAAAATATCATGTTTCCACGGAGGGCACAGAATATTCTGCAACAATGTGCTTTATATGATTCTTACTTTTTTGACATTTGTTTCAGAGCAATTGCCTGAATACATTCTATTTTCTGCAAAATGTGGAAAAACACATGTTGGAAAAGTAAAAAAACTGTGATTACTTAAAAAAAATAGCAATGCATTAATGTACAAATTACCTGTAAACCTCTTTAAGTGGTTCCTTGTGTCCTGTTTCAGTATTTAGCCTTTTGATTCTTTGCATATGCATATTTTGGACTCCAAATCAACTGTGGAGTATTACTTTATGAGTCCATGGCGACGAGTATACTCTATGCTGGTTCCTTTTCAATGAATCCCATGTTTCTTTCACGTCATAGCCTCATAAATACCCAGTGTGAGCTCTGGTCAGTGTCTCTGGAACTAGTTCAGAAACCCCTCTCCAATCCTGACTTGCCACATTTCATCCCTGTGTATTTTCCAATGTAGTCATGTCACTAGTATAAACAACCAGATCAGTGGGGTAAGAGAGAGTGTCGGCGCAGTTAGATTCAATCATTGGCTCCATATTCTTGCTCCTCGTGCCTCTGACTTTGATGAATATGGAGATATTAGAAGCTCAACTTGCTGTTCTTTGGGATATCATGCAGAAAGTTGTCCTTCAGTAATATGCACTGGAACCAGGACAGAACATTCTGACTTATTTTATTTATCTGGGCTTCCTTGTGAGCAGAGGGAGAATCAGGGGGAGCAAACCCAAGCCTAAGGCCACCGATTCCTTCCCTTCAGGATTCTTAAGCCTATTCTAGGAAACTGTCCAAGGTTTGACTAGTTATATAACTTTTCTGCTTGAAGTTATAAAAAACGTACACAATACATAAAGTCCTAAGAGCATCTAAACTTACCTGCCTCTAATTTGGAAAAGGCCTGCGATAAAGGGCGAACATCTTTCACAGGCAATTTATACGCCATCACGGAGGAAAACCTAGGGTGAGTGAAGAGTGAGATTTACTGTGTTTCAGTGTAAGACTGAGAAGGAAGTGGTAACTAAAACAATCGAAGAACTTTTTGACGTCTTCTTCAATAAAAAGGTAGCGTAATTTGATAAAGCATGAATATGAGCCAAGTAATTTATCTTTATTCAGAAAAATTTGATACCAACAAAAATCTAGTTGCTCCTAATTTAATGATCAAGATAAATTCTTTCTGATAAATTTAAAGATAAATTCTTAAAAATAGCTCCGATACTCTTTCACAATCAGCCTGTGATACCTTTTATGTTATATTTCTTACTCTTGAAAGCCAATCTTTCAATGCTCCCTGGAAGTGTTTTATCAAATTTTCTTCTCTGCATTTAACTTTCAACTTCTCTTATAAAAATTAAAACTGGTTGAACTGTCGCCTGTTTAAAAAAAGTTATTCCCTGACCTCTAGCCGCCCCTAAATAAGTTCATCCAGGACCTCCATCTGCACAATTCAATAAACATTCTTCAGTCCTTATTTTCTAGACTACTCAAAAGCATTAAATAAAAATGCACACATCCTCCTTAAGACACTCTCTCTCAGCTTCTGAGACAATCACACTTTTATGATTTTCCTTTTAACTTTCTAGAACTGCTCTGTTTTATATGTTAGCTACTAGGTACACGTGGCTATTTAAATTTAAATTAGCTAAAGTAAGTAAAATTCAAAATTTGAAGTGCTCAGTAGCTACATGCAGGTATTGGCTGCTATACTGGACAGCACATATACAGGACATTTCCCTCACCACAGAAACTCTCTTGGACAGGGCTGTTCCAGACATGCTTCACTATTTTGTATTTGTTGTTATGGCTGTTGCTGTGGTGATGGCAGTTTCCCCCACTGGCTTTTCTTCCTCAATCTACTCTCAGTACTGAGGGTTCGTGGGGTCCATCCTAGACCCTCTCCCCTTTCCGTCCCTCTTTTTGACCTCATCCATTCTCCTAGCTTAATGGCCTAATGGCCTTGTATCTATATGTTTAAGATGTTCCACTTTGTTTACTGACAGACTATACCTCTCAATGACTCGTCTCTTTTCTTCTGAGCCATAGGCCCACATCTTTGTATAATGGCATCTTCACTTGGATGCATCTTTATATCAACTCTGTGAGCTTTCTTTCCATCCTTTGCATGTATAGAGTTTATTCTTGACTTAAGTTCTTTACACATGATGTTTTCTCACAAGAGTGACTCATCCCATTCTTCAACTGGCCAAATCCTGCTCAGTCTTAAAGTCCTACCTAATGTCACTTCTTCATTCATTTGGATCTTCAATTGTTTAATATCCTTGCCTCAAAAAGACCGCAAGTACCATAAGAACCTTGTCTATTTACTGAGTAGAAGAAGTATATGAGAAAACTTTATGTATCTTCCAATTAAATTCAACCTCATTCTGCTATTCACATGGGTTTGGTTATCCTTGCTTTTAACTCATAACTGACTTCATATAATTTTAAAAGAACCATAGGGAGGATCAAATGATTTATAATGAATTTATTTAGGAAAGAGTTCATCTTTCTGAAGCATCTGAGTCTGTTTGAGCTCTTGGTGTAATTTTATATTTGGTAAAATGCTATAAATTCATATAGAAATTCCACTGTCTGTTTAAAAAAATCATTAAATCAATGGTTAAGTTTGTCTGTACTTTTTTTCCTAACTTCTAAGTCATTCCACCATTTACATACATACACACAATCTATCCACATTTTCTCAGTATGAAAGACTCACTGAAAATAACTTTTCAATTGCTGTCTTTCTTTTGTACTTCCTCGTGACCCCCAAACAATTTGTTTTGTAATAAACAAGCAGCTGAGGCTTTCTCTTCCTGTCCAGACATGAACAACACTAAGTGATGTATGCTGGAACGTTCTTATACCTGTCACTCAAGCCAAAAATGTCCTTTACCTTTCCTGCCGGGCAGCCTGTGGAAAAACCTTCAGAATGTGTGTGTGAAGAAGCTCCATCTGAGTGGGTTCCTTCACTTTTACTTCTAGTAAATAATCTTTACCAAACTTGCTTTTCAGATGTTGAATAGAGCCAATACACCTAGTTCAGGGACGAGAAAGAACTAATGAAAGAAAAAATACATATCTTCTTAATTTCTTCCACAAGTACAGAGGCAGAGGAAGATGTTCGATCATAGATCAGGGAGCTGAAAGGCATCAGCTGTTCAGAATGAACAGAAGCTCTCTCTTCAAGAACTTGGGGGTCAAGTGCTGGCTCTCGATAGACACTCACCTCAGCCTTCCAGACACCAGGATGGCCACGCGGTCACACACGGCCTCGGCCTCTGCCATGTAATGGGTGGCCAGAAGGGCACCTCTCTCCGTGTTTCTAACAATGGCCCGAATTGCCTGCCTAAAGATAAAATAAGGGATTGTTTGCACTTAGAAAGTAATTTGGGAAAATAGATTTATGAGAATGAGTATGAAGCCTAAACAGAAAACCTTAGATTAGGTTACAAGAAAAAGAAATCTTTGCTCTAGAGAGAAAGAAGAAAAATTGTATGCTATGTAGTTATATTACCACATCAATAGGTTTCACAGAATCAAAAGTAGAAGATTAGGAAAGAGTGAGTAAAATAATGCTTGTTTAAAAAAGTTTAAGTATAGAGAAACACCACACTGTAGGATTTTCAATAACTGAAAAATAAAATAGAAGAAAGAGTCAGGAGGAAGAGTAGTAAGAGAAAGAAAATTCAACCTAATACATTCAAAAGTCCAATTGATTCTTAAAACGTTTATTTTTCCTTCTTTGAGGACTTTTGAGCACCACATTGAGCTTCACTGAATTAAATAATAGAGGGTATAAGACTCAAAGGTTAATGGGGCAAATGTAAAAAATAAATGAGCAATCACTCTAGACTTATACAATTGACTCTGACACTTGATACGACTTCTTACCACATCTGCAGCTGCCCCTCGGGGTCCATCCCCGTGGACGGCTCGTCCAGAAGCACCACCGATGGGTTTCCCAGGAGGCTCAGCGCGAAGCACAGCTGTAAGGAGAGGAACTGCGTCTGAAACCGACCTGGGGGTGCCCAGAGGAGCACCCAGCCCCACCCCTACCTTTCTCTTTACTTCCTCGGGTAAAGCCTTCACGGGGAGCTTCAGCTGCTCCTGCAGCTTGAGTGCATCCACCAACCTGAAGGAAACAACTCTGATTATGCACGAGGAACATGTCCCCACCTAAAACACGTTAGAGAACCCTAGCACTGCTGATCTGTAAACAGTATATTAAGCATCATGAACACTGTCACAAATACTAACTGGCTTATGATTTGGCTTATTCAGGTTTTCAATCATTTTATTTGCATGAAACTGAAAGACATTGTTTATACTATTCTTTCCATATTTAATGAGTAAGTTCTATATTCCTCCCTCCTACAGCTACAGTGTGAAGGAAGCTTCTCTCTGTACCCTGAAATATGAAGAGCCGCATCCTCTTTGCCCAGTCCTTTCACTGCTGCGAATAACTCCAGGTGTTCTTTCACCGTAAGATCTGGCCACAAGGCATTCTCCTGTGGACAGTACCCCAAAAACTTGAGGATGTCATCTTGCTGCTTCAGAGATGTACTGCTGCCATGGAAAATCACCTGCACAGAACAATGAATGTCAGATCCACATCTGGTTTCACCCTCATTCTCCTCCTACTTCTAAAGGAGATAAAAGTGGCCCTTTAAAATTACAATCTTTTTCAGCATGCAAGAGACATTTTATAAATTCTTTCGTCTATTTTTTCTTTTTTTTTTAAATCATTTGATTTGCTGATAGAAATAATATAAAGAGGCTACTGATATTTAAAAGGAATTTCCTCTGGCCATGAGTTTGGCTCTCTCACATGCACTTACCACTCCTGCGGTTGGTTCTGTCTCTCCAGTTATCATTTTAATAGAAGTACTTTTCCCAGCTCCATTATGTCCCAGCAATCCCAAGACTTCACCTGGAAAAATGCTCACTATCAATATTTGTACTTTAAAGGTACACTAACCTAAAATCACATTTTTTTTGAAACAAAGTAACATTTTCAAACATCACCTTCATAATTTTCTATATTACAGCATTAATGGAAAGACTTTGGATTTACACAAGAATTTGATCTTCCTGATCCAAGATTGGTTTTCCTACCATTTGATTTGAGACAGGATTTTAAAATAAAAACGTTTCTCTGATGACATCAGATATTTTTATAATTACACATTTATTAAGAGATATGAGCAGACTCAAAGAATGGAAAATTATTCCTTTCACAGTCCTAAAACTAGAGAATAAGGAATATTCTAATAGAGGAAACATTATCCAAACCTTTGTTAACACAGAAGGAAACATTCCGAATGGCTACTGTCTTCTTTCTTTTTGAAAAGCAACTTTTCTTTTTCTCTTTATATTTCTTGTGTAAACAGCTTGCCATTATTACTGGTTTCTGGAAAATACAAGAAAGCATGATTTTCCTGTTAAATGTCAGATATTTTGTGTGCTCATGTTCTACCTTTCATTTCCCAGGGTATGACCTGAACCACATTTTTGTCAATAATAATTCAGCCCCCCTTTTTAAATAAAATACTCAAATGTATGTTTATAAACAAAGACTTCTTTATCAACTCCCTATAAAACTAATTCCTAATCAAATATATCCCCTTTGTGTTATGCTAACCTTGCCTTTTGCATTAATTCCATTTCTAGTCCATTTCTTATTGATTTTCATACAATGTAAATTCACTTGCTCTTTTTCATATGCTATTTACAGATCTTGACATTACAATTTCAATATATTGCAAAATGAAATTGAAACTCTTGAAAAAGATGTGGGATTTTGTTAAAGTTGCTAAAAATATCAAGAGTTCTCGAGTTGCACTGATGAATGAAGAATAAAACCCACAAAAAATGGAAGAAGAGAAACTTAAAAGAGTGATGATAGGACAAATACTTCAAAAGAGAATGATCTGAATATGACCTACAAATGGAAGTTCTACAGAAGCAAAAGCAAATTTCCACCCTGAAAACCAAGCTTATTCACTCTACAGGACAGGCTACCCCAGCTTCAGAAATCATCAGGGGTTTGGTCGCTTGTTTTCACCTCATCCAAGTTTGAAGGAGCGAGTGCATTTTCTGTTTTTCTTCTTTCAGCTTGAACATCTTCATCTTCTTCTTCTGGCTCTTCTGGATTTGGATGACTTTCCTTTCTTCTTGGAGAGATTCTACAGAGCAAATAAAATAACATTAAAATGAAATCTAACTGTACAAATACCAAGAGAATGTATCCTCAATTACTACTGTTCTCTGCTTTAAAAGAATACAGATGATTAATTTATTACCTACACCATTCCCTTGATAGTAATAATCTGCTCATGTAGCCGCATCCGATGAAATACTCTGACTACTTCTTCTCTTTAAAATCTTTTATCTCATCTGTCTACCAGCTCTCCAGGTTCTCTCAAATATAGACTTATCAGTCTTCTTAGCCTGTTGCCATTCAGATAATCATTACATTACATCATAAATGATCACCATAATTGGCTTCACTTGCCTTGTCAAAACATTTCCCTGCGAAACCATTTTTCATCATTCTGTTTTCTACTCAGAAGCCTATACTTACAATAAGCTGGAGAAAAACAAGCTTTGATGCTTAACCACTGCATATACAGACGCACAAGATAAATACTCAACTTGCCTAAAATCAGTTAAGATCCATGACTTAGAAACTGCATTCAATTTAATCCTGATTTTTTGTTTTCTTTCTGTGGTTTTTTTTTCCCAGAATAACACTGCCTAATGAACCTAGCTAAGAGTTGGATAGTAAATGCATTCAAATAAACTAATGTTCAATGTCCTGACTTAAACATTAAATATTTGGATTATATTCAGATGTTAATGTTCACCCAACCTGAAAACTGGATCTTTCCTCATTGTTTCTTTTCCGTACTTCATTTCCAGACACCTTATAACAAAAAGGAAAATGATGCTCTGAAGAAATGGCTAAAGGCAAAGAAAAATTGTTAGAATTAGTATCATCATGGGACTCAAACTCCGTGAGCAATATATGCCTTCTATCACTGAACATTTGATAATTTTCCTATAAAATTGAAAAAAACCTTATGAAATACTTCTCACATGGAGAAGTTTACTCAAACCAACCTCTATATATGTTGCCTACAAGAGACTTACTTCAGCTCTAAGGACACACACAGACTGAAAGTAAGGGACTGGAAAAAGGTATTCCATACAAATGGAAATGAAAAGAAAGCTTGGGTAGCACTACTTACTCAAAAAAGACTTTAAAACAAAGACTGTAGTTAGAGACAAAGAAGGACATTACATGATGATAAAGGGATCAAACAAGAAGAGATATCAATTGCAAATATCCATGCACCCAACATAGAAGCACTTAAATACATAAAGTAAATATTAACAGACAAAAAGGGAGAATTAATGGTAATACAATAATAGTCAGGGACTGTAATGTTACACATCAATGCAGATCATCCAGGCATAAAATCAGAAAGGAAACACTGGTCTTAAATGACACATTAAAACAGATGGGCTTAACAGATACACATAGCCAGTTCCATCCCAAAGCAGCAGAATATTTATTTTCAAATGCACATGGAACATTCCCCAAAACAGAGAACATGCCTGGTCAAAAAACAAGCCTTGGTAAATTTAAGAAAATGGAAATCATATCAAGCATCTTTTCCAAACGCAACGTTATGAGACTAGAAATCAACTATAACAGAAAAAAACTGCAAAAAACACAAACATGCAGAGGCTAAACAAAATGCTACTAAACAAGCAATGAAGAAGGGTCATTGAAGAAATCAAAAAGGAAATAAAATAATATCTGGAGACAATGAAAAGAAAAGCACAATGATCTCATGGAAACAACTTAAATGTCCATCAATAGATGATTGGATAAAGATGTGAGATGTATATATCTATATATCTATATACATACACAATGGAATGTTACTCAGCCATAAAAAAGAATGAAATTATGCCATTTGAAGCAACATGGATGGACCTAGACATTATCATATTTAGTGAAGTAAGTCAGACAGAGAAAGACAAATATCATGTAATATCACTTATTTGTGGAATCTAAAAAAAAAATGATACAAATTCTGTTCACAAACCAAAAACAGACTCACAGACATAGAAAACAAACTATAGTTACCAAAGTGGAAAGGGTGAGGAGGGATAAATTAGGGGATTAACAGACACACATTACTACATATAAAATAGACAAACAACAATGACCTATTCTATAGCACAGGGAACTATATTCGATTTTTTGAAATAACATAATGGAAAAGAATCCAAAAAAAGAAAAAAAGGTATGCATATGTACAACTGAATCATTTTGCTATAAACCTGAAACTCAAATTGTAAATCAACTACACTTCAATAAAAAAATTTTTTAAAAGCACAACAATCTGAAATCTATGGGACACAGAAAGAGCAGTTCTAAAAGGGAACTTTGTTACAAGTGATACAAGCTTACCTAAGAAAACAAGAGAAGTCTCAAGCTAACAACCTAACCTTACACCCAAAGGAACTAGGAAAAGAAAAACAAATGAAATCCAAAGTTAATAGAAGGAAAAAATCATAAAGATCAGAGTAGAAATAAATGAAACAGAGACCAAAACAAAAAATAGAAAAGACCAATGAAACTAAGACCTGGTTCTTTGAAAAGATAAATAAAATTGATAAATCTTTAGCCAGACTCATAAAGAAAAAAATGAGAGAGTTCAAGATGACAGAGTAGGAGGATGTTGAACTCATCTCCCCCAACAAATACATCAAAAATGCATACACATGTGGAATAATTCTCATGGAAATCTAACTAGAAACTGAAAAAAGAACTCCTATACAACAAAAGCTGCAAGAAGGATTTCCACATAGCTGAGTAGGATAGAAAAAGGCATAAGGTCAGGACCTCTACCCCTAATAGGGATCTGAAATGAAGAGAAGGTTAGCATGGATGGTTCCTCGCCCTAGGGAGCAAGCGGGTTGAGCCGCAGACTGGGCATCCAGGGTCCTACACAGAGGAGACAGGCCCCCTTAGCAGTTGGGAGAACCAGTGGGACAGACCGAAAGGCTGGCAAAGCCTAGAATCTACTCATGAAGAGTATATGGGTGCTGGCTTGCCCACAATCAGGACAGAGAGGGCTTTGCACTTGCAGCTTTCACCTTGCTACACTCCTTAATCCAAACGGAGTAAAAATCTCAGCCCAAATCACTCCATATCACAGCTTGGCACGAGATCTGTACCAGCTGGACCCTGGGAAAACAGTCTACCTACATGGAGAAGCCTGGGGTGGGATCTGGGTGGGGTGGTGGCAGCCACTGTCAGCACTCCCTTGGGCGGCACCACAGGAGCACACTGGCTTTTATCTCCCATACCAGTAAGCACTCTGGCCCCACTCACTCCATGCCACAGCTTAGTCCTGGATGTGGACAGACAGGTCCTGGAAGAATGCCATAGAGGCAGCCCATATCTCTGCCACCTCAACTCCTGCAACCACAACACCCCAACTCCCAGCACCAGCCTAGGGGATGCTCTGGCCCCACCTACCCCAAACTACTGCCTTGCACTAGATATGGGGACAAACACAACAGGGGAAAGGACACAACCTCGGGCTGCATTTCAGTGAAGCTGTACATGCATACAGAAGCAGCACATCAGTCCAATTTGAGTGTATGAGTCTCACTTGTTTCTGTAATCATTCTCTTTAGGGCAGGAAACATACTCATGAGGAACAGAGTCTGATTGAGCCTGACCATCAGGGCTTCTACTCCAAAAATTGGGGAGCAGATCCCACCCCTGATAGGGTGGCAACAGCCACAGAACAAAGAGGAAGTCCTGCTCACACCCTGAACAGACTTTAGACCCTCCAACACCAACCACACCCCCTACAAAGGTGACAGTGGTCAGCACACCCTGAAAAAGATGTGACTGGTGTCCATATCAAAACCAGCTCTAACACCAAAGACACTGGACACACACAGATTACAGTGTGTAGTCTGAATTCAGACCCTGAATTCAAAACGGTAATAAACATGTTAACTGAATTAAGGAAGATTATCTATAGAAACAAAGTTCTCTGTTAACAAGGAACTAGAAACTATAAAGATGAAGCAATCAAAAATAGATAATTCAATTTCTGAGATTAAAAAAAACAATCTAGAAGTAGTGAATAGCCATCTAAATGATACAGAAAGCAAGTAAATGATCTGGAAGACAAGATAATGGAAATAAGACAATCATAGACAGCAGACAGAAAAACAAATGAAAAAAATGAAACAACATACAAGATCTATCGGATAATATAAAATTTACCAACCTACACATAATAGGGGTTCCAGAAGGAGAAGAGAGAGAGAAGGCAATTAAAAATGTATTTGAAGAAATTATGACTGAAAACTTCCCCAACCTGAAGAAGGAAACAGATATCCAGGTACAGGAAGCACAGAGGGTCCCAAACAAAAGGAACCCTAACAGACCCACACCAAGACATATCATAATTGAAATGGTAAGAGTTAAAAGATAAAGAGAGAAGTCTAAAAGCAGCAAGAGAAAAACAAAGAGACATTTACAAGGGAACCATAAGGCTATCAGTTGATTTCTCTGAAGAAACTTTGCAGGCCAGAAGGGAGTGGCAAGATATATTCAAAGTCCTGAAAGGGAAAAGCCTGTAACCTAGGTACTCTACCAGTAAGGTTATCATTTCGAATAGAAGGAGAGATAAAGAATTTATTAGACAAGCAGAAACTAAAAGAATTCAGCACTACTAAGTCTACCCTAAGAGAAATATTGAAAGGTCTTCTCTAAGTGGAAAAAAGCAAGAAAAGGGAAAGGGAAAATCACAACAGGAAAGGCAAATATATAGTAAGGGCTGAAAATCACTTAAATTAGCCATATATAGATTGAAGAAGAAAAAAATTATAAAAATGATTATGCTTATAATAAACAATAAACGGATGAACACAAAGATGTAAACTGGGACATTAAAATCACAAAATGTGACGGAGCGGAGTATAAAAATGCAGAACTTTCAGAATGTGACTGAACTTGAAAGACTATCAGTTTAAACCAAGTAGATACTGTTATGGGTTAACATATATGAACCCGTGGTAACCACAAATTAAAATCATACAAAAGATTCACAAAAACCAAAAAAAAAACCCCCCCCAAAACAAGAAAGAAACTCAAACATAGAAGAACCACAAAAACAACTAGAAAATAAGGCTTAAAATGGCAATAGGTTCATACCTATGAATAATTACTTTAAATGTCAGTGAACTAAATGCTACAATCAAAAGACATCCAGTGGCTGATAGATAAAGAAACAAGAATTTGCAATAAGCCACCTACAGGAGACTCACTTCACATTAAAGACACATACAGCCTGAAAGTCAAGGCATAGAAAAAGGTATTTCAAGTAAATGGAAATGACAAGAAAGCAGTAGTAATAGTACTCATATCAGACAAAACAAACTTTAAGACAAAAGCCATAAAGAAAGACAAAGAAGGGCATTATATAATGATAAAGCAATCAACAGAAGAAGAGAGTATTATACTCATTAGCATACACATACCTAATATAGGAGCACCTAAATACATAAAACAAACACAAACAGACATAAAGAGAGAAACTGGCAATAATACAATAATAGCAGAAGACTTTAATACCCACTGACATCAATGGGCAGATCATCCAGACAGAAAATCATTAAGGCAGTAGAGATCCTAAATGGCACAACAGACCAGTTGGACTTAATTGAACTCAACAAGACACTACATCCAAAAAAAGCAGAATATGCATTATTTTCAAGTGCACATGGAACATTCTCCAGGATAGACCACCTAATTTGTCACAGAACAAGCCTAAGCAAATTTAACAGGATAAAAATTATACTAAGCATCTTTTCCAACCACAGGGGCATGAAACTAGAAATCAACTACAGAAAGAAAAACAGGAAAAGAACAAACATTTGGAGACCAAACAACATACTACTAAAAAACAAATGGGCCAATGATGAAATCAAAGAAGAAATCAAGAAATACCTCAAGACAAACAAAATCTTACAAAATATATGGAATGCAGCAAAAGCAGTTCTAAGAGGGAAGTTCATAGGGATACAGACCTTCCTCAAGAAACAAGAAAAATCTCAAATCAACAACTGAATCTACTAGCTAAAATTATAAAAAGAACAAACAAAGCTCAGAGTCAGCAGAAGAAAGAAAATAATAAAACTCAGAGAGTAAATAAATAAAATAGAGACCAAAAAATCAGTAGAAAAGATCAACGAAAAACCAAGAGCTTGGTTTTTTTTAAAAGATAAACAAAACTGATAAACCTTGAGCTAGTCTCACCAAGAAGAGAGGACCCAAAAAACAAAATAAAAAATGAAAGAGGAGAAATAACAACTGATACCACAGAGATATAAAAAAATCACAGACTACTACAGTTATATGCCAGCAAACTGAAAACCCTAGAAGAAATGGACAAATTTCTAGAAAGGTATACCTGCCAAGCTCTGAGTCAAGATCATAAACAAACTGATAACTAGAAGCAAAACAGAATCTGTAGATTAAGGGAACAAAAAAATCTCCCTACAAACAAAAATGTCCAGGACCAGATGGCTTCACAAGTGATTTCTACCAAACATATAAAGAAGAACTTATAAGGGGGATGGAGGGAGGTTATAGCTCAGTGGCAGAGCACATGCATAGCATGCATGAGGTCCTGGGTTCAATCCCCACTACCTCCATTAAAAAAATAACACTAATAAGTAAATAAACCTAAATACCTCCTCCCCAGACAAACAAAAAAGAACTTAAACATACCCTTTTCAAACTATTCAGAACACTGATGAGGAGAGAACACTCCCAAATTCATTCTATGAGGCCACCATTACCTTGATACCAAACCAGACAAAGATACTACAAAAAAAGAAAATAACAGGTCAATATTACTGATGAACATGGATGCAAAAATCCTCAACAAAATATTAGCAAAGTGAATCCAACAATACATTAAAAAGGATTATACACTATGACCAAGTGGGATTTAGCCCAGGGATGCAAGGATTTTTTTATATCTGCAAATCAGTCAGTGTGATACACCACATTAACAAATTGAAGAATAAAAACCAAATGATAAAATCAATAGATGCAGAAAAAGCTTGTGGTAAAATTCAATATCCATTTATGATTAAAAACTCTCCAGGAAGTAGGCATAGAGAGAACATACTTCAACATAATTAAGGTCATATATGACAAATCCACAGCTAAAATCATGCTCAAGCAAAAAGCTGAAAGCCTTCTTGTTAAATTCAGAAACAAGACAAAGATGCCCACTCTCATCACTTTTATTCAACATGGTATTCAAAGTGCTAGCCACAGCAAAAATCAGACAAGAAAAAGAAATAAAAGAAGTCCAAATTGGCAGGAAGAAATAAAACTGTCGCCTTTGCAGATGGCATGATACTCTACATAGAAAATCCTAAAGATACCCAAAAGAACCCCAAAAAACTACTAGAGCTCATCAATGAATTCAATGAAGCTGCAAGATACAAAATTAATATACATATATATGTTGCATTTCTATACACTAAAAACAAACTATCAGAAAGAGAAATTAAAGAAAAAACTCCACTTACCACTGCATAAAAAAGAACAAAATACCTAAGAATAAACCTACCTATGAGAGTAACAGACCTATAGTCGGAAAACTATAAGACACTGATGAAAGAAACTGAAGATGACACAAACACATAATACGTTTATGGATTGGAAGAAACAATATTGTTAAAATGATAACAATCTACAGATTCAATACAATCCCTATCAAAATGCCCATGACATTTTTCACAGAACTAGAACAAATAATTTCTAAAGTTTGTATGGAGATACAAAAGACCCTGAATAGCTAAAATAGTCTTTAAAAAAACACAAAGCTAGAGGCATCATGCTCCCTGACTTCAGACTATAATACAAAGCTAAAGTAATCAAAACAGTATGATACTGGCACAAAAACAGACACATAGATCAATGGCACACAAGATCAATAGCCCAGAAATAAACCCACAATTATATGGTCAATTAATCTATGAAAAAGGAGGCAAGAATATACACTGTGGAAAAGACAGCCACTTCAATAAACGGTTTTGAGAAAATTGGACAGCTACATGTAAAAAAATTAAACTGGACTACTACTTCACACCATATGCAAAAAATAAAGTCAAAATGGATTAAATACTTAAATGTAAGACCTGAAACCATAAATTTCTAGAGGAAAACATAGTATGGTCTTTGACTGCAGTCTTAGAAATACATTTTGGATATGTCTCTTCAGGCAAGGGAAACAAAAACAGAAAGAAATAAATGAACGGATGAGGCCAAGATGGCAGAGTAGTAGGATGCTCGTGGCTCACCCTCTCGCACAGATAGACCAAGACTCACATCCACGGACCCACTCGGCCAACCAGAGCACCTGCGGAACTCCGACAGAACACCGTCCTCTTCAAAAGACAAAGACGCCAAAAATCTGGTAGGAGAAAGGAAAAAAAGAAAGACGGAGTGACCGGTGCCAGGAGACAGCTGGTGGTCCCCCTCCCTTCCAGCAGGAACGCTGTGCTGGGAGGGGGCGCGATTTGCTTGTCGACAGGCACTGAGAACAGCACAGACGAGCGCGCCAACGGAGGGCCTCTGGAAACAGCAAGCTGAGCTCGTGAAACAGGGCAAAGACAGAAAGACTTCTCATTAAGAGCACACAGTCTCCAGGAGAACACCCCTTCCCCTTTTTTTTTCTTATCTGTTTTTACCTGTCGTATTTTCTATTATCTTTTTAATTTTTGGTTTTTAAACAATTATATATCCTCCCAGTTTTAATCCCTTTTAAATTTTTCTTTTAAAATAATATTATTATTATTTAAAAAAATCCACATCATGTCATTTTTCTCTCTCTTGGTTTTGATCTCCTGTTATACATTATACACAGGTATTAAATATTTTTTTCCTCTTTTCTCCTTTTTTAAAGGTTTTTAAGAGACGTCTCAACCTGATTGCTATTCTGATTCAACTTGCTCTTCAATTATTCATTATATACTGTTTTCAAACCTTTTTCTCCTCCCCTTTTTCAGAATTCTATCTTTATCATATCTTTATCAGTCCTATTTTTTATTCTCTTTTTAATTTCTACTTTCTAAACAATTGCATATGCTTCTAGTTTTAATTCCTTTTTAAATTTTTCTTTCTAAACAATTGTATATGCTTCTAGTTCTAATTCCTTTTAAATTTTTGTTTTAAAGTAGTTATATTATTATTTTTTTAAAAAATCCACCTGATTTCAATATCATTTCTTTGGGGTTTGATCTCCTGTTATTGACTATGAATAGGTTTCAAATATCATTATTTTTATCTTTTTTCTTTTTTTAAAAGGGTTTTTTAAAAAGGCCTGTTAACTCGAATGCTAGTCTGACTCAAATTGCACCTCTATAACTGATAATACAGTTTACAAACCTTTTTTTCTCCCTTTTTAAAAATTCTCTTTCTCCCTCTCTCTTTTTATTTTTAAATTTTATTTCTACATAGGCATTAAATAGATAAATAAATAGACTCCTTTAAGGACCACAACATATAACTGATACTTAAGTCACAGTGCCAGAGAGAGATGAGCAAGATGAAGAAGCAGAGAAACTATTCCCAATTAAAAGAACAAGAGAAATCCCCTGAAAGAACAATAAATGAAATAGACATCAATAGCCTACTAGATCAAGATTTCAAAAAAGGAATGATCAAAGTATTGAAGGAACTAAAAGAGAGAGTCTTTAGAGATATAAAATATGTCAAAAATGAAATCGAAGCCATAAAGAAGAGCCAAGTAGAACTGGTAAACTCATTGGCTGAGATGAGAATGGATCTAAAGGCTGTGCAAAGAAGACTAGATAATGCAGAGGAACAAATTAGTGACCTAGAAGACAGGCCAATAGAAAGCACCCAATCACAACAACTGCAAGATAAACAAATAAAAACAAATGAAAATAGCATAAGGGACCTATGGGATAATATAAAGCATGCCAATCTTCGCATAATAGGGGTCCCAGAAGGGGAAGGAAGATCAAAGGGGATTGAAAAGGTTTTTGAAGAAATCATGACTGAAAACTTCCGAAACTTAAAGAAGGAATCAGATAACCAAGTACAGGAAGTTCAAAGGATTCCAAACAGGAAGAACTCAAACGGACCCACACCAAGACATATTATAATCAAGATGGCCAGAGTCAAGGATAAAGAAATGATCCTAAAGATAGCAAGAGAAAAGCAAAGAGTGAGTTACAAGGGAACCCCCATAAGGCTCTCAGAGGATTTCTTTACACAAACACTACAGGCCAGAAGGGAGTGGCAAGATATATTCAAAGTGCTGAATGAAAAAAAGATGCAGCCTAGGATACTTTATCCAGCAAGGCTATCCTTTAGGATAGAAGGAGACATAAAGAATTT
This sequence comes from Vicugna pacos, assembly GCF_048564905.1. Taxonomy (NCBI): domain Eukaryota; kingdom Metazoa; phylum Chordata; class Mammalia; order Artiodactyla; family Camelidae; genus Vicugna; species Vicugna pacos. Next base: position 53,392,453 of record NC_133002.1, read on the forward strand.
CACAGACGAGCAAAAACTAAAAGAGGTTCCCAACACTAAACCCATGCTAAAAGGAATACTGTAATGTCTACTCTAAATAGAAAAGCAGCAGGATGCTACAGAAAATAGAAACTCATAACTGGAAAGGTGATAACTCATGAATTACAAATAAACACAAAATTATAAAAGAAGACATACAAATCATTGACAGTGGGAGGGGGAGGCAGGAAAATACAGAATGTTTTTTTCTTTTTTTTTTAATTTTTTGTTCTCGGTAGGATGCGTTTGAGATCATGTTACTATCAGTTTAATAAAAACAATTATAGTACTGGGCTAATAGACTTACAAAAAAGGGTAACCACAAGCCAAAAACTTACAAGGGAGTCACAAAAACTAAATAAAATCTATGATAATACAAAGGAAAATTACCAAACCACAAAAGGAAGAAGAAAGAAACAAAGAGGAAATACCAAATCAACTGCAAAGATAAGTTCAAAATGGCAATAAACACACACCTATCATTAATTACTGTAAATGTTAATGCACTAAATGCTCCAGTCAAAAGACACAGAGTGGCAGACTGGATAATAAAGCAAGAACCTTCAATATGCTGCATACAAGAGACCCACTTTAGGGAGAAGGACACATATAGATTGAGAGTGAAAGGATGGAAAAGGATATCCCATGCAAATGGAAAAGCCAAAAAAGCAGGTGTTGCAGTACTGATTTCAGACAAAATAGACTTTAAAACAAAGGCCATAAAGAAAGATAAAGAAGGACCTTTTATAGTGATTAAAGGAAGGATACAAGATGAGGATATCACACTCGTTAATATATATAGCACCCAATACAGGAGCACCTAAGTACAAAAAACAATTACTAACAGAGATAAAGGGGGATACTGATGGGAATACAATCATAGTTGGAGATTTTAACACCACATTAACATCTAGACAGATCTTCCAGACAGAAAATAAACAAGGCAACAGAGAAATTAAATAATACAACAGAAAAATTAGATTTGGTGGATATTTTCAGAGCATTACACCCCCCAAAAATAGGATATACATTCTTTTCAAGTGCACATGGAACATTTCCTAGGATTGATCATGTACTTGTGCACAAAAGAAACCTCAACAATTTTAAGAAGATAGAAATTATCTCAAGCATCTTTACTGCTCACAGTGCCATGAAACTAGAAATCAACAACAGAGAAACAAAGGAGAAAGAAAGGAAAGCATGGAGATTAAACAATATGCTATTAAAAAACCAATGGGTCAATGAGGAAATCAAAGCTGAAATTAAAAAATACCTTGAGACAAATGACAACGAAAGCACAACCACACAAAATTTATGGGACACCGCAAAGGCAGTGCTAAGAGGGAAGTTTATAGCGATACAGGCCTTCCTCAAAAAAGAAGAACTATCTCAAATAAACAATTTAACCCACCAGCTGAGAGAACTAGGAAAAGAAGAACAAAAAACCCCAAAAGCAGGAGAAGGAAGGAACTTATAAAGATAAGGGAAGAAATAAATAAAATAGAGATTAAAAAACCATAGAAAAAAATCAATCAAACCAAAAGCTGGTTTTTTGAAAAAGTAAATAAAATCAACAAACCTCTGGCCAAACTCATAAAGAAGAAAAAAGAGAGAGCTCAAATCAGCAAAATAAGAAAGGAAAATGGAGAAATTACAACAAATAAAATAGAAATACAGAATATCATACAAGAATATTATGAAAAACTATATGGAACCAAACTGGATAACCTAGAGGAGATGGACAAGTTTCTGGAAACATAACTCCACCAAGACTGAATCAAGAAGAAACTGACCACTTGAACAAACCGATCACTAGAAATGAAATCAAAATAGCAATAAAAAACCTCCCTATGAATAAAAGTCCAGGACCAGACGGCTTCACCGGGGAATTCTACCAAACATACAAAGAAGAACTCATACCAGTCCTTCTCAAACTCTTCCAGAAGATTGAAAAGGAGGGAATACTCCCAAACTCATTCTATGAAGCCACCATCACTCTGATATCAAAACCAGGCAAAGACACTACCAAAAAAGAGAATTATAGGCCAGTATCACTGATGAACATAGACACCAAAATCCTCACCAAAATACTAGCAAATAGAATCCAACAACACATAAAAAAGATTATGCATCATGACTAAGTGGGGTTCATCCCAGGATCACAAGGGTGGTTCAACATATGCAAATCAATCAATGTAATACATCACATCAACAAGAGAAAGGACAAAAACCACATGATCATCTCAATCGATGCAGAAAAAGCATCTGATAAAATTCAACACCTGTTTATGATAAAAACTCTCACCAAAGTGGGTATAGACGGAACATATCTCAATGTCATAAAAGCTATATATCACAAACCTACAGCCAGCATAGTACTCAATGGTGAAAAACTCAAAAGCTTCCCACTAAAATCTGCGACAAGACAAGGATGCCCACTATCACCACTCCTATTCAACACAGTCGTGGAAGTCCTAGCCACAGCAATCAGACAACAGAGACAAATAAAAGGGATCCAAATTGGAAAAGAAGAGGTAAAAGTGTCACTATATGCCGATGACATGTTACTATATATAGAAAACCCTAAAAGGTCCACACAAAAACTAGTAGAGCTGATGGAAGAATTCAGCAAGGTAGCAGGTTACAAGATTAACGTTGAAAAATCAGTTGCATTTCTTTACACTAACGATGAATCAACAGAAAAGGAAAGTAAAGAAACAATCCCTTTTAAAATAGCACCCAAAGTAATAAAATACCTAGGAATAAATCTAACCAAGGAGGTGACACAATTATACACAGAAAACGATAAACCACTGATGAAGGAAATTAAAGAAGACTTTAAAAAATGGAAAGATATCCCATGCTCTTGGATTGGAAGAATCAATATTGTTAAAATGGTCACACTGCCCAAGGCAATCTACAGATTTAATGCAATCCCTATCCAATTACCCAGGACATATTTCACAGAACTAGAACAAATCGTAATAAAAACCATCAAAGACCTAGAATTGCTAAAGCATTACTGAAGAGAAAGAAAGAGGCTGGAGGAATAACTCTTCCAGACATCAGACAATACTATAGAGCTACAGTCATCAAGACAGCATGGTATTGGTCCAAAAATGACATATAGACCAATGGAACAGAATAGAGAGCCCAGAAATGAACCCACAAACTTTTGGTCAACTCATCTTCGACAAAGGAGGCAAGAATATACAATGGAATAAAGACAGTCTCTTCAGCAAATGGTGTTGGGAAAACTGGAAAGCAGCATGTAAAGCAATGAAGCTAGAACACTCCTTTACACCATCCACAAAAATCAACTCAAAATGGATCAAAGACTTAAACATAAGACAAGACACAATAAACCTCCTAGAAGAAAATATAGGCAAAACAGTATCTGACATACATCTCAAAAATGTTATCCTAGAACAGTCTACTCAAGCAATAGAAGTAAAAGCAAGAATAAGCAAATGGGACCTAATGAAACTTACAAGCTTCTGCACAGCAAAGGAAACCAGAAGTAAAACAAAAAGACAACCTACGGAATGGGAGTAAGGTTTTGCAAATGAAACCAACAAAGGCTTGATCTCCAGAACTTATAAGCAGCTCATATGACTTTATAAGAAACAACCAAACAACCCAGTCCAAAAATTGGCAAAAGACCTAAACAAGCAATTCTCCAAGGAAGACATACAAATGATCATTAGGCACATGAAAAAATGCTCAGTATCACTAATTATCAGAGAAATGCAAATCAAAACTACAATGAGGTATCACCTCACTCCAGTCAGAAAGGCCATCATTCAAAAATCCACAAATGACAAATGCTGGAGAGGCTGTGGAGAATGGGGAACTCTTCTACACTGCTGGTGGGAATGCAGTCTGGTGCAGCCACTGTGGTAAACAGTATGGAGATTCCTCAAAAAATAGGAATAGACTTACCATATGACCCAGGAATCCCGCTCCTGGGCATATATCCAGAAGGAACCCTACTTCAGGATGACACCTGCACCCCGATGTTCACAGCAGCACTATTTACAATAGCCAAGACATGGAGACAGCCTAAATGTCCATCAACAGATGACTGGATAAAGAAGAGGTGGTGTATTTATACCATGGAATACTACTCAGCCATAAAAACTGACAACATAACGCCATTTGCAGCAACATGGATGCTCCTGGAGAATGTCATTCTAAGTGAAGTAAGCCAGAAAGAGAAAGAAAAATACCATATGAGATCACTCATATGTGGAATCTAAAAACAAACAAACAAAGCATAAATACAAAACAGAAACAGACTCATAGACATAAAATACAAACTTGTGGTTGCCAAAGGGATGGAGGGTGGGAAGGGATAGACAGGATTTCAAAATTGTAGAACAGATAAACAAGATTATACTGTATAGCACAGGGAAATATACACAAGATATTATGGTAGCTCACAGAGGAAAAATTTTATAATGAATATATATATGTTCATGTGTAACTGAAAAATTGTGTTCTACACTGGAATTTGACACAACATTGTAAAATGACTATAACTCAATAAAAAAATGTTTAAAAAATGTAAAATTAAAACAACCATAGAATGTACAACACCAAAAATGAATTCTAACATTAACTATGGACTCTATGTCATAATGACATTAATGGAGTTAGGAAAACTGGGTATCCACATGCAAAAGAATAAAATTGGAGCCTTATCTTACACCCTGTGCAAAAATTAACTTAAAATGGATTAAAGATCTAAATGTAAGATTGAAAAATATAAAACTCCCAGAAAAAAATAAGGGAAAAGCTTCATGATATTGCACTTGGCAATGATTTCTTGGCTATGACAGCAAAAGCATGTGCAACAAAAGTAGAAATTGAGAAATGAGACTACACTGAACTTAAAAAATTTTCATGCATTAAAAGACACAATCAACAGAGTGAAAAGCAACCTACAGAATGGCAGAAATGTTTGCAAATTACACGTCTGATAAGGCCTTAATACCCAGAATATATAAAGAACTCCCACAATTCAACAACAGCAAAACCAAATAACCCAATCTAAAAAATGAGCAAAGGACTTAAATAAACATTTTTTCAAAGATGATATAAAAATGGTCAAGGAGCATGTGAAAAGATACTCAACATAAACTAATCATTAGAGAAATGTAAATCAAAGCCACCATTAGATACCACATCACACCTATTAGGATGGTTCCTGTCAAAAAATTAGAAAATAATAAGCATTGACAAGGATATGGAGAAACTGGAATTTTTCTGCACTGTTGGTAGAAATGTAAAATGGTGCTACCACTATGAAAAAATATATGGAGGTTACTCAAAAAATTAAAAACAGAATTGCCATTTGATTCAGCAATCCTGCTTCTAGGTATATATATCCAAAAGAATTGAAAGCAGGGTCTTAAATAGGTATCTGCACACCCATGTTCATAGTAGAACTATTCACAATAGCCAAGAGGTGGGAGCAACCCAAATGTCCATGGACAGATGAATCAATAAACAAAACGTGATAATATACATACAACAGAATATAATTCAGCCTTTAAATGGAATGAAATTTTGTCACACGCTTCAACATGGATGAATCTTGAGGATATTAAATTAAGTAAAATAAGGCAGTCATAAAAAGACAAATGCTTTATGTTTCCACTTATATGTGTATTTAAAATACTCAAATTTATAGAAATGGTAAATTGAATGGTGTTACAAGGGGCTTGGGGAAAGGGGAAAAGGGGAGTAGTTGTTTAATAGGTATTGACTCTCAGATTTTCAAGATGAAAAATTTTTGGAGATCTATTTCACAACAATGTGAATATACTTAACACAATTGAACTAGATATTTAAAAATCGTTGTGATAGTAAGCTTTATGTTATTTTTTTTAATTATAATTTGAAAAAGCTGAAAGAAAAACGTGTATCTGAAAAATAACTGCAGTTATGTTTACGATCACATGTAATTGACTAAAAAACAAGTAGATACAGACACATGAAGCATATATGGTAGGAAGCCATGCGAGCCACTTTTGTGCCTAACCGTTAATGTTCCATGCACTGCTCTAACCTTTTCTTCCTCTGCAGAGGTAACACTGGAGATGAAAAGTTTCAGATGGTGCAACTACAGAATAGAGGACGGCCCCACAACCCACACTACACTTCATGTGAGTGAATAATAAATGTCTGTTGTCTCCAGGCTTGGAGGTTCCTGGCTTTGTTTGCTGTGTTGGCCAGAGTTTTACATTTTATTGAATATATGTCCCAATCAAACAACTGTATAATTTTAATATTTATTAATGGTCAGAAAAAATGACTATATGGAACATCTCTGCAGTTGACAAAACAGGAAGGACATACATTCCTCTGTGAAAATGTACATGATTTTATACATTTATGAATTTTTTTAAATTTAGGCAATTTTCTTATTTGATTAACTACTTTTCTGTCATTAAGAGAAAACAAAAGATGTATAATCCATTGCATTTTCCCCTTCTGCCTCAGTTACCTTCTTGCAGAGAAATAAGATTTATACTTTGTTTCAGTATCTTTTTCCAGTATAAAATTCCACTTAATTTTTCCCTTTCTTCCTCACTATTCAAATTAGCTCATTTTTATCTATATTTAAATGATTTTTAGTCATATAGCATCCTGCTGTTTCTTATAAACTATCTCAAACTGTCTTTGGAAACATACCATATAAACAATGTATAATAACAGCAATAAAAATAGCAATCAAGTCTTTAAAATTTCTGGTATATATTATATTGTCAATTACTCTATACAGAAAAATACCTTTAGGTTTTACTACTATTATATTTGACAGTAATATACAATAAGAGCAGCTATTTTGGAGATATTTAAATTTCCCATTCTTTGAATAAGATCAAATATACCACATGGTTATAAATCCTATGCACTGTATATTCATATAGAAATTTTTTCTTACTATTAAGATTGCTAAGAGGACAAAATAATCAGCAACAGTATTTCCAAAGTTCTGACTTTCGGAGCTTCTCTTATACATAAAGGACAACTGTGGAAGAAAAACAAGAGTTACATGAAAGTTTCTCTGCTTTACGAGTATAAACTTTTTACATTAAATATGCCTACATTGTACTTGATGTTCCATGGGACACTAGGGCATAGTCCATAAATTGGGATAAGCTTTGTTCTCTGATACTAAAGTCTGTTGTGAGCTGACACCCTTCCTTGATTATAATCTCCAACACTCTGCTTTCTGATTCTATGCATTAGAGATTTACAACTTTCTTTTTAGTGTAACCAAGTATAGAAATGTAAAGTAGGTGAGATTTGTCAACACTTCACCAAAATTCTCAGCAGTGCTTGCATTCTCTCAAAAGTGCTAACAGCAACATGCCTTCCTTTACCAATCATACATTCCAAAAGCAATTTACTGACTTAGTGGTGCACGTTCAAAGAGCACAACATGTCATATCTTCCAGGCAGTTCTATATTTTTAGAAAAGGTAGAAGTTTCCCATTTCATTTTTTTAAGCACAATAATTTCAGATATTTATCAAAATTGAAATGGAAAACTTCTACTTCATGCACAAAGAGTGTTTTATAACAGTGGAAAAAAGTTGTTTCTAGTTGTTTTTCACAAACCCCTCTCGGAATTCAGAAACCAAGGTTAGGCTTCCTGCTGCATTTCTAAATGGATTTACCTGCTTCCCTCTGGTTATGAATACAGGGCTCAGTGAATTTGACAACTTTCAACTTTATACAGTTTTTAAGTCTTACTTTCAGAACTTACCAGCAATTGAGTAATTTCTAAATTTTGTAAATGTACCAACATTGGGCAAAGATTTTATTCATGGGCTACACGGTCAAGGTCAGTAATACAGTATGCAATATTGCTTACCTGTATCAAATATACAAAAAAGAAAAGTGAAGTATGTGAAGGCATTAAAATCATGCATATAATTAAAGTGGTATTTCCAGTAGAAGTTGACTCCAAGATGATGGCTATAAATATTGAGATCTAGAAGAAATAAATCCAGAGATATAACTTGTTAAGTCATATTTAGTATTTTAAGACATTTTCTATGAGTAATCTCTTTTCCTAGGAAGATAGCCCTATTTCCAATTTTCCCCTTATATACAATAATGTTGTGAGGACTTCATCTTTAGGAAGCATCAGACTATCATTACAGCTGAAACACAGGATTACAATTAAGGCCTGACATATGCAACTAAAAGATTTTGTACAACCTAGTATGGATAGGCAAAACAATAAAAGGGAATGAAACATTATATACTTTGTAAACATATAAATCCTCGTATGCTTTCAGCACCAGAATACAATTAACACCTTGTTAAATGGTTTGTAGCTACCATTACTGTAGTTACAGAAATAAAGAAAGAAAGAAGGGAATAGAAACTTCTATTGAGCATATAGTATTTACCAAGTACTTTGATGAGCAATTTACCAGCACTATGGTAGTTAATGCTCTTTGAAAAATACAATCCTAAGCCTATAAAGTACTATTGTTACTATACATATTCTCTGAGGTTCAGATAACTGCACCTAAAAAACCTGAATAACTTGCCCAATGTCTTACAGCTATTCAATGCCAGATCTAGAAGCCAAACCCGGGGCTGTCTGACTCCAGAGCCTAAACTCCTAACCTCTGTATACTTTTGTAAGAAGATATTCCATGAGTCAACTGTCCACACATCAAGTCAGTCAGTTAACATATAATGTGTTAGGTACCAAGAACTTAAATATATGAAACTGATAAGAGAATTTAACAAGCATATAAACAGTGTTTACTCTGCAAGCACAAGAAATACTTTCTCAAGGAAAAGGCAGTATAAATGGAAATAATCTGAGGGTTCATCAGTTTATTCTATAACCTTGATCAGAATCTCATCAAATGTTTACTGGCCATACCATTTATGATTATTAAAGGTATTGCTCTAGCAAAATATGTGGCACTGTATCTTCAGTCTCATAGAAACCTGAAGCTAAACTTTCTAAATCTAACAATGCAGTGAAAGAACTTATCTTTGATCATTTTACTTCCTTCCTTTAATTCTTTCTTTTTATTATCTCACTGCACAAATTAGCCCATCTATATTGTCTAATCCATCAGAAAAATGAAAAGAATCTTTCCTTTAACACTTCTTTCTGATAAGCAATAATGGCAACAATACTTCAGTTAAGAAATAGTAAAATACTTCCTGTTTATACTTCCCCATTCTAGGATTTACTCTTCCATTTGCTATAAACTAGATGTTACATTCACTGCTTAAAAAAAACTGCAGTGTTACAAGTTGTGGACTTTTATATGCAGAAGTCTGCAGGAACAGATACCCTGAAAGACCTCACCCACATCATACAGTTAAATTTGGGTTATTAACACATGTCCTTTAAAGGCACTGCTAGTCCTAGAGAAGAAGTGAGAGAATTCTTCAAGGGCAAAAACAAAGCCTGAGACCTGACTTGGACAATTAAAAAGCACTGGCACGAATAAGCATTCCAGCTCAGGGATCAAGAGGCTAAGCATCAGGCCCTCCTTAAGATCCTTCTCTGCAAACAGCTACAGGGGGATAAAATAAAGCCCTCGTCACACATGTTCCTTGCAAATCACATACTAAGACATGATACTCTGAAATGGTTTATGCAATCCTAGGTGGGTTCTACACTCCACTTCTCACAAAAGTAACTGAAAATTCCTAGAGGATGAAACCATCCCCAATTTAGGATCAGGGACTTCCATACTTAAAAGTCAACCAAATATGAGCTCCCAATTAAGAAAAAAAAGTAAAACATGTAAGGCAACAAGCCACAGTAAGTGTGAATCAGGAGGAAGAAAAACAATAGATTAAAGATATCTGGAGACTTCATAGATAATAGAATTGTCAAATAACAAATACAAACATTATTTTCAATTAAAGATATAAGAAAAATTAAATGTAGAATTAAAAAACACAAGCTAGTAATAAAACACTGTGAGGAACAACTGGGCATATCTGAAAAAGAACCAAATAGTTTTGGAAAATAAAATTGAAGTTTTTAAAAATCAGCCAAAGATTAAAGATAACTTAGACACAGCTGAATAAAAAGTAAGTGAATTGGAAGAAAAGCTTGAAGCATTTCCCAGACTCAGCAAGGACAAGAATCTGTGGTGTTGGGAAAACTGGACAGCAGCATGTAGAACAATGAAGCTAGAACACTCCCTTACACCATCCACAAAAATCAACTCAAAATGGATTAAAGACTTAAACATAAGACAAGATACAATAAACCTCCTAGAGGAAAACATAGGCAAAACATTATCTGACATACATTTCAAAAATTTTCTCCTAGTAGAAATAAAAGCAACAATAAACAAATGGGACCTAATGAAACTTATAAGCTTCTGCACAGCAAAGGAAACCAGAAGTAAAACAAAAAGACAACCTACGGAATGGGAGAAAATTTTTGCAAATGAAACTGACAAAGGCTTGATCTCCAGAATATATAAGCAGCTCATACAACTCAGTAAGAAAAAAATAAACAACCCAATCCAAAAATGGGCAGAAGACCTAAACAAGCAGCTCTCCAAGGAAGACATACAAATGATCAAAAGGCACATGAAAAAATGCTCAATATCACTAATTGTCAGAGAAATGCAAATCAAAACTACAAAAATGTTGAGATATGGAGAATAGATTGAGGATAACTAAATATAACACTACCTCAGTGGAGTCCAGGGAACAAAGAATAAATATTTTATTCTTTAATAAGAGAGGTAGTATTTGAAGAGGTATATTATCTTGGAATATTGTTGAACTGATAAAAGAAGTTAATTCACAGATTCAGGCAACACAATTCATATGAAAAAAAATAAGTATAAAGAAATCCCCATCTAGAAACAATATAATGAAATTGAGGACACTAAAGTCAAAGATCTCAAAAACAAAGACAGATCCTCAACAAAGGAATGACCTGGATTGACAACAGACATCTCAATCCTAAAAACATAAGAAAAAACAATGAATTTTCAACGTGATGAGAGAAAATAGCTATCAACCAAGAAATGCATATGCAGCAAAATTATCTTTAAGAATGAAAGTGAAAAAAGGTAATAAAAATTGCAAAAGTTTATAGCTGACTGGCCTTCATAAAAGAATACATAAATAACACACTTCAGGATGAAAAAAGAGAGTGGAGACTAAGCTCCAAGTGTAACTGGTAAATAATGAAATTGATTTTTTAAAAGTCTACAATTTTTTTTAAGTTCTTAAAATAATAATAATGTTTATTTGTGGGATTAAAAAAGAGAGAAACAAAACATCAGAGAATGGTATGTATCCAGGATCAGCAATTATTGGTTAATAAAGTCTCCAAAACATGGTGTTGGAAGTAATTAGGATATAAACTAACTTTAGGCTTTGTTAAGTTTAGCATGTAAAAATAAATCCGGCTGAGTTATGGGCTGAGTTGTGTCCCCCTAAATTCATATGTTGAAGTCCTAACCCCAGTAGCTTGGAATGTGACTGTATCTGGAGAGAGGATTTTAAAGAGATAATTTAAGATTAAATGAAGCCCACTCCAATGATTATAGTGACTATTGTTCTGATAAAGAGGAAATTTGTACACACACATCCACGTACACACACACACACCAGAGAAGACCACATGAAGGCATTGGGAGAAGACGGCCATCTACAAGCCACAGAAGAGGCCTCAGAAGAAACAACTCTGCAACACCCTGTTCTCAGACTTCCATCTCCAGAATTGTAGAAAATAAGTTTCCGTTGTTTAAGCCACTCAATTTATGGTACTTCATTATGTGAGCCCTAACAGACTAATACAAAGAGTAACCACCAAAGTAATAAAATATGGTTTACGATTTTCAAGCCAGAAGAGGATAAAATACAGAATAAAAAGAAAACAAACCAATTCAATCAAAGGCAAGAGAGAGGGGAAAATCACTTGATGTATATCACAGACATAAAGTACGAAGTAAAATGATATAAACCAGTTCAACTTCATTAACAACTACAATAAATTCATTAAATTAAAAGCAGAGACAGACTGAATTTAAAAACAACAAAATCCATCTACATTTGCTTCACAAAAGATATACATTAAAGCATAAGGATGCTGAAAGGGTAAAAGTAAACAAATGGCAAAAAACTTACTAGGCAAACACTAAATAAAGGAAAACTGGTGAACCTATATTAATATCTGACACATTGAACTTTATGACCAAAAACCATAGGCAGAATAAATAAGGTCACTACATAATGATTCCAGACTTAAAAACATCCAATAAAAGTCTCAAAACACATAAAGCAAAATTAATTAAAAAGTGAAACTGACAAATCTACCTTTTTATTGGGATGCATGAGGGAAAAAACAGATCAAGGACTAATTTCACTGGTAAAGAGGGTATTACCTTATTAATGACATTTAACCATCGTATTAACAGTCACCAAAAAAACTGACTCAAAATGATATGATTAGGTATACAGGGATGTGACTTAGAAGCTCAGAAGCAACTTAATAGCCTTTAGGATTTCAACTGCCATATTGAATTCTTCAACTGGTTGTGACATTCCTATCTACATTAAATCCAACCTTTGGATATTACCCACAATGACCAGCCAATGTAATTCTAATAGTCTTAGAGAAGTAAGACCTTGATCTCTTTACCCTAATCCCTCCACCCTGTCCCCATAACATAAAGGAGAAAGGTAAGTCCAGAAGCTTTCTGAAAGAAACAGTAAAATAGGACTTGCTCTCTTTCTCACCACTGGTCCTCAAACTAAGGGCATGCCTGAAATGGGGTTGAGAAGAGAGATTTACATCATTTATGAAATGAAAGTTACCATTTGGACTTGACTGGCCTTTATGTAATACTTAAAGCAAATCTTAATTAACAAAATGAGACTATTTTAATATTTGAAATAGAAAGCTATGGTAATCTGTTCAAGAGGTCAACAAGGCATGGAGAAGGAGATACAGCAGAGTATACCTTAAGTAATAAATTATTAATTTACTTAATAAAATGTTTTCATGTTCTTTGGTTATCTTATTAGTCAGTATGGGGACCTATCACAATTTTTTTTAATAAAAAGAATTACTTAGAAGAAAAACCTCACTGAGTTGAGAAGCTTGGGTTAAGTTCTAATCCTTTTAATTTTTTCCTACTCTATAAAATGAAGGGATTGATCAAAATGATCTAGTCTTTCAGCTATGACATGCCAGGATTTCTACAGATATTTTGTTTCTTTCCAAAGAAACAGAAGAGTACAAGAGAAATCTCAAAGAAGAGATGGAAAGTATGAAAAAGAAAAGGCACAAAAACCTGAAACCATGAACATGGTCCAACAATAACAGAAGTGCAAAAGAAGCAGTTTCATTCTTTTCTAAGTAAAGTATGTACACTTAACTTTGCATTTGTAGAAATGAACTTTAAGAAAACTTAATGTAAATGTGCGTGTATGTATATAGCTACTTACCATAAGGAAGCCAAGAGACCAAAAGCCCTTATTTTTTCTCCCCGTGGGAAAGATGAATGAAATGATGTATGTGAAGAACATGGAAGAAGCTGCACAAACAGCTATGCAAACCATCTGAAAACATCAGGATTATCAGCAAGGTTAGAGACTGTGGGTCATGTATGGGACAGGGGGCAGGGACAGAATCAGATCATAAAGCTTCAAAGACAATTTTCTTGCATATGCCTTTTGTTAATGACAAAGTGTTAATCAAAATAATTTTTTTGGTTTTGATTCTATGATTATATGTGGCCTGGGGGAAAAAATTATCACTTACCAGAGCAAACAAGAATCCCAATGGAAATGTGAATTCCAAAAACATGAAGCAGTAAATTAAATGTATTGGAAGAACAATCATGAAATATAATGGAATATCCACCAGAGCCTGTCCACACCAGTATGCTGAAGGCCAGAGGCCTGAAATCCATAACTGACACTGAACTTTTTGCTGATAAAGAAATAGAAAGGATACAGGAGAGGCTGAGATCTTAGGCAGAAAAGATACTTTGTTTATGTGAAAACATTAATTTTTAGTAAATTTTAGAAGTAGTATACTGTAGCAGAAGCTTTTTTTTAGTCTACTTTTTTTTTTTTTTTTGCAATTAAGGCTTTTTTTGGGGGGGGTAGTAATTAAGTTTATTTATTTTTTAACAGAGGTACTGAGGATTGAACCCAGGACGTTGTGCATGCTAAGCACGCACTCTATCACCAAGCTATATCCTCCCCGCTTAGTCTATGCTATTTTATATAATAAATTTGAGCTTCAGTAATCTTCTAGCCCCAGTGTCGGGAAGCAGGTCACAGGACAACTAAGACACTAATACTATACCAAAGAAAATAATGTCTCTGTGACTGGAAAACAGCATCTTCCTAAGTATCTGACATCCAGTATGGAAAGGTATGGCCATTGGCTCAACAGGAAAAGACTGACCCGTCTGTAAAGCTGATTTATTTATCCTTTGGTGTAGACAGATTAAAATAGCCATATCATAAGTTTCTGAAGCCCAATTTACAACGGCGCAGTTAAAAGTCTGGAAATGTGATATATCTTATATTTCATACTACATTTAAAAATACAAATTCCCTTTGGAATTATGAAATAACTACACACAGTCAAAAAGTAGCACATTTTCATCTCTGAAAATCTCATTTAGTATGATTCCCTTTAAAGCCAAGGTAACCTTTTATGTTCAATAGTGAACTTTCTGAATTCTTTGATATCATGACTAACCATTTAATAGAACGTATAATGAGATCAGAATACTATAATTTATGTGTCAAACATTTTTCTTAAAGGGCTACCCTGTGTATATAAAACAGTGAAATTCTAGTTACTAAAGTTAGATACAATCCTCTCTCTCTCTTTCCCCTCCTCCCCTCTCTCTTCCTCCCCAACACCCTCTCCCTCTCCTCTTACTTTGTAATCACTGATGCTACTCATGCCAATGTAAGGAGAAGCGCAGTTTACAAGTAACAGCAAAAGAAGATCCAAAGAGCCAAGTATCAGTATTACATCATCCTGAAAATCCAGAACACATCTGTAAACTATTGAAATTGTTACCAATCATACAATCAAACACAGAGTACTTTTAGGGAAATAGTGAAAAAGTTGGAATGGAAGCATATACCTGGTTTAAGGAGAAAGCACAGAGTAAACATGTGTTGTTACCCTTAATGGCAGACATCATTCCCAAGAACTGTATGATTTCAAAAGAAATTCAAAATCTTAATTTTATAAGCATGTGTTTAGAGGGCATGAACAGTTTCTCTCTCATATTTGCATCTAGTCATTATTAAATGGAGACAGATATGTATGTAGCTGAGAACTACACTTATAGTCTCTGAAGCACTGAACTAAGTTATCTTAGTTATCCCAGTTCCCTATTTCCAAGTAGATGAATTATAAATAAGAGCCTTTAAAACTCTAATAGTAATTGTCTTGAAGCTGTTCTTACGTTCTTATTTCTACATGTAAGATATAATCAGAGGAGAGCAAATCAACTCTTCATAAATAATTTCTTGACTTCTAGAAATGTTTAAATTAAACAATCGTTAAGGCATTATTAAGATTTATAGTCTTATTATAAATCTAAGTTATTTTCCAGACAGGGTAACTTTATTACTGCTATAACAACAGACTAAGAAACAATAAACTAAAATAAAAGTGCAGAAATTGCCCTATTTCATGTGCAAAAAAAAAAACCCAAACTGGAATTGGCATTATATTCTTTCCTTACTGTGAAATTTTCCAGTAAAATGTATTCTCCACGACCACTATGTGTCTACTCATAAACGTCCACCCAATTTCTGTGATTTTCCCCTTTTATCTATCATGATGACTTATGTCAGGAATTATCTGAAGGGTGAGAAATGGATTAAAATCATGTACAATCAAATACTGCACTGTACTCCACAAGATATAAAACATAAAACAGCCAAGATACAAATTATAGAGAAAACTGTGTAGAACTGCTAAATAATCATAATTTTAGGGCTGGACCATACCTTCTCATAAATCTTACTGTGGTACACACATATGTATATCCTCCTCACTTGCTTTAATCAGAGTATATGACATACTCAGCAAATTCCCCCAGGGAACTCTCCATTAGATTAAGGACTTGGGTTTGGGGCTTCTCTGGGGTTCTAGGTTTCCAAGCAAATTCATTCATTCATGAACTTCAGAAAATACGTATAGGGTACCTAATAAATGTAAAGAACTATTCTGGATTGCAAATCAAACAAAGCCCAAACTATGATTCTTAAACAGTTGATGTTTCTCTGTCATTTTAAATGTTTCCGTGTCCTTTCAGATCTTGACTCTTTTCATGTTACGTATCTTAGGGAGCTGGGTGTAATTTCTGATTAGGCAAGATTTTAGATCTAGAAGGGTATGGCCAGCAATGAAACAACTTGATAGTGTATCAAGTGGTAATAAATGTAATGGAAATATCGATCTGCATAAAGGATCAGAAATGATAATTTACATTTGATTTACTAAGATAAGGAATTTTATTATATATATAAATTTTTCCCATTAAATTTTTAAATGTTAATGAAGCTAAACATTAAATTACTTGAAAAGTTCTTGATCTTTCAGAATAATACCAGACATGTATGAAATGTTTACTCCCCCTCTTATAAAATGTAGGCTCCCCAGGGTAGGTTTGTGTCTGTTCTGTTTATGTTGTATTACCAGGACATGGCAGACACTGAAGAAATTTTTGTAAAATGAATGAAAAATGTGTATGTCAGGCTCTGTCCTAGGCATTTAGCAAGTTCACTTAATTCTCAAAATAATCAAATAAAGGTATGATTATTTCCCCCATTTTAGAGGGGAGGATAGGGAAGCAAGAAGTGGCTAAGAAACTTGCCCATGAGCAGCAGAAACAGGATTCAAACTCAGGGGGTAGACTCTAGAACCCTTGCCCTTTCTGCCACAGGCTGTACTGCCTCTTAGATAAGTCAATGCTATACTTACAGAAGGAAATATGCTTCTCTCCGTTTTAATAAGCTCTGTAAAATTAAAAATTCCAAGAAGGGCATTGCTAATAATTCCCATAAGAACAGGAAAACAGTTCAGTCTCTTGGTATGACATGCAACTGAAAATCTGTAATCCTAAAAAAAAAGCATACAAATATAAGAGATCTAAATTCGTAAGAGTAAATATAGTTAGTGCACAGTTTGTAAATTACCAGGGTGGAATTAGGGTGAGGAGACTATTAAATTTTCTTTGACACCTCTGCCTATTTGAATTAGTACAAGGATGTATTGTTTTTGTAATTCAAGTGACTTATTCTGTAAATGAAATACATAAACATTCACTAACATGGAAAGATGTCCAAGATTTAGATTTTTTGTGATAAAGTTGTAGGACTCATCTAATTTGATTCCAATTTAGAAAATACATTTACAAATATGAGATCATTCTATACAGTGAGTTGTGTTTTCATAAAGGAAGAGAGTGTAGATGATATTTACCAAACTTATTAAGATAAACGTAATATGGAAAAATAAAGGAATGAAATTATGGAGAGAATTTTACCTCCTATATACTCTAGTAATATTTGAACTTCTCTACTAAACAGTATTGCTTTTTTCTGCTTTATTGAGGTATAACTGACAAGCAAAACTGTAAAATATTTAAAGTGTATATCATGGTGATTGACATACACATACCTTGTGAAAGGATTCCTCTCATGTAGTTAATAAAGTCACATGTATATATTTAGTGTGTATAGATATAAAACATGTAAGTTCTACCCTTAGTAAATTTCAGTTACACACACAGTGTTATCAACTACAGTTATCAACCATGTCACATTAGAGCCTCAGAACTTACTTATCTTGTAGCTAAAAGTGTGTACCCTTTTACCAGCCTCTCCTTATTTCCCCCACCAGCCCCTGGCAACCACTTTCTGAGTATGACTTTTTTTTAAGATTCTACTTATAAGTGGTACCATACAGTATTTCTTTCTCTGTCTGATTTATTTCACTTAGCATAATGCCCTCAAGGTCCATCCATGTGTTATAAAACATGTTTTGCTTTTATAACAAATAAAATCCTTAATTAAAAAATGATCCTTTTAAGAAATTAATGAAGATAAAATGTGCCCTTTAATAGGATTAAAACTTCATACCTTATTCAATTAGTGCCAAAACAGTGTTCAAGTTACCCTGATTATGGAATGACTGAGTTGCTTCTCTATAGACTAAAATATTAGAATGTTGCAAAAAGCCATTTATGAAAAACAGTACAAGGAAGCAAACATACCTTGTGGTCACCAGACACTATGATGGCTCCATTGTAGGACGGATCATCTGAGCCATTTCTATTTCTAAAGTCATCTACTTCCAAAACTATATCCTGACGCTTCAGTGACTGTACAAGGTCTTCAATATTTGATCCTAATGTAGCCAGTGAAGAACGGCAGCACAAGAGTGAGAAAATCAATGCCAAAGCTTTAAAATAAGAATGGCTTCTTCTCATGTTAAGGAATACGCAGCATAACATGGTAGAGACCCTCACTCTTTGAGAATATGATGAAACCTATTCTGATGCTGGGACACTGGAATCCAGCCTACCATCTTGAGTGTAATAGACTCTTTTCAGAAATTGTTCATTTACTTAGTAATTCTTAGGAAGAGTTAATTCCTGAGAGATGTGTAATTCTCACAGGAATAGAACTTGCCATTCTTGAGTTTTAGAAACTTGCCAGAACTCTGCAATGTTTGTAATTACATATAGTACATACAAAATACACACCCCATGACCCAGGCTTGTTCTAGTGACATAAATGAGTCCCACCCATTATGTAACCTGCTACATCTCTCTAACCTAGCAAGAATGTTTATAGTACTAGTGACTCACTCAAAACACCTGCATGAAATTAAGTGAACTTGATATTTTCCATTATGTCTTTTATTTTTCTTGATTTGAAAACAAGCCCATCAATTTCCTTAATCTGAAAATGAAGCAAGCTGGACATACATCACCTTTGTCCCTCAAGCTGTTTGCCAGATAGGTCTTTTTGCCTCTTAAGTTTGTGCTCTCCAAAGTCCTTTGATAATAAAAATGAAGAATGAACTTAAGCCCTATTTCTCACCTGTATTATTAATGATCAACAGACTGGTAAGAGGAGTTTGTGGGAGCTGTTCCGAAGAAAGGAAGTACATACTGGATGAGAACTCCCATCGATGAGTATGATGAAGTACCACAACCATTATCTTCTCGCAAATGACGGGGATTAAAACAATTCCAAACACCACTAACCTAAGTAAGAGAAAGTGAGAATGTGAGTCTAAAACATTCCTCCCTCTGATTAAGTCACAAACATGCTCTTTAAAGGCCAACCTATGGAAATTCTACATACAGATATGGCATTTAGTTACATAAAATGAAAGCTAACGTGAGACCAATTTGAAAATGGGCTCAAATTTCTGCATAATTCCCACTACACTAGAAGGTTCTAAGGTAACAGAACAGTAAGAGAGAAGGTGAGATCCAGAAGGTTTCTCTGTGTGGGTGCTGGTTAACCAGGACACCCAGTTTTATGGATGGAACACCAGGGGCCTCAAAGAGTATGCCCAGGTAGTTTTGAAGGGAAAGAAATCCTATTTCACACTGCGGCTTCAAGCTTGCACTGTGCACAATTTCAAGTAAAATTTTAACTTTCACCAGCTGTTATTTTCCATGTATTTTCACTTTAATGAAACTAGATACAATATTTCATATACCATTTATAGATCCTAGAACTCATTCCACCAATCACGAGTAAAACATTTCCAAGCAATCTTTCTGTTTCTCTAATAAGTAGGTGCATTCACTCTTCGCAATAACTACCTTCTTTTAAACCTCAGGCTCTACCTCTTTCTCCTACACTTTCAGTCTCACATTTCATGGAGAAAAAAAAAATGAAGTGCACCAGGTAGAAATCCCCTCTGGTCTTATCATCACCAAAAGAAAAGAAAACACATTCACAGATACATTCATTGTCTCACTCTTCCTTTCTGCTTTAACAGGTGACACCTTTGCTTGTATCAAAGGCAAGTCCTCAGTATCACTCTGGACCCTGTTCCTTCCCATCCTCCTTGGGACCCTGCACAGTTGGCTCATCTCTCCTGCATCCTCAGTGACTTTCATTCTACTGGCTCTTCCCATCATCACTGAAGCATGTTCTACCTCCCCTTCATAAAAAAGTGCAATTTCCTCCTGACTCCCGTCTCCCTTCAGCTAGTGTCTATAGAAGGAGTACAGCAGGAATTCCCTCCATCACCAAGCACCTCAGAAGAGTTGTTGACTTCTCAGGCCTTCTCTTCCGAAACCTTTAATGACTTCCCTTTTGCCAAATACAATAGATGCTGTTTGTTCTAAACTGCCATTCATCCCCACTTATTTGCTAATCCCCATTCATGTTTTCTACTCTGCTCAAATGAGACCATGTCAGTGGGGGCAACACAGATCACCCTATTTAGAATTATAATGAGCTCCAATTCCCACCAGTCCTCCCCTTCCCCTTACTCCATTTTGTGTAACTTAGTATATAATGTATTCAGCTTTTCTACTTATTTTTTTTATCTACCCCCACCAACTAGAGGTAAATACCACATGGGTGTAGATCTAATATAACCAAATCACCTAGAACAATACCTAGCACACAACAGGCTTTGATAAAGACCTGTGACATAATGAGTAAATAACATTTATCAGGTAATTATTAATTGGTACTTTCCTCCCCCACGAGACAGTTACGTCTCAAGGCCTTGTCAATGGTATTCCCTACTGTAGGATAGTACTGTAGCCACTCAAAAAGACTCATTAAACGAATGAAGAAATTAGTAGACTTCTTTTTCACATTTGAACCTTTTTTTGCATATGTGGACTAAAGAGATTTAAAACAGTCTGAAACTTACAAGGACAAAAGAATTTTCCTCTCACGCCTTAACTTTAGGAAGCGAAGCCTTGCCATCGCACAGATCTGCCGTCTCCAGAGAGTTCCAGAATTGATGGCCTTTTTCATTTCAGGAAGCGAACAGAGAGCCTGTCCCATTTCAGACTCAATTTCAGTGCCTCTGGTCACGCAGATTTCCCCCTGTTTCTGAATGCCCAAATCTAGAACCATGCGACAAACTATTATAAGAGGCTACGTCACTTGTACTTTCTCTTTAGCAACTTTGAAAAATTATATTAGAATACTTGAAATGACACATCTAACAAGTGAAGCTATTGATATCCATAACATTGATATTCAAAATTTTTCCTCCAAACAAATATAATGGATCCAATTCCAATGAGTGAGCAAATTAGTCTGAAGGGATGGTTTATGCTGTCTAGGAAGCATTTATTCTTTCCTACCAACAACAGCTACTCCTCACTAAAGGATTTTTGCAGAGCAAGTCTTACACAAAAACTCAAGGATAAATTCACATAGATGAGTTTCTAAAAAGTTCTCTTCCATCCTGTCTCCTCTGTCTCCTCCACAGGACCAGTTCGTCACTGATGACTGACATTCAGTGACTCTTTCAAGACACCGTGGTTTTAAGTAACAGAAAGTCCATGAAAGACTCCTGTTCAAATCCCACCTGTGCCACACGCTAGCTGTCGGTTGTGGCTAGTCACTCATCCTCTCTAAATCTGTTTTCTCACCTGCATCATGCAATTATTTATGGGAACTAAGAATAATAAAACCCAACAGCTGAGCACAATGGCTGATGCATACTAGGCTTCTAAATTATTATTATTACAAAGTAAGGGAAGATAACATCTTATTTAATTATCTGTCAATATGTTAATTAGAACTGGTTGATTAGCTAAGCAAGAGCACATTCTTGCAGGACATAGCAAGTAAGAGACAAAACCAGAATTCAGGACATTATCAGACGGCTACTGACGAGAAGGGGTAAGTGGGCATTGCAAAGGAATGAGACTGTAACTGACATAGGAGGTGGAAAAAATGTCATAAAGAGATTTGTTTAGCACCAAGCCTGATTAAGTTAGATATAAAATAATTATGATACTTTTAAAAGTGGACAGCCGTATTTATATCTCATATACATTCTAGGCAGAATTCCACATAAAGATCTGCAAATATAAATTAATGCATAGTCACTTTTTTTTCCTTTTTCTTAATTTTCTGCTAGACACACATTTTTATACCTGGCTCATCAATTGCTGATCTGCCTTTCAGGTTCAAATATACTTCATTCAGAGTTGTCATGGAAATACCATAATTCATTATACCCTGGTCAGAAGACTTTTCAAGGTCTCTGAAAAGATCTAAAAAGCAGAAAGTAATAAAACAATGCAATTAATATTGATAATGAGTCCACTATAATAACTAAATTCTAAAGATTACTCAGGATACATAATCTAAAAATATTTTCATATTAGATCTACCACTAATTTAAGAAAAACATTCCCATAAGGTGTCTTCTTATTTTCTATTCTTATTATTCAAATCTATTTTATTATCTTGCACATCAGTTTAGTTTTATAACTTTAAAATCTCTTGAACTGCTATAGCTATGTGAGCATTATATGAATATGTACCTGTATGTCTATTTAAAAACTCATTTTGTATGGGGTAAATTGTATTTTCTTCTTTGTATTTTCCAAATTTTTTCCACTGAGTATACTACTTTTATAATTAAAAACTGTAATTTACCAAGACTCTGTGGAACTGCTACAAGTGTTTTCAAAATAAGGTCTTATTTAATCTGTGTCTCTAACAGAAATAAAAAGATATATTTCAAAGCTTCATTTAATGCTGACAAAGAAGGCAAATCTGGGTTTCTCAGTGAACTACATTCATGGAAATTTTAGTTGCCCTTGCATCAAAACCGTATCTGGTAACACACTTCATTACATTGGAAATGGGAGACACAGTACCTATGAATAAGTATTTTCATGTGTGTGAGCTTCAGAACACAACTGACAGAACAGCCGAAAAATGCAATCAGCATAATCATGGACCATAGTTGTATTTATTCTATGTGATCACACAGTAAGTTACCTGGAAATTTGTTTGTTCTTTCCAAGGGCAAACTGTACACAAGTTTTTCTTTACTTTCTGCTGTTAACTTGGCATCAGAGATGTGCTGTGTAATGAGGGATGTGATTCTGTCCAGATTACACATTTCATTCCTGTGTAAACTAATGTTTCAAAAAAAGGCATAAGTCTTTTGAATTCTTTTCCAGTACTGCTGCTCATGAAAAGACAGATTTTGGTGAAATAATACATATATATTACAAGCAAATCCTGCTAACTTCATTAATCAGTTCTGAACTATTAAGTAGATTTGGAATATGATTTTAGACTTTTAGGCAAAATGCTTTATTAAAAATGATTAATTGCTTGGGGGGGACATAAATACAGATTTTTCTTATATAAATATTAGTCAAAAAATGTTATATTGAAAGACACATAAACTTTAGAAATTCGCATGCTTAAGACCAAGATGTAACCAACAGAGAAAAGGTCAATGAGGGAGATATTTATAGTGTCTATTATAAATCAATTTCCCCCCAAAATTAAGCTGACTTTCTTAAATCTGTATAGGATTACATGAAATTACAATATGAGGCTCACCCTTCAGTATTGACACACTCATATTAGAAATGACACCCAGAATACATTACCTTAAATGATATCCAATACCCCATTTTCTCTTCAGAAACAAAGATGACCCTGCACATTTCAGCTTCCCATTAGACAGAAACACCTTCCTATCTGAGTAGAAAGAAAGAAAGACTAAATTGTGTGAATTCCTTATGTGGGTATATTCTGACTATGGAGACCAAATCTCTGACGGACTTTTTCAACATGAAACCAAACACAACACAACTGCGCTCCTGGGTGTAGCATCACCTCTCACCACCGTGCCTACCCTGAAGCACAACTCAGAAATTCACTGTATCCCTCACTGCTAACCCAATGGTACAAACACTGCAAGGAATGCCCGATTCCTCAGCTCTCCCTTCAGCCACATAATTTGTTATGTAACTTCGTAGTGTTCTTTCACTATGGGCAAAGTGACCTGCTCCACCATGTGACACCAGCTTCCACCCTGTGACTTGCTTTGGCCAGTGGCAGATTGGCAGACCTTGGCGAGCAGTGGCCTGAAATGGGCTTACGTGTTGGGTCTTGCTCTCTTGAGGCTCAGGCACTACCATCAGAAGGTGCCCAGGCTAGCCTGCTAGAAGACATTACACACCTACATGGTGGTTGGTGTTACTTATGTCACCTGAGCCAATGGCCACACAACCACTAGACATGCGAGTGAACCCAGTCAAGACCCAAAAATCTCTCCAGGGGAGCTCACGCTAAACAGCCGACTCTCCAACTCAAGGACTAAATAAACGCTTATTCATTTAAGGCACTGAGTTTGGAGAAGACATAGCATTTTTGAGACAGGAGATAACTGACATGAGAAGTAAAGTATGTTTTACCTTAGATTTCATGTTGGACATTTAGAATAGTCTTATACTACACGTCAAACAACAGAAATTTCTCTTCCTTCACTGAGACCACTTCTGACTTCATTTTTTTCTAGACTCTTCCTCCACAGGCTCTCCTGCCTCATTGAAACTAGTCTTCTCTACCTGCCACTATTTCCTAGGCAAAAGTATCTGTTGTCTCTCTAATTCTCCAGTCTTCATACCCAACACCTCACTCAGTGAAGAAAGGATCCCCCTAAGAAGGCAACAAAGGGTTGTAAATTTAAGAAGAATTTTTCCCGGCTAAAAGTTTTTTCCAACAATAAATATGTACATCCTATATATACAAATACATATATAGTGATTTTATATATATTAAAGGTAATGTTGGAGCTTCAAATTTTTAAAAATATACTTGTGATTAATGTAGACATTCAAGAAAGTTACAGACAAGATAGATAAAGCATGGTTCTAAGAACTCACTGGGGGAATCAGAATTCCTTGGAGGCAAAATGTATCTTTCAGATATACTCACTCAGATGGATGGCAAACATGATTCTCTTCTTTTAAAAACAAGTTAGAGAGAATACCTCTCATGTTGAATCCTTACATAACTAGTTAGAATAAAGAAACAAAGAATCACCGGCTAAGATGTCAGCCTCATCCATGAACTGGGTACTAAAAAGGATCACGTGGTTTGTTTTGCACTCCTTCAGGAAGCTCCAAACTCGGTGCCTTGAAAAAGGATCCAATCCAGCAGTTGGTTCGTCCAGTAGCAAAATCTACAGAAGAGAAAATATATGAAAGTACCTTCCACTTCAAAGCTGAGTATCTTCAGAAAGTAGCATGGAAACCAATATGATTTCTAAATTCAAATACAGTCCTCCACCACATCCCTAACAGGCTTGCATGGTCCTTTATTATAAATTTTCTCTCACATTTGGCAATTAAAATAGAGTTTGGACTTAATAATAGTTTTATATCCTTTGATGAAAATTAATCTCGAAGATATTTTTTCTCTTACCTGAGGATCTCCTAAAAGGGCAATCCCAAATGTTAGTTTTCTCTTCTGTCCGCCACTTAATTTTTTAGCAATAACATCTTGAAAGTTTTCTATGTCTAATTCCATTATAACTCTTTTTACCTATCAAAAAATTAATAGAAAATATTTTACTTTAACTTTAAGCAGTCTTAAATGTCTAATAATTAGAAAGAATTTATTCTAGACCTTCATTAATTAAGCTTCACTAATGAAAGAGTAAAACAATAGTTAAACAAAGCTATGGTCATGAGCAAATTAAGTAAATTATTTCCAAAGCCATCGATTATACTATGTTCAGATACCTCTTGTTCCACTTCTTTTGGTTGAATTCCTTTTATTTTAGCAAATAGCCTGAGGTTTTCTCTCACAGTAAGAAAGTCAAATTGAATATTGAATTGTGGACAAAATCCAATGTCCTTTCTGATTTCTTCCATCTTAGTTATTTCAGAGAGTTGGGTATTGTAAATAGTGGTTGATCCTGTAGACAAGAATTTTAAAGCATTTAACATCAGGATATGAACTATGCAGAGTAATAATACAGGATATTTGCTGAAGAAATTTCCATTTGATAACTACATAATTAATATATTGAAAAATTCAGATCAGTCTTGACACAAAAATCAGTGTCCAAAGCAATGCAATGTATATGTGGAATGTCAAATAATGCAAGAATACAAATACAAGCATTCTAATTTATGTAGATATGAAATAAACATTTCCCATTCTAAATTACTCAACTTTGTAAGAAGTCTGCTTTAGAGAAATATTTTTCTTTTACATAATCAGATTGAGGAATCTGTTTTATCAGCCAACTTGTTTTGTAAAATTATTTTCTTACCTTCTGTACAAACAGACAACCCACTAAGAATGTTTAGCAGTGTTGATTTACCAGCTCCACTGTGTCCAAGTATTGCAGTGATCTGTCCTTCATATATGTCAAGAAATATGCCTGTTTCAGATAAAATGTGAAAATCAGACTTCGGATTATGTTCAGATGAAATGGGCTTTTAAAAAACTGAAAGAGTGAAATATATCTTAGCATTTCAGTTCATTAGTATTCTGATATGTCCTCTATAAAAGTATGTATCTAATTGTATCTATTTATGAAGACAAAGCCATCAATTTCTCTGAAGCTACTGGATCAAGACTGGAGTATAAATTTCTACTTCCCTCCCTACCCCAAATCCTTTGAATGTCAAAGAATCTATACGTTTAACATTAAAGAATAACGCCAAAGCTACAAGGAATAAAAACCAAATAGAGTATTTGCCTCCTGGACAAAAGAAAGTTTCTATTTCTATTAAGAAATACTCTCTCTGAGGGGCCTAGACCTGGGGACATAAGGGTCAGGTAGAGAGGCAAAGGGGTAGCTTATTCCATGTTAGGAAGGAACGAGGGTAGTTCAGAGCAGAGGATGGTGTAGTTTCCCTGGGCACCCGTCATTACTCTGTTTTGTATCATAGAAGTGTGGGCATGGTCTCGAGATAGGTCTGTTGGAAACAAGGACATGTCACAGGCATTTTTATACACACATCCTTAGAACTTGACATGGTTTTCTCTAATATCTGAAAAATTATCTAACTTCATTGGGAAATAACAAAGAGTTTCATTAGCATCCCGGAAATTTTAAGAGATTCTCTGAAGACATAAAACATATGGAATTATATTGTGAGAGAATCAAAAATAAGGCAAACCAGAGCCCAAAATAGATGATGAAAGTTCTATGAAAGTAAAAACAATCCAGTGACACTTCAAGCTCAGTTTGACAAATTCGTATCAAAGATTATAAACCAGCGTAAGTAATATAATACTATTTTAAAATATTTTATATATAGAAAAATATGCATTATTAGTAACTATCCCTCATAGTAGAAACTCCTATTTTTTTCCTTTTTATCAATATTCATTCTCTGATTTTCCACTATGACTATTTGTATTTTCAGGAAAAAAATTTTTTTAAATTAAAAACATCTTAACTATGAAGTTTCTCTCTTTACCTTGCAATGCTTCTACTTTTTCAGGCTTTCCATTA
This sequence comes from Vicugna pacos, assembly GCF_048564905.1. Taxonomy (NCBI): domain Eukaryota; kingdom Metazoa; phylum Chordata; class Mammalia; order Artiodactyla; family Camelidae; genus Vicugna; species Vicugna pacos. The sequence continues at coordinate 53,420,002 of NC_133002.1, forward strand.
TATTCTTTTTTAACATTTCTGATTCTGCAAGAAGGATTAAGCAACTGTGAGGTAAATACAATTTCTAATAACACAGATTATGGTAACTGCCAATACTACAGTTCGTGATTGAACCTAAACTTCACAATGGAGAAATTTAGTGTGAGTGCTAGGATGGACAGTGGAAACACCAAGTGAGATGGAGAATGGAAGTGGGACTGGTTTATAGGAGACTGGTAAGAGGCTCCATCTTAATGAGATCCAAGGAGGGCAACAGCACAAGCCCACACCACCCACAAAAGAGTTTTGCACAGACCTGCTTAGACTTTCATCAAGCTTGGCATTTCACATATTCCAGCTATTTCTCTAAGTTAACAAATGAAGGGGGAGCTACAATGGAAAGAAAAGAAGGAAAGGAAGGAAGAAGCAAGGGAGGGGAGAGGGGCTTTCCATCAGACCTGCATCCTCCCTAGCAATTATTTAATTGTTCTTCCCTTCCACAAATTTATCAAAATAAGAGTCTCTACTGTTTCCATTTCTTTATCTCCAACTTTAGACACATAGCTTGTAACTGTACCATGCCACTGAACCTATTCTCAACCAAGTCACCAGTGACATTCTAACCACCAAATCCAGTGGACACTTTTCAGTCTCTGTTTTGTAAACCTCATCACTGATTTGACAACTGCTCACTCTTTTCTTCTTGCAAGGCCCTCTCTATGTCCTTGGCTCTGTTCCCTTTTGGTTTCCACATTGTTCCCTTAATATTCCTTTTCAGCATACTTTATGGGTTAAACTGGATTCTATACTGACCAACTATTTTTTCTTATTCTCAGATCTTCGCCATATGGTATTACCCACTTTGATTCCTTCCACTCTCACCTAGATTTTCATTCTTAAATTTGTGTCTCTAGATCTTTCTTCAAAGTTTCAGATTTATCTATTCAACTTCTACTATATACTTGCACATGAATATGAAACCCATATGAATAAAGGACTAACATGTATCCAGTTCCTATTTTGTTACAGACATATCTGCTTAATTATCTCACTGATTCTTTAAATTACTCAAGAAGAAGACATTATTCTGTGGAATTACACTACACATTTCTTATAAGTGAAGAAAATGAGGCTTAGAGAGCACCAAGTTTAGCAAAAAGTCACAAAGCTACTAATTATGAAGAAGTCTTTTAGGATGATGGCAGAAATACCTGAAAGAAAAGAACTTTCAGAAACACTTTATCTGTAACATTTGACCTGTGGTTGTCCCTGTTGCAACTTAGTTTTTAGTGAAATGTGTACATAGTCACATGATGCATTAATTACCTGATGGCTTCTTTTCCGTGAAACTCTGGAGACACGGGTTCAAAAGAACCCTCAGAGGAATCCTCAGGATTCATTTCATTCTCAAAGACTTCATGATGAGTATTTTGATGTTGGGACCAAAATGAAGACTTTAGGAAAAACAACGGTGAATGCCGGTGGCCATCCTCATCTAGTTAATCAAGATGCAATTACATACTGAATCAATCATACTGCATCAATAAAGAATGACATATGTCTTCGTGTAGCCTGATACTGATTTTTTTACACATTAATAATTTTTATTAATTTTTTCAAGTTTTACTGAGAAGTAATTGACATACATAACTATTAAGTTTAAGGCATACAGTATGATGGTTTGATCTACATATATTTTGAAATGCTTACTACAACAGGTTCAGCTACATCCACCATCTTCTATAGACACAACAAAAATTTTCTCCTTGTGATGAGGACCCTTAGGATTTATTCTCTTAACAACATTTCTACATACCATACAGCAATATTAACTACAGTCATCATGTTGTATATTGTATTCCTAGTACTTATTTATACTATAACTGGAATTTTATACCTTTTGATCACTTTCCTCCAATTTCCCCTCCTGCCCCTGTACACCTCTGGTAACTACAAGTCCGATCTCTTTTTCTACAAGTTGGGTGGAGTTTTTGTTTTATTTTTGCTTTTCAGATACCACATGTAAGTGAGATCATATTTGTCTCTGTTGATATCAATTTTGAATTTAAGTTATACTGGGAATTTTTGTTTACAATGTTAAAAATAAGGTATTACAGGGATGCTAAATTTAAGATAGTGTTTTGGCCTTTGATAAATTCTCAGCTCTGGTTCATAAAAATAAAAGTTTATCAAAGAAGATAAAGTTGCAGCTGTAGGAAATTGCATCAAGAACATTCTTACTCCCCAGTAAGAATGAATACTTACTTGAATACTCCAAATACTTGAATACTTAAAAAGAGAAGTTGTGTTAAGTAGATTCCTGCCACAGTATATGAAGAAATATTATTTTGATAACATATAAAAATGAACATTGAAAATAATGAGCATATCACTATAAATCAAAAGTCAACATTTTTCAAAGCTCTAAGACTAAAACAAAAGCAGAAAAATTAAGTTACTAAGAACAGAAATGTAGACATAAGGTTGGATGACTATTGTCATATAGGAAAAGGGTATGGAAAGGATGAAAATTAATTTAAAAGATCAGAAGTGGGATGCATGGGAAATATTAAAAAATCCATTAGAAAAATGAAAGAAACATAAATCAAACTATTTCTGCCATGTTTTCATTTGTTTTATTTTATGTAGATTTTTTCCAACCATATTCAGACAGTCCTTTAAGTTTTTAATAACTTCATAAAATTATACAAGGCTTTTTCATCAATAGTTTGTATTATTGCAAGGCAGAATGAGCTATATATGTATAATCAATTAAAATTTTTTGACATTTAAATACTTATATTTTAATGGCAAGAAATGAGACTAGAGCAACAATTAATAGAAGCTGTGGATCTAAAGAATCAAAGAAAGCAAAATGAGATGGTACTTTAATATATCCACAAAACATGAAATTACTAGTGACAAGAAGAGGAAATGTAATGGGTTTTTTCGGAAACTATAGGGTAATTAAAATAGAGTTTCCACATGTAATATTATATTACAAACTGTCACTGCAAGCTAATATAACATAAGAGGATAAATCTGAGCAAATACTACCCCCAAAGAAGAGCTGAAGAGGAGGAAACACAACAGCAGAGAACCTGCAGAGATAAGAAAGTAAAAGGTGTTGGACACATGTAGAAAAATACAAGGGAAAAGTATAGCTAGAAAACAAGTGTCTTTGAAAAGGGAAATAAAAAGAATAGTGTGCTGTGGTTTTAGAGATAGAATATGAGAGAGCAGAAATGCTCAAAGGTGAAAATAAGTTACAAAGAGCCGGAGCAGAACTAGCCAGAAAGGGACATTACACTGTGAAAAAGCAAAGGGATGGGGGGGGGGCATTAAAATTGAGAAATAAATTCATTTGATTTTGATTTTGATTTCATTTGGAAAAGAAAAGCAAGTTAATTATGAACGAGTAGAGGACTTGTTAAGAAAATATGGAAGTGTTACCTATTAAAATATGAATCAAATTGTGAACGGACGTATTGGGGGAAAAATCATTTTTAAGGTAGTAAACCAAAAATTTAGGAAAGAACGAATATATAATGTGGCACAGAGTTGTGACTGGGAAAAACTAACTCTGGAGTATAACTCTTATGTCTTCTTCTACTCATTAGAAAGAACTCTGATTTTACCTACTAGCTTCCTGGAACTGGGAGGCTAAAAGGGTAATGAACAAGGGGTAAAAGAGAAAAGAAGAAATTCCTAAAGGAGAAAGACAATGAGAAGAGGGAGAAGAGCCTGGCCCCAGTTTTGCTGGGGGACACTCTAAGGTTTTAGAGGAAAGGAAGTTTTTACTGCCTTTGCCATAGGATGAGTGAATGAGAAAGTGAGTGTGTACACAAGGAGATGAGATCAGAGATTATAATTTCCATTTTGCAAGTTTGAGAAATAATAATAAAGTAAATATTTTCATTTATTCAGACACCATAATGTTGAATTTTTGACTGTGACCTGTGCCAAGCCAAGGATACATGTTAACTTGTTTTTATATGGTTAATATGTTATATACTAATTTCTGGCTCAAAGAAGAAATTTCATTTAATTTTGAGAAATCATTTATTCACAAGACTAATTTTGTAAAATAATTTTGAAGGCAATTTGCTACATGCATAAGAAATTACTTACTTCAAAATGATATATTACGAAATTTTACAATAAAGTTATGTTAATGGAATGAATAAGAGACATAGGGGACAAAAACCCTAAAATAAAAGTGTAATGGAAATAAAGAACATGAAACAAGTAAGTCTAGAAGGAAACTATAAATGTTTTTAAGCAAAATATCTGAATTAGAAAACATATAAGGGAAGATATCAGAATAAATTGGGTTTGAAAGGATAGAAACATTCAGATTCTGACATGTGAGAAAGAATGATGTATGAGTAAAATTTGTGAATTTTATATGGACAAAGGGAATATATATATATACTAGTTCCTGGGATTATATGTGCAGACTACACAGGAATTTTATAATAGTTATTTAAAAGTTGTTTGTAGAGTTTATTAACTTATACAACACTATTTAAAGCATTCTTGTTAGGCGGATCTTTCCACAAAAAGGGAAGAGAAGAGGTCATTCATTAACTTTACATTGTGTTTTCTTCTTCATATCTTGAGATTCAGAAGAACAATTTACTAGAGCCAAATATTAGCAAGAATTTCTTAATGAACCTTCTTATCAGTGAGTTCAATTCAGCACTAAAAATTAGCATCATTTTCCAATAACTGTTTCAGTGGCTTCATTCCCTCTCCCCAGCTGACACACACACACACACGCAAACACAAACACACACACACACACACACACCCCTTACCTTTATAAAAGATAAAAACCAACAGAAATGCAGGTTTTTAAAAATTAAAATGTCTTAACAAAATAATTTCCATTCAGACCATTAAATAGCCTGAGATGAAACAGTGAGATGAAAATGAGGAAAATTCTATTGCTTTGAATATTTTTCCTTTCTGCTGCAATCAGAAATGCTTCTTAAAATGAAAAGTCAACAAAGAGTAAGGCATTACCTTAAAAGAAACAGAATTACTTTCAGTTCAACTTTAACCACACTATTACTTACCAGGCAAAACTCGTTCAAAATATAATGTTAGTATCAAATAGAGAAGAGTGTCAAATACCAAAATGAAGTACATCACTATCATTATGTGTGACTCTCCAGAAGGATCAGGAAAAACAACACCACTCAGGTTGTAATCCAGGTGTGAAATCTGAAATCAGAAACAACAAAATAAAAGTTAGATGAACCTATAAAAATAAAGTTTTTAATGGTGCTGCATAAGCAAATAAAATTCATATTCTAATATCCTTTTCCTGAAAAATGCACGGTGAAGTTGTTAGTAGCAGTGTTGCTTTTTACAGATAAAATTATTGTCACAAGGGTGAGAAATGCTTGATTAGAAAGTAAAACAGTTGAAGAACAGAAACTTAACTAATCAATTGATCCGAAGTTTTAAAGAAGGGGATTAAGAGAAGGGGCAAGCTATCAAAAATAACATATTCTAGGAGGAGAAAGAGTGGGCAGTGAACTTGAAGGACATTTAAAGGAAATTCAAAAATGCTAAGTATTAAGATGTTGCAGAAATGTTAGAACATTAAGTAAGTAGGGAAGACCCGATGAGATTAACTTTAAGCATAATAAAGATAATTAAACACAGAAAGATAATGAAGATAGTAGCTAACATTCACATAGCTTGTGTCAGGCACTGTTCTAGCATTACACATAAATAATAGCACAGTTAGTCCTCACAACTCCCCACAAGGTTAATTCTACTGACATCCTTATTTTGCAGGTGAGGAAAGTGAGGCCTTGGAAGTCAAATGACTTGCCCAAGGTCATCCGGTATTAAGTGGCAGAGATGAGCCTAATTCATGCCGTCTGGCCTATTCACTACTCATAACCTCCACATTTTAATGCTTCTTTCAGTGGGGACATAAACCAGGTATTTCTGGGTGGTCATATAATGTGCAATTATTTTTCTTACTTAAGTTCCCTAAGATTGTAAAATGATCTGTTTTGTTTATTACTCTGATAAGAAAAAATTTTATTTGGATTTTCAAAAGAAGAATTTCTTAAAATACAGGATAGTTGATCATTCAGTTTTACGAAGTACCAAACTCTTCAATAATTCTAAAAATCTAGTAAATGAAATCATGAAATGGTTGTGTTCTTACCTGAGCCATTCCAGCAGTAAAGGCAAAAGGGCTAAACAGACCTAAAGCCCACGCCAACGATAAAGGAAGCTGTCTGTACAGCACAAAGAACCCCAGACCTCCCCAAAACACAGTGAAGAGAAATCCAACCAAACTCGAAAGAAATGGTTTCTTTATCAACACGCTCAGGAGGAAAGCCAGGGCAATCTGAAGAAAGAAAGAAGAATTCCAATTGGTGTATATATATATATTTTTTTTTGAGCATCTTAAATAGCAATATTCATCTATTTCTCACATTGTCAAAAAACTTTCTCAAAACATATAAAAACCAGGGTACAACATGAGTAGCTGCACCCTACCAACATCCTGAAGAAAAACTACTGTTTGCTCATACATCTGAGACCTGAAACAAGTTGAGAGATTGATGTTTTGCCAACTCACCAAAGACAGGCCATATAGGAAAAAAAGTGTGAATATCACCATGAAGCCAGGAATGACTATAATTTGGACAAATTTTATGACCAAAACCATTAAAATGGACATAATGAAGATGAAGCCAGCATACATTAATGCCCAGGAGAGCCTACGGTAGAAACAAAAGGTTAATTCAAAATTTACATTCAACACGTAAATGTTTGGAGAGGCAGTACGCAAAACAGTTCACAGTACACATTCCAGAAACAAACATACTAGAGTCAAATATAAAATTGTGGCTATGTGCACTCTAGCTCTGTGATCAGGGTCAAGTCTCTTATCTTTTCTCACCTCATCTGTAAAATGGGGTCAATCATGATAGCTATCTCATATGGCTGTTTTGAGGATTATGGAATAATGCACATGAAGACGTTAGCTTAGCAATTATAAAAATAATTATCTTTCAATTATAGACTAAATTTTAAAATTCATATAATTATATGCATATGATTCTTTCAGTCAGATGACTATGTAAATGTTAATGGAAAAATAATAATCTCACCTTTAAATTCCCTTACACTAAACTTCCTTATACAATTGTTCTGAGCATTTAACTGAAATCTCTCCAATTTAAGTAAAAAAGTAAAGTTTTCATTTTTTTCATCCTTAAATGGCTTTTAAGTCAGCCACTCAGGATATTGTTTTTTAAGAATCAGAATACAGCTATGCTGTTAAGTAGCATAAAGCTAAAATAAATCAAAAGGTGTCATGTGGTGAGGGGTGTACAACAGTGATCCTACATCACAGTAATCAAGGCTGGTTATTTCTGAAAATCTGTGGAAACAGATAGAAAGTTATGTTTTAAACAGGACAATGCCTCTCATGTTAAAAAACTGACCTTCTATGAAAACACTGATAAAACTGCCAAGTACCCTCTGGATTTATATAGGGTTTTCAGCCTGAGTTATAACTTTGTACAGATAATACATTTGAAAGCCTTTTATATACTCTTGAGTAGTACATCAATCTAAGTTGTTATTACTATCACAAGTAAATAGCATTTTCTTGTGTACTTACAGTAAACTGAAAAGATTATAGTTTTCCTTACTCTCTCAAGTTCCCATTACTTAACTAGAAATTTTTAAAAAATCTTTTACAAATCCAAATAATCTTATTCAGTTGATTTTTGAAGATAGAGTAAATCTTTCATCTATGAAAATATCTACTCCTAATAATTAAAGGTATTTTTGAAACAGCTGGCCATAGATGGAGATAAGGAGAGTATGGAATATAAAGATTTGTGAAGAAAAGAACTGAGAAAAACACAGACAACTTTCATGTTCAATGAATTTATAAGAACACCATATACTATATTTCAATGTTAAGTATAAAGGCATAAATCAAATCAAACACAGTTATTTTCTATAATCCACGCTTTTGTCATTTATACATTGCTGGTGGGAATAAAAATGAACGTCCACTCGGGAAAACACTTCAGTAGTTCCCTACAAAGCCAAATTACCATACAGCCCAACAATCATACGGCTGGGCATTTATCCCAGAGAAATGAAAACTTATGTTCATATCAATACCCGGACGCAAATGACAATAGCAGCTTTATTTGTAATACCTCAAAACTGGAAGTACCCCATGTCTCCTTCAAAGGTTGAAGGGTTAAACAAACTGAGAGCTAGCCATATCACTGAAAAGTACTCAGCAATAAAAAGGAACAAATCATTGATAAATGCAGCAACCTGGAGGAATTGCCAGGGAATTGTGCTGAGTGAAAAAAATCAACCTCAAAGGGTTGGGTACTCCATGATTCCACCTACACAGCATTCTTGAAATACTGAAATTATAGAAATGATGAAGGAATACAGTGGTTACCAAGGGTTAGGGATAGGAGACAGGGAAGAAAGAGCTGAAAGTGGCTGTAATAATGCAACAGGGGAGACCCTCGTGGTGATGGAACTGCTCTGTACCTTATGTGTCAATAACGTGGCTGTGATTACAACAGTTTTACAAGATGGTATCTTTAGGGGAAATTTGGTAAAAGGTACACAGAATCTCTCTATTTCTTATGATTGAATATGAATCTACTCAAAATAAAAATGTTTAATTAGAAAATATTGTCATTACTTATAGCACTAAGACTAAATCATGTTTAAAAATAAGAAAAGTATAACATGTACCTATCATTATAGATACAGAAAAATGATTAAAAAAAATTGGGCAGGATTGGAGAGAACATATGGAAAAAAGTAATTAAACTGTTTTCAGTTATTATATTGAAGTAATATTATTAGTGTCATTAGACTGTTATATGTATATTTCTGGATAAAACAAATGAATAATTAGGGATATTCTAATTTTAATTTTCCCTGTATCTCTCCTGGAGAACTAGAATTATCAGTGCATAAGGAAAACGATACAGTTCTAATATTGAAGAGGCTAATTAAAAACCCTTTAGTACTACATTTGAATTGTAAGTATCGGCGTGAACTCATGAGACATCTTTAATGTGTGTATGTTATTCTACATATAAAATGCAGCATACACATTATTCTCTCGCTTTCTCTCCTGAAAGGCTAGAAACAATGACCAATCCCATGGAAAAAATATTTCTAGCACACAATGGTCTTGAAATATTTTTTCTAACTAAAAGAAACTGGAGCACCTTGTCATACAAAATAGAAAGGAACCTATCAAAAATAAAACTCAGAAACCAACCTGAAGCAGCTCCCTTTGGCCAAAGACAGAACAACTGGAGTTGTTATAATAATAATAATAATAATAATAATAATAATAATAATAATAATAATAAGTTGGTGGTGGTTGTTATTATTATTATTATTATTACAGTGGATTGAAATCTATTAGACATGTTTAGATCCATGAATTCATAATGGCATTTGAAAAACTGGTCATCTTTGAAGAAACTTAGGGAAACAGTTATCTTAAAAACTAATGAAGGGGGAGAATCGAGCAAAAAAATCTGTTTTTAATCATTGTTTAAATCATTTTTTCCTATTTCATCCTCTTCTTAAAAATTAGCCCCACTAGGAGCTGATCTTAATTCGTGTATATTTATACTTAAACTATGCACCTTAGAAGCACTGGGGACCATCTGTGCTAAGTAATTTAAACACATTGTCTCTTTTAATCCTCACCACCCAAAGGACATCTTTATTGACTAACCATATGAACTGGCTTCAATAAAATGTGGTAATTTAGTTTACTGTTTAAATTTTTCATCCCTTCTCCCACACTTCACTTCCATGAAGGGAGTGTAATTCCCTGTATTGCTGGTCTTGGGCTTGGCTATTTGACTTGTTTTGGCTTCATGGTGGGCAGACTACACTTCTCTGTCCCTTGACTTGGGGTTTGTCCACATGACTTGCTGTGACTGGTGGGATCTGATCAGCTGTGACATGAGCAGGAGCTTCAAATGTGCTTGTGCAGCGAACAGGTCCACTTGTGCTTCTGTGACTGAAGGAGGAGAACATGCCCAGCTAGCCTGCTGAGCCAAGGAGGGTGGGTGACATGTGGGACAGATCTAAATGCAACTTGCATCCAAGCCCAGCCAGATCCATCCCCACTCCAGCCATACTACAGACAACTGAGAAAGAATAAATGATGGTTGTTGTGACCACTGGATTCTGGGGTGGTCTTCTATGCAGCATTTTTTCTGGCAATTGCTAACTGATACAGGCATTGTTTTTCTTCAACTCAGGGAAGCATAAGCACAATCCTTACTTACTTTCTACTGCTATTAAAATCTAATACAAGTAAGGTAATTAAAGTGAATGCATGCAAAAGCAACTCGTGACTGCAGCTAATTTCATTTATAACCTAATGAGTTTCTCTATTTATTAATGTGTGATGCATAGGTAAAGCAGCAACTTGACTTACCAGAATGCTGTCCCTCGGAGACCCATCACTGTCATCAGCTTCTTACATTTTTTTCTTTCCTCTGTAATGTTTAATGATGCAATGTATACAAAAGGAGAGAAATAAACCACACAAATAAAAATAAACCATTTGTCTATATTTTTTCTCCTATAGATGAAAGGCAGTGTTCTCATATTTATTCCAGTAGTTGATGTCAATTCTTCCATCACAGAATGATTTGTTGTGACCTAAATTGGGATGTTAACAAACAGATATATTATGCTATAGAAGAAATATATAAAAAACCATACACCTTTTGTTTCTTTGCAGTTTCCTATAGAAGTATTTACATATTTCTATCAGTTTAAAATACGGTGAACTAAGATAGGTAGATAGACAGACAGGCAGGCAGGCAGACAGGCAGTAGATAAGGCTGGATAAATGAACTATTCCCATAGTTCAGTCAAGAGATGATGATGGCCTGGACGGGCGCTACTGGCAGCGTTGAAGAGAGGTACATAGATTTGAGCTTAGGATTAACAAGGCTGGATGAGAGATGGGATGTAATGGGCGAAGCAAAGGAAATGACTTCTACTAATTCCCCAGTTAGGTGGGTGGCTTTGGCGTTCGCTGAGATACGGGAAATTTTTAAAGTCTCAGTCACAGTTAAAGAAAAATATAAGCATGCAAGTTTGAACTGCTTATGGGGCATCAAAGAAGAGTAAAGAGTCAGATACTTGGGACTAGAGTAGAGCAAACCTCATCTACCACCTGCTTTTGTAACTCGAGTTTTACTGGAACAGTCGTGCACATTGGTTTACCGCTGCTTTCACATTAAAGCAGCAGAGCTGAGTAACTACAACAGAGGAAGTTAGACCCCCAGAGCCCAGAACACTTGCTAACTCACTCTTCACAGGAAGAGTCTGCTGGTCAAAAAGCAGAAGCAGGGTTCCTGGGATTACCGGCATGTAAACTGTAATTAAGTTATGGAAATGGATGCCATCATTTAGGAAAAGTATACCAGATGGAGAAAGACGCCTAGGACAGACCTTTGTAAAACTACTGACTTAAAGACGTGGGAGGGTAAAGCTGGATGACTCTGTGAGCAGACTGAGAAGAAATGGCTAGAAATGTGAAGGAAAATCAAGAGAGTGCTATGCTATTTAGTTAAAAGATCAAGTAAGACAAGGAAAGAAAAACGTCCCTTGTTAATTAACATGAGGACTGTTACTGACCTTAGAAAAATTCATCTTGGTGGTGTGGCGGGAATAGAAATTATATTAAGTTGAACCAAAGTGAAAGCAACCCTTTCAAGAAGTGGAGAATTAAGGGAAAGGAGCTAGAAGATTTGTCTGAGGAGAAAACATGGATGAGAGAAGGTCTTGATAATAAATGAAGAAATTAATAATTTTAAATATGAAAGGAAGTATCTAATTGGAAGGAGCTGAAGAAAGAGGACATGGAAGGGGAAAATCCACTGTGCAACTCTCCCGATAGTGTTGAAAGGGATAATGTTTCCAGCCTACGAACTAAGGAAGAACATTAGGACGACACCGAGGGAAAAGGGTGGGTACAGAGAGGAGCAGGTCTGTAGTCTCTAGGGTTTGTGTTGGGAAGTTGAGGGATATTCCCATCTGACAGCTTCTGTTTTCTCTGAGAATGAGAAAAATAAAAAGCATTATCTCCTAAGAGTGTAGGGCCAAGGTGCAGGAGGAGATAGCGACTGAAAGTAAGGTCAAAAGTATGGAATATTTAAAATAGATCTTTGAAGTTAGGCACTTACTTCTATAATGGCAGCATTAATTGCGGTTTGAAAAGCCACAAACCCTTTCTTCCAGTAACTTGTCAAGGAACAATAAACTTCATCAGGCAGACCCCGACAGTGTTCTTTAAAGAGGAAGGAAGACATGCCCATCATTATGCAATGGAATCAATTAACGGCATTAAGAACATTAACTTTGGCTCTAAAGTTAAAATACCTAAATGTCGGCTCAAAGCCCATGATTACACAATCTAGAGAATTTTTTAAGCACTCTGCAAAGCTGGAAGAAAGAAGATTACTGAGTGACTGCCAAAATAACAAGACTTATACTGTAGTAAAGACTGATCATTGAATTCAGGAATAAAAAGTGTATTACTTCTTTTCTGGATTTTATGAATGTTCCTATCAGTCACTCCCAACAGGGGGTTGATGAAGTAGCAAAAAAAAACAACTGGAATCAATTCTCATGTAGTCACCTGAGTGTTCAAAGTGCTCTTTTATAATTGGGAATCTGTATCTCTGACTGAACTTCAGCTGATATGAGAAAGTATCACTGAACACAACTCCCACCACTTCAGAGCTGTGTTCTGGAGGCACTCTGTTCATGGCTTCTTCATCGGCAGTCCCAATGACTGTTCTTCCTGCCATGGGTGAAAAATGTAATCAATCACAGAAACTTATTACTGAAGGACAGAAAACCAAGTTGCAACTGTCTAGATTTCCCATAAAATTACTGGTTATATACTATCCCAAATAGGCGCCTCTAAGTTAAGGCTGAAAGCCTTTTCTATTGTTTTAAGTTCAATGTAAACACATGAAAAGATGTGTATTATATATTCTTTACCCTGAACAACAGAGGTTTGAACTGCAGGGAGTCCACTTATATGAGGATTTTTTTTCAATAGCAAATATTGCATTACTTATGCTATCCAGGGATTGGCTGAATCCATGGATGTGGAACCACAAATACAGAGAAACCTCAGGAGCTGAGGGAACATAGATACAGAGGGCTCACAATAAATTACACTCAAATTTTCGATTTCGTGCAGGACAGGCTCCCCAGCCCTCCGCATTGATCAAGGGTCACCTGCAAATCAATCTGCAGCATATTTTTCAGTGTAATTCCCATTTTAGTAAAGAAAAAACAATTTATATGCCTATATTCATACAGAAACATATGTATAAATAAGTAATCATGTATATGCTTGTGTATATAGTATCTTAGAAAGATACAAGTTTAAATGGAAGCTATGATAGGGAAGGAAAGATGGCCAGGATAAAAGCAAAAGCTCTCTTTTCTGCTTCCTACAAGTTATATTGCTTAGCTTTTTTTTTTTAAGCTGGCTTTTACTTTGGTAATTAAAATAATTTAAAAATTAAAAATAAAAAATATTTAAAATAATCAATAGAAATGAGAATCTGGTGAGGCTTTTCCCTGCCATGATCATAAACTGATTTCTATTTTCTGAAAATAGTACTCCAATAGAAATAAACTGCATGCAAAGAATCAGAGTACAAAACTCTGAAGTAATGTTACAGTCCACCCAGATTCTCTGGAGTCAAGAATGCTAAGAATTAAACTCATAGTATTTAGGAATGAGTACATTTGCAGAAGTCACCCTATGGCCTCCTTTTTGAATACTTTTTATACTTTCACGTATATTAAGTTTTAAAATTTTTACTAATTTTAACACAGTGTTTAAATCTCATGCAGGATGATGTCTACATGAAGAAGAAGATACTCATGTTCACAGTGAAGCTGTATCCTTCAAAAACACTCGTCCTTCCAAACAGAGTAAGGCTGTGAAACTTTATGAGGACAAGGCTAATTTTACTGATTCTCCCTAAAGTTACACAAATACCGTGGAGGCCAGAACATGTCAAACAGCAGAGTTAGATGAACATGGAATGAGGCAGTGAGAGAGGAGCTGTGACCAGGACAGGCCGGCACAGGAGCTGGAATTGGGTGTTTCTGTAAGAGAAGGACAGACTCGGCAGGGTCGTGAGGCCCTAAGGGCTGAAAGCACCGGACAGCTTGCACTGCAGGGACTAGTCCCTGAGGATTTTGTAAATGTTTCTTCATTTAAAAAGAGATGAGGAAAGAAACCAAATGGATGATGCATGGAGAGCCAGACCCAGGTAGAATCAACACTGGTCAGGCAGAGCACGTGACCAACGTGGGTAAGTGAGGCAGGCAGAAATCAGAGCTTCAGAAGCTGCAGTGAAGAATCACGAAACAGGGCAAAGTGGCCAGGGGTAAAAAGTGGAACCATCTAGAATAGGGTCCAACATTTTATCCTACCCCAACTTTACTTTTTGGAGCAAACAACATACTCACAACAATAATGACTCACAATACCATGGGTTTCAAGGATGACAGGAAAGAAGGATGTGTTTTGTTTAAAAAGCCCCAATTAAATCTTTTTCACTTTGAAAGATACACTTACTTGTAGCTCCACACCAACCCCCCACCGCTTATGAAATAAGGATCCTTGCCCCAGTTGAGAACCACTGACCCACAGGCTGGGCAAAAAAAATCAATTTGCAAAACAAACTTCAAATTAAACATGCATAGGTTACATTACAATGAAACACTGCCATTGAACAACACACCTTTCATAAAAGCAGCCAAAGCCATCTTATCCATTATCCTCTGTGTCATGTTAGTGACTGGGGTATAGACCACCACTAGATCAGAGTCATTAAATTGATCCACACGTCCCAGAACATGAGGAGGCTGTTCATGAAAACGAATAGCTCTGAAGAATTCCGAAAATATGCACAAAGACAGCCCTAGAAGCAGCGCTTCTGTCCATTCCTCCAGATACAAAAGAAAAATGAGTCAAATTATAATGTCATCCAGGACAGTGAGAAACATTCAAACGCTTCTTAAGACAGAAAGTACTGTCATTGAGCATAGTTTCATTTCACTCTCCCATTTTTTTTCTTTCCCAGTTACCATCCATCCTTTAAAGAAACCACCATTTCAAAAAAAAAAAATCAACTCTGACATAGTATCAAATATGTCCATTGATCTTGACCTAAGTAACACAGCACCCCTAACAGTAGGACCGCTATGGGTTATATGCCCTCATACTGATTTTTTATAAGTACACAGCATCACATGAGATATTCTTGTCAAAAGTGTTTAACCTGAAGTTAATCCCATTTTTAGATCTAACTTTCTGTTTACAGGAAACATAGACAGTTAAGGAATGAGTTAAATGACAGAATGAAAAGTGCAGAACATGGATGTTCAACAAGAGAACAGCTTTGGTCTCACTGGTTCCTGGACTGAACAAACCAACCTTGAGACGTGTGGGAAATTTTAGGAAATTGAATTTGAATATGAAATTAGATAACTATATGCAATTATTGCTAACTTTGTAAAGGGTATTAGTGGTTATAAAGGAGAATATGCCCCTAGTTTTTGTAGATGCTAGCTGAAATATTTAGCAGTCAAGTGTCATGTATTTTAAGAGAGGAGTTGAGGGGAGATAGAGATGAAGCAAAAATGACAAGATATTAACTGCTGTCAAATCTGGATTGTGGGTGAATAGGAAAGGACGCGAGTTCACTGGATCACTTTGATTTACTCATTTAAAATGTATTTCATTTTGCGTGGCTTTTTCTTTTTTTCCTAATACTGAAGTTGGCCCAGGGTAAAAATCAGAATGACTCCACAAGATTCAAATGGATTAATTATTTGGAAAATAGCTAGGTTCTCCTCAGAAAAGTGTTAGTTAACTTTGTTTTTCAGAAGCTGAAATATGAGCCATTTAGTTAACTTCACCTTTTTCCATAAATAATATCCTATTCTGCAATATTTTCAAGATATTATATTGAGAACCCCAAATCAACTGGCCTATAGAATTGATGAACATAAAAAAGCAATAAAAATGGCATAATATGAAGGGATGGATTTTCATTCACTAAACATGGAAAAATACATGTTGTGAACCATACCAATAAGCTCTCTTTTTTCATTCTCCATTTTTTAAGAAAATTCTTGTGCAGAAGGGCCTGAGTTTGTTGACACACACTCATCTCTTTTTTAATCATTTTGTCCTGTTCCTTGAGAAAGAAGACAAAGTAAATAGACAGCAATAACCAGATGAGAAAAAGACCCCCCCCACCAAAAAAATCCAGTTACAAAAAAAGCTTCTACACACTTTGAAAACAGTCCCAGATGAACTCACTGAATGCCTAACATTTGACATAAAAACATAGATTCAAAAGGTTTTTCTGCGGATAAAATATTCCTGAAGGTAGAACACAGTGCCAGCTGGCCTTTCTCTGCAGGCGCTATGGTTGTGAACGATGGGGGTTTGGGTGTGGGAGGTCTTCTTCCTTTTGTCTCAAAAGTACATTCTTCTGCCAAATCCTGACATTAAAACAATCCAAAGTAAATCAGTGAATAAGATGTTAGTAATGTTCAGAATCCAAATCACACTTTATACCCTTTACTTAATTTTTTTTAAAAGGTGTAATAGGAATAAAACCATCTCCAGTTTTCTGTCACTCAGAGATTTGACCATAAGCAGTCTATACTTTGAATGGCATGCTTTCACATGCTTATTTGATGACATTAAGGAAACCACTGAGTGAAAGAAAGTTGAGTAACATTTCAGTCATTCCTAGAATCCCAAAGAGCTCATTTCTCCTCTTCAAATTCATGAGTTCCCTTCTAGGAAGTAAGTATGTAAGACACATACAGATGAAAGCCAAAAACATTAGTTAGCTAGTGTGATGGAGTCACTGATGTGTGTAGATCATCCTGATGTGCAGCAGTGATCCTTCTGTGTTTTTAATTTAAAATTCTGAGATGATAATTTGGTATCACAGCTCTGATTATCTAAATTCACTCGAATAAATGATGTTATATACAAATTACAATGTTTGGAGAACTTGCTGGATTCCCTTTTTGGATAAAGGAACAGGTAAAGTTACCAAATACCAAAATAATCTCTAAAATCCAACTTGAGAAAGATTCTAAGTGAAAATACCCATTTTTATGTTATGGCTATAGAGGTCTACGTGGAGAGCTCAGGAAGCAACCCACAGAGACATTTTAAAAGAAAAAGGAAACCACAGGGAGAAGCAACTTGTCCTAATGCCTCCACAGTCCCAAAAAGTAAAATTCTGCAAGTTCTCAAAAGGCCATCAAGGGAAGTGTAAATCTGACACACAAAAATAACAACATTTATACATACCTTGAGTCTATCTTCCATTTGACTATCACACCAAAATACTATGTTTGAGTTTAAAACATTACATCACTCATTAGGTCTATAATATAAAACAATAATTTAGAAATATCAGAACAATACAATAATTTCAACAATGTCAGTCAAGATCCTTGGTACTATGTCTTTTGTGCCTTGATTATCTTATGCAGAGTGAAAGGTAAAAGCAAATTTGACTTACTGTCAGGAAAGTAAGAGTGAAGAACTCAAAAGCACTTTTGATTCACGGTCTCTTTCTGTCCAGAAGAACAGTTAACAATCCTTCAAGGACTTTTCCACAAATGCTTGCCTCTTGTAAATCTGTTTTCATTCAGTTGGTTTCTGAAAACAGGCCATGATGTCTGAGTAAAAAGCCTGCCAAACACATTCTTTTCTTGATAAGTTGTTTTTTTCCCATGTCTTTCTTCTTGTCCAGTTGCTTCACAGGGAGGTTGCAGCTATGGATGGTTGGCTAAGCTTGTCACGTGGTATTTGTTTATTGCTCTCTCTTTCTGGCATATGCAAAAAGTGATCAGAGTCAAAAAAGGAAGAAAGAAAAAAAAAACCCTTGTCCTAAATAAGTCTATATTAACTTTGAATGATTCAATATTCAACAGCCACGCCAAAAAAAAAAAAAAAGACAAAAAAGAAGTTGAACAGCGAGAAGGAAAACGAGGGTCTCAAAAATCAGAACAATTTATGAGAAAACTTTACCAAAGACTTAAATGCACTTCAGTTAAAGGGTTCTTTGCACTGATTCCTGTGTGCTAGAAAAGTATGTGAAGGGTTTAAATGAATTATTTCACTGACACTCAAAGCAAACCTATGAAGTTGATACTGTATTTGTACACATTTTACAGATTTGGAAGGTGAGACTTAAAGGTGAAATTATTTGCGGATACTCAAAAAGAGGCAGAGTTAACAGGTTAAGTCCAGAATGGTGTCTGGATTCCAGGCCCCCTCATTCTTAACTGCCACTGTGAAAATTACACTAATAAAAACAATGATACCTAATATCCATTTTAATAGTTTAATAGTTCAAACTAGATGGGCAGAACGCTTTTTTTCTTTAGCTACAAATATTGGACATCCTCAGAATTGTAAACAACCCCTGTTTCTCAACTCTGAAAAATCTCCTTCCATGAATTTTTCAGTAATCATTACTCTTCTTGGGATGTGTACACAAATTAATCACCACACATGAAAATGAAGGACAGAGAGATGGAGAAGCACTCAGACTATTCAAGCTATTACCGTTTTCATTAAGAAGATGAAAATAAACATTTTCTTTGACTTTAATTGCATTCCCTCCCTTGTTGTTAGTCACATTTCTCTTCTTGTTTCCTGGTCATTACTAGAAGTAAAAATCCATGAAGTGGAAACCACCAAATATTTAACCTGGTTCCAATCCCAGACATTAATGATAATATTTAATGGCTGGGAAAAAACCTACTAAGATCGTTATCATAATGCACACATACATTCCTAGTAACTACATCTAAAGGATAATTTGTCTATTTCCATAATTTTAGGGAAATTGTATTGTAACTTCCAATATGGCACAGTAAGGTGGTTACAGGGAAGGGGTCTGAGACCTACATTCCAAACTGTCACTCACTGGCTATGCACCTTGGACAGGTGACATAAAATCCACAGACCTCTGTTCTACATTTATAACAGGGTTGGACCAGGCCTCTGTACATACAAACTGTACAGAGCGGAAGAGGCCAAGATGGCGGAGTAGTAGGACGCTCCTAGCTCACCCTCTCCCACAGATACACCAAGACTCACATCCACGGACCGACTCAGCCAAAAAGAGCACCTGCGGAACTCCGACAGAACACTGCCCTCTTCAAGAGACAAAGATGCCAAAAATCTGGTAGGAGAAAGGAAAAAAAGACGAAAAGGCAAAACAGTGCAGGACCAGTCCCGCGGGGAGGGAGCCGCAAAGGAGGCCTGGCGCTCATTCTCTGGGTCTCCCCTCTCCAACCGAGAGGCCAGCGGGACAGAGGGGGAGCCTCCGAGGCTTGGATCTGTACAGAGCAGCCCTTGTCTGACAGAACTAAGTTAAACGGGCACAGAGGGTCCCTGCGACACCCAGCCTGAGACCCGAGCCAGGAGCCGGGGGCCAGGACAGGCTGCCCGAGCCGGGCAGAGGACAGGGATGGCTGCACTGAGGCAGCCCCAGGGAACTGCAGGGGGCTGCGCGACGTGGATGAGTGGGTGCACAGGGCAGAACGACCCGGGCCCTCCATGAAACAGCACGGCTGATGTGCCCTGGGGGGAAGGGTGCATACCGCCATCTCTGAAAACACACTGGAAGGTTTTTGGGGAGGAGAGGTGGGGTTCTGGCACCGCCGCCATATCCTCCGGCGCTTGGCACCCAGGTGGGGGCGGGGGCAAAACCTGAATCCGCGCCTGGGGGCTCTGCAGCCTCAAAGGCCAGATAGTGACTTATTTACAGCCCAAGTCAGATAGCATCCTTCAGCCCTGGTGCCTAGCACAGTTCATGCCGCCAGAACAAACAAGAGCTGAGTTTGGGCACAGAGCAGGGGCAGGGCTGTTCCGCTGTCTTCCCGGGGCCCGCCTGCGGAGCGCCGACCCGGGGCTGAGCGCGCAGCAGCGCAGAGCGACCGGCGCCGGCAGACGGTGGGTGGCCGCCGCCTTTCCGGCAGGAACACTCTGCTGGGAGGGGGCGCGACGGCCTTGCCGACAGGCAATGGGAACGGCGCAGACGAGGGCGCCAACAGAGGGCCTCTGGAAACAGCAAGCTGAGCTTCCAAAACAGGACGAAAAGAGAAAGACTTCGCATTAAAAGCACACAGTCTCCAGGAGAACACCAACCCCCTCCCGCCTTTTTTCTTTTTCTTTTTTTTAAATCTGTTTTCACCTGTTCTATTTTCTATTACCCTTTTAATTTTTACTTCTTAAACAATTATATAAACCCCAGTTTTAATCCCTTTTAAGTTTTTTAAAAAATATTTTAATTATTATTATTTTTGAAAAATCCACAGCATTTCATTTTTATTTCTCTTGGTTTTGATCTCCTGTTATTGATTATACATGCACAGGTTTCAAATACATCTTTTCCTCTTTTCTCCTTTTTTAAAGGTTTTTAAAGGACGTCTCAACCAATTGCTATTCTGCTTCAACTTTCTCTTCTATTATTCATTATACACTGTTTTCAAACCTTTTTCCCCCTTCTTTTAAAATTCTTTCTCTCTCTCTCTTCTTTTTTCTAAGTTTTATTCCTACATAAGCATTAGATAGATAAACTCCTTAAGGACCACAATAGATAACGGATACTCCATAAACTACAGTGCCAGAGAGGTATGAGCAAGATGAAGAAGCAGAGAAATTCCCAATGAAATAGTCATCGATACCCTACTAGATCAAGATTTCAAAAAAGGAGTGATCAAAGTATTGAAGGAACTAAAAGAGAGAGTCTTTAGAGATATAAAATATGTCAAAAATGAAATTGAAGCCATAAAGAAGAGCCAAGTAGAACTGGTAAACTCATTGGCTGAGATGAGGAATGATCTAAACGCTGTGCAAAGCTGACTAGATAATGCAGAGGAACGAATTAGTGACCTAGAAGACAGGACAATAGAAAGCACCCAATCAGAACAGCTACAAGATAAACAAATAAAAACAAATGAAAATAGCATAAGGGACCTATGGGATAATATAAAGCATGCCAATCTTCACATAATAGGGGTCCCAGAAGGGGAAGAAGGATCAAAGGGGATTGAAAAGGTTTTTGAAGAAATCATGACTGAAAACTTCCGAAACTTAAAGAAGGAATCAGATAACCAAGTACAGAAAGCTCAGAGGGTCCCAAACAGGAAGAACCCAAATAGGCCCACACCAAGACATATCATAATCAAGATGGCCAGAGTCAAGGATAAAGAAATGATCCTAAAGACAGCAAGAGAAAAGCAAAGAGTGAGTTACAAGGGAACCCCCATAAGGCTCTCAGCGGATTTCTTTACACAAACACTACAGGCCAGAAGGGAGTGGCAAGATATATTCAAAGTGCTGAATGAAAAAAAGATGCAGCCTAGGATACTTTATCCAGCAAGGCTATCCTTTAGGATAGAAGGAGACATAAAGAATTTCACAGACAAGGAAAAGCTACAAGAGGTTCCCAACACTAAACCCATGCTAAAAGAAATATTGAAATGTCTACTTTAAATAGAAAAGCAGCAGGATGATACAGAAATGAGAAACTCACAACTAAAAAGGTGATAACTCATGAATTACAAATAAACACGAAATTATAAAAGAAGACATACAAATCATTGACAGTGGGAGGGGGAGGCAGGAAAATACAGAATGTTTTTTTCTTTTTTTTTTAATTTTTTGTTCTCGGTAGGATGCGTTTGAGATCATGTTACTATCAGTTTAATAAAAACAATTATAGTACTGGGCTAATAGACTTACAAAAAAGGGTAACCACAAGCCAAAAACTTACAAGGGAGTCACAAAAACTAAATAAAATCTATGATAATACAAAGGAAAATTACCAAACCACAAAAGGAAGAAGAAAGAAACAAAGAGGAAATACCAAATCAACTGCAAAGATAAGTTCAAAATGGCAATAAACACACACCTATCACTAATTACTGTAAATGTTAATGCACTAAATGCTCCAGTCAAAAGACACAGAGTGGCAGACTGGATAATAAAGCAAGAACCTTCAATATGCTGCATACAAGAGACCCACTTTAGGGAGAAGGACACATATAGATTGAGAGTGAAAGGATGGAAAAGGATATCCCATGCAAATGGAAAAGCCAAAAAAGCAGGTGTTGCAGTACTGATTTCAGACAAAATAGACTTTAAAACAAAGGCCATAAAGAAAGATAAAGAAGGACCTTTTATAGTGATTAAAGGAAGGATACAAGATGAGGATATCACACTCGTTAATATATATGCACCCAATACAGGAGCACCTAAGTACATAAAACAATTACTAACAGAGATAAAAGGGGGATACTGATGGGAATACAATCATAGTTGGAGATTTTAACACCACATTAACATCTAGACAGATCTTCCAGGCAGAAAATAAACAAGGCAACAGAGAAATTAAATAATACAACAGAAAAATTAGATTTGGTGGATATTTTCAGAGCATTACACCCCCCAAAAATAGGATATACATTCTTTTCAAGTGCACATGGAACATTTCCTAGGATTGATCATGTACTTGCGCACAAAAGAAACCTCAACAATTTTAAGAAGATAGAAATTATCTCAAGCATCTTTACTGCTCACAGTGCCATGAAACTAGAAATCAACAACAGAGAAACAAAGGAGAAAGAAAGGAAAGCATGGAGATTAAACAATATGCTATTAAAAAACCAATGGGTCAATGAGGAAATCAAAGCTGAAATTAAAAAATACCTTGAGACAAATGACAATGAAAGCACAACCACACAAAATTTATGGGACAATGCAAAGGCAGTGCTAAGAGGGAAGTTTATAGCGATACAGGCCTTCCTCAAAAAAGAAGAACTATCTCAAATAAACAATTTAACCCACCAGCTGACAGAACTAGAAAAAGAAGAACAAAAAACCCCAAAAGCAGGAGAAGGAAGGAACTTATAAAGATCAGGGAAGAAATAAATAAAATAGAGATTAAAAAACCATAGAAAAAAATCAATCAAACCAAAAGCTGGTTTTTTGAAAAAGTAAATAAAATCAACAAACCTCTGGCCAAACTCATAAAGAAGAAAAAAGAGAGAGCACAAATCAGCAAAATAAGAAAGGAAAATGGAGAAATTACAACAAATAAAATAGAAATACAGAATATCATACAAGAATATTATGAAAAACTATATGGAACCAAACTGGATAACCTAGAGGAGATGGACAAGTTTCTGGAAACATACAGTCCACCAAGACTGAATCAAGAAGAAACTGACCACTTGAACAAGCCGATCACTAGAAATGAAATCAAAATAGCAATAAAAAACCTCCCTATGAATAAAAGTCCAGGACCAGACGGCTTCACCGGGGAATTCTACCAAACATACAAAGAAGAACTCATACCAGTCCTTCTCAAACTCTTCCAGAAGATTGAAAAGGAGGGAATATTCCCAAACTCATTCTATGAAGCCACCATCACCCTGATATCAAAACCAGGTAAAGACACTACCAAAAAAGAGAATTATAGGTCAGTATCACTGATGAACATAGACACCAAAATCCTCACCAAAATATTAGCAAATAGAATCCAACAACACATAAAAAAGATTATGCATCATGACTAAGTGGGGTTCATCCCAGGATCACAAGGGTGGTTCAACATATGCAAATCAATCAACGTAATCCATCACATTTACAAGAGAAAGGACAAAAACCACATGATCATCTCAATCGATGCAGAAAAAGCATCTGATAAAATTCAACACCTGTTTATGATAAAAACTCTCACCAAAGTGGGTATAGAGGGAACATATCTCAATGTCATACAAGCTATATATGACAAACCTACAGCCAGCATAGTACTCAATGGTGAAAAACTCAAAAGCTTCCCACTAAAATCTGGGACAAGACAAGGATGCCCACTATCACCACTCCTATTCAACACAGTCGTGGAAGTCCTAGCCACAGCAATCAGACAAGCGAGACAAATAAAAGGGATCCAAATTAGAAAAGAAAAGGTAAAAGTGTCACTATATGCCGATGACATGTTACTATATATAGAAAACCCTAAAAGGTCCACACAAAAACTAGTAGAGCTGATGGAAGAATTCAGCAAGGTAGCAGGTTACAAGATTAACGTTCAAAATCAGTTGCATTTCTTTACACTAATGATGAATCAACACAAAAAGAAAGTAAAGAAACAATCCCTTTTAAAGTAGCACCCAAAGTAATAAAATACCTAGGAATAAATCTAACCAAGGAGGTGACACAATTATACACAGAAAACGATAAACCACTGATGAAGGAAATTAAAGAAGACTTTAAAAAATGGAAAGATATCCCAAGCTCTTGGATTGGAAGAATCAATATTGTTAAAATGGTCACACTGCCCAAGGCAATCTACAGATTTAATGCAATCCCTATCCAATTACCCAGGACATATTTCACAGAACTAGAACAAATCGTAAAAAAAACCATCAAAGACCTAGAATTGCCAAAGCATTACTGAAGAGAAAGAAAGAGGCTGGAGGAATAACTCTTTCAGACATCAGACAATACTACAGAGCTACAGTCATCAAGACAGCATGGTATTGGTACAAAAAAAGACATATAGACCAATGGAACAGAATAGAGAGCCCAGAAATGAACCCACAAACTTTTGGTCAACTCATCTTCGACAAAGGAGGCATGAATATACAATGGAATAAAGACAGTCTCTTCAGCAAATGGTGTTGGGAAAACTGGAAAGCAGCATGTAAAGCAATGAAGCTAGAACACTCCTTTACACCATCCACAAAAATCAACTCAAAATGGATCAAAGACTTAAACATAAGACAAGACACAATAAACCTCCTAGAAGAAAATATAGGCAAAACAGTATCTGACATACATCTCAAAAATGTTATCCTAGAACAGTCTACTCAAGCAATAGAAGTAAAAGCAAGAATAAGCAAATGGGACCTAATGAAACTTACAAGCTTCTGCACAGCAAAGGAAACCAGAAGTAAAACAAAAAGACAACCTACGGAATGGGAGAAAAGTTTTGCAAATGTAACCAACAAAGGCTTGATCTCCAGAACTTATAAGCAGCTCATATGACTTTATAAGAAACAAACAAACAACCCAGTCCAAAAATTGGCAAAAGACCTAAACAAGCAATTCTCCAAGGAAGACATACAAATGATCATTAGGCACATGAAAAAATGCTCAGTATCACTAATTATCAGAGAAATGCAAATTAAAACTACAATGAGGTATCACCTCACTCCAGTCAGAAAGGCCATCATTCAAAAATCCACAAATGACAAATGCTGGAGAGGCTGTAGAGAACGGGGAACCCTCCTACACTGCTGGTGGGAATGCAGTCTGGTGCAGCCACTGTGGAAAACAGTATGGTGATTCCTCAAAAGAATAGGAATAGACTTATCATATGACCCAGGAATCCCGCTCCTGGGCATATATCCAGAAGGAACCCTACTTCAGGATGACACCTGCACCCCGATGTTCATAGCAGCACTATTTACGATAGCCAAGACATGGAGACAGCCTAAATGTCCATCAACAGATGACTGGATAAAGAAGTGGTACATGTATACAATGGAATACTACTCAGCCATAAAAACTGACAACTTAACGCCATTTGCAGCAACATGGATGCTCCTGGAGAATGTCATTCTAAGTGAAGTAAGCCAGAAAGAGAAAGAAAAATACCCTATGAGATCGCTCATATGTGGAATCTAAAACAAAACAAAACAAAACAAAAACAAAGCATAAATACAAAACAGAAACAGACTCATAGACATAGAATACAAACTTGTGGTTGCCAAAGGGATGGAGGGTGGGAAGGGATAGACAGGATTTCAAAATTGTAGAATAGATAAACAAGATTATACTCTGTAGCACATGGAAATATACACAATATATTATGGTAGCTCACAGAGAAAAAAATGTGACAATGAATATATACATCTTCATGTATAACTGAAAAATTGTGTTCTACACTGGAATTTGACACAACATTGTAAAATGATTATAAATTAATAAAAATGTTATATTATTGTTCAAAAAAAAAAAAAACCTGTGCAGCTCTTCTATAGGGTCACAATGCTAAAATCCTCCCAACCTGGATATATGGGTGACCATCCTACATGCTGTCAACCCAGCCCTCCTCAGCATGCTTTCCACAGATCTATTTTTATATATTTCTTTTTTCTTTTAAGTATAGTTGATTAACAATATCACCTTAGTTTCAGGTATACAGCAAAGTGATATATATATATATATACATATATATATACATATATATATAAAACATACATATATATGTATTTCTGATTATTTTCCACTATATAGTAACTATAGGTTATTACAATACTAAACATAGTTTCCTGTGTTACATAGTAAACCCCTGTTGTTTATTTTACCTAGTTTGTATCTGCTAATCTCATATTCCTAATTTATTCCTCTCTCACCTCCATTTCTCCTGTAGTAACCATAAGTTTGTTTCCTTTGTCTGTTTCAGTTTTGCATATAGATTCCTTTGTATTATTTTTTAGACTCCACATATAAGTGAAATCATACATTCGCCTTTGTCTGACTTACTTCGTTTAGAATGATGATCTCCACATCCGTCCACGTTGCTGCAATGGCATTATTTCATTCTTTTTTATGGCCAAGTAGTATTACATCCTGTAAATATACCACAGTTTCTTTATCCAGTCATCCTGATGGACATTTAAGTTGCTTCCATGTCTTGGCTTTTGTAAATAACGCTGCTATGAACACTGGCAGGGAGGAAGGGGTATGTGTCTTTTCGAATTAGAGTTTTCATCTTTCCTGAATAGATGCCCAGGAGTGGGACTGCTGGATCATACAGTAAGTCTAGTTTTGTTTTTTTTAAGGAACCTCCATACTGTCCTCCACATTGGCGGCACCGGGTGACATCCCCACCAGTACCGTAGGACGGTTCCCTTCCACAGATCTCTTTTTCATCTCCTCCTGTAGTCTTATCTTCCACGGGCTCTTAGCCCCACCTCTGCACTTCCGCTTTCAGCAGGTGAATTTACCCTTTCACTGAAAACTCAGAGACCACTTGGCGGCAGGTCCCCGCCACGCGTCTCTCCTCCGCGCTTCCTTGCCGGAGGACAGCAGGCAGGCAGATCCTCCCCAGACACAGCCGCGCCGCCCAAGCGCACTAACAGTTACACCAGTGCTCAAAATAAAATAAAACAAAATAAAAATAAAAAATAAAATAAAAACGCGAACCGTCAGCAGAGCCTTCAGGGACTCGTAATCCTTTTGCTGGCGGAGGGCTGGACATATGTCAAGAATTACCAAAACCTGAGGCAGCGACACGCGGGGAGCAGACGCTGTGGGGACAATGGCGCAGGGAGACGCGCCCGACGCAGCGTCGCCGGGAACCTTCAGTTTGTAAAACAAAAAGCGCCAGGTCTGCGAGCGCCATAAAGTGAATGACCTGCCGGTTCCCGAACTCGAGTTCCCGGTGACACCTGAGCCCCGCGTGGACACGGAGGTTCGGGGGCACGAAGGCAGAGGCGGCCACGCCTGACTGGCAGTGGAAGGTTCTAGAAGTGGGGAACTTACACACGTCCGGGGCTGTCTTGGGCGCCGCAAGCCAAGGAGCTCTCCGCACCTGCCGCCAGAATCTTAAACACGGAGACATTAAGGGGCTGGGTCCCCTAATTCCGCCCAGACGGTCTCTCTAAAGGCCGCGCCCTGTAAAATGGCGCCGCCGTAGGGACGGCGGTGCCGACACCCGAGGGCGGGGGAGGGGTACGCAGCCCCCGTTGCCCGGATGTTGCCCGGATGCTGCCAGAGGACCGACCAGAGATCGCATCCTCTGCGTGAACCCCCTCCGGCGATATCTCAGTTTTGCTTTTCTAATTTAAGAGAACTCACTTATCATATTGAATTTTCCTGAGCCCTAACGTGATGAAACTGTTGATTTGACTTGGGTCACTTTTTCTGTCCTTCAATAAAATTCTTCCATGTCTTTTGCAAGACTGATTGCTGCATAGCTAGAGTTTCCATTGCTAACGTAATAGGACTTTTTTTTTTTTTTTAGCATTTTCTAATTAATTGTTGCTTGAATAGAGGAGCAGGATGACTTTTGTATGTTGATTTGAACTTTGCTGCACTCTCTTGTTTATTCTAAGTGTAAATCTTTAAAGTTTCGTAAACAATAAATGTATCTATATATTGACGGTTTTATGATTTCTATTTTTTCTAACAGTTCTTACAGTTCTCTGAAGTAGAATTCCTGGGATTAACTCGACTTGTTCCTGATGTGGCCCAACCCTTGGACTCTTCTTTTTTATAATATCCTGTTTTTGTTTTTTTCATGATACTGTGTTAATTATATTTCTTTTGTAGTTGATATTTTTTTAAACTTTCCCCCAAATTGCCTCTTTTTTTCTGTTTGGTGATTAATTTTAAAAGTACACAGTTAAGCTATGCTCAGATTTCTGTCCTACACAAACCATGAGTTGATTAATGTGTGTTAAGATGCTACATTTGGGGATAATTTGTTATTTAAAAGCAGGTAACTGATACACTTACGTATTTCTGTGTGACTCCCAATATATTCTAAGCCCTTTAAAGTCAAGATTCTGTATGGTTAACCTTTATATCCCCAGCTCCTAACCTAGTGTTTGGCCCAAGGTAGGAATTTAGGAACAAAAGGAAATGTTGAATTTAATCACTGCGAGGCTGACTTACTACAAAGACTGTGACAATCTCAGTCCAACCTGGGGGCAGTTCAGGATACACCAGACTCACTTTCGCAACACACACTCACACCCCTCAGAGTGATGTGAAACTTCTTTACCACAGTAAAATAATCCTCTAATTGTGGACTCCTCACAGATTGGTCTTTTATAATCCAAGTGACTCCATAACATGGAAGTCAGGGAAATTTTCAGGAGCCCCCTGAGGGCAAGTTGCTGAATACTCCAAAGTCTGTCTCTGAAGAACCATTCGGGGTTAGTTTGTTGTTGTTGTTGTTGTTGTTGTTGTTGTTGTTGTTGTTGTTGTTATTTTTAATTGAAGTATAGTCAGTTACAATGTGTCAATTTCTGATGTTCAGCATAATGTTTCAGTCATACATATACATACAAATATTCCTTTTCATATTCTTTTTCATTATAAGTTACTACCAAATACTGAATCTAGTTCCCTGTGTTATACAGAAGAAATTTTGTTTTTTTAATCTATTTTATATATAGTAGTTAATATTTGCAATTCTCAGACTCCCAGTTCGGGTTCCACTTATATCAGGATCTTCTCAAAGCAGGTAATTCAGATACATTCAAGCTTGGAAATCACTGCTTTAGCTAATGCTGATTCTCATTTTACCGTGCATTTCACAACCAGCCCCTTCTGACTGATTATCTTCAGTTGATTTGGCAGGAAGACAGGACAAATAGTGAACCTTCAGCCACCCCCAGTTGCCTTTGGCAACAGGCACCACACGTGTGTGTGGAGGTGTGTGCACACCCCAGAGAGATCAACGTGTTATGCACATGGTTTTCACCTAGTGAATTCAATATTCAGCAGGTATCATTAAGACAGAAGCCAGATACCACACAAGGGCTAAGTGTAACTATGAGAGGAAGAGATCAAGAATATAAGCTCTGAAGTCATCCTGCCTGGGTTCAAATCCCAGCTCTGCCATTCAGGAGCTCCGTGTCACTGGATAAATCATTTAATGTCCCTGGCCTCAGATTCTCCAGCTATAGGGGAGAGCATGGACATAAACATCCTTATTTCTCAGGGTGGTTGTAAGGATTGAATATAATCGACAACGCCAGTGGTTCTCAAACTTGAGCATGCATCAGGATCCCCTAGACTGTTTGTTTAAACAGAGATGGCTAGATCCCACTCCTGGAGTTTCTGATTTGGTAGAACTGGGGCCACCTGAGAATTTGCATGTCTGATTCTGGGAATGACCAGCGTACGAACGTGCGTAAGGCAGTGGAACAGGGCCTTGCACAGAGTGAGTCCTCAATAAATGTTAACAATTAAATTTTAAAATCTGTTCTTACATATCAAGCCTGCTTTTTAAATACTCCGATATTTTGTTTTGACTCATCTTGATGCTTTCCCCCACCTGAAAATTATCATTGAAATTCTTATGTAATCCTTTATATGGGGAAAAAAAATAACTGAGTTTTCCCAAGAATGTGAGGACCACTAGTTTCACTATTGAAAGGACAGTAAAGGGAAGAAGTAAAAGTCAGACTGTGACTGTATCTTTATCATCAGTGATATCCCAAGAAATTATTTCCTGGAGGTTTTGTTTCACCAGCTCTGCCCATCCACCTCCCAGTTATCCTCGTTATCAACAAAGTTTGCTTTCAGGTTACAGAGGATTCCCTGCCTGCCTTTTGGAGAGAACCTGAAAAGTTTCAGATTTTGAGGCTCCTTAAAGGAACCAAAGGAGGGATTTAAAACTGGTGATTTAAAATCCAGCCTCAAGTCCATGCTGTCACACAATTCCAGTCCTCTCTAACCTCTGGCTGTTCTGCCTTCTTCTATTTGATGAATGACTGGGACTTTTTCTGGCTCACTCCTCGTTTCTTGTTCTTTGTCCTGACAGCCTGAACCCTGTTGGATCCTTACTGTTTCCCAAATGAACTAGTACAAGGATGACCCTTTGGCTCGTAGAGTTTAGCCTCCAGCTTCCCAGCTGACTTGCTGGCTCCAACTGTTGACTCAGCCTTACTTCACCCCGCCTTACTCCGCCCGTTTCTGGAACTGGGAAGGTGCCCCTGCCGCACAGCCCTCTGCTGCCATCTGGTGGTTTCACCTTTTGCCCAGTCTCTACCAGGCACCTGCTGCTTTTAGCTGGTAGGATTGGACCTTAATCTGAGATAAACCGTTTTTGAATAAAAATCTCCCTGGTGTTGTCACATTTCCAATGTGAGATTCATTCTCCCCCAGCTCTGAATTGCAAACTGTTACTTAAATTTTTTTGACTGAAAGACAAGTCTACTTTCCCTTTGACTAGTCTAATTTCATTAGACTAAAAGGACCAAGAAACTTCCAGTGGCTTTCTTGTATACAATTCAGTCTTCAGTTTTTTTTTCTCAGTGGTCTTCTGGATGGGCTTTTTATTTTCAACTGCCTGGGGACATCCACGAGGACTGAGACAAGACCCTGGGTTTGCATCCTGCAGTAACAATATGTTTGATGATTTAAATGGCTGTCAGTCAAATAGTGCCAGTAGGATATTTCTTAGATTTCTTGCCTTGAACTTCAAAATGTAAGCCAAGCTATACAGATGGGTGGCTCACCACACTAGCTTCATAGACAGTTACAATCATCCGGGCAACCATTTCTAATATTCTTAATGAAGGCCTGAAAATAGTGGTGCCCCTCCCCAAAGATGAACAGTCCCAAACTGAGACCCTCATGAGAGATAGCAAGATAAATAACATGACATGTATGAAGATAGGTCACAAAATAACCAAAAGATAATGGAAGATTAACTCAAAGCAGGACTAAAAGAAACCTTCCAATGTGCAAAGACTTTCAGAGTAAGTCCGCAGATAACAGTCTATCAAATTCTGATAGAACACGTTTATTTTAGGGGGACGGCTATAGCTCAGTGGTAGGGTGCATGCCCAGCTTCCTCTGTGAGGACAGATCTGGGTTTTATGCTTATTTTAGCACTCACTGTACAGCCAGCCCTCGAGCGGTTCCAGTCGTTAAGTGAGCAACCTAACCAGCATCCATCTCTTGGTCTCAAGATACCAAGAGGGAAATTTTGGTGAGCTGAGATGGCCCTTTTATTGGTAAATGTGTGACCTTGGGAAGGTATATGTGTACACATGAGATAAATAATTACTTTAACTGACAGTACTGATACTTTCAGGGAATCCTGCGTTTATGTAAGCGTGGCAGCAAGCCCTCTAATCATGTAGTTTTGTGTACGTTGTCTGTTTTTAAGATGCTTAAAATTATTAAGTTTATTTGCTTAATCTAATTTGATTAATTAGATTTGCAAGAGTTGCTTAGGTGCTTGAGAAAAATCGGTTCATTAAATTTCAAATCTTGTCTAAGCGTTGGGAGAATCCAATTTATTCAGACATCCTAAGGAAATGGATAAAATCTAAGTATATTAAATATCTGGGAATAATTTAATCTGCTAAATGTAATAAAATGTAAGTAAAAGGGATTGCTTTATGTTTTCACAAAACAGATTAGAGATTAAAAGATCAACAAAGACACCTAGTTTAAAATATGAATGTGAATTAAAACATGAGTAACTGTCAGTGTTCCTTCTGTACTTGAAAACTCCCAACAGATACGAAAAATAAGTTACTAACAAATTTTAGTACCAGGTTTCTTCTTCATTTTTAATATGAGCCACTCATTATTCATTTATCAACATTCAATAACAAAGTATCCATTTCAGTGTACAAAATGAAGAGTTGTCTTAATTTTTCAGTTCTTAAAGCTTGTTACTAATAATAGAATCATATTTATTTTTCTTAAAGGGCAGCATTGAGAATTACTTACATATAACATATTATGAATAAAAAATAAGAAAACTTTTTACCTTATAAGAATAGCAGATATAAAAATTATTCACCTGAGAATAAGTTCTTTTCATTTTAGGTAACATGTTCTCTCAAGAAAGAAAATGAAAAAATCAATGTTAGCAGTATTAAAAATACATTAAGGATAAGCATTTCTATTTTTAAAAAATTAATGCATATTTATGTGTTACATAAAAATACAGCATGGTATTTCATCAAATTCAGAGTACAAAGGAAATGCTGCTATAACGAACAGAACAAGAATAAAAGCACGACAACACTTAACCCCAAGTAGAACTGTGCTCCAATAAACAGTACCACTAGCAACACATTTGTTATTATATTAGAGTTAGTTATGTAAGTACCTATCTTTCCTACTAGATCGTAAGATCTTCCAGGGGCAAAGTGGATAGTTACCGTTCTATCCAAAGAACCCATTGCTTGAACCATGATCTCTAAACGGTTTGCGGAATTAAATTACTCTAAAGACAATTTAATGACTAAAGTAAAATATTGATTTAAGATATAGTTTGGGCCAACTTAGAGGAAAAAATGCTTTTTAAAGAAAAGCTATGGCCTTTTACTGAAAACAAACTGGAAAAAAAAAAAAACGAAGAGCCCACAGAGGGAAACGTAAAGTACACTCATCGTCACGTTCTTCATGACCTTGTTCCTACCTAACACTGCGTTAGTCACTAACCACGGTCACTCAGTAAGGTCCAGGCTTTGCTTGTAAAATTTGATTGTGGATGGAAAATGTAAGCTAGGAGATACTGCTTTTTCTAACTTTTTCCTAATAGGTGTATTTATATTTATTTGTATTGGTATAGGGAAAAGTTTTGAGATCACAATTTAAGACATTTTGAAATGAAGTAATATATGTTCAAAAACATAAAGTGTACAATGTCAGTAAAGATAAACTCTTATTTGACCTGTCACCTTTTCTTCCCACCCTGCTTACCTTTGCTTTCCTAAGGATTAGTTAAATTATACTTCTGAATAGGAAAAACTTTATTATTGTGTGAAAAAATGAGAACAGAACATTCTGACAAATAATTTAATTCATGACCAAAATATATTCACTCCAAGTATGTAAAAACTTAAAAAAATGCCTTTAAAAAAATGCTTGCAAGAGCACCATAATAGTAAAGTAACTGAAAGAACTTAATAGATAGGAACGTGATTATGCCTGGTCAGCATAGCTACAAAAACACATCCTGAAAGAGAAGCCCGCCAGTATTTATATGAATGTCACACACTAAAAGATCTCTCTTTAAATTGATGACACCAGTTAGCAGTGACTTGCTTAGAAAATGCAATGTACTACTTATTATCTACAAAGGTAAAGATTTTCATTCAAATGTTTCTTGACTTACTCATCACGCAGTACTGAAGTTCAGTGTAAGTTACAACTTTTATTTTAGTAAAGATGTCAAAGCGAGTGTCTCAGGTGAAGGATCTGAAAGTTTGGTATCACGAGGCAAGTGACTTGATAATAAAAGATTAAAAACTAGTGCCAACTAAATCATACAAGGGGAAGTAACTGCGCTGTGGATTGCAAAATCCAAGCAGAGACTGTAAGACAGCTCGTTAGATTAGTGAGAGGACCTCCAGATGGCGGGTAGAGAACCCGCTGTCAGGAACGCGCAGTGAGGTCAAAGCAACGGAGGGAAGTACCAGTCACGTACCTCGTGCTGGGGCTGAGAAAGGTACGCTATCGTACACCAGCTGCTGGAGCCTAAGATCACAGACGTCTTATACACAGTAGAGCGAAAAGTTTATTAAGTTTTATCTACGTTCGCTAATAATGTCACTAAAGGGTTTGGCTCTTCAAAGTAACTCAGTACCAAATCCTTCCGTTGTGACTGTTGTTCTTTAAGACTCTTTGTAATGCAATAATCACACTCCTACCATGTTTGTTTCCGCAGAGTTAATACTTTGAGTCATCTGGCTGAAATATGTCAACTAATATTATTTATACTATATTATACCCATAGTCCATACATGGGTTCTACGAGGAAGTATTTCTAAGATTACATTAACCATACTCTTACTTCAACTCTTCACAGAGTGAAATTCTGGTTTCTTATTAAGGAGAATTACGTATGATTTATTTCTTTAATTTTTAATTTAAAAATGTTTTTGCATGGGGAGGTAATTAGGTTTTTTTATTTTTAGAGGAGGTACTGGGGATTGAGCCCAGGACCTCATGCGTGCTAAGCATGCGTTCTACCACTGAGCTATACCCTCGCCCCTATGGTTTATTTCTAATCCTTAATTTAACCCCCAAAAGTTTATTTATATCCCACCACGTTCCAAAGTGAACTGAGGTGAGTTAATAAATAAATCCACACACTGATATATTTAAAACTCTCTAAAAGAGAGAGATTCAAATAATAAGGTTTACCAAAAATGATTACCCAACAAATTATTTTATTCTAGAACAAAATAAAATATGTTCTTTAGAAAGAAGATGACAAAATATTTATGTCTTCCATGAGGGGTGGAGGAGAAGGTATGGTTTAATTTTTGCAACTCTATAGATGTCTGTCATTCCAGCCCCAAACAGTCAAAAATTCAGACTATTACATAGTAAGATCCTAGACACAGCCTTCCACAATAATTGAAAGACCTCTGAATTTTACTGTAGGCAAAAGACTTCATATACTTAAGTTACTTATGTTTAAAACCACCTACTAGAACAAGGTCTCGTCTCAGTTATTATGACTGATAAGTGCCACCTAGTGGATGTCCCTGTAAACCTCTATCTGCAATAAGACTTCAGCTTTTTATTTAGAATGCCAATTGTGATTCAGTTTCTTTTAGAAATTAAGAAGTAAAAGCAAGACACTTTTGCTTTATGTCTCTGTTCTATGTATTAATTTTGTATTTTTTTTAATTTAGATTGGGACATTACATACTTATGTAACAAGATGGTGTAAACTTAAACATAAAGATGACGGCTCAAAATAAAATCATTCTATCGCTATTTCTTCCTATCATAAATCCAGAAGCACTGTTTCTGAAAGGTGAAAAAGAAGGTATTCAATTTTATATACAGACTACAGTTCAATATACTTCAGATACAAACATGCAGTTTCAAATAATTATACGTAAGTTTTTTTTGAAGAGAAGTAAAACACACAACCACATCATTTCAATTAATGATGCCGGGGAAAATCCCAATGCTTTCACAGCTCTTCAATTACCAAACAATAAGCTTTTTAAACCAAAGTTAAAATAAAGTGAAAAAGAAAGAAATTCAGTTAAGCCCACTGAGCAATACAGATTCAAAATACTACTCTATCCTCCTGCGTTCTTTCCCACCAAAGTGCGCTGTTTAAAGTCCCACAACTGTTGTCTTCTTCCTCTTGTTCTTTAGCGAGTTCTACAAAAACCTAAATGAAGGTAAATAAATTAACACAGTATTCTGTACTTCGATTATCTCAAAACATTTTATTTAACTAAATCAAAAATGATACAAGGCCATATCTAATTTCAGTAACCACTTAAAAGTATCAAGAGATATAATGCCATTAATATTATTTAAACAGAATAATCTCCATTCATCACATATAAAGATGAATGTTATTTTAGAGGATTAGTAGATTATCTTTTGATTAATATATAGATGTAGCACCATCATAAAAATAATTTATAAATATTTAAGCAATGTAATTTCAGATATGCTAATATGAAATCCCATCCATCATGACTCATTTTCTCTATGAAACTGAAATCAAAATACACAGATGATGGAGAACCTCAGGTTGTTTATAATGTACAGAGTTTAGGAATATTCTATAACAACTGGTTTCTGACTCACAATCTCCTTCCCTCTCAAATATAAACCCAGACAATTAGATATTAGACACTTTCTTCTGCAAAGGAACTTTGTAAATTTAACTTTACAGTACCTGTTCCAACGTTGCCTGAGAGAAGCTATATTCTTCAATGGCAAAAGTATGTTTAGCTATTAAAATATAAACAGTATTTTACTTGTTAATATTTTAAATAATAAAATGGCAATAACTACTGAGTGGCTAACAATCTTTTTAAAAAAAGAAAAAAACAACAACAAAACAACTCTATAATCAATTCATTTCAGTCTGAAGCTGCCAAAGCATGTCACCTTCCTCTCTCTCGCTTCCTTCCTCTCCCCGCCCCTACAGTTCTCTGCAGCCCTAAGCGCTATGTAATGGTACTTGCCTTATTCCACCTTTTCCAGCCATCTCCT
This sequence comes from Vicugna pacos, assembly GCF_048564905.1. Taxonomy (NCBI): domain Eukaryota; kingdom Metazoa; phylum Chordata; class Mammalia; order Artiodactyla; family Camelidae; genus Vicugna; species Vicugna pacos. Next base: position 53,456,897 of record NC_133002.1, read on the forward strand.
CTTTAACCCTCCTCTTTCTTCTTCCACATTCTTCCTTTCTTTCATGTTTCTTTTGATCCCTGCTCTCTACCTCCCATTCCCCAGTTACAACACAGCCTGTTCTTGACTTCTTGAACCGGAATCTGGATATTGGTCATGTGTCCATATACTTTTTAATATTTATTTTAGTTCCTTTTGCAATCTATTCCAATATCATATTTCTGGTTTTCTATTCATTCCTTTAATTTAACTCTCCCTAAAGACTTCAGATGTTCTCTTTAATCATAAAGAGAGCAGCAGGAAATAGCGATTGTTCATAGTAAGGATTCAAGCAATTCAAAGCTCCCACTTCTGGACTGAACCAGTGAGGGCTAATTAAGCTGAACTTTCTCAGAGACGCAATGTGAAAAATCGCGGTGATGTCCGCTGGAGACAGTAAGGGTTTACACTACAAAACCCCTAGGGTATCAGTATTTGCCTCTGGCTTAGATAAATTAATAAAGGGTCATCTTCTTACTTACCACAGTTTCTACAATAAAAACTGAGTCCCAACTTCTAAACTTTTTAATAAAATTCTTTCATAATTTAAAAGCCACCTTACAATGTTTTTCAAATATTACTTACCTTCTTCTAGCTTAGAAAAAGATTGTGAAAGGGACTGAACATCCTCCTTAGGAATTTTATAAGCCAAAATAGAAGAAAAACTGAAAATAAAGGTAAAATATAGGAAAATTTAAAAATAACTACTATGGGTTCTGAAGCTAAAGTTCAACATTTTAAAAGTTCAAAATTAAACTCCAGTAACTTATTTTGATACTATTTAGATAAAAATTAATTATCTAAAATCTTAAAATATTTCCATGCACAATAAAATAACTCATTACTACTAAATAAGAACTTTAAAAATTTTAAATAGTATCACACAGTGAAAGATATGACATTAGGTTAGATATTAAACACCAGTTATCACACATTAGTCCAATACTGGTGATAATACAGACATTTTCCCCTAATCTTTAATACAATAATCAATTTTAATGATTATTGATCTACAAAGAAATATAAGTAAAATTTTAAAATCTTTACCTTTCCTGACGGCTTGCATTTGGGAAAATATACTGAATTTCTCTTTGAAGACGATCTACTTCTAGGTTTTCTATCCAGTCCTTTAATTTAATTTCCAAGAAGTATCCTTTCCCAAATTTGCTCTTCAGATGTTGAACTGTCCCAATACATCTGTAGTAATTTTTAAAAGAAAGAGCAGATATAAAATAACTTGACAGTTTCAAAGATGATTTCTCACTTAAAGATGAGTTAAATAAAATTCTTGTGTTGGAATTCTCATAAATTAATATAAAAGTTGCAGATAAAAGATAATACAGAAAGTCTCCATGTGCCCTCACCCAATTTCAACAATACTGTTGTCTTATATTAACAATGAAACATTTGTCAAAATTAAGAGACCAACATCAGTATATTATTATTGACTTAAACTGACTTTGCTTGGACTTCACTGGTTTCTCCACTAATGTCCTTCTTCTGTTCCAGGATCTACCCAGAAAACCTCATTGCACTGAGCTGTCACGGGTCCTCAGTCTCCACTGCTCTGCGACAGTTTCTTATCCTTTCCTTCTTTCTCATGACTTTGACAGTTCTGAGAACTGGTCAGGTGTTTTCATATAATGTTCCTCAATTTGGGGTAGTCTGATGTTTTTCTCATGATTAGACTGGGGTACGGGTTTTTGAAGTGAATAACATGGAGCTGAAGCACCTTTCTCACCACGTACTGGGGGTTCGTGATATCCAAGTGGCATTGCTTGGCTGAGGGAGTAATTGTCACGTTTCTCTACTGTAAAGGTACTATCTTCCCCTTTCCAAACTTTAGAAGAAGACTAAGTCCAGACTACCCCTGGGAGAGACATAATTTGGCATCTTTCTATAAGTAGATTTGCCTCTTCTCCCACATTTATTTATTCATTCATTTATTTATATGAGTATGTTGATTTATACTCTGGGTTATAATCCAACACAATGCCTAACAATTTTTTTAAAATAGCAAATACCATGCCTAAAAACTAGGCCAATTCCAAATGCAAAGTAGCTTGCCAATTCTTGGAAAATATTAACGTATTTCCAAGTAATTCTACAGAAAGCTAACTGAAAATTCAAACAAGGAAGCATTTTTTTTAATATTTAAATTAATATGTATTACTCTAAGCTTTTGAAACGATGGCATTCAAAATCCACACCTGCACCCCACCCCCACCCCCCGCCTCCTACGTGGCATGCTGCTCCGACATCTACCTTAACTGCCCAGACACCATGACAGCCACCCGGTCACAGACAGCCTCGGCCTCCTCCATGTAATGAGTGGTCAGAATGGCAGCCCGCTTCCTGTTTTTAAATGCGGTTCGAATTGCTCTCCTACAAAATGTAAGTAAAACAAAAAGAAGAGGAAAAAGAAGCTGAATGCTAATGAAAATACCTAAGTTTTTAAAAATCCAACTATTTGGTTAAGTTAAATCTATCAAGTATCAATTGCTGGAGTTATTTTATTCTGCCCAACTATGACTTTTCTCTTCTAACCCATTTTACCTTATTTTTGAAAGCTTGCCAAAGGGAAGAAATTTTGTGGTTTCAAATATTTCTATGGGTTAAAAAATCACGAACCAACCAAAAACTGCTGTCTTTTCATGTTTTAACAAAAATAGCCATAGAACTATAGGGAAACCTTAACATGCATCTAAACCAAACCTTACACTTGGAAATCTAGGCTCAAAGAGTTGGTCAACTAATTAGCACTGTGAATTCCTAGAGAGTTTAACATAAATTCAAGAAAACATTATTATGAAAAAGGTAATTATATATGTCCACTTACATATGTTACTTTAGAAAAAAACATTTTAAACACTATTTAGATAACAGTATTCTCATTTTTTTCTGGAATATATAATATATTATTAACACCATAAAAATGATAAAGTTTATAAAAAATTTAAGGGGAAATCTCTAGAAATCAAAATATAATTTTTAATTATTATTTTTTAATTTTATATAGGATTTTAAATACAGATATATAACCAGTATAAAACCTTGAGCTACAATGAAATAAAATTTTCCTTTTATTCTAAAGTACATAGTACAATGTGTCTCCAGTGTCTTCAAGGTCATACGTACCACATGTGCTGTTTGGCTTTAGGGTCCATACCCGTAGATGGTTCGTCTAGCAGAGTAATAGGGGGATTCCCCAGCATGCTCAGTGCAAAACACAACTAGACGGAAAGAAAACAGAGGGAGGGGAGAATCATAAGGCCTCCCTAGAAGAAATCCTATCAAGATAGTATCAGGTACTAAGCTATCATTAAAATATACACGTATTTGTTGTTTAATAAAAGTACCTTTCGCTTGATTCCTGCAGGTAGTTTCTTTACAGTTTTCTGAAGATGTTCTTTTAAATCAAGTGCATTTGTTATTCTGCAAATCAGATAACATGAGTGTACAGTGATATACATAAACACAGAAACAATTGTTTGTGACCGCTGACATTGTTTTTTTTCTAGGACAGTTATTCAGTTAAAGTTCATTTTAAATAAGTATCTTGATTAAAAGGTTCACTCTAAAGTAAAGTTAAGTTTTATGACATTTATGGATACATTTATTCTGTAATTAAAAATGTTTCCTTTTTATTTTCGTAGCTGTCAAAATTTGCTAAAGAATGTAAGAAAAACTAATGATTATTTTACATGAAAATTCTGATCCACGGAAATGCCTGTTATGAAATTTTAAAACTATAGAGTGTAAGCCTTTCTCCAGGTAACAAAAGGTTTCTAAAGAAAATTATCTTACCGATTTATGACCTCTTTCATGTCACCTGCACTCATTCCTTTCACTGCTCCATAAATTTCAAAATGTTCCTGTAATGTAATATCTGGCCACAGTGGGTTTATCTGAGGACAGTATCCCATACACTTACTGGAATCATTGTCTTCAGTTGGGTCTGAAGAATAATCTCCTAGAAATACCTACAGAAATATAAATCGATATTAAATAACTATTTTTTGCTCAACTTACATTGTAAAGGAAGTGGCACGTGGGTTAATTCAAACTCTGTCCTAGAGTCAGGGTGATACTAGGTCAGATTTTCACTCCTTTCTGATGAAGAAAGGACATACGCAGCTAAGCTGGAGTTCAGCGACATGGCCAGGAAGGGTGATTAGGAAGGCAGGGCTGTGTGGGAAGGCAAGCTCAGTTTCTACTAGGAGGATCGGGGGCCCCACTGAGAGGTGATTTTTGAGCCAAGGGAATAGTGAATATGGTCATTTGGTTTTCTATAGGGTAAGGAACAGCCAACATAAAGAACATCGAAGGCAAAAGAAAAGCATAAAGTGTGCCTGGCATTTTCCAGGAAAGCAATGAGTCAGTGTGGTTGGTGTGAAGTAAGCAAGGGGGAGAGAAGCAGGAGGAGGGGGCAGAGCAGTTCTGTGGGGTTTCCACAAAGTAGAGAGTAGTATGCTTACAGTCAACGACTAACTGATGGCAGGGTCAAGACTAGCTCCTATATTCCCTGAAGTTAATACAATGGTCTTCATTAAGTGAGTGGACAAATCACCCATACTTGTAATAATCATAAAAGCAGAAATTCTGTATGTGTGTGTTTTGTATGTGTGGTATGGAAATTTCACTGTGTACATTATTCTCACAGACAACCAAAAAGATCATAATTTGAATTAAGATACCCTAAAAATTAAATATTAAAATCATAAAATTTGAGCATCAAAATTCTATTTGTCACTAGGAAGTGTGTTTTAATTAAAAATATAAATCATATTCAACATATCCCAACCCTTATATCATACCTGGCCTGAAGTTGGTTCTAGATCACCAACCAGAATATTAATAATTGTGCTTTTGCCTGCACCATTTGGACCCAGCAGTCCCAAGATCTCGCCTAAAGGAATTGAAAGAAAAATCATCATATGTAAATCAAACTAAAAAAGTGAAAATTGCTCATCTGGAAAAGTTATTTAAGAAAAAAAAATTAAATACCAGCCTTTTTTCACACAGAAGGAGACATATTTATTTGCCACTTTCTTTACTCTTCTTGTAAGAAGAAAATCTTTCTTGTCGTCATATTCTTTATGCAAATTGTTGACCATAATGGCTGGTTTCTAATAAAGGAAATAAAATTTTAAAAGAGTAAATCAGGTACCTATTAGTAAATGACAGGCTATCTACACCTCAGGTCCACATCACAAGAACTGTATTTGCTAATAAGGGGTATTATATAACTAAATATCCATTTATGACTGAAATAATGGCTGATTCAAAAGCAAGTGGACAAAAATATTTTTTCAAGACAGACTTTTCTCAGGTTGATTCACATGGAAAGGAGAATATTTTTCAAAGTAACTTCTGTGCAGGAGGAACTGATCGTTGCACACGGCATATGAATCAGCAATAAAGACCAAATTACCTCCTCACAACAGTGGCAGCTCATCAACTCTTTGACCTTCAGCCTTTCAGCTTTGACATCCTCATCTTCATTCTCATTGCTTGCTGGTTCTGGAAATTTCCTACTTTTGGACTTTTTTGAAAGGTTCCTAATATATATTTTCAAATGATTAAAATGGTAAGAAATCCAAGCACGACATCGAGAAAAGACTGAAGAAATATATCAGGTCTTAAAGGTGGAAATTACAGAGCTATTTTTCATTCACTGATACCAGCTGGATATTATCTAAATTCATTCATTTTTGCAACAATTATTTATGACTAGCATGCATCAAGCACTAACTCACAGAAAGACAAAAAGATAGAAACAAAAACACAGACCCTGCTCTCAAAGAATTCACATCTTACATCTTGGGTGCACATGAGATTGCCCAGGCAGCATGGATACAGAGGGCTGGTCAGAATCCACAGGACACCACAAAGGTAGGCAGAGGGAAAAGTGCTTCCAGAGGAAATTCTGAAGTACTATTAAGAGAGCTAAAGAGGCAAATGGAAGTTGACATTATGGGGGGGGGGGCGGAGAAAGAGGAGAAAAGTTTAAAGAGGAAGAAGTCAATCATATTAAAGGCTGCAGATTAAAGAAGTTGAGTCTTGTCTACTTGACAAGACAAAGTGGAAGTCATTAGTTATCTACTGAAAACAGCAGCAAGCAAGAGGTAAGTAAGTAAGAGCAGAAACCAGAGGGCAGGGAGGTGAGAAACTGGAGATGGAAGCTTTCTGGCCATGAAAGGAAAGAGAGCTGGGATAAGAGCTAGTGAGGAATTCAGGCTTAAATGAAATTTGAGTTCTGAGATCTATTCCTTTGTTTTATAGGAGAAAGGTAACCCCCTCCCCAAAGGAGAAAATACTCTATTAAGATCCTAAAGGGAAAGATACAGAAAGAGAAGAGAGACTGAGCAACACCCTTAAGCAGACAGAACAAATGAAGACGTGGATAACAGGAGGGACACTGTCCTCTGGGACTGGGAAAAAGCAAAAAATGACGGAACATGTGGATAAGTGTAAAAATTTTACAATTTATGATTAGGTGCTTCTGTTTTCTGAGATGGGTGGCAAGATCATCTACTGAGAGGTGAGAAATGAGGTGAGGTGAGGTGAATCTGAGAATCTGAGCTATACAAAGAAGGCTTGGGATAACAACAGAAAAGAAAAAGGAAGGTGCTGAGAGGTAAACGTGCAGGGTTACCAACAGCGTTAAAGCAGGGCTATGTGGGACAGAAGTGCAATATCATTAAACTGTACTTTTATGTTATTTTTTCTCTAGCATATAATTAAATTCACCAAAAATTATGATTCTTAGTGGACAGGTCAAAGAGATACAGAAGTTTAGGGTGCTGAGAGAGGGTGACAGTGATGAATCATGTGAGCAAGGCTGAAAGAGGAAAAAGTAAAAATGGATTAGCTAATGCATTCAGGAGAAAAGAGAAAACTCAAGGGTACGAAGCCACAGGAGACGAGTCCAACAGGACAAACAAGATGTGAAAGCTAGAAAAATAGTTACTGGTAGAGCTGGACACTGGAGTTTAAGGTTTTCCAGATGAAGTGAAGAGCAGTGATGGCACGGCTCTGATACCAACAGATGGGGGAAGGGGAGCTAGGGTGTTGGAACGGTGATCTGTGTGGATCCTGAACTCTCTCCCAAGTGACAGCAGGAACAAGGGCAAAGATGAAAAGGGCGAGCACCTGGATGTGGATGTGGGGAGCATCCGGTGGTTAACCAATAACCATCGTACATTTATCAATACTTTCCAGTTTTGTACAGAATGTTAATACTCAGCAAATAAACAAATATATGAGAAATAGAAAAACAGAAATTCAGAACCAATTTAATTCCAACAGCCACATTTCAGTAAATAATTCCCCTTCAAATTTAAAATATCCTATGAGAAGAATATGCAGAGACTTAGAGAAAGTATTTTCAAATCGTATCTGATAAGAGATTTGTATCCAGAACATATTAAGAACTCGTAACTCAATACTATAAAGATAACCCCATTTCTTAAATGGGCAAAGGATTCAAACTGACATTTCTCTCAAGTAGATATAAAAATGGACAATAAGCACACACAAAAAGATGCTCAACATCATGAATCGTTAGGGAAATGCAAATCAAAACTACAATGAGACACCAATTCACACCCTGAAAAAGAGCTAAAATCAAAAAGACAAACAATAACATGTATTGGCAAGAACGTGCAGAAAACAGAACCCTCACATGTTCCTAGCAGGAATGCAAAATGGTGCAGCCACTTTGAAAAACAGTCTGGCAGTTCTTCAAAAGGTTAAACACAGGACCCTTTAATTCTGTTCCTAGGTATCCACCCAAGAGAAATGGAAACATATGTCCAAACAAATACTTGCGCACAAATGTGCATCACAGCATTACTCACAATAGCCAAAAAGCAGAAACAACTCAAATGCCCATCAGCTGATGAAGAGATCAAGTGTGGTATATCCACACAATGCAGTGTTACTCAGAAAACAAAAAAAGGTCATGAAATGCTGCTACATGCTGCAACATGGATGGACTTTCAGAACACCATGTTAAGTGAAGAAGCCAGACAAAAAGAGACCGTATCTCGCATAATTCCACTTTGTGAATGTGTGAAATAGGCAAATCTAGAGAGACAGAAAGTAGACTAGTGGTCAGACAGGGTTAGCGGGCAGCTGAGGGAGGAAAGGGAAGTGACTACTATTGGTACAAGGTTTTTGTGGTGATGGAAGTGATCTAAAATTAGACTATGATGATGGCTACACAACTCTACAAATAAAAAATAAATTTATAAATAAAAAATTAACTGACCTGAAAAAGGGATCCTTTCTTAGTGATCTGCCCCCATATTTTTTCTCATAGTACTGCAAGAGGAAAATCCACAGCACACACTGCAGGTAAGGCTAAAAGAAAAACATGTAACAGCTCATGACAGTCATTTGGGTTTTTTATTTTTTCCTCTATACCAACAGAACCAAAACCACATACATCAGGTTCCTTACTATCACCAGAAAAACTCACCACAATTTTTTCTGCATGTCATACAATGAGTTAAGAATCAATGTTAATACAAACCAAGGTAGATTTTTAGTAAAATGATCCTTCATGTATTTTTCTAGCTCTGTAAAGTTCATTTGTTGTCAGCTTCATAAACTATAATTTTTTAAAAAAAGCTTTGCTTTTGTTTCTATGGAAGTCAGAATTATTATTAAGCAGAATTAATGACATGTGCAAAAGCCAAGTATATTAAAGTGGACACATTCAGTAAGTGAAAGGTTTTACCAATGAAATGCACATTAGCTAAGCTAGCATTAACTAACACACTTGACTTTTTATGCACCTTCATTTTTATGCAACAGGATAAAAACTAAAATAGAGTGGAAATGATAGAACCAAACTATTCTTAAGGTCATATGCTAACAGTTACTTCTTACCGATATAACAGCCACCAAAAGCCTATCCCATGGGTTGTAGGTGTCCTCACTTTTCTGATTATTCTTCCAAGAAGCCTAAGACAAAAATTTTTGAAAATTTATGTGGTTGGGTTACTGCGATATAATATTTGGCCTCTGACAACAGTTCCTGGCACAGAAGTTCTAAAGCCCTTGGAATTTCCCGAGTGACAGAGGTGACAGGAGTGTCATTATTTAGGACAAGCCCCACTCAACCTCAGCCGAGTTTATACTAATGACGTTTATACTCCCGAAGGATGGAGGCAGATGGCCAGAGGGACCAGCCACAGACTGGAGAGCTGGAACTTTCAGCCCCGTTTATTCACCGCCTGGGAGGGGAGAAGGGCTGAGACAGCTTAGCTCATCACGCCTGAGTAATGGAACCTCCATGGAGTCTCACACAGCATTCCGAGTGCTTCCAGCTTGGAGGACGTGGACGCACCCACATGCTGCGAGGGCGGCCTTCCAAACTGCATGGGGACACAGGCCTGGGCCTCTGCACTGGGGACCCTTCCAGACCTCGCCCTGTGAACCTCCTCTGCTGGCTGTTTATTTGTATACCCATGATGATAAACCACTGACAGTAAATAAAGGGCTTCCCTGAGTTCTGGGAGCCATGATGGCAAACTACAGAACCTTCTGAGAAGGCAGTTCACGGGAACCCTTGATCTGTAGCCAAGTCAGAAAGAAGTGCGGGTAAGCTGGGGACCCAGTGCTTGTGACTGGAATCTGAAGTCAGGGGACACCCTGGCGGACTGCATCCTTATCCCGTGGGGTCTGTGCTAACTCTGGTTAGTATCAGAATTGCTTAATGTGAGGGGAAAACCTACACATTGGGTGTCAGGAGCCTTGTGAGCAAAGGAAATGATTTTCTTTCAGCTGCAATACGTAGAAATATTTGGATTAAAATTTTTTTAATGTATTTTGTTCAGCAAACACGTCTTCTCTGTAAACTTGCTAGTTATTAATATTAATAGCCATGTTTTGTAGTTAGGTTAAAATCTTCCCCACCCCAAAATATTCCTATCAGAGCGGGTATAAATTAAACTTATCAACTGAAGCCAAAAAGTGTGGGGGGTAGAGGAGTAAGGAGGTTTCTGAGTAGAATTAATCAGTGATCATCTTTAGACAATAATTCATCAACTAAATTTTTTTCTAATTACACAGAAATTTTTTTCAATTAATAAGGCAGAAGAAAACAATTTGTTCCTTCATTTTTTTTCTTGTTTTCTCTCATCCCTTTATAGTGCAATACATTGTTTAATCCTTGAAAACGCCCCCAAAATAAATACTGACTGCAGTCAGATCATATTCCTAATTTATGTACATTGTTTTGGGCATGAAAGAACATGTGGACACAGTCCTTCTCCTTTGAGAATTGGCAGTTTAAAGACATGCTGGAAAACACCCCACAGTAATTTCAAATTGCTGCATTAATAATATTTAAATCAAGTAGCAGCAGCCAACTTGATTTTTTTTTTTTACTGTTTCAATATAAGAACTAAGATCTCAAAGATTAGGCTATACTTATTTATAGTTTTCTAAAAAATATTAAAACACCTGACAGACCTACCTTTATGAAACAAATCAGGCAACCTAGAAGGGGGTAGATTGGAATGGCTATGCAAAAGGTGTAATGAAGAACAGCTGTGACCGTGTAGCCCATAAAGTAAGTTATTTCGGTGACTGCAATGCAAGCCAACGCTGTCTAAAGAAAAAAATGAGAAGACAAGGGAAAAGACGTTTAGAAATTTCATACCAACTTACTGTGTGCCTCAGCATTAACTATGCTTTTAATCCTCTAAGAAAACACGGAGCCACAGGAGATACTCAGCCCGAAAGTGTCAGAGCCCTGGTACCAGATGTTTGTAGCTGGCATCCTTGCTGTGCCAGCTGTGAAATGCATTCAGTGTCATCCCTTCATAGAACAGATGGTACGGAAGACAAATATACACACAAAAAGGTGCTGCTAGCTAGCTGTCTTAAGTTCTGCACACTTAGAAAAGACACAGCAACATTTTGGAGTATAATCATGAAAAGGGCTCACTGCTTTCAAAGGACGTGCTTTGAAAACCTGAGATGAAATAATACAAAATGTGACTTACCACGGAATAGATAAATGACCAAAATTCCTTGGTATTTAAAATTTTTTTAAAAGTGAAAGAAGTCACATAGGTAAACAGAATAACTGATGGAACATAACCAATGAGGCAAAAAACCTGTAAAACAGAAATGTGTATTTTTATTAAAAAAATATGAATAGCTAGCAATATGCATGATGCAAAATACTAGTCACATTAAAACATTAAGAAATTATTCTTCAAATTGTATTGCTCAACAAATCACTCCAAAAACTGAAATTGCGGTTACTCAACGAGCTACCATCCACATTTCTCCTAAATTAGTAAAACTCACGCTTTTAAAACTGTTAACCCAACCTTGAATAAGTTATTTAGACTAAACACTATTTGTAGGTCTTTTTTATGTCAAGTAAAATGCTATCCAGAGTTGGTTACAACTTTATCAATCTCAATCAAGTATTAGCTAACCTTTAACATACAGTGCTTAATGCATTTTATAAATTATTAAGAAAAACATTTATTAATTTATAAGGTAGACATTAATATGCAAAGTCACTGTGATCTCTGGCAAAACTGCTAAGTTTATTTTTAGCAACCACAGCCTACCTAGCTGTTTTCTTTTCTCTAATATAACTCATAGGAAGGGGTCAAGTATCATTCGCTGACAAATGAATATGAATGCAAATTACTCTTCCTTACTTACCTAAAGCCATATTTTAAACTATGGAATAAAGGGGCTTCTTCTTTGTGAAATTATTTTCAGGCATGGAGACAAAGAAGTGTTTAAGTGCGCCTGATTACACACAAGTAGGCAGTTTACATGAAAAACCACCTTAGTTTCAAGGAACTACTTTATAATGGTAAATTTATGTTTCCAAAAATTGCTTATATCAAAAATAGATTAAAAAAATTTTTTTAACTATACTAAGTATCTTGCAATAACCTTTAATGAAAAAGAATATGAAAATGAATATATGTATGTATATGCATGACTGGGACATTGTGCTGTACACCAGAAACTGACACACTGTAACTGATTGTACATAAATTTAAAAATTTTTTAAATATATCAAAAATTCCTTATAGCGGTATAAATAGCATTGATTTTAAGTATCATATACAATAGTTAAATAGATTCTGATTCTATTTTTTGTTAAAAAATAACATCAAAATTACTCAGCCAATTACCACATTTCTGAAGATTTAGTTTTAAAAATTAACATTTTAATTACAAATAGCACGGGTATAATGGATATTAACTTACCACAGAAAGGAACTTTGCAGGATAAAAATATAATCCATAATGAAATGCAAATAAACTTCCTAGCATCAAAATAAGAATGACAAAAAATAAGGGGATATCAACAATAGCTTGTCCAATCCAATATGCAGATGGCAAAAGACCCGAAAGTTTAAGTTGAGTATAAGCTTTGATCTAAAAATAAAAGGGGAAAATTGATTACAGCTTTAAACATCTTCCAAACAGAAAGCTCTAGCAAATTACTGTAGAACTCTTTTTTTTTTATTGATTCATAATCATTTTACAGTGTTGTGTCAAATTCCAGTGTTCAGCACAAAGATCAGAGAGGAATTAAATACAATAGAACTCTTCATTTTACATCAACAAAAAAATCACATTCCCAGTCAACACCTTACAGCGAAATGTAAATTCCACTCAGCCTTTAATGTTGGCTCACTATTTCTGAAGTACAACAATCTCAAAAAATTTTTTCAGCATCAGAATACAGCAGTGCTTCTGACAAACACAAAACTAAAAGGTAAAGGTGTCATGGGGGTTACTGCTGTGCAAAATACACCTGCTTCTGAAATTCTGTGGAAACAGAGAAAAAATATGTTTAAGAAAAAAGATTCTCACTTTTAAATATTGACCTTTCACGAAAACACTAGTACATGGCCAAGAACCCCGATTTACACAAGGCTTTCAGCTTAAGTGTGAAATTTTGTGCTGATGATACATTGGAAAGCCTTTTACTCAATCTTGTGTAGCACAAATGTTAGCTGTTACTACTACACAAGTGAACAGCATTTTCATCTGTACCAGCAGTAAACTTAAATGATCATAGATTTCCTCATGCTCTCATGCTTTCATTATTTAATCTAAAATTGTTTAAGTCTTCCATAAATTCAAATACCTAACAATCTATTCAGTTGATTTTTGTCACCTATAAAAACTTCTACTCCTAACAATTAAGGGTATTATATGAAAGAGCTTGTCGTAGAGGAGGTGAGAGAGGCATGGACTATAAAGATCAGTTAAGAAGAGGAGAAATGATTTTTAAAAATCGACAGCTTTCGTGTTCAATGAATTAGAAGAAAAATATAAATTCCAACATAAGTCTAAAAACGTAAACCAAGTAAAATACAGTTATTTTGGATAACCCATGCTTCTGTCATCCATACACTGCTGGTGGGAATGTAAAGTGGTTTATCCACTCTGGAAAATAGTTCAATGACTTCTTATAAAACTAAATATGCAATCACCATACGACGCAGCAACTGTATTCCTGGGCATTTATCCAAGAGAAATGAAAAGTTACGTTCAAAGAAAAACCTGTAGCAAATGTTCACAGCAGCTTAATTCGTAACAGTCAAAACTAGAAACTAACCCAGATCCGCACCACAGAATACCACCCAGCAATAAAAAGGAATAAACTATTGGTAAACACAAATTAGACGAATATCCAGGGAATTATGCTGAGTGAAAAAAGCCAATATGCTATGATTCCCTTTACACATTTTTGAAATACCAAAATCATAGAAATGGAGAACAGGTCGGTTGTTGCCAGAGGTCAGGGAGGGAGTGAGGTGGATGGATGTGTGGGCCTGGAAAACACGGCAAGAGGGAGCTTTGTGGTGCCAGTGCTTCTCTGCACCCTGACTGTGTTGATGTCAATATCCTGCTTGTGATGCTGGACTACAGTTTTGCAAGATGCTATTACTAGGGTACAGTCAGGGGGTCAGGGTACATACGATCTTGCTGTATTACTTCTTACAACCTAATATGAATCTACAGTTATCTCTAAATAAAAATTTGCATTAAAAAGCATTTAAGTTGAAACAAGTAAGAAAAAATGCAACTGGCTAGTAAGTTTCAAATCTGAGTTGTGGGGGGTTATGGATACTTTTAATTTTCCTAATACTTTCCTATATTTTCTAGATTCCTATATATATATTTACAACAAAAAATTAAATATACTTTAAAAAACTCTCCTGAGACTCATGTATTAGTTTCACACTACAGAAAATTATTAAAAGATGTAACTGTCTGCTATGAGGCTTAACCTCATTAATAATCACCCTGTGTAAATTAATTTACATAAATTTGCTACCACTGAACTAAGAACAGACATGGAGAGAATGAGAATTTTGACTGGAGGAGTAAGACGGAGCCAGTCTCAGCAGAGTGAAAGGGGGAAAGGCTTTGAACAGCCAAAAGAGGACACGATCACTACCTGCCTGGTGGACGTCCAAAGAGAAAGGAGAAGAAGGCAACAAACAAACAAACAAACAGCAACGACAACAAAACACCAGGGATCTGCACACACAGCAGTTTTCCGAGGCCCTGGTGATCAAAATCATTTTCTACCTAATTTTTTTTTTCATTTGACAAAAACTAAGTGCCTTATACATTCAATACATTCTTTGAAAGGTTAAAAAAAAAAAAAGAGGCAGTTCACTGTACCAACTAAGAACTTAAGGATCACAGTCAGTTCCTAGATCTACTACTTAAACCAAGCTACGGCAACACATCATATGAACGCTCCATCCTCCATCTCCTGACCCACAAGTGGGTAACAGAAAACTCACCTCACAGTGCTGTAAGGATGGAAGGACATAACATTTAAAGCACACGGCTACTGTATAGCACTGGGAAATATATTCACTATCTTGCAGTAGCTCATGGTGGAAAAGAATATGAAAATGCATATATGTGTGACTGAAGAATTGTGCTGTACACCAGAAACTGACACAACATTCTAAACTGACTATAATTCAATAAAAAAATAATAATAAGGTACATGGCAAGCACCCAAATAATGAGTGATAGCTATTACTATTACCATAAAAAGCGTATTTATACTCCATTTACTTACTCTTGAAATAATAATTGCATGTAAGTCTTACACCCACACAAAGTAGGTTAATTTTCTAAGATAAGCAAAGTGTACCGGTAACTTTTTAACTGAGTCATTACCTTATGATTCTCTGCATTTTCCATGGCAAAGTAAGGTGGCATTGCGGTAACAATAACGCCAAGTAAAGCTGCTTGAAAATACAGCTCAACTCTAAAAACGATGTCTGTAATTTCCTGAAAGACAACCCACAGAAGAACAAACAGAGCTGGGAATCACTTTACGTCAAATTATTACTTTTGGAAAGACTATCAAAACCTCTGAAGAAGTACGTCAGGACATCTATCCCAGACAGCAGTCTCCGTGCAAAAACAGGTGGCAGGGTTAAGATGCAGCAAGCTACAGAACCAACTCTGACACTTACTAAATAGCTACATGATCCTGAACAAATTATTTTCTCATAGGAGTATACAGAATAATAGAGCATGTAAACTGAGCTTCCCCATCTAATGAAAAGTAAGAACGTACATGAAGAGCAGTTAACATGTCCACCTGCGGTCCTATGCAATGAACATGACTCTCTCAGAATGACCTTTGATGCCTTCATTGGTTGCCTGGACTGAACTATGAACCAGCTGGGATCGTGGCACCCTCTTCTTCTCCATTGGGAAAAGTTGTCCCCAAGCTCACCTTCCTATGGAACTAGGAACTTCTTATTCCCAGCAGAGGAGACTATAACTCCCACAGGCCCTGGATGCAGGTACAGGCAGCATGCCTTCCCAACCAGGTAAACATCGGGTGCCCCAAATGCAAACTACCCAGAACCACCCTCAACAAGGCCATTTCCTCACCCTTGTTCTTGAGCAGATACGCCCACGGGACAGGGAAGGCACTCCAGCAGGCACACTGGCCCTGGTACACACACACGTTCCCCTACCGCACGATAATGTGGAGAAAGAGTGCATCTTGTTTTGAGTTTTTAGCAATGAAGCAAATTTCTTAATTCATGCCATACGATTCTGGACACTTTGCCTGAAACTCTGGCACAGTGTTTCAGGCAAAGTGAAAGATCCAGATAGAATCAACAAATATGTAAGCTGAGCAGTGTAAGAAATGGAGGTTAATGAGATTACAGCTGAATTCAATTACACAGAATCTGATAAAGGAAGGGGGAAATGTGGAACACTGATAAGACTGTATCTTATTAGGAAAATTGAGCTTTAAAAAGTCTCATTTCTTTCCCTCTGGTTTTAAAAGATGGTCGAGTATATATGTCAATGAGTGATGGAAAATACAAGCTGCAAGATCTTTTGTAAGAGTTATGGATACATACAAATGTAGCAGCATCGTAAAAACATGTACGGGAATTATACATTTTGAACTGTGGTTACTTCATGGAGGAGAGAAAGAAACAAGAGGGATACACTAGAGGTTTCAGCTGCACCTTTAAGAAGAAGTATGACAAGATACTAACATTTGAAATATTTGGGTAGTAGATACATGGTTGTTTATTTTCTGTAGGATTAAAACACTGCACAATAACAACAACAAAAATCCCAAGGGATCATCTACAACTTCAGTGATTTCTACATCACTTATGCACCGGTGACTCACAAGTATTTACCTCCTGTCCACAAATCTCTCCAGATTCACACATCCCAATGCCTACTACATGTCCATCAGGCAAATGCCACCAGGACAGCCACTAACTCCGTAGGCTCAGAAGTGAAGTCAGTTATCTCCATTCCATCAAAACGAAGCCAAAATCCCTCTTTTGTCTATACTCTCAAAATTGGTGAAAGATACTACTATGCACCACTTTTCCCAAAACTGTAAGAAACACGAGGATTTCTTTTCTCCACCTCACAAATACAGCAGTGATAAAGCACGCCACACATTTTTTAACATCTTTTTCCTCTATCTCTGTTGTTAGTGTCACTGCATTAACTCCGACGCTCCTCTCCTCTCATCTGAACTATTTACTGATCTTTACACCTTTCTTTCCTCTTCTCCACCACAGTTCCCCCCACAGAAATTCCCTGGCCTCCCTGGTGCCAGTGATCTTTTTAAAATGCAACTTTGATGTTCTTTGTCCCCATGTCTATTTAATCTTCGACGTGATTTCCCATTTAAAAATGGCAAGAGTTGGGGAGAAGGTATAGCTCAAGTGGTAGAGCGCATGCTCAGCGTACACAAGGTCCTGGGTTCAATCCCCAGTCCCTCCTCCAAAAAATAAATAACTAAATCTAATTATCTCCCCTCCAAAAAAATATTTTTTTAATGGCAAAAGATTAAAATACACTAAAAAAATTCAGGTGTAGATTACATAGCCATAAAGACAGAAAGTAGATTAGTGGTTGACTAGGGGTGGGCATCAGGGGAAACAGGGAGTGATTAACTGATAAGTACAAGCATTTCTTGGGAGGAGCGATGAAATATGAAACTGTGGTGACAGTCGCAAAACTGGAGCACAATGGAAATCACTGAACTGTACACTTTTTATGGGTAAATTATATGGTGTATGAAGTACATCTCGATAAAGCTATTAAAAAACAGTATGAGGGGAGGGTATAGCTCAAGTGGCAGAGGGCATGCTTAGCAATGCACAAGGTCCTGGGTTCAATCCCCAGTACCTCCTCTAAAAAAATAAATAAATAACTAGACCTAATTACCAGCCCTGCCCCCCAAAAAACAGTACGGCAACAGAAAATAGAAGCTGCTATTACAGAAAGAGATTTGTCCACTTGTTTTTCAATATATGAAAAACAACATAAGGATTGAGAGAAAAATGTTGAGTATTTTTCTGGAGACTTAAGTGAACTTTCATATCTATAACCCAACAGTCCTACCTACAGGAAAAATGACTGTGTGACTTCTCAAGGTTCAAAAATCCCAATATCTAGATGTTAGGTGGACAATATTTCATTTTTAATTATCTAAATTTTTCTTCTGTGATTAACATAAAAAATGCTCACACTTTATGAAAACATCAGTACCAAGATAATCTCCTTGACCCTGAAGTAAACTCGTACTAAAGAATCCTAAAACCAGGATGTGAACCATCCCCAGCTCAAGTTTTCAGACTAGGAGACATCACGAGTTGAACTTCTACAGAGTTCATCTGTGACTGTCACTTGGCTTTTAGTAGTTATTTTACACACACACACACACACACTTTTAAGTTTGCTTACTTGAAAGAATGGGGTATTCCAGATCTGGATGCTTTCAGTCACGTTGGAATGATAAAGATAGTAGTTACTAATGATATTCATCAATACAGGTAAAGAATAAACCATAGTACTGTTGAAAACAGCTGTAAAAACATAGTCCTACAATTCAAAAAGAGAGAGAGTTGTTACAGACTATACAGAAACACAAATGAACACATAAATGATTGCTATGTACCAAGCTGCTCTCACCAATCAAGGTAATTCTCACTAATGATACTGACATCTGATTCAACAAATCACAGAAATAATACCCAGTAAGAGATAAAGACAACGTGGTTTGGGATCTGGATATTTTGATATTTGAAACAAAAAAAATAACAAAAATAATTAAATTCCTCATAGGTTTACACATTGGTCCTCCACTAGGGCATAAAATACATCATAAGTCAACACAGCTATCTATTTCCAGAAGTAAATTTTAATTTCCAACTACTGAGGTCATATCTGCAAATGATCACTTTGAGAGGAAATATCTTAATGTTTCTTAACTTTCAAACGGGTATTCATTCATTCACATACGTTCCTCTTACCTTTTCTGCCTGCATCACATTTAAAGCTGCACTATGGGGAGCGGCGGACACATAGTCACTGTCATTAAACATCGTCACCATTATGTTCTGGTTTGTGAAAAAGCTAATAAGATCACTGATATCTGAGTCTGGTATTAGCAAATAAGAAAATAATAAACAATCAGTTTAAATGAGAAACAGTCTTCAAACAACATTGGAAAGAGCTCTCTTTTAAAAAGAAATATTGTTATCTTCACTAGCTAAGACATGATTATGAACACCGGCTCTGGAACCAGACAGTCTGCATTCAAATCCAAGTCAATACATACACAGGCCTTAGAACAGAACGTGGCAGGCACGCAGTAACTGTGCAAATTTTAGCTGCTACTGCTACTAATAGTACATTGAAAGTTTACCCATAATACTCACATGAAATCTGGTTAAATAGTGAGAATAAAAATCTATCTGGTAATTTTACATAACAAGGCTCAGAAACGTAGATGCGAGGGTGCGGAGTTAGGTAACATTGCTCCTTTGAGGATTTCTGTATGCTCTGAACAGACAGATTTTATAAATGTCATCTGCCTTACAATATTAAAGCATATAGCCAAGTCTCCACTTATAGTCTTGTAAAGTGCCCGGAGCCAAGGGAGAGACTTTGAATCCTGTCAGGGGTTTAAATCTATGCCAACATGCCTGATGAATGGAAATAGTACCTTGCCCATCACCACGAAAGCCAGGATTCAGGGAAGGTCAAATGTGACTTTGAGAGAAATCAAAACCCAACAGAGGAAGACACTGTCAGTAACTGGGCTGTATGGCAGGGTGGCTCCGAGTCAGCACCAAACGTGAGCGTCAGAAAGAACGGTGCCTTTAGTGATATGCTTTTCACTCCTAATCTAGTGATCGCTCACCTCCAGATGCCAGCGTGGCTCTGTGCTCTTGAGAGAGAGCTCTATTATAACGGAAGGAACTGAACCAACTGTGAGACCAAAAGCTCTGCAAGGAGGGCAAGATCTCACCCAATATATACACACAAAGGCCAGTGACTCCTAAAGGAAACGTGCCTTCAGGGCCAAAAAGGCCCAGGAAAAGATAAGATATAGATATATTATATATATATATATATATATATATACACACACACACACACACACACACACACACACACACATATATACACACACACACGTATATACACACACACACACATATATATATACACACACACATATGTATACACATATATATGTGTAAACAACTCCAGAAATACTAAAGAATGACATACGGGACAAAATTTTGAAAATACTAGCATTTCTGCAGATTAGCGAAAGTGAACTCAAAGCAGAAATACTTGAGACACATGTAGGATTCTCCAAACATGCAAAAACGTCACAGTATCAGAGTGTAAGGCTCCCTGTAGTACTACCATTCAGCAACATGAAATGTATATTAAAGCAAAACAAAAATTCTAATGAAAGAAAGAAATTGAAAACCATGACATTTTCTATCCAAGAGTATTTTCTATCACAAAATACATTCTTCCTCCAAAAGAACAAAGGTTACATCATAAACTACAGCTACAATTTAAGAGTGATGTGATGTTTTTAACAGTTATTTCTAATTGTCCCTAAGCATGACTATTATTTTAACACTGGGCATAGATTTTCAGTTAACAGTGAATCAAAAAGGAAAGATACTAGAATATAGGTGAAGTGCTGGGAAATGTTAAACTGCCAAGAATTTTTGAATACTGAAAGGGTTATATGAAATGCAAATTTCCAACATATTTCAGTGAGATAAGCAAATGAGGCCGCTTTTATTTTTACTGTAAATTTGCCAGAGTTAGCAGCTTTAATTTTCCCTTCAAGAACTTTGGGACTACAGTCCATCTATGCAGATGGGAGATGTTGTAGGAATACCTAATTTATGTAAAATTTTGATCTAGGTTAATATTTTGAAACTCAAAATCCAATATCAGGTTTTAAAAATTTTATTCTGAACTTTTGCTCAAAGCAAAATGTTTTAAAATCTTTTCATATTTGATAATTATGTAATAAGAAGAGTCAATAGCAAATCCAAAAATATCCATTACAGACTTAATGTATCTGATTACAGATATTTGTATCTAAGCCAATTTTCCTTAATTCTAATTTTTCAGATAGTCTTTAAGAATTCTTTAAACACTACTATTTAGATATGTATCTGCATAAATATATGCTGTACCTCTTTCTTTGTTATTATATTATTTATTTTGGCAGGAGGGGAGGTAACTAGGTTTATTTATTTTTAGAAGAGGTCCTGGGGATTGAACCCAGGGCCTTGTGCATGCTAAGCAAGCACTCTACCACTGAGCTATACCCTCCCCTATAACTCTGCTAAAAAGAGGGTTCTTCAACTTCTGAAGTTTATTTTGTTCATCATAAACTTTTAGATGAAATACACTCTGAGAACAATCTTGCTACTCTTAAAAAAAAGGAAATTTTATGGTGATAAGCAGCTTAAATCAGAATTTTTTTAAACTGTCATCTACTCTTAAACCAAAATTTCATTTCTGCAATGTATTATTCAACAACAAGAAGGACTTTTATCTAGATTTGTGCAGACAGACCATGCCTTTACCTTACATATATTTCTAAAATCCAAGTCTCTGGTCTATATCAACCCCTCACCCCCAGGCCCCAACCAACACACATTCACAGACCTTCACACACTCTCACCAGTAGAATTTTGAAGAAGCAGACTTGTTCTGTATTTATCAGGTTTATCTCCAGGTCTTAGGAAGTATAAGTCTGGAACAAGTTTGATGGGAACCACGGCATTCTTAAAAGAGTGATGCACCAGAAACATAAAAATCTGAACTGTAAAAAAAATTAAAAGCAGAAGCAACCTGAAAGGAAAAAATAATAATATAGCTCAAGGTACATTAAAATGTAAATCTACAAAAAAAAAATCTTTCACATGATAGTTAAAAAGTACTCACTTTAAAAAAAAAGGGAAAAAAATCTGAAAAAGTAGCACTTGGGAGTAGAATTTCTACTTTCCAAAATGGTCTCATGACAGTATTGGAGAGAAAATCACTATTCAATGATAAAATCAAAAGTTACAAAATTATATTTTAGACCAGAGCCACCTTGAAATTTTTATAGCACGTGTAAACATGCAGTTATAACTTAAAAAAAAAACTTAAAAAAATAGACATATGTCACCATTTACATCTCTGTTCTCCTGAAAGAACTATTTCCTGCCCTACTTCTTATTTACTCTCCATATATTTTAGAAAATATATAATACAAAAATATTTTAGATATAAGGAAGAAAATAAAAAATACAGTGAAACTTCAAATGACTGGTGTCTTTAAAATTTCATCCTAACCACTTCAATTTCCACTTCTCTTCTAGAGACAAAGATACACACAGTCAGTTATAAGGATCATCATTGGCAGCTGGTCCAGCACATAATTCTATTACCCATTCAAAATGTCCTTCTATCTGGAAGGCAGATAACCTTCTGTCTTAGCCTGCAAAACACCTCGCATTATACGTGATAGGTGTCAAAACAAGTGGGTAGAGAGAGCTTAGATGATCACACTTTGGCATTTTATAATTTTCAGAAACCCTATAATTTTCAGTAATTCTTAAATTATTGAAAGTAGACCTAAATCAGCACTGCCAAAAGCATACAGCATTGACTCTAACTTCCTAATAAGTTAGTAAGGGTTTTAGGTTAAAAAAAAATTCATTGGAACCTCTGTGAGTTGAATCATTTCTTGACCACAGAACCTCTCATGTGTTCTTATGTGCTAATGAACAAATCTTTAAGAGAGACAATATAAGATACAATATTTTCCAAATGCATAGATGGTCAAATATGTATTTGACCATAGGATACTTTTTGTAGTGGACTTAATGTCTGTCACCCTCCTCCCAAATTTATATGCTGAGGTCCTAATCCCCAAAGGGATGATATTTGAAGATGAGGGCTTCGGGAGGTAATCAGGGTTAGATGGGGTCATGAGGGCAGGGACCTCATGATGGGATGGCGCCCTTCTAAGAAGAGGCCCCAGAGAGCTTGCTCTCCATCTCTCTTCTTTCGTGTGCACCAAGAGGTTCCGTGAGCACACAGCAAGACAGCGGCCCAGCCAGGAAGAGAGCCCTCATCAGAATCAGACCATGCTGCACCCTAACTGACCCGCAGCCTCGGGAACAGTGAGAAATTTCCACGATGCAGGCCACTCGGTCTATGTTATTTTGTTGTGACAGCCAGAGCTAAGACACTTTTACTGTTTTTCAGGGAGAATTTCATGAGAGCAGTATTCAATTAAATAAACTGAAACATGCCGATTTAAATCAATATTTTTCTTTCACTAATGCTGACCCAGGAATAAATCAAATATTTGATTGACATTTCTTTGCCGTTAAATAAACTTGGGCAAAAAAGGAAATGAATTCAGCATATTTCAAATATATAACAGAACTCTAATTTTTGATTATTAAGTTTTTTTTCTACTGCCATTTTGGATCTAACAAGACAGTGCAGTATATGAAAGTACTTAATGTTATTTCTAAGTAATACAGTGTCTAGCAGCCCATGGGAGCCTAACTGAGAGAGGCAAAGCCAAGTGGAAAAGAAGTCATTTTGACCCCAATTCTACTAGCTATAAACTTTTCTTTATATTTCTGTTTCTTCATCTGATAAATAAGAATAAAACTTACTCTTCTTGCTGTTTACAAAAAGTGGTCATAAATATTAGTAATAGAGGGGGAAAAAGTGTGAAAAATATAAATGGAAAACAAAATTTAAACACAATAACAGTAATTCAAAAACTACACAATTAGAGAATATTATTTGTCACTCCCTCATTTTATTGATGATTCCAAAAATGTTGGTTTTTAAAAAGAGTAAGGCTCTAATGGTATTCAATGAAATTACTCTAGGCATAATTTCTTTTCTCTGACATTGTGAAATTACATTTTACATTTTAATCTTTCAAAACTATATAGATTATTTATATATGTCTATATTTTAAAGATTAAGATGGCATGACCAGTTTGTATCCTTGACAAAAATTCATCAGGCGTAAGAGTGATTATACTTACACTGACCGCGCTGATTTGCTTTCACGTTTCAAGGTAAGGCAATGAAACTTTGCTGTTGTATACATCTGCTGTTTCCACAGGCTCATGGTGCTCACTAGGGATGCCTTGGTTTCAGAAAGAATAAGCAAGCTCTGCTCCATTTCATCAAAAGACTTTGAATCCCATTCTTCCTCTGGTGGCTGCTGAGTAAATACGCTATAATCTGTTTGCCAAAACAAAACGATTGAAAATTATGGTATATTCCTTAAAAAGATGAAAACCTTTCTGAAGCATATAAATTTCAAAGCAGCAGACACCTAGCACTGCTGTAGGACAGAGGGAACTGTCATATACTTTGGCAATAGCTTATGACCCAGGAAACTCTCTGTAAAGTATAAATCCAACAGAGATATGTACAGAGGTTCACTGAAACACATGCACAAGAATATTCTTAGCTAGTACCCCATCCAACAGCCATACACTGGAAAGAACCCCAATGGCTATCAACAGGTGAATGAGTAAGTAGGCTGTGAAATATTCCTGTAACAGATACTGTAAAAGAATAAAAGCGAACAAACTACTGTACAACTTTAGTAGTCTGACCTTACAAACATTATATTATGTAAAATAAACTGGAATATGTATAAATACAAGAGATATGCTTTATAATTAATTCCATTAGATCAAAGCCAGACAAAACTTCTCGATGGGGATAAAAATCAAGATACGTTATTTTCAAAACAATGATTCAATTTAAAAGAGATGAAATCTGGCTTCAGTATGAAGAAGGACTTCTTAGACTTATGTTAAATTTTTTAAAAAATGAGTAAATATGTAAAACTTTTTAAGAGTGGAACAGAAAAATACATAAAATAATATTTTAAATAAAATACAATCTCGCTCTCTTGGTATCTTACCAGCTTAACAGTTTTGATGAATGATTTAGTAATATAAACAAGTCCAATTCCCCTCTTCCCCTGAGATACAGAGGACTAATCAAAATAAAAAATACTGTGTATCACAATCACATTACTCAATAAGCATCACTTTATCGTCTATGGAATTTGATATGTATTCACCTTTAAAAAACAAAACAATTAAAACTGGCCATACTAAAAGCAAACCCATGTTAGAGGCAAATTTATTTTGTATAATGGACTTAAAGGTACTATGGGAAAAAGCCAATATACCTAAACAGAGCGCACCCTTCCCACTGCCCAAACATCTCTAGAAACTACCTCGTATGCTTCAAAATATTTAGCACCACCCATACGAGCATCTTCTTCCATCTAACTGTCTTCCACCATCTTAAGTATTACAAGCATACTCACTGATAACACATTCTACATCCTGACCTCTAACTTCCTTTAGCTTTTCTATTCCTGGACCTTTACTCAGTTTCACAAACGGGATGCAATGCATGCTTGGGCTGATCTGATATCTGAATCTGATATTATATCCTCATCATAAAGTTGACTTTTCTTGTTCCTCCACGTTTGAGAGAAACATCCCCATCTCCTCCACCTTCCTGACCTATCACCATGACCATCCTGCTAACAGTCAATTATAAGAAAAGTTTCCACCACCCACATTCTCACCTGAAATTACACAGATCTTGACCACACCACTGGAATTATTCTTGTCAAGGTCACAGCTGGCTTCCAGGCTACTGAATCCCCCACTGTATTCTATGTTGCTATCTTCTCTTGTCATCTTACTCTTCACAGCAATCAGCAAATAACTGCCTATGCCTTCTTTCCTAAAATACCATTTTGTCTCAGCTTCCACATCTCCTTTCGTGAAGAAAGACCACGATGGTGCTTTCTCCGTCAGCCCTTCTTGGCCCTTCGTTGCTCAGCCTCAGGGCTTACCCTCTACGCTTATCTGTACTCTCTATACCTCATCCAATCCCACACTGCCATCTATATACGAACAACTCCAGAATTTATATCTTCAGCCCCAACAGCTTCACTGAGCTCCAATGCGTTAATCAAACTGTCCCTGTACACGTCCACTGGTATGTCTCACAAACTCCTCAAACAACAGAACAGAAATCCATGCCTGGACTCCTTCTTTCCACAAAGCTGCTGTTCCCCCATTCTCAGGAGACAGCAATTCCATTTCCAGTTCTCAAGCCAAAAGCTTAGAAATTATTCTTGATTCCTCCCTTTCCTCAACCCCTAATACAAATCCATCAGCAAGTCATCACTAGTACCACAAACATAACCCAAATCTGTTCATGCTTCCCTTTTTTCACAACCATCTTAGTTCAAACTAAGATTAACTGTAAACTTCCCTGATCTTCCTGCTTGCAAACTGTCTTCACAATCCACTCATCAAAAGCCAGAATGCATTTTTTAAAAATGCGTATCAGATCATGTTACTCCTTTCCTTTAAAATTCTGATAGCTTCACATTACAATAAGAAAAAAAAATCAAATTCTTTTCCAGATGTTCAAAGACTAAACATGATCTGGCCCTTGCCTACACCCCTGACCTTGGTGGCGTTTTTCTCAGTCATCAAAAACATACAACTCACTCCTCAAGCACCACCTCTGCAGCAACAATTCCCTTTATTTGGAAGGCTCCATAATAAAATCTTATTTTTCTTGCCATCCAGATCTCAGTTTAAATATCACCTCAACAAAGTCCTCCCTAAAATACAGTCTAAGACCACCCCAACATTACCTCCATAACTCCTATCACTAACAGTAAACATCTGAATGGTTTATTTACCTATTTATCCCTACCCTTTCTTCCTCCAAATATAAATTTCACATGCTTATATAATTATTTTTCTTCTTCACCATCTATCTGATTCATTGCCTAAAATGTTTTGCTAGTTTTGTTTTTACCTGCTTGGTCAATTTCTGCTTCAACTTCCAGCTTTAAGAATACATCTTCCAAAGTCGTCATGGAAACACCATAAGAAATAATACCCAAGTTGGAATGAGCGTCTAGAGCAGAAAATAAACCTAAAAGAAAAAAACAAAAGAATGTTGCACAGTTAAGCATCCTATCATGAATTATTCTAAAGTATCCTCTAAAAATGGGATATGACTAAATTTACTCTGCTAGCACAGCGGTTCTCAAACTTTTTGGTTTCAGGACCCATTTAACATTCTTAGAAATTGCTAAGGACCCCAGGGAATATTTGTTTAGGGAGATAACATCTATTTGATATGTATCATATTATAAATTAAAACCAAGAAATATTTTATAGACAGAATGACAGGCAGAGTATGTTAAGTTGACATATGTACTTCAGCTAATCATTCCTTCTTCTTGAA
The DNA here is from genome assembly GCF_048564905.1 of Vicugna pacos. Lineage (NCBI taxonomy): Eukaryota > Metazoa > Chordata > Mammalia > Artiodactyla > Camelidae > Vicugna > Vicugna pacos. The sequence continues at coordinate 53,484,113 of NC_133002.1, forward strand.
AGAAGCCAATTAAACTAACAGAAAATTTCTACCTAATCCTAGGGAAGCAATGGGAATTCTGTACAACATATCTATGACAGTAATATCATTTTGGTTATTAAGAGATCTCTAAATGGACAAAGGAGACTGAGTTTGAGTTCTTCATCAAAAAGCAGAAGACCAATGCCACGAATAAAATAATTCCAACAGTTTACCACATAATAATACAGTTCGTTATGAAGTCATGAAACTGTATAAGAACTTGAGGACATACACAAATAACTGTGTTTGTGTATGTGTGTGTATGTATATATGTGTGTATACGTCTATTTATAATCATATTCCCAGGAGGCCTACAAATAAAGGGAGCAATTCATTTCTTGACAACAACACAATTCTTTACTTAGGTTAATGTATTAGTTGCAGTTTCTTACATGCTGTCTATATAAAAAAGAAATGCACTAGCTTCTAGTATTTCTGACTTTCAACAGCTAAACAAAGCAGAAACGGAATATTAACTCTGACTACCTGGGTGCATGTAGATATTACACAGAAAAGTAAACAACAAAGTAAATTAAGAAAACTCTATCCCAATGCAAGATCCTTGTTCAGCAGTCAAGAAACTGAAGAGAGAATACCTGAAAATTTGTCCATGTCCTTGAAAGGCAAGCTGTACACAAGCTGTTGGTCAGTCTGTTGTAATGAAGTAGCTCCAGGTATGTGTTGTTTAACCAGAGAAGAAAGAGATTCTGTGGCACAGTATCTGTCTATGTACATGCTAGAGAAAACCGAAAGCCATAATTTTTTATGATTACTCAGTAAGCAACCAAACGTAAATGCTGAATGCTTTAAGTTAAAGTTGGGGCCATTAAAAGCAGCCAAAGCACATTACGGCAATCCCTAAATATAGAAACAATAGACCAGGCATATGACAAAGAACAAGTCAATAAAGAATGAACGATACCTCAGGCGGTAGCCAATCCCCCATTTGCTTTTGAGAAAAATTGAAGAGCCAACACATTTTAACATTCCTTGTGATATGACAGCTTTCCTATCTGCAAAAAGAAATTTGCATGTCAATTTTTAAGTCAGTAACAGCATTAATAATGGGCATTTATTCTTTATGGATTATCCTATGAGACATCAATGAATTAAGTGAATGAACTCATTAAATTATCACAGCCTTCTGAGGAAGGTACTAGATGATCATCACCTGCTTTTTAGACAAGAGCACTGAGGCAATGAGAAAATACACAGTTTGCCCACGTTTCACATGGCTGCTAAGTGACAAAGCCAGGAGTGACACCCAGGCAGTCTAACTCTGACTCTGCTTTCCTAACACTGCTCCAAATAGCTCAGGCTCTTACTGTAAGGCTCATTAACAGAAGAACTTTCACAATTTCCTTAATAATCAAATGTAAAAATGACAAGAAGGCAACAAAAACAAAATGTTAGCTTTTTAACAAAAAAAACAAAGATACTACCGAAAAAATGAATGACATGCCCAACGTATTAGACTATATTGTAAACAGAAAGAGGCTGCTGTAGAATCTCAAACTCTTGGATCTTGTCAGTTACTAAAAAAAAGTCATGTGTTGGCTTAAAACTGGATTCTTTATATGGGTGAATATGTTTGATGCTGTATGGAAAACAGTCACAACAGCAGACGTGAAGCCGCTAATCTCGGAAAGGCCTGCTTACCAGGTTGGCTCTTGACTGGTGTCTGGAAACCTCGATCTGAGGAGGGTTCTCACCATTCCCAGAACAGGCAAGGGTGGCTCACTGTACCTACACTGTGCGGACAGCGCAGATAGTATTTGCAACATGCTTTCCTTCTCTGCGTCTGGAATTTGACACATGCTGGGCACAGGGTGCCTACGTGACCAGCACCCAGGAGAAACCTTGGCACGTAGTCTCTGAAGAGCTTCCCTAGCAGACAGTTTCCCACGTCCTGGTGACAACTCACTGCTGGAGAAACTGGGGGCATCCTGCATGACTCCGTCAGGAGAGGACTCTTGGAAGCTTGTCTGGCTTCCCCTTTGCTGACTCTGCTTTGAACCCCTTCTGTTTCACTAGAATAACCCACACCCATGAGTATGACTATGCTGAGTACTGTGAGTTTTCTGGCAAATTCTTGACCTGGAGTGGTCAGAGGGACTCCCCAACACAAAAATATGTAATTTAAAAAAAACTGTAATACCTTTTTTTGTGAAGAACACACAGATCATTTATTCCTCAGAATTTAGCATTTGTCTGTCCAATCTCCCATTTGGCCCCATGACCTTATCCTTCAAAAGTAAAGTTAAAATCTCACCAGCAAGAATGTCAGCTTCATCCATGAAGTGAGTACTAAACACCGTCACCCGGCTGGATTTTCTGTATTTCAGAAGATTCCAAACAATATGACGAGAACAGGGGTCCATTCCAGCTGTCGGTTCATCTAGCAACAGTATCTGTGTGGAAAGGGGTGGGGGAAGGACATGGAATCCTCAGGATAACTAAAACACGTAAAATTTACATGGACCCTGAAAGGCTTCCCCATTCAGAGTTACTAGATCCAATCAGAAATAAATTAGATCTGAATTTTCCACTCATATTTGAGTCCGTATCAATTTTAAAAATTAAGTTTGGCATAGGAATACTTCTCTTGGTTTAATTTCAAAAGATTAATGTCTGTAATATATGAGACATAAGTGTAATAACAATCAGAGAAATTAAAAAAAAACCAAACATTAAGTACATTGCTTTTACCTGAACAATTTGACTGCTTGTTAGAGAATTGTGTTCTATATTGGTTCAGAGAAAGCAATTTATTTTAAGGCTGTTTTTAATTTCAAGATTTGGTGGTGGGGATTGGGAGAAAGGTAAGTTAACACAGAGCCAGAACCCAAAGTCCTCCCCGAGCTACAGCAGCAGGGGAAATGTGGCAGGATGGTGGGAATCCAGGGGGCTCCAGCTGCAGGCATGCACCTGGCAGCTTCCCAGCACTGTGCAGAGCACCGCATCAGCTGGCTGGCTGCTTCTACAGGGCAGAGAACAGCATGAAACAGACACAGACAAAACCACGAAACACACAGACAAAACCAAATCAACGGAATAGGGAAAACTTGGACTATCCTTTTGATTTTGTTCTTATTTTAAAATGCTTATTATAACCATTACAAATATATAGAAAACTAAAGAGAATAAGATAGCCACCACTGAAATTTAACAAGTTATTTTTATTTCAGATCTTTTTCAAAGAATTAAAACACTGTGGATATAACTGAAGTCTGTCATATCCACTCCCCTTCCTAGACATGACCATTATCTCAAAGATGCTGTGTTATCTTTCTTACTTTGGTTTTAAAACCATATCACTATAATTACATCCATAACAACATATTGTATGTATGTTTAAAATTCATATAATGTGTGTACGTGTATATTTCTTCAACCTGCTTTTTCATTCAACATAATTTAAGATCCTCTCATCAATGACATTAACATTTGCTTACCTTTGGATTCCCAAGAACAGCAATTCCCAAAGACAGTTTTCTTTTCTGACCACCACTTAGTTTCTTAGCTTGATTATCTTTGATAGCCTGCATGTCTAAATCCAGTAAAACCTTCTGTACCTATAAAAGGAAAGTGGGAATAATGTTTATTTTTAAATCACACCATTTATGTACTTACCAATATTAGTTTTGAAGTTTTCCAATTTTAACATCAACTTTTAAAACGTTCTTTTGGTACAAAATTTAATTTTTACATTATTTATATATAATTTTGAAATAACAGATAAAAAGATTCCTGATGGAAAGGTCTGTTTTACTTGTGTGACCAGTGGGTAGTGTGGAAGGGGTCAGTGTGAAGGCAGGGGGCGGGCAGGGGAAGGGGGCAAATGTGAAAAGAAAAAGAAAAAGAAAACATCTATATTAAGAAACTAGTATCTTCCAAATGAAACAAGGACTACTTTACATGTATTAAAACTTTTCTTCCAAGTTCTAATTCTTTGTAATAACTTTGTTTGCTAGCTCAGAGCAAGTTTTATATTTAGATTTTCAAGCATATTTTTATTACACAAGTTGTTGCAAAAGGTTATGAATTTACAGGGAATAAAAGTAAAGATCTCTATATAAATAACATACTTCTTGTATTACATTATTGGCTGGTATTCCTTTGATTGAAGCCAAAATGGATAAATTTTCTTCTACTGTCAAAACATCAAAGTGTATATCTAACTGTGGACAAATGCCAATCATTTTTCTTGCTTCAAACATTTCATCTATTTCTGAGACTCTGTGTCCATATATAGATGCAAACCCTAAAAGCAAAATATATATTTAAACTTATATTAAATATATTAAGTGTCAAAAAGTATATATGCTTTAAGATATACTGATAATTTAGGCACTTGTATGTAATAGACATATAAAATGAGAGTTAATAAAAATTTGGAAGATACAACACATCCTCACTTCCATACTCTGGGTGATTTGCTTTCACTTATATTCCAATCTCATTTTTCTTCATTTTCAGATCATATTACAAAAGAGTGGAAAGAGCCAGGAACCAGAAGCTTAACACCAAACATAGTTTTCATCAGTGCATTAATTACACTTATATTCCAGTAACAATTTTTCTTCATTTACAGGCATTATGCAAAAGTGAAGAGAAATAAGAACTTAATATTTACCCCTAACTAGCCCTGTGGTCTTGAGAAAATCACTTAATCTAAATTCCAGCTTTTTTCCTCTCTAAACTGAATACTAATATATCCTACTTTACTTAAGAACCGTTAAACCAATGTAACAATGTATGGAGAATCGTATCAGAAATAATAAATTCTTATATGAATGTAAGAGATTATAACTACCATCAAAGAGTGACACAGAGACAAGCAACAAAATCAAACTAATTTTGAAAGTTAAACTACATTTAAAAAGATATAGATTCAATACATGGAAATTCAGCTGTTACTTAGAGTAAAATATTTACTGTACTGCCACTCTATTAGGTTATTGTAAAAAAAATGGAGCTGCCATATTGAATTTTCACTTATAGGACAATCACATATAACATATGTTTGATGTATTGCTCTTAAAATTTTATTTTAGGAGATGGTACTGATATTTATCATTCTTTCAACTACTGTATGCTTAGCAATCTTTGTTTTCTCAACTGAGATGTCTATAGGTTTCATTTAATTTCAAATTAATTACCAATTTATCCTTCTTTGCAAATGAAAAATAAACACACAAACACACAATATCTGATAAGACAGCTACCAATTAGATCCTTTTTACTTTATTAAATATAACTGAATCATTTTTATTTTCTATTGAAGAACATATAAATGTGTATAATCAACAAAAAAGAAAGAAAAACATCTTTATAGACACAGAAGTTGATCCCAAATCATTGACAAAAACCAATCAGTACATATTTCAAGGATAAATAATTACATTATGATACCTTAGTTACTAACACTGATAAAACAAAGTAAGACAATTTTTTTTAAGTCAGAAAACTCTCACCATCAGAAGGTGGGCATAGTCCACAAAGAATATTCATCAGTGTACTCTTCCCTGTTCCACTGTGGCCAAGTAATGCAGTAATCTGACCCTCGTATATGTCAAATGATAAATCTAGTTCAGGAGAAAAAGGGAAGAAAGACTCCAATGTGATTTTTATTCCTCTAGAGCCATATAAGATAGTTCATGATACTTGAGCAATCTTGAAATAAGTCAATACATTTAAAGATAGATTTAAAATTACCAGCATACTTAATAACATAATATTTAATATTATAACACAATAATAATTCTTTGTTACAGTCAAATGGTCTGAACAGTAAGAAAAATAATACAAAATAAACTTTTTCTTTTTTTGTTACACTAACAGATGCAGAAAAGGCACAAAATACTTGGGGGTGGTTTTCTGGGTACCCACTTTGGGGAACTTCCAAGGGAATCAAAATAAAAGGACAAATTAAAATTTGTTCCCAAGGGTATTTATTGGCATGTCCAATGTCCTGGTAGAAAACTAGAAATTAACCAGTAGCATGGGGAAAGCTAAGTAAATGCTTGAAGAGTTCAATTTAAATAAAAGTAAAGTAGAATGAACAAGTATCATTGGATGGATGTGTCAACAACTAAAAGGAGACAGCAGACAGGGATCTAAAAACCCAGCTTCAAATAACCGTAGCCCCTGATCTGATGAAGGTGATCTGGGCTGTGAGTATCCCTAGAGCTACAGGCCAGAAGCAAAAACAAATCCTCTCCAGAGGAAGGTCACTTCATCCAGAGCATCAAATAATCTCCATAATTACTCATAAGCAATTTGTATTACTCAGCCAAAAACAACCAAGCAGAAGAAAGAAAGCTAAGACCAAAAACCAACAGAAAAGACAGGCAACAGAAAGGGACCTAGAAGAGATGTAGATATTGGCACCACATGACAAGACTGCACAATAACTAAGCTGCCATGTTCACAAGAGAATGTTGGCAAAGCATGAAAAACCATATGAAAGAACCAAGTGGAATGATAAAAACTGGAAAAGAGAAGTGAAAAAGATTTCAATAGACAGTTTATCAGCAGATGAGAGCCAGCTAAAGAGGGTATTAGTAAATGGCAAGAAAAGTCAGAAGAAACCATCTAGACAAAATACAGAGACAAACGAAAAGTCAGAAGTCATCTAGATAAAACAAAAATGCGTAAAGGAAAACAGTAACAATACACAGAGAGAAAACAGACAAATTCACAATCATAATCGAAGATTATCTTTAATTTCTCCCTCTGAATAAATGATAAAAGCGATCCCACAAAAGCAAATCAGTAAACATACAGAAGATTTCAAAAACACAATTAGCCAACTTAACCTGATATGGAAACACTACATACAACTGTAGAATATATCTCTTGTACAAGTGCACACAGAACACGTACAAAACTGACCATATACTGGGTCATCAGATTTCAATAAATGTCAAAAGCCTAAAGTGAATCATAAGACTATGTTCTCTGACTGTTGAGGAATTAAGATAGAAATCTAAAACAAAAAGATAGATAAATCACCAAGTAGTTAAAAATCAAAACATATAATCTATGCATCAAAGAAAAAATTATAGTAGAAATTATAAATATTTAAAACTGAATAATAATGAAAACAATCTGTCAAGACTTGCACAGTGCAGCTAAAGCCATGCTTAGATGAAAATCTGTGTGTATGTGTACATACACACACACACACACACACACTTTTTCAGATTCTTTTCCATTATAGTTTATTACAAGATATTGAATACAGTTTCTGGGTTCAATCCCCAGTACCCCCATTAAACAAATAAACAAACTTACAATCAGCTGACTTTAAGTAAAGGTGATTACCCTCAATAATACTGGTTGAAACTCATCCAAGCAACTGAAAGCCTAGAGAGCAAAAACTTAGGTTTCTCAGAGAAGGAATTCTACCTCAAGACTACTGCATTTCCGGTCTGAGTTTCCAGCCTGCCCTATGAATTTTGGACTCAAGACTGAAACTTCAATTCTTGCTGGAGTTTCCAGGCTGCCAAGCTGCCCTACAGATTTCAGACTTGTCAAGCCTCACCATCAGATGAACCAATTCCTTAAAAATAATCTCCCCTCTTCTCTCCTGCCCCTCCCCTTCAGCCCTCTCACTCTCTGTATGTAAGTGTATATACATAATCTATCAATTCTGAAGCACGCTGGCTCACACGCTGCTGAACACCCCATAGTTCTCAGGACAGTTCCCCACAACAAAGAATTATCAGGCCCCAAATGTCAATAGGGCCAAGAATGAGAAACTGTTAGGATAAAAGAAAAAAGAAAGTAACTAAGATGTATACATGAGCATAATAATAAAATGAGAAAGGACACAGATTTGTTCAAATAACTGACTAATTTTCATCTTAATAGATACCACATTTTTCTTTTACTACCTCAATGTTGTTAGTTTTATTATGACTATTAATTACATATACAAAGTATCCCTAAAGGAAAGACAGAAAATTGTGGTAAAGGAGTTCAAGTTTCCCACAACCTATGCAAATTGTTTTTCCATTTGTACTTTAATACTATGGACTGAACACCAGGAAAGCTACTTACTTCTCAAAGCCTCCACATTTTCACCCTTCTTTCTGTACGTCTTTTGAATACCACTGATTCTGAAAAACACCATTTTCCATTTTAAGATTTTAAAGCAATTAGTAAGTGTGTGTTTCCATGTACATTTTTTATCAAAGCTTTCATATTTAGTATAAATAATAATAAAGTATCTTCTTATTAAAACAATAAACCAAAGAAACCTGACAGTAATAATAAATTTATTTACAAGAAAGAAGTATAGTATTCCTCTCCATTTTAAGTGTTATTCATTCATTCTTCATGATAAGCCAACTTCTAAAAAGAAACTGAAACATGTGACTCAAGCAATCTATCGAATTCTTTTCATTTAGACTCCTTTCTGTCTATAATTAATCAGATACTTGTTACATCAGTTAGGGGAGATTAAAAACCAAATGGTATTTTACCTCAGCACCCATTTCAAACTATCTCTAAATGTGAAGTGATTCTCTCATTCCATTTTAAATGTTTTACATAATCTTTAAAGGAATTAATGATTTTGGTCATCAGTTTAAAATTTAATCCTAAAAAGGCAGAGAACCAGCCCACTGGTTGCATCTTAAGTATCTAACTCTCCCTTGCTTTTTATACATTTCTCTTAAATTTAAAAAACATACATTATACTTCACTTTTTCTTTTACTTTTATTTCTTTTCTCTTTCTCATTATTTTTTAAATTTGGTTTTGACTGAACAAGTAAGAAATACTGAAGAATTTCTTTTGTTCAAAAAGTTAAGCTGATGTGACATAAGTTAATTATGACAATTTCTAAGGGTCTATGAAATTAAGAGGACAACTTAATATGTTGTACAACTTGGGCAACGTAGCCTGAATACAATTATAAAGTTAATATTTATTTTGTTTCAATTTATTTAATGGAGAAACTTTAAAATAGCTTAACTGTATAAATACTAGGTTTTATTACTTTTAAAAATTTCTATTGAACCATAAAATTTCAAACCTAGCAACCTTATTCTAAATGGTTACAAAGAAAATAAAAACTTAAAAAAGAATTAGCCTTTAATACTGTTTTTTAAAAATCATCAAATGTCACCAAATCTCTTAAGATACTATACTTATACACATTATTTAAAAGGTAGGATTTTAAAATATAAATAAATAAAATAAAATAAAGATAAGATTTAAATGCATCCATTCCATCAGCAGTTCTTATACCTAAACTGCCAAGATCGAATCATACCTTATGGCTTCTTTTCCTATAAACTCTGAAGAAACAGGCTCGATAATTTCACTAAAACTAATATTCCCATTAGCATTGCCCTCTGATAACTCCTTATAATTTCTTTTGCTTTTTGACCAATACGATGGCTTCAGAAAATATAAAGAGGATCTCCGTAAGCCAAATTCTCCTGAAAAATAAAAAAATACTAAGACAGCTTAACAAATTATTTCTGAAAATTAGTTTTTAAATCATAAAGGCAGTATATGACACCGATGACAATTCCGATCTAAAGTTTAGACATAGAGTACTTAATATTGTGTGAAAAATAAAAGTTTTACTGACAAATAACTCTAATCCATAAATAGATTCAGAGTTGCTGAGCATATATGGAACATACAGGTAAGTAAAGCACATTTTCTGCGCTAAAGGAACTTACATCTTTATGAGTACACGTACATAGCCAGTGGCTAAACCACAGCGTACAGCACAAGTCATGTCATGCACAGTGCTAATAAGAGTTCAGAAGAGAAGTTTATATCTGGGTATCCTGAAGGCTTGAATGAGTATCATCTCAGACAGTCTTTGAAAACAGGCAGCAGTCAGGAAAGTGGATACAGTTCACAGAGAAGACTTTATCACACAGCAACAGGACCCATATAGGAGACTTAGATCCAATAGAAGGTGACGGCTGCCCACACAGCATGTATACATTTTCCCCAAGAAACCAACACCCCCACATCTTCCTTAATATCTACCCCTCCTCTAGATGACCACATGTTTCGGGGGGATCTGATCTCAACTACACAGAGATTCTAGTCGATCTCATCAGTACCTAGCATGCTCTGGTGATTGCTATTGCTCCAGTCATAAGTATGTAACCAATCAGACAGAAGCAAAGGGCTTGGCTGGGAAAAAGGTTCACTCTCCCTCTCCCACTGGACGTGAACAAAGAAGCAGAACACCGTGTAGCCACAAGGAGAGCAAGTCTACCAGACTCTGAGACAGAAGTGGCAAAAACCTGGAGAAAGTGGGTCCCAGATGACACAGTTGAGCAAGTTAATCAACTCAGAGTCCATCTAGTCTCCGGACTTCCTTTTAATTAAAACAGCTGATTTCCTTCTTGTTTAAGACAATTAAAAAGGTCCTCTGTTACAAGTAGCTAAAAAAAAATCTGATTGATACACTGGAGATGTGTTTAAATAGATAAACAGGACCATATGAAAGAATGTAAAACACAGTAAGGAGGGGGAAATTGGTAGGAAGAGATTAAATGCATCACAGTATTGTGGAGGACATTCACAACGAGTTTCTATTTAATTCACCAGCATATGCCCAGCAAGGTTTCCGCGTATGTGATTAACTTAATTAAAGGGAATGGTGAAGTTCTTAGAGAGACTTGAGGCAGGTAATCAGATGAAGGCTACAGCAATGGTCTAGACTAGACCAGTCTAGTGCTGCCCAATATAACTTTCTGCAGCAATGGAGATGTTCTAATCTGTGCTGTTCAACATGGTGACTGCACCACGTGTGGCTACTGAGCACTTGGAACGTGGCTTCTGCTGCTGAGGAAATGAATTGTTAATTTATTTAAATCTAACTAATTTAAATTTTAAAAGCCATATGTGTCTCACCATATGTGCCTCACAGACTAAATTAATGAGGAACTCGAGGGGAAACGTAATGAGGGTGCTGCTTATTTAATAATACTTTGAATCTACACAAGTTTGTTGCAGATGCAGAATAAGAGTCAGGGGAATGGTAGGAGTTAACAAGATTACTCCATAGTTTTGGACCATAAAGGGTAAAATAACGAAACACGTCAGTCAAAAAGACTGACAGAGGATTGAGTTAAGAAGGTCAGTCAGGGGCTTAAGGTTTTCAGAACAAACTGATCCCTCTTCACTCCATCTCTTCACATTCACTAGCAGTTAAGGCACATGGTGCAAAATATACTTGTATAAAATTACACTAAAATCGAACAGTGAGTATCATTTAGGGTACTGTGGTTAGAAAAAAAGATTAAAATTAAGTTGACTTTATGTGTGCAAAATAACCTAAAAAACTCTTTAGAACAAAATCCAGTAACTACCTGCATACCTGGAATGACCTGATCAAGATAGACAGCCGAGAGGAGGTAGAACAGGCTGTTAAGTGCCAGCATGATGAGTGTAATAATCAGAGGGTACGGGCCTTCAGTCAGATTAGAAAATAAAGCACCTTCATTAAAATCTTCTAAATTCATGACCTGAAAAACAGAAACATCAACTTTATTACGTAAAAAAATGATAAAAATAAGCAAAAGCTAACACTTCTTAGAGTTACTTACTAGATCCAGAGTCAGTAAATTGGGCTGTTTAACAGGTTAAACAGTCTACCAAATTAGTAACATGAATTCATAAAGAAAGCAATCAAAACTTGACCGAAATAGGAGTTTATCACAACAATCCCTTCCAGTCATGTTTTTAATGCTATGCTTATAAAACTAATATGCACCTCCTCTTGGGGCATGTAATTCTAACACTATGCTTATCAAATGACATCAAGACGAACGTGAACAAAGAAGGGTTATGGCCCGCAGAGAATTCAAACAAATTAAGTATTAGAGGATAAAATTATGGTCAGCACCTTTTCAACTCTGACAAGGGAGAAGGTACTATAATTAGTTAACATAATTATTAAATTATTCATAGTATGTATATGTGACAGAGCAGAAAGAAAGGTACTATAGAGGTTGAGTCCTCATTTACTGCCATTAAGTGCACAAAGCATAATTATACTGCTCTGGATTTCTATCTCCTTACCTGTGAAATGAAGATGAATTAAATGACACTGAAAGTCCCTCCCACTCAGCAAAAACTTATGAATCTACAATTTCAACCTTCCTAAGTGAAGGGAGGGAGAATCAGTCGACCAAAACATGTAACAGCAGCTGTTAGATCTCAAATAATTAAAATAGGTTTAACTCAGTGTTCATAAACAATCTATCTTACGTCTCACAAATCAGAAGTCTATCTGGCTGACACGAATAATCTCTTCTATTAAGTAATTACCTTTTTCTTTACACATTAACCAAATTCATCTTTTAACATATAAAGCAGTTTCTTAATAAGAATTGTTCCCTTAGAACCTGACTGCCCTGTAAAGATTAATAAAAATCAAATTTATAAATCTAAATACTGTTTAAAATGAGAATCCCATGAATCCTGGACCTATAGAAACCACCAAGTCTATTTGCTTCACTCCTACATTCATGAAAAATTTGTTCTGCTTCACATAATCTGAGATAAACTCACAATAGGTCAAGAGCAATCTAGATTTCCTGATGCTGAAATCTATAACTTGTAACAAACTGAGTTACTGCAGTCAAACAGATTATTGAAATACACTAAAGCAAAAAGTGGAGAACTTATATAAAATGTACTGTAGCATTCACACACCATTCCTTTCTCCTATTGAAATTTTAAAGTAACTTTTTTGCAAACCAAAGGCAGTATTCATGGTATATAACACGCTGCATGGAAGTGGAGAGAAAATATTTAGTGAAAGTAAGATGAATGTATTACCTACCTGTGCAATACCAATCAAAAAAGTACACTGACAGAAGGGACTGAAAAGCCACACCAATGATTTGGGAAAACTTTCCATGAGGACTATCAAAAGGCCAACAAATCCAAAAGCCACAGTGACCAAAAATTCAACTATTCCCACATGTTTTGATTTTTTAAAAAGAGGTGTCAGCATTAAAGCAAAAAATACCTATAAAATATAAATATTAAGGTTAATACACTGTTCATATACACTGGTTTAAAAACAAAATTAAGTTTTGCTTGTGAAGGAGTAAGTTATTTTCATTAGAAAATTACATTCATTAGAATACAATTAATTTCTAAAGGCCATGGTAAGATATTTAATTTTCATACAAATAGTGCAATATATTAAAATTCTAAGCTGACAAATATTAAAAACTGCATTTCATCTATGTAACAGGCAAACATGATCACCTCAGCACTATAGGAACCATAAACAACCATGTGCTTCTGCAGTTAGATGTGTACAGATGAATAAAGCAATAAATCAATAAGCTTTTAAATACAGAACCCATCTCTTAAACTTTAATGTGTTGATAAGAAACAAAGCCGGTTACAATTATATAGAGAAGCATACCAATTATTTGTAAATTATCCTGTTAAAGAACAGTGGTGGTAGTCAAAATACTTAACAGTTACAGCACGGGCACGTAAGCCGATTAGAATGGAAACCGAGACTACTGAAAACATAGGCTGGCCATTAACAATCAGCATCCAACCAAAATACGCAATGAACGTCAAAGAGCTACACTTAAAAAGACACATCTTTACACAATATCACCCTACAACATAAATTAACTTGAAACAGTCAGGATTTCATAAAAACAAACAAACAAAAATGTCCAATACTGGACAGTCTTAATTACATACAATTATATGAAGATAGAAAAGACAAGCTCAGGGAACTGTAAGTGAAATACATCATACGAAAACAAGTTAGATTTAAACTTGAGCTTGTTTTGCATCTTTCCTAACAACATGGAGGTACAAGATGTATAAATACACAACTCAGTTATCAGTAACTTAGTAACAGGCTGTCCTTCACAGGAAATAGACTGTAAGTAACCCAAAAATTACGACTTTGCTATATTAATCAAGTATTTTGACAGTTCATCATTCCCACTTCAAGTTAAAATACTTACAGATGATAACCCATACAGGAAGAAAAGTAGAAATATCACCAAGCAGCTACTGTGAGGGAATAATGAAGAAGCTGTTGCAATGACTGCCATAAGAAGAGACATAAGAAAAAGCAAGCTTGTATACAGAAGAACCCAGGAAAGCCTAAAATGAGAACACAAACACATGTACGGTTAAATACATCGGTTTTAACAATTTAAAAAAAAACATTTTAAACAAAACTTCAGCTTTATTGCAGCCATTTTACTTTTAAAATTAAGTCAATCTATTCATTTCTGAAAATCAAAGCTCTCAGAAGTAAAAAAAAAAAATACAGCATTGGTTAAGTTGTATGTAGGTAAAAGTATAATCTGATAAAGAGATAAAATGGTGATTATCTTTCCAAGAGTCAAAAAAAAAAAGACTTTACAAATTTATAGAAATTAATTTAAATCTAGTACTCCCAAAAGTTCAATAATGCACAGCACTTCTGATTGTCTTAAAATACTAGTTTAATGACTGACAATTTTCTTTATGGTATATGCAACAATTAAGCCTCTGATGGTTTTTGTTACTTTAAACAATAAAGGCTACCTTGCTAGTCAAGAACATAATTACTACACATACACAATGTGAGATTAAGAAGATAAATAATGGATTCACTATGGGACTCAAAATTTCTCCTCACATCAGAGCTCAATGAAACTACTACAATCTTTAGTTTAATTTTGTTTTTATTTTTCAAGTTAGCAAATAATTTAATGTATGCTATCATAAAATCACTAAAATAGGGCCAAAAGATTTGTAAACAAAATTAAACCCATTGCTTTATGGAGGCAAAACTGAAGCACTAAGAAACAGATTTGCCTAAATTCTTCCAGCTATTATTTCCTCACAAAATACTTTAACAACTCAATATATATTAAAAATCAATCACTAGTAAAATGACAGGAGGAGAAAAAGGAGCAAAGAAGATATGTTACACAGAATGACCCCATTATGTAAAGTGTTATACTTAATTGCTGCATAGAGCTAAATGGAATAAAATGGACTATAACAACAACTCACATGCACAATATTCACTTTTCCTCCAGATCAAAATAAATGTTCTTGCTATATAGTGGAAAAGTAAGGAAAATGTATGCAGAATTATTCATAAAAATGCATACCTCTATGTATGTATATGCATGACTGGGACATTGCTTTGTGCACCAGAAATGGATACACTGTAACTGACTGTACTTCAATTAAAACCTTTTTTTTTTTTAAATGCATGCCTCTATAAAATTATCCTTGTATAAAAATGCTAATATGCTCATTTGTGAGAACTTTTTTCATTTGTTTCTCTAGGAATTATCTGTATATTTTTATCATAAAAAATTCACATAAATAACTTTTTCCAGGAGGGGAAAAAAGGCCATATGCTTCATACACAAACTTCAGTCATTTCAATTACATTTTTAATCATATGTATAGGCTATGATACTTGAGGAAGACTGTATCAGGCAATAAATTTCTAACTTTCCAAGATCTCTTATTTTCTATACACTGAAATACATGCAGCATGCCACATCAATTCAAACAAAATATGAAACAGAATTTAAACTTATAATATCAACATGATCTTTCCAAATCCCAGCACCTCCTTTATGTTAAAACAAGCCAATGAATTGCTGAAGCTTTGGGGTAAGTCTCAAACTCCAAGACAAAGGCCATCACTGTGAGAAAACAGAATCAGCAACTCATCGAGTCAGGTGAGTAACACATTACAACTGTGAAGATTTGTATATTCAATACAATTATTAATGCTGCCAAACAACAAAGTTTTAGTAACGTACCAAAAGGCAGTGTCATGAAGCCCCATTATCTTTAAAAATTCTTTTAACTTTTTCTCTTTTTCTGCTACGATATGAATTGCCAGAAAGTATCCAAAAGGTGAAAATGCTATAACCAGGTAAATTAAAATTACTCCTCGGGGAAAGGTATCTATTTCTATAACAGCAGTTTCTCCCATAATAACAGCTTTAGTTGACTCCAGCTCATTCCAAAAAGAAACATTGGTCTTCAACTGTAATTAGAAAATGTAAATACATTCAATTAATTTAGCTGATAGTAACTCCTAATAAAATGTGACAATTTATACCCCCAAATTTAATCAATAACCTAGTGCAAATATAATCCTCACAAAACTACGCACCTGAAATAGAGTGAATGACCCCACTATCATGATACAGCATAGAATATGGCTTTTATTCATTCTGAAAGCATGTCATTAAGTTTAAAGTCTGAAGTTAGGAAACATATACATTTTGATGAAACAGTTTGTCAGAGAAAATAAAACTGCACAATTATCATCTTAAGCTGACAAGTCTATGCATCTTAATAAAAATATGCATTTGTAAAATTGAGGAATTAAGGAATGAGTACTCGTATCATGAAAGAAGGATTCTCTTTTGAAAATGTTCTCTCAGGTAGTATGTCTCTCTATCGTTTTACAATCAATATGTGCAGCATGCAGAGTCAGAACAATAAAACTATTTTTGCCATATGATACACTTCTAGCTAACATCATGGTCAAGCTAACATGAGACCTGCTCTACCTGTTTATCCAGTGTGGTCTGGGCTGTGGATGGCTAAGGTCTTTGGACAAAACACGAACAAGTACCTTAGCACCATCAGTGTGATATACCCTGTATTCCACTGTTGTTACTTTAAACTGTGTTACTGAATATTGTATCTACAATACATTTACACCACGTTGTGAGGATTTATAAGAACCATTCTATATATACCATCTTATTTAGTTCTTACAGCAACCCTGTTAAGTAAGGTACTATTTTTGCAGTCATTTCACTACACAGCAGTCTAACAACTATAGAGATAGGTCTCCTGCCCGTTTCTATGAAAATGTGAAACACTGGAACAGGTCTAAGCATGTCTTTAGAATGGAACTGCAACATTAATACACAATCTTAGCGGTAGCACAGAATTAAAATACAGGACTGGGAGCCCAAACACAAGGTCTGAATTAGCTTTGCCACTAACTAACTGAGTTTTGGAAAGACACAATCTCCCTGTGCTTCAGCCGCATATGTAACAACAATAGGACCAGTCTAACAGGGGAGTTAAAGATTAAATGAGTTAATATTAGCATGTAAGTTAGTAACAATGTTTGGCAAATAAGTGATAAAGGTTGGTTAAACAAAATAAAATCTACCACTATGATTAAGATAATAAAGACATTCACTTTCCTTAAACTAAGTTATTCAAGGGGAAAACTCTCCAAATACAGATCTTTCATAAATATTATCTATGGTCAACACAGACGAAATAATATAATATATGGAATGCTGAATCACATATTAGAAACCATCAGATAAAAGTGGATTTCAAAACATTAAATAAGAAAATATGACTTCTTCCTTAGCTTTTTTCTTAAAGGAGTTGCATTAAGTTTTGTACTTTGTACATTTGACAGTAGTCAAATGAAATCCTATGGTAAAGACTTAAGGTGTGAATGCTAAAGTATGATTTGGACTTATTTTTCTTCCTTTATCATATTTACCTGTATAATGGCAGCATCTATGGACGCTTGTAAAACTGTGAACCCTGAGGACCAATACTGAGCGGCCTCACATGATTTTGAACAGCTAGCTATGGAAAAAAAGAAATATGAGACATAAGATTCTGCATATATGCAAGTGCTTTCTTTTAAAGACAGTATATGGAGAGTTAGTAAGTAATATAATTAATCAATCTCTATATATAGGATCAAAGAAAAGCAGCAATTGCCCTCCAAAGGCAAACAAAATCAGTAACATTCCTGACTGTTTTCCTGAAATTTTTTAAAGTAAAGAGTTACATGTGTTAGGATACTGGATGATAAATAAACATAAATGGAAAGAAAAAAATTAACAGTAAACATAGTTATTTAAAACAAATCACCTTTCTGTGTCGAGGTGTAAGTCATTCTACAATAACTTATCAGCTTTAAAGGTACAAGGACAAGTCCAGGTTAAGAGCACAGAAAAAAAGAAAAATGCTCTAAGAGCTTTCTGGAATCAAGTCACAAATACTTCACACAGTAACTTAAACATTGTTCAGTAAATGTTTGTGGTTGGTATTTATCTTTTCAGAGGTTTAGGCATTGAAGACTGTTTTCCATGTTTCAAACATAAAACTGATAAAGTTTACTGGTGGAAGACCTTGAGATCTTGAAGACAGGTATCACCCCATATATATGAAAACAATTATATGGAGAAAAGAAACTTAGAAACAGACTTAGAAAGTCATGTAATTCAAGAAAAATTTTTGTTTTGTTATTGTAATCAATGCATACAAATGTACTAAAATTAAAGTGGATATTAAATAAATTATACTTATATTTATAGATGCAGATAGATATACCTAAGTATTTTTCTGTTATACTTGAGTTTTCTTATTTGAAAAACTGTAGTTAAAAATGCCAATGTTGGACCCCATAAAATTTTGCATATGAACAGAGAACAGCAAAAATATGCATTTAACTGATTTTCAATGATTATTTAGCACTATTTACCTCTTGAATCCATATAAACAGATGATACTGGAATTGTATCAGGAAAAAAACGGAGTTCATAGGACATGGAGTCTTTAAAAACCACACCAACAAATTCACTGGACTGAGAAAGACTGGATGCTACCAATTCTCCTTCATTTGCATATTCTTTAGTATGTATGACTATAAAATATCATAACAATATAGTTAACTCACAAATTTAAATATTTATTATAATCAATAGACCAAATTTACCATTATATTTGATGAATGTAATATTTTATAAGCACTTTTGTTTGATGCTGTTACGTCTTAGAAAATGAATACGGCTCTTCTGAAAAAAACTAAACAGTAATGAATATTAAAATAGTGCAATTTTACAAACATAATTTCTTAGGTATCATTTCATTATATAAATTATGTGTCAATACAACACATAAGTTATTAATAAGATAAAATAGAGTATATACTTCATATGCAATATATGTAGTTCACTTAACTATCTCAAAGTAAAATCATACAAATAACTCGTTGATAAATGAATAGATATTTTACTTTCAAATATTTCTTCTTATGAAGAAAATTCCATAATCCTCCTCAGAAACTAAATATGTATTTTAGTAACTATGACACAACTCTTCTTTGAATAAAGATTTCCATTTAAACCCAATATTGTTTGCTCCTCTCTTAGAAAATATATGGAGAAAATACTGTCATCATCATTCAGCTCCTCTCACATCAATCATCTTAATTTTTAAACATTTTCTTTAAGGAGTATTTACAAGCAGAAGCTTCAGAAGATGTGATGAAATGGAAAAAAACATAGGGTTAGTACTTAACTTTATTATTTATTAGCTGTGTGAGAACAAGTAAGCAATTTAATTCTCTGAACGTTAGCATCCTCATCACAATATCTGGATGATCTCACTCTGTCAGGTGTAGTTACAGACAGGAAAATGCTCTGTAAATTGTAAAGCTTTACTTAAATCTTAACTATCAGGATTTTCCAGACCCTTAAGGAGTACATGGAACTCCAAGATTGATCAGAAGAAGGAGTCATGTTACCACGTGTGTATGTATGTATATCCCACTTTCAGACAGTTCTGCTGTTAGTAAGATAAAACTTTAAAAAATCTACATATATTTCTGCTGTTTGGCATCTAAGTTAATACACACCGACTTGGATTTCTTTGGTGCATATACTTTTCTCCTGCTCAGAATGACCAATGAGTTTCATACTCAACATTTCTGATGAGTTGTTTCAGCTGACGTGCTAAATTCTTATGGCTACCCATGCTGCTTGTGCTTAATGTGGTAAGCCAACAAATACATACCAATGAGATCAAAATATTAAATAGTAATAAGGCAGAAAGAAACCAATGGGGAAAGAGTTATTTAGCTCCTCATTGTATAAACATCTTTTATTCAGTGACACAGTATCCAGAGTGATTACAACTATCCTATATGACAGAAAATAATGTTAATCTATTATTTTCTACAATTGAGCATCTCATTCAATCAATCATCACTGTATAAGCATTACTCCAGTTTTTGCCTTAAATTTTCTCATAGCCACTTTAGGGTCATTCATACCTCAGTCATTGCTTACACCGTCTTCTAGTCCATTTCTCTGTGAGAAGTACAAACTGAGAAAAATGGACGTAGGTACACAGCCACAGTCATGGTCTCCAAAGCTAAGTACTCCTCCAGGCTACACTACATATCTCTATAAATCTGAGAAGATTACTGCTTTATAATCTTTGCCATGTATTTCTAGCTTTTTAATTGTTATATGAGTCAGAATCAAAATGAAATATTCCTTCATATCTTTCGTCTTATACAAATAGACTTATTTTATAAATGGTCTATGAATCAAATACAACATATTAAAACATAAAATATGCTTCCTATTACCAAGAATATAAAGCTTCACAAGAAACATAAGGCAGCAAAATTAAGTGATTTCAATATTTTTATAAAAATGTATTTTGGTGAAGGGCCATGTATCTAAATGCTGAGAATGGTATTTATTCAACAAAGCAAGCAGAAAAACACTGAAGAGGCTTTCAGCTTTCAAAGAGAATGCGTATATAAGCTCACAATACCATCAGGAAGGTGGTCAGTGGAAACCTTTTCCATGATGTTTCTTGTAATATTAGTCACTGGAGTATATCCAAGAATTACGTTAGAGAGAATAGATTTGTCCATAGGGTTAAGTTCCATATCAGGCACTTCTTCGTATTTCTTATTTGGATGCATCATGCTAATTAATATTAACCAAAATAAAAAAAATAGTGGAAAAAGAATCTCCTATAAATAAGGGAAACAAACAAGATGATTATAAAGTATAACAATGGCAGCAAAAAATCATAAAGAGTTCTATGCAATAATATAACTAATACTAAGAAAAAACATGAAGAATTTGGGTTTCCTTTCTTAAGTACAAAAAATAAAAGCAATTCTATCCTAAAAAAATACGGTGTTAAGCATCTCACCTAACCCAACAGCACATCACTTTTCCTGTACGTTCAGTTTTATTGAAATACTTTAAATTCAAGTCACCGTAATAAATTTAAATGATATAAAAGCTAATATTTCAACCTCTCAGGTTGCTCATGTAAAATACAGTAATAAATTTACTCACATATGACTTTATTTAAAGTAACCTACCAAACACCTGTAATAGGGATCACCATAAAAATGTCTTTATTCAAGTCTGAATTAGAACTCATGTTTTAATTATACCTAAATTTCTACTACTAAAACTATACTCAGTTAAATTCAATAGTCAACTTTAATAGAGAGGAACTGTTTACTGTTTCACCTTGCCGTTTTGCTTGCTTCAGGAGATCAAAGGTATCTCTCCATCCCTTAACATCATCATTAACTGGTTAGCTAGAGTTCTTACTTTCTTTTACCTTTTAAAGTAACGTATGCTTGTGGGAACAAATACGTGACATAATTTTAGTCATCCTGGGCAATTCAATCCAGAGTCCAAAAGCTGGAAGGTCATGGAGACATGCGGGATCATGTTCCATAAAGTTATTTGTAGAATTTATTTTTCATTTCATAAAACTTGGGAAATGCATGTCTCAGGGTTTAAAATTAAGTACTGATATTAGAAGTTAATTAAATTTAGAAATCATTACTAAATTTTTTTAACATTTTGAAAACATCAGGTAATTTAGGTATTTTTCTGAGGCTTACACAAGTTTTTACTTTCACAAGCAAATTAATGGGATCCAAAAATATAAAAATATAACAAAAAAGCATTCAGAAAAAAAATCATCTCTTAAAGATGAAACATATTAATGCAAAATAAACTGCAATATGGCAAAACAGTCATTTAACTTACCTGAACACTACTTTTTTTAGTCCTGCATTTAACTAGGTAATTCTTAAGCAGGAGTGTTCTGGTCTGTCTCCAAACTCCAACTTCCCTAATTGCAGTAGTAGCCATGTTTTCGGATTTGTCTATTACATAAGGGAAGTTAAAAAAAAAAATGTAACCACACAGTCAAGCACATGACATTTTTAATGTCGAAAACAGACAGACAGACAGACAGATGTTTCAGTCTCAGTTTAGATGGAGTTAAGCATACTCCAGGCTGTCCCTCCTACCTGGACAGAATGCATGGAACAGCAATTTGAAGATTCTGAAAAGTAAATAGTAGCATGTGAAACAAGGGGGAACCAGAATCCCAAATACCACCACCAACCAACAGTGAGCTTAATGCTTTTTCTTTTCCAGTATCCTCTATACTGAATGCTCTGGAAGTAGGCACTGGGGCACAGAGAGAGCTCTAGAAGACACTCTAGCTCGGGCCTGGTCTTCTTCTCAAGGAGAATAGGGAAATACTCAATCTTTTCTTCGTGCTCTTGTCCCCAAGCAATCCCGTGATAGCAGTGTCAGACTATAGCAATGAAAGCTTAATGCTGCCAAACTCTGAGGCAGAGGAGCCTTTCTCTCTTTTAAGTGGATCTCTGGTTCCAAGAGGGTGGGGACATATCCCACTGCTTTCTGCTCTACTTGCTGACACAGGGCCCTGAATGCAGTGGGTGCAGTTGCAGAAGTGTGTGACCTAATGGGGCGACTAGAGGAAGATGGAAAAGAGGAATCATAGGGAATCGAAAAGTAGCAGGAAGAGCAAATAAAAAGGGGAGCTCAGGAAAGCAACATAATCAAGTCATTTATTAACTCCCGGACTAACCCCCACGCTGGGTATCCATAGATCTAATCCTATTCCATGTACCAAAGACTTGAGGAACTGAACTAACAGACAGACCACCACCCAGATCCAGACTGGTCACTGGGTGGCACACAAAGGACAGATCCAAACTGCACTGCAAGCGCTTCTGAAAACTAAACTGAAATTAGAGCCACAGCTCAAAGAATGTGGGTGGAAACCTAAGACCTGAACCTAACCAGGTTAACAGTGCACTAAAAGAAGACATCAATCCTCTCTGTAGGAGTAAAACAAAAATTGGTCTCATACAATCCAAAATTACTCCGTTAAAGAAGCACGTGGAAAATTTCAATTCTATTAAGAAAAGAACATCAACAGATGCCAATGCCTAGGTGACACAGATTTTGAAATTATCTGACAAAAACTTTAAAGAAGCTATTTAAAATGTGCTCCAGCAAACAATGGCAAGCACTCATGAAAACAATGAAAGATCAAGTGTCAGCAAAGAAACAAGACATAAAGTAGCACCAAATAGTAATTTTAGAACAGAAAGACACAGTAACAAATAAATAAAACCCATAGAATGGGCTCAAAAGCAGGATGGAGGTAATAGGAAAAGAGTCAGTAAACTTGAAAGATCAGTAGGAGCTATTCAATCTGAACAGAGAGAAAAAAAGTTTTTTTTTTAACAACTAACAGTGCCTCAGAGAACTCTGAGGCAATAACAAAAGGTCTAATGTTCAAATTATTAGTCCCAGAAAGAGAGAAGTGTTAAGTGGAGGAAAAATATTTAAAGAATTAATGGCTGGAAACTTTGCAAATTTGTCCAGAGATGAAAAACCTAAGAGTTTCAGGAAGCTTGATGGAAACCCAAACAGGATAAATCGAAGGAAATCCACACTCACACACATCATAATCAAACTGCTAAAAATTAAAAGCAGTGAAAAATCTTGAAAGCAGTCAGAGAATAACTGTGCATTACCTACAGGGGAATAATGATCTGTCTGAGAGCAAATTTCTCATGAGAAACCGCGTGGCTAAGCTGGAATGCTCACACCCTGCTGGTGGGACTGCGAAACGGCTCAGCTGCTGAGAAAACAGTTTGGCAGTTCCTTGGAAAGCTAATAATAGAATTACCATATGATCCAACTACCCCACTTCTGGGTATATACCCAAAAGAACTGCAAACAGGGGCTCAAACAAGTGCACATTCATGCAGGCTCACAGCAGCATTGTTCATAACTGCCAAGACACAAAAACAGCCCAAATGTCTATGAGCAGACGAGTGGATAAACAAATTGTGGTATATGCACGTAATAATACTATTGAGCCATGAAGAGGAATGAAGTACCCACAAACGATACAAAGTGGATGAACCTCCCAAACACTATGTTCAGTGAAAGAAGCCAGACACAACAGGTCAAATATTATGTTTCCAACCATATAAAATTTCCAGAATATATAAATCCACAGAAGTGGAATGCAGGCTGGAGACTGCCAGAGGCTGGGGAGAGAGGAAATAGAGGAGAAAGTACTTAATGAGTAAGGGGCTTTTACTCTGGAGTGATGGGAACAGATTTCACCTCAATATTTTGCTTTTGAACTGTATGATCTAAATCACTGCATCACAGGTCCGGTGTCCCACCAGGGTAAGTTTACTCTCGGGGGGTCCCTGGAACCCCTTCTGAGAGTGGACCTCTGTTGGAGCTATCTCAGTTCTTCAAAGAGGTTATATGAAAGCAGAAATCAAAGTAGCCAGTCTCAGCTGTATTCTCCGTGGTCCCTATTCCAATTTGCTTACCCCCATAACCCAGACTCCTTGCATACCAAAAGGTATTGAGAGCTTGGAGGAGACACCAAAAAAGGTCCCGCTAAGCCTTCTTCCAGAGCAATCTGTGTTGTCTTGTTTTATAGAAACCTATTTGATGGGAGCCACTAGTGTGGCTCCCCTCCAAAACAAGAACCATCCTTTCCAAGTCGGCTGACCGTCTCCACCTAGATAAAAAGCAGGCAACTTTTTAAATGTAGCTTTTCTTACCCTCAAAAAGTAAACATAGATAACTAAAGTTCGAGTCAAATAAACATCCTCTTCACATGCACAGAAGAAAGACAAGAGAGATGTATTTTGAATTTTACAATGGCAGAATAAACAACTTTTATTTTCTTTGTGCTTTTTTTCTATATTCTCAAATTTCCCACCAATATGTGTTCCTTATATAGTGGGGGGGGAGGAGCAATTATACAATGAGACATACTGTAAAAATATTAAACAAGTAAATTAAAAACAGCAAAAGTAAAGCTGTCAAGAAATGAGGATACATTAAAAATAAATTCTTCCAACAGCCTCATTAACGTTACGTCAGATTTTGTACAGAATCGGTAATCATCTTTAGGCCGATGGAAGAAAGGAAGAAGGAGGGAGGGAGGGAGGGAGATCAGATTAACTACAAAACAAACATAGAAACACTAACCAATACAACAGCAAGAACATTCTCAAGCTATCTGCCAGAACACATTGATTTAGTGGGCGCCAATGAATTATTCATTCAAATTGAATGCTGCATGCTTAATTCCTCATTTTCAGAAAACAGGCCCCTTATAAAGTAGCTGATGAACTCACAGTATTTTCCTTCTTTTGAGAACTGCTCCCTGAACTCAAGGTTGAGTCCTCAATAGCCTTGGCTGAAGTCCAGGAACCTCTGCAGCAACCCCACTCCTAGTCAGAGCTTTTTAAGGCAGAACTCACCCCTGCACCGCCACTCACCCGTCATCCCCACGGACACACAAACCCCTACCGTCGCCACCACTACCTCTGAGCTGCTATCAATTCAATTTTCTCCTGGCAGTTTGGAATTTTTTAACTAAGAGACCCAGAACCTGGGAGTCATGGAACCAGCTACATTCATGGAAACATTTAAGAAAATTCATATATTCTTGGGACTAAGCTTTCCCGTAAGATTTGGTACCTACCGTGCTGAAAGCTTGATTTTTCTTCCTTGGAATATGCGAAATGCCCTTGTGCACCCAATATATTTTATTTCCACTTCAGCAAGCAGGAATCAGATTCTGTTTCTTGCAATCAAAGGCACTCAACCAATGTAACAGCATAATGTGCTCTTAACTCCATGTTTATAATACTTATAAGGACAACAGTAATTTTCAAAGTGAAGCATGGCAGGAACAAAGAGAAATGCTTACAACTTACCTGCCTCCACTCTCTACTAAATATAGAATTTCACTGATACTAAAGGGAATGAGTGTGTAGGAGCAGAAAAAAAGTTGAGAACCACTTTAAAGTTTCTAAAATAGTTTTAAAGTAACAGTAACAGGGAAATGTTTCTGCAGAAGACAACATACAATGACTAAGCAAAGAAGTCACTTCAGTGTCCACTCAGCCTCAGACTTGTCCGTTCTTCCAAAGCACAAAGACCCTTCATGAGCGAAAGGTGCTTTCATGCTGTTTTCCTCTTGCCCCTGACCTCTCTCTATTCTAGGTAAATTGTTCTTTGTCATCATTTTACCTTAGCCAAAAACGTCCTTCGCCACTTTGCGCCCAGGGCTCTCAGGGAGCACTTTCTACACATTGGCTGGAGACTCTCCTCAAACTGAGGTTGAGGTGATCTACCCCTGTCATCCCTCTCCTCCTTTAAAAAACAATCAAAATCAATGCAAACAGAAACTGAGTGAACAGTTTACTCAGTATTCATAAAAAGGAGATAACCACATCTGCATTTTATTTTGATACTTTAAAAAGATTTCTATCTGGAATGAAAATAACACCTCATTAAGAGGAGCTGACCTGTCAAGTGAAATTCCAATCTTAGCTCTTCACCTACTTCAGTCTGGAGTAGTGGTGGGTGTGTACTTTTATTTGAAGACGCAGTGCCAACCCTTCGTGACTTCCAGCAGCCTGGCACTATTCTCCCTGCCCCCAACACACACACTCAAAGGGAACGGTCTACAGTAAACCCAATCAGCATCTTCAAACATGTTAAAAGAAAATGGGATCGGTCAACATTTATGGAAACGCCGTATCATGAAGGAGAGGCACCAAAATCAACAAAGATGGGAACCACGAGCTCCTGAGTGTAGAGTGGTTAAGGGGCTGACCTCTGGAGCCAAATCAACTAAACAAGAATCCTGCCTCGCAACGTACCGGCTTGGAGACCTTGGGCAAGTTACTTAACTTTTCTGTGCTCATCTGTAAATGGAGTAATGACAGTACTCACATCTTTGGGCTGTTAGAATGACCAAAAGAATAAACACATATAAAGCTGAAAATGGAGCCTGGTACCTGACAGGTAATTATACCTGTTGATCAGCACTGTCTATAAAAGCAGTATAATGAATATTCTCAAAGGGACATCAGAGAATTTCATATTCATGAAAGCAATTAAGAGAATACTGCTGGAGGACTTGGAAATGAAGCCGACAAATGGAAATAAAATTCTCACTAGAGAGGGTGAAAGGCATCTGAAGGCAAGTTACTGAGTTAGAATGAAGACTGAGTCAAGGAAATTCCCCAGAATGGATGGCAAAAGGACAAAGAGAAGAAAATGATGAATGGAAAATATGAAATCTGTAATGAAACATGCAGATGAATCAGTATTATGAGTGACCTGAACAAACTGTTTCTAATATTCATAAGTTCTAGTCTAATCATGTGAAAACTGTTAAATTTCAATAACTTTGAAATTCTATCTATCAAGTTATTAAAACAAAACATCTTAAAGAAAACTCAACTGACAGCTTGTTTTCTTCAAGACATGAAACACCTGATTTGGCTGTTTGACAAATAAAGTGAAGCATTCCCTTGACACTGATTCTTCATTAACATTTAGTTTAATGTTCATCTAAACAGTAACTTCAAAGCTGTAATCAGGTTTTCGTTAACTGACACTGTGAATCCTCTGCACCCACACCCCACAGTGTCTAAGCGGGTGCAATCTGAAAAGGGTTATGGGGAATGAATTAAGTGAGGACCGCTCTGCATAATAATAGGAAGGACTAACTCTACTGTAAAAGATTCTTTGCAAACTGCAGGAGCTTAGGAAAATATTGTGCTGCTTCTTCAAGTGTTGAGACCACACTGTCTCTGGCGAGAAGACAGAAGATAAAAGAAAAGAATAACTCATACCGGTAAGGTGATCACAAAGTCCCCTCCGCTCACCCCCACCCACCGCTGTCTTGCAGGGTTTGGAAGGGGGAAACAGATGGAGGATGGATGTGAGAAGACAGCACTTTCTACACTGAAGAACTCGGCCAAAGACAAAGATAATGAGACTGTCTGAGCTGAGACCAACCCCTAAGGGTAGGGTAACGAGGCTTACTGGAAGAAAGGTGGGGCTGCTCCCCTCTGCAGAGGTGACATGAAAGGAGTTCTTCTGACGGAAGTGTAGAGCTGAAAACAGGACCACAAAGATAGAAATGAGGTATGGCCAGCAAGGCGACATCTGTAAAGAGTTTAACTTGTCCTGTGCCTTTTCCTGAACCATAAGAAAACCCACATTTAGCACAGACCTCTAAATTTCCTCTTTCTATACTAGACTTCCCTTAATTATCCCAAACCTTGGAGCCTTATGTGGCGGCATCCAAAAGGGTAAAAGGAAAAGGCAGTAAAGGATGCCCGGCCTGTCTCACATTTAACATTGGCTGTGCCAGTATCGAGGAGTTCACTCACTCGTGGTAGAGCTCACACAGGCGCTGGAAATGCAGAGGACCATACAACACTGAAAAGAAAGCAGCTTTCTGAGTAAACAACATATGGAAGACCTTCTCTTTTGCAACGTATATTAGATGATCCTTGAAAGCAGAAGTTAACAACTGAAGTACAATAAAACTCCTACTGGCATATTTTTTAACAAATTGTACATTTTGGAAAACCTGTAATACTTGATAAAGTTCCAACTCAAAGTCTTATCAATGCAGTACCTTTATGACTCTTTAACCAAGCCAACTCTTAACTGCTAAAGAACTATGACACAGAAATAAGGGTACAAAACTATATTTAAACCTCTTTTAAAGTCACTGTCCATTGCTCCACAGCATGCTGGGGAATAAGTTACATTTGTTATAGAGATTTAAATAATGATGAGATATGTTTTAAACACCTAATATCACTAAAGGAATAATCATCTATTTAAGTTTCTTTTGGAGGATGGAGAGAATGAAAAGTGCCCAATGAACTGAGAAGGCATCTTGAAACCGAAAAGCGAACTGAGGCAAAAGAGGCTCTTGATGACTCTAAAGACAGGCTGGAAAGTGGGTGTGAAATACCTATGCAAAGTTAGATTAGACACCTGTATTTTGTGTACTCATATTTCCCTGTCTGTGCTTTTCATACCTAAGAATAACTGTTTTAATTGCCTGGCAATCACATATTTCACTAATCCATTCACTCTCCTAATCCCAAACCTCCAAAGCTTCCACTCACAGCATCACCATCAGATCATATATAAGCTTGATTCCTACTTCACTGAGAAAACTGAAGCCATGAGAAGACACTTCCAAAATGCCCCACCATCCCTTCTATCCACCTACCTACAGCTAAGCCTGCAGTAACATTTAGACCTTTTAACAATGTGCCATTTCAGCCTAAACTGAAGACTCTTTCTCCATCAGAACTCTAAGCGATAAAAGCTTAAATGGAATCTGGCATTGACGACACCTTAAAGATTTATTTTTTGGAAGAAGAGGTTAAGAACGTATTTGGCAAGTGATGTGAAAGAAACTCCTCCACTGCTACATCACTGGCTTCACAACTAATAAAAGCACTATTAAAATCAAGACTTTTAACTTACTAGGGGATAAACTATAAATGTTCTCTTCTCTAGTGTTTAAAAATCTGCTGAAGGTAGTGTAATAATAAAACAAAATAATAATCATCAATATGATTTAACCTAAATTTTTATGACAGTATTTCTCACTGAATGGGAAAATAATGCAATAATACCCATGTGACAAGTTATCCAATACCTTTTCTCAAATATAACAGGTTCCTAAACACTTATGCTTAAAATTATTTTAACCCAATTAATTCACACACTAGAAAAAATTACGATTTATGAGAAAACTACAAAATTCTTTTATAAAATCATCCTCTCAAACTCAAGGTCAGAGATTATAAATTGTATTCATTTTGGTACCCGAGGAACATAGTTTAGTATCTGGAAAACAAAACACACTCGAAGAAACCTGCAATGTATCAATAAATTTGCTTTTACCCTAAATATAAGATTTCCCTACACTAAATCTTGTTTGAAGGAAAATACTCACACAGCACATATTCAAGGATTAACGCCTTATTAGTTTACTTTTAACCCATACACCCCAGAAGCTCTAACTGCTCTAATAATGTTCTGTTGTATAGAGTCTTCCCTGAAAATGCGTAATTTCACTATCTGGGAAGAAACAAAATATAGTGGATAAAGCACCAGGATTTAGAGTCTGGCATCCCTGGGTTGGACTCTCAGCTCTACCTTGTTCCTAGTTGGGACCTTCATATATGACTTAACCTCACTGCCCAACTAGAATAAAACCCCTCCAACTTCAACAGGATGCTGTCAGGATTAAATGAGATAAAACTGAGCCTGGCTCATGGTTGGGAGTCCAATATATGCTCTTTTTCTCCCCTTCTGTTCCTTCAGCGCGTCCTCGATAGAAAGTAAACGTGATTATCTTTATTTTTTTCAGACTTACTTATTTAAAAATGTCTATTTAGCCATAGAACCATAGAAGAAACCCTTCTTCACCTATTATCGCCTTAAACAGAGATCGATGCTTCCATCCTACCTAGCTTTCGCATCTGCTGAAATATTTTCACGCTTAGAGCTTTTCTTGACGTTTTAGGCATCAGAGCATTTCCCCCCAAATCGTGTCACGAGCTCTGCGCATTTTCATCTCTCCCAAACTCCTTTTAACTAACACGCAGGGTAATGATGACCAGCACGAAGCCCCCAAGGAATAACCCGTGCTAATGAGCCAGCCGTTCAGAGGGAAATTTACTTCTACAACGTTTTCTCCCTCTCTAACGACGCCCTGATGAGGGAAACGACCCCGTCCAACCCAAGGCAGCCCGGCCGTGGTCCCGCGGCCGGACGCCCCTCGGCGCCCCGGGCATCCACACACCAACACCCTGAGACGGGCCAACAGCATCCGCGACAGGACACGCCGCCAACCGCGCTTCCTCCGACCTCGGGGACCTTGTCCTGCCCCAACCTGGTCGCCAGTTTGGCCCCGTTCCGAATCCCGCTGCACCCCACACCCCGACCCCGGACCGCTCCTGCTGCCCCTCTTTCGCCGGCCCCTCGGCGGGCCCCGCCGGCCTCCCCTGCTCGACCCCTCACTCCCGCAGCGGTGGCAGCACCCCGGCGAGCCTCAAACGCCGCAGCCCTCGGTGCCCTCCCCACCTCAGGGCCGGAGCCGCAGCGCCGTCAGGCCGAGACGCTCAGAGCCTGTGGGGACCACGCGCATGACGGAGCTCGGAAATGTGTACGGGAGCGCGGCCGAGTGCGCGCGCCCCCGGCGCCGCGGGCCGGCAGTGCGCCCGCGAGGGGAGGGCGCGGCGCCGGAAGCGACGCTCCGCCCCCTGCCGGACGCACCTGAGGGCGGGGCTCCCAGGGTACGGAATCCGCGGACGCGCGCGCTCTCGCCGCTCGGCCCCGCGCGGACGCGGGGAGTGCCCCTGGGGGCGGGGCTCTGAGGGGGCGGGGCGAGCGGGGCGCGGTCCCGTGGGCGTGCTTGGCCCTGGAGCCCTGGGAGCGTGGGTTTGTGGCTCAGACCCAGGGCGCTCTGCGGCTTGGGCCTCCTCCTCGCCACGCTTCCAGCCTCGAGGCAAAAGAGAAAACAAGGGGCTTGAAGTCAGGGACTCGGATTTGTCTGCAGTCTCCTAGCGTGTGACCTTGGTCCACTGCCCTCTCCTGTCTGCCTCCCGCGTCACATCTACTTTTAAGAATCCTTTCTTTCCTGTTTCCCGGCTTTTGAACGGTCCTCTCCGAGGACTACATTACGTAGCCCCTCTCCTTCCCGTCGCAGCACGTGGGCTGCAGTGTCCTCATTTTCGTAAATGCTGCCCGGTTCCCCCATCAGACACCGATCTAGGACATCTGGACATCAAGGATGCTTTAGGTTTTGAAGTGTCCTCATGAGAGTCTGGGACACGGCGGATCCTGAATCTTACAAATGGCCTGAGACATATGGCATCTGTGGGAGATTCCATACCGCAGTTATTTCTGCTAATAATGTAAACTGGTGTTTTGAGTTTCATTGTCCAAAGCGACCTAAATGGTAGTAAAAAGTTACTGTAAAGGAAAGAAAAGCTCACAATTGATTTTGCTCACAACAGATTTCTGTATGGCCACATTTCTTTGTACAGTTTTTTACTTTTAGGGGAATTTTAACTATTAAAAGACTATTTTAAAAATTCTGTCTACCCTGTATAGTATACACCGTGTATATATTTTACTTCGCTTTTCTACTTCTTAAATTTAAACCAGATCTCCGTAACAGTCACTCTGCTAAGTTCTACAAATAAAAAAATCAAGGAAACAAGTTTTATTTCTCCTATCGAATACGGATTAAATAGGAAAATCAAAAAGCTTTAGCAGAATCCATTGGCAGTGAGGGTCTAGGCAAAGGGAGATGGAATGTCCTAGTAACTACACCAGAACACTGAAGAAGGCAAGTGGTGAAAACTGTACCTGATATATTTTTCTGTTTTGAAATACCCAAGACATTTTTAGTTAACACATTTATAAGACTGCATTCTTGATGGCCTAGGATTCGTGGGCAAGTAAGTGAATGGAAGTAAAAAATAAATCTGCTTGTAAAAATGTGTTGCTGAAATAATACATTCGCCCCTATTCTCCAACTGTACTTTTCACTGGTAGCCTCAACCTGCTTTAACTTCAGAAGGATACGCATCATTTCCACCACAATTCTAGGCATTTGTTTCCTGAGTTTCTTATCTTTGCAATGTTCTCGGTCATTCAGTCTGCTTTTACTTCTATTCTTGCTTCAAGATAACATGACCAAAATGCATAAAACCCTCATCAACCCAGACAAAATGATCTCACTTTCTTCTCAACTACACAGATGCTACCATCTTGTTCACATCATTTTGCTTATGGATTGTCTCGCCTTCAATTCAATGTAAGTAGTCTGAGATTAAGAGCTTTTACTTATATCAGTTCAAATTTCCAGGTGTGATGCATCGTGATGGTGTGCAGTAAATGTTGTGGAAAACACTGCTGATGAGAAAACACATGTACAACAGTATGCAAACACTGTTGTCATTATTATCCCCACAAAAACGTCACCAATCACTCCTCAAAATCTACCTAATAAAAGGAAAAAAAGATATTAAATTCTTCATATAGATGAATGACAAAGTTACGGCTAGAATATAGTTCGTAGAATAATGTAACAGAGAGAATACTAAAATAAAGAAGATCATTTTAAATAAAAAGACTGCTGCAAAGTAATGTATTGGCCCTGCCATATTTGACTGTCTCTTTGAGCCAGCTACTTCTCAGACTGCATGTACCTTGTAAACAATTTAGCCACAGCATCTCAATCTAAATTTCCATAGTTACCAGGTCTCAGTACTAAATAAAGCAGCTGTAGGGAAGATGTTCCTTTCCAAGCTTCTGTATCTAGGAAATAGCAAACAAGCCGTACTGCTTGGTTGTCATGGTGGCAACCCAAATCCCCATATCTCATTAACAGATTCCTAGACAAATGAATCACATGGGAATACATAGATCATAGGAGTCGTAGATTGAGATGTAACAAGTCGCCTAGTTGAACAAAATAAATGAGGACAAACCAGAATTTTGACAATATTTAATGTAGGGAAAGAGAATTCAGCTTGCTTGCTATTCTAAACATCAACCTACATCCTAACCTCCTGCTGGTGAACAATGGATTCTATTTGTTTGCTTTTTCACTTGCTAAAGACCAATGCCTTACTTAATGGCTTTCTTATGCTATTTTATCCAAAATTAAGAGCAAAACTGCTAAGTTGTTAAGGCTTTTTTTTTTCATTTTTTATTGAAGTATAGTAGATTTGCAATTTTGTGTTAATTTCTGGTGCACAGCTTAGTGATTCAGTTGTGTGTATATATATATATATATATATATGTATGTGTGTATGTATTTTTTTCATATTCTTTTTCCTTATAGGTTATTACAAGCTATTGCATCTAGTTCCCTGTGCTATACAATTGGACTTTGTTGTTTATCTATTTTGTAAATAGTAGTTAGTATCTGCAAATCCTGAATTTGCAATTTCCCAGTTTATCCTTCCCCACCCCCTTCCCCTTCCCCCACCTGGTAACCATAAGTTTGTTTTCCATGTCTATGACCCTGTATCTGTTTTGTTAATATGTTCAGTTGTCTCAATTTTCTTAGATTCCACATATAATGATATCATATGGTATTTTTGTTTCTCTTTCTGACTTACTTCACTTAGTCTGATGATCTCCAGGTTCATCCATGTTGCTGCAAATGGCATTATTTTATTCTATTTTATGGCTGAGTAGTATTCCATTGTATACCCCAACTTTGCAGGTGAACAAAAAAAGGTCAAGAAACCAACAATTCTTCGGAAGCCAAAAAATAATAATAATAATTAGAGAACATTTAATGGACAATAATACCTGTTCCATTGTTACACTATGTGGTGCAAACTATATAGTATTACAGAAAAAACATTGCGGGCTAGAGTTACTTGGCATCTTCAAGAGGAAAAAGATGGGAAGACTGCTTTAACCAGAGTGGAGACTGTATTAGAGGACACAGAGAAATAAGCCTGCATAGACTTTTATAAACACAAAATCATCAATTTACTGAAAAGAATAATCTATAGGCTAAAAAGAGGGCTGACTCAATTGTATATTCTTTCCCTCTTCAGTATGGAAAAGGGACTTGAAAGTGGTAAAGGTGAAACAACATAAGAGAACTGAAACTTGAGATGATTGAGGAGACAGAAAGAGAACACCCATCTATTTCAAATAAGTTCATGTTTCCAGGAACAAATTACACCCCGCAGCTGTTTATGGGTAACCTAAGACCTATGGAGTTGCTGATAAGATCAGAGAAACTGTAAAAAATGAAAGAGACAATAGGTCACCGGCTTTAAAAAGAAGAAAATTGGTTAAAAGACACTGAAAACTTTGGAACAGGAAAGTAAAATTCCAGAGTACATAATTAAATATATTTTATGAACACTTAGAACAGAGTTTGGTGGTCACAAAGAGCCAGAATAACTAAATTATGGATAAGTCATACTACTTTTTGATTTGATCTTTGAATTTAAAATGGGAATTATATCAGCATGATATAAGTTAATTTCAGCAAAGCCTTTAATCTAGTCTTTCATGACATTTGTGAATGAGACTCTAAAATAAGGGCTTGACATAATTACAATTAAACAAACTCAAAGTTAGATAACTGTAGCCAAATTTTTGTTTACAATTTTTCATAACTTACATAGGTTAGGATATAGAAATCATTTTCTGGTCAAATCAGAGTATGAAACAACACCTATATAGCACAGAAAATATGATTGAAGACAGAACCGGAAAACAAATTTATTTTAACAATTTGAACTCTGATCTAAAACCTAAAAGATAAAATTTAACAGAAATGTGTAACAACCCCTACATTTCTTCAAGTTGAAAAAAAAAAAAAACCCTGCAGAAATACGAAACAGGATAGTCTGGTGTAGCCATGTAAAAACCATCCAGAGGTTTTAGCCAAGATCAATGGGAGTTAACAGCGTACAGCAGGTAGCTTGCAGTGATACCTCTAACACTTCCATTTGAAAATAGTATGGGCAGAAGCAGCTACCCGCTCCTTTCATTTGGGGATCTCTTTGCCAGCATTCCTCTTAGAATTCACTATTCCTCTGGAACAGGCAGAGTAATGCCCCTGTCCACCCAAAGATGTCCACATCCTGATCCCTGGAACCTGTGAATATGTTACTTCACACAGAAAAAGAGGATTAAGTTTGCTAATCAGCCGGCCTTCAAATAGGGAGATTATCCTGGATTATCCGGGTGGACCCAATGTAATCGCCAGGATCCTTAAAAGCAGAAGAGGAAGAGGAAGAGGACGTCAGCAGGTTGTGATATGAGGACTTAACCCACCCTGGCTGACTGTGAAGATGGAGGAAGGAATGGGTAAAAAAGGAAACACATTCTTCCCTAGAGTCTTCGGAAAGCAGCCCTGCCATCCCCTGGTGTTATCCCAGAGTGCACTGTGTGTTGGCCTCCTAACCTACAGAACTGTGACACATTTGTGTTGTTTTAAGTCACTGCGTTTGTGGTACTTTGTTACAGCAGCAATAGAAAGATAATACACCCCTTAAAACTTATTTCCACTCTCTGCGAGGCAGCCCTGTAATCATTTAACATCCAAATGTCTTTTATTTTCTCCTCTCCCTCTCGGTGACCCACACGGGGACACAGAAGGGACAACGAACTATTTATTATTCAGTGTGGATTCAGAAACTGAACAACTGATGTGACTCCATAATCACGGATGCATATCAGCCTCTGTCATCACTAGTTTTATAACTTGTAAAAAAGAATTTTAAAGTACCTGCCTTCTTTGACTCTCTGAGTTGCTTCAGGGAGTTTATGACCTGAGGTGTGTGAAAGAACAAAAGCCAATTATTAAACACGTAATATGTGCTAAACACTGGTCTATGTGTGTTATCTGTAGTCATTTTTATTGAATCTCTACAATAACAATATGAGCTATGCTCCTCTGTTTTTAAAACATTTCGTGTTTAATTGTTTAAAATACTTAAGTATTTAGTATTTTAAATAGTATTTTAAAAAAATACTATTTTTCCCTCCACCAAGATAGACAGAAGTTAAGTACTCTGAAAATTATAAAGCCACAGAGATTATGAGTAAATGGACTTCATGTACAGAATCAACATACAATGAAGAAAAAAAGGTCTTTTCTACTAATAATTTTCCTGACAATATTTTCTTTCCTAATTTAAGCTTTGCTGATATTAACTTTCAATATTTGGCCCTCGAACATTTCCATCACAGTTATTCTCTTCATTAACCTGTCCATTTATTTTGCAAATAATATTTGTGCCTATTGTATGTCAGGTAGTATCCTAAGCCTTAGGGATAGAATAGTAAATGAAGCAGGCATGGTACCAGCTGTTAAAGAGTTCAAACTGTAATGAGGTCTGTCGATAAAACCGTGAGTGACAGTGGAGTGTGGTCATAGCGTCGGGGAGAGAACAGCCAGTAGGAGGACATACGTGCTTCATCTAATACATACCTGAGAGGTCAAGGAACATTGTCAAGAGGAAGTCACGTCTATATTAAGATCTGAAAGCAACGTAGGAGTTTGGCACAGGAGGGAGGAGAGAATATTCCGGTAGAATACTGTTTGTTACCTTCAGCATTTCAGACTCATCCTCATTTACACCGACTTTCCTTTTCTTGACTCTCTCTACAAACCCAACTGGATCCTGCTTTAAAGTTCATTCCAAAGTCCAATGTAACGTTAAGTCCCTGACGTGAAATTTTCAAATGCTTCATATTGAAGCCCATTGTCTATAGCCCGTTTTTGCCTTATCCCGTATTCTCTGAAATCAACGATCAAGCAGACTTGTTTGAGACTACTTCATTTCCCCATCCCATCGGAAGATGGCCCACTTTCATTAGCAATCATGATATAAACAAGTGGAAATTAAACAGATGTTTTCTGTATAGATTTTCTTTCCTGTGGTTACCTTTTTTGCCACTAGATGGTACTTGTATGTTGACAGATAAAAATGCTGATTTGGTTTACCTATTGAGAAACTAGTGAAACTAGGCAATCAGAAGATCACAGCACTGATAAGAGGAGACTGTCCAAACTGAATTTTAAGTGATCCTGGTTCTTAAATTTATCCTTAAAAAAGTAAAACCCAACATCTTCCTTTCCTTTCAGATAAATAAGACAGTAAGAAATTTTAAATTAACGTTAAATACCTGCCTGTCTCCTTCCACCTTATCCTGACTCATGCTTTGTCTTCATTCCTTTTATTTTTACATTCTGATAATACTGTCTTCTGACACCCTAACCTGGCAAATTGGACTACCTGCTGTTCCCTGTGTGTGCCCTCCACTCTCGCACCTCATCTAAATTTACACTCTTCCCTCAACCTGGAAGAGCCACTTCCTCTCTTCCAAAACTTCCCCCTCCATTATTACTTTTAGAAATCTCATTCTTCAAAGCACATTTCAACTAGCACTTCTTCCATGAAAATTTTCCTGTTATTGCCACACGAAAATGCCTTATTTTGATTCCCCTTTCATTCTTTGATTAGCTTTATGACTTTGTTTAATAATAAGTGTGACATGCATTATTGCAAAGCTGCATGCATACTGATAGCACTTAAAGATTTTCTGCCTGCCTCTTGAGTGCACAGGTATCTTAGTCTTCTTTATATTTCCTGAAATATTTAGCACAATATTATTTATTGAGTTGATTTGAACAATAATATCTATAAGTTTTATTGCCAAAAACTCTAAGAATCAAAAATGAGATGATGATTCTTAGGGAAAGGCTCTTGAACAATCTGGATGAAGTTCATTAGCAAGATCCGTAGGACCAGATCATCTTTCTACCTAGAAATGACAGTCATGGCGTGAGATTCCAAAGTTTTAGAAATGATGGATACAGTATAACTATTTTAAAATATAAAGCTGAGCTCAAAGTAGAGAAAACAAAAGCTTCAGAGGACAGAAATAAAGAAGAGATTCAAAGTCACAGGTAAGGTTCAGGAATTGAGGTTTTAACCCCATGTCAGTGCAGCCCTAGAGCCACTGAATGAGAAGCTGGAACTGAAATCCCTGTATAAACTAGGACCCTAAAGAGGTTTTCACCTTTTGAAGGCCAAGGAAATTGCCAAGCTTATCCTGTACCCAGTTGTCTCAGTTGGCTAAAGGTGGAAGGTGATGGTTCCCATGAAAATTGAAAGTCCTAGTCTATGGAAGTGCAGTTTCACATTATCATTTGAAAGCAGAATCCCAAGCCTAGAAGCAGAGAAACTGTCAAGTCCCAAAAAAAGCAAATAAAAAACCCCTCAGTGAGGACACTTGTACAACTCAGGGCACAGAAGAATCCCACAGAAGGAACAATGTTCACTGAAAATGAACTCTCAGTAAAATCCCCACGCCATACAAGGGAACCATCCACCACAAGTGAGAGTCAGCAGATACACTGAATTGAAAAAAAAAAAAGCTGTGCCTTTAATTAATAAAACAACCTAAAAGTGACTACAAAGAATGAAG
This sequence comes from Vicugna pacos, assembly GCF_048564905.1. Taxonomy (NCBI): domain Eukaryota; kingdom Metazoa; phylum Chordata; class Mammalia; order Artiodactyla; family Camelidae; genus Vicugna; species Vicugna pacos. The sequence continues at coordinate 53,523,141 of NC_133002.1, forward strand.
CAGTTAAAAACACAAAGGAAATACTATAAAATAAAAATGAAATAAAAGAACAAGAACAAGATGAAAAGCAGAAATATGTGAAAAAGAATAGAACTCTTTTGTTTCAGTAATTCTTTAACAAATAGTTATTGAACATCCACAAAGTCTCAGCCCTGTTCTAGGTGCTAGAGATAAAATGGTGAATAAGACGTACAAATTCACCACTATCATAGAGCTTATATTCTATTGAAAATAAAAAACTCAACAGATGGGTTAAACAGATGGACTAAAAACAGGAGTAGAGATGATTATTAAACTTGAAAATAAATCTAAGAAAATTAGCCACAGGGCAGCTCAGAGAATTTTTTTTTTTAATGGCGTCTACAAAAGTAAAGTTATGAGATGTGGAAGATAGAATAAAAAGATCCAATAGACACTTCATGGAAGTTCCAAAAAGTGAGAAAAGAGATCATGGAGAGGAGGCATTATTCAAAGAGAAAATGGCAGAGCCTTGTTCAGAAATAAAGATGTGACTCACAGAGTAACACAGTGCATCCTCGACAGGACACACTTTTTAAAAGAAATCAGTATCTAGACACTTAATTAAAATTGAAGTGCGCCAAAAACAAAGGGGAAAAACTGTAACAGCAAAGCTTAAAAAAAAAAAGTGGGGAGGGTTTAGCTCAGTGGTAGAGTGTGTGCCTAGCATGCACGAGGTCCTGGGTTCAAGCCCCAGTATCTCCATTAAAAATAAATAAACCTAATGACCTCCCCCCCCCCAAAAATGTAAAAAGAATAAACAGATTTTTAAATATGAAAACAAATATGTTTAGGTATATGCATGACTGGGACATGGTGCTGTATGCTAGAAATTGACACATTGTAATTGACTATACTTCAATTAAATAAATAAATAAATAGAAGAAGGAATACCTAATGAAATGTGTAGAGTGACAAAAGAAATCTCATTGGTAAAAATAAGGTTGAAATAAAAATTTTTAAGTGCTAAGGAAATTCTATTATTGGCTAAACTGTCATTCAAAGTGAGGATGGAAAAAAAAAAAAAGACTTTTGCAGATAAAAATCAATAGAGTTGACTGTCCACAGACCTAAGCTGAAAGAACTACTTACAGATGTACTTCAGTAAGAAGGAAGTTGAATCCAAAAAGAAGAAGTCAAAAACAAGAAGAAATACTGAACAAAGGATATAAGTAAAATGTTGGGTGAAACTAAGTAAGTATTGCTTATAATAATAATAATAATACATTTTAACCAAGAAAATTAAAGTCCTGTCGCACGAAAGAAGGAGAGGTTTAGGGTTGAAACATTTTGTGTTTCTAAATTCTGTTTTTTCTGAGAGGAGTCTATCATCATTGACTAATATTGTAAGATCAACTACGCATGTTAAAAAATTTCAAAAGAAATCCCCTGTCATGTGTGTTTACCGCATCATTTAAGAATATTCGATTCTGGAATAGAAAACAAAAGAAAGAAACAATTAATAGATACATAGATATGTTGATATAAAGAAAGTAGAGTATATATACACTGAACATGTGGACAGAAAGGGTGGAAGGACCAGATATGCACATGAGACATACAACACACCAAATATTCATGGAGATTGACTTTGGCCCCATGTGCTCTGCTCAAGCCAGTTCGATAAACTCCACGGAAGCTCAGCAAGTTATCAGGGCTGAGTTACAACTATGGCCAGGCATCGCAGTCCCTGAGTCTGGTAGAGAAATATGAATTGGTTCCAGGCACCTTCCATCTGCTCAATCTTCTTAGCTCACCCTCAGCTGTGGTCCTGACGGCCACAGCATTAGCAGGGAGAGCTGATGCAGAAAAAATGGGAGATGGGACACACGAACATTTCCTAAAGCACGGTTCAGGTAATTTAGTCCTTCCCTCTCAAGTGCAGCCTTTCCTAAGTCACTATTAACCTCTTCCTTCCCTTTTCCCTTGCCTCTTGCAATTGGCTTTAAATGGATTCAACAAACCATGTGATTACAGCATCTTCCTTTTCTCTGCGAGCCTTCCTAGGTGAATCCTTTGGTAGTGGCCTCAGAGGCTCCCATTGCATCAAGGTAATTCCCCACTGACATACCACTAAGAAGTGGAGACAAACATGTAACTCATAAATGAAGACGGGAGGACAGGGGAAAGGAAGAAGCTCACTCAAATGGAAGGCAAGAAAGGACTAAAGGAAGTGAAGAAGTATTTTAAAAATTAGACTTGATTACCTTTTTCTTTATTTCAAGGACGGACAACCAACGTTTCATTCACATGCCTACTCACATAGTTCGGTAGTGGCTGAATGGGATACCAATTAAGAAGGATTCTAAAACCAACCCTCTTAGTGAAAGTGCTCATCTATCAGCAATGTCTGCCAAAAGGCCCTGGAGATGAAAAGAAATAATATGAGAAGCACATATTTGCCTTTCTCAGTCCAAGTTTTCTAAGCTTAAAAAAATCACCACGAATTCCTAGATATTTCAACAATTCAGTTATAATTTCTTTCAGTGTTTTTTTTTTCTCAGTTGGTGCTCTTATGCCTAAATCTTGTACCTATCCAGAATAAAAGTGAATTTATATGTTATTAAATAAGAATATTTACTATATCCACAAGTGCATCAAAATCATATGGTAATACACACACACATATATATATAATGTACATACATATATACATATATATATTGCTACTACATAAGAAAGAAGGTACAATGGTATGCCTGTATCTGGCAAGAAATTTCAGCCATTATTCAAATGAATTGTACAAATGCTCATTGAGTTCTTACTGTGACGCATGCAAGGCACTCTACGTTAGCAAAGCCTAGTTCTTGCCCTCCAGAAACGTAATTACAGTGAAGGCGAAATCCATGCACGCAACCAGCTGTCAAACAGACTATGATGTCAGTAGATCCTAAATCTAGCTGGGCATCAGGATCATCCAAGAAGCTTTTTCAAAACAAATTGAAATACATTTAACATATAATATTGTATGAGTTTAAGTTCTACGACACATCAGTTTGATACATTCATCTATTGCAGTATAATTGCCCCTGTGGCATTAGCCAGCAACTCTTTCACTTCACATCACGTAGTTATTTCTTTTTTGTGGTGGGAATAATTAAGATCTAGTCTCTTAACAAGTCTGATGTTTGTAATACAATAGTGTTGCTTTAACACATGAATCGTAATTTAGCTGGGCACAGAACTCTTGCGTCACACCCTTTCCCCCTCAAAACTTTGTAGACACATCTGCATTGTTATTATCTGAACAGTTTGAGAGTAAATTGCATACCTCATACCCTCGACCCCTAAATATTACGGTGCATATTACTGAAGAGCAAGGATAGTCTCTTACACATACGTAATTATTACTTTGCTTACTTTCAGTCTTCCTTCTAAAAATATGAGCCCTATAGGAGCAGAAACAACTTCCTTGTTGGTCCCTGCAATATTCCCAGGGGCTGGAACAGTACCTGCCATTTATAGAACAGGGGTAGGCAGCAAACTTTTCTATAAAGGGTTAGAGGTATGTATTTTAGGCTTTGTGGGCCAAGAGGCAAAATCCAGGACATTCTATGAACTCTTATATAACAAGGGAGAAAACAAATTTCCACAATTTTTTAATTGATGGAATTCAAAATATAATAATAATAATTGAATACAATTTGGGGTAATACTACAGGGCTGGGTTAGGGAGGTGGCAGAGGGTAGGCAGCAGGGCTTGGCCAACAGAGGATCAGTGAGGCAGGGATAGGCCTTTGGGAGAGGAGGCAGCAAGGGGAAGGGGACAGATAGCAGATGCTGGGAGCCCCACCCTCACCCCAGTCCTAAGAGGGTTCTCAAGTGTTCTGCTTAGTTCTCTGAAAGAACTAAGGCGGCTTCAGAATGCTCTCCATCAGTGGGAGTCTGGTGAGGGAGTGGGATCCAGGAAAAAGTTAAAATATGTAGATGAGAAGGAAGGTGGTAAAGGGCAGGAAAGTAGACCTGCTCTCTGTAGCAGCTGAGAAACTGCTGTAGCAGGAAAGAAGCCACGCTCAGTACATAAACTTGTAAGCTTGGCTGTGCTCCAGTCAAACTTTATTTATGGATGCTAAAATGTGAATTTTGTACAGTCCTCTTGTGCCCCCAAAATATTATTTTTCTTTTTGCTTTTTTCAATTGCTAAAAATGTGAAAAATCATTCTTAGCTAGTTGGCTATACAAAAACAGGATTGGGGCTAGATTTGGCTTCTGTAATAGATACTCAAATGGAAGGAAGAAGTAAAGTATTAAAGAGAAAAAAAATGTCATGGTGAAATCATAAGTCATATACAAATACAAAATGAACATATATCAAAGATTTTATTTAACTCATTAAATAATGAGAGAAATCAGATGCTACAACTGGCTCAAAGGAGAATTCTAACAATGCTCACACACACAGACACACATACACAATAAGAAATGCTGGAGTAAATTTACTCATGGATGCAAAAGTGTTCTGTATCCACATGGCGATGATCTTTGTATTCATCTGCACAAAATTCATCTGCATTCCTCCAACTTCTCCACAACGTACAGAGTTGTAAACCAGCTCAAAGACAATGAGAAGCCCTGGACCCTTCTATTCAGAACTACATCTGGGAAAATGAGACCACTTACCCATGCAAAAAGTCAAGAACCATGAAATCTTAAGCACGTACTGGTTTCAAAATAACAAATTCATACCTTGTGCTGTTTGACAGGGACTGCTAAATTTCATTTGTATCCAGTTTGCTTACAAAATATAACATTTTAATAATAGAGTAGTCACAGAAACATTATATTCCAACTCCTCCATCACAAGAACACTGCCTGTAGCCTACAAGACTTTTTGTGTAGGATCAGGGGCAATAAAGTGGCTCTCAAGACAGAGATTCAAATCACAGATCTGACATATACTGGCTGTGATCTTGAGGGAATAAATTAACATCTCTCAGTCTCTTTATCTGTTAACTGGAAATAATAATAGTAACTATTTCACAGGGCTGTTAAAAGAATTAAATGATGTAATGCCAATGACATATTTAACATACAGACTAATCACACTATACAGTTATTATTTTTCTTTTAGATCAGGGCTGGATAATCTTTAATTTGTCTAAGATACATATTGTTTTAGGCAGTTTTGATAAAGCTGTGAGCCACTATCTTATGGCACATTTCTGTATCATTAGAGAAGGTTCCGTTTTCTGGGGGAACTCTGATCCGAGCTCTAGATCCGAGCTCAACTATAGTGATGTGGAACTGTGGCTCTCCTGAGTTACCCCATTATCAGACGTATGCACGTCAACAGAAAGAGGAGAAACACCACCTGATTTTCTGTAAAAATCAAAATGTTCTTTGAATTAGACACAAGTCTTTTGTAAAAGTCTCCATTGAAACTGTGAATATTGTTTTCCAGCTTGCATTCAATCATATTAGATTCTAGTATTTTAAAAAATCATCTTTTTCTGTATGCCTGTTAAAAACTAGCACTTCCCACACTACAGTGGTCACAGAGAAAGAATTACATTTGAGCCTAATTTCATTCCAAGTATATTACACACACTTAATTACATCTTTTCAATTTAAAGGGCATTAGACACTTAAGAAATCAGAATTGTTCAACCTGCACTTCTAAATTGAACAAAGCAAGCATCACTAAAATGATCTTTTTTTAAGGAGCCACAAGAGGATTTTTTTTCCCCTGAAATAGAACGTTTTTCTATATGAAGAACTGGCATTTTTAGCCCACACCCTACCCACTCATCACTCTGCTCAAATGATCATTTCAGGTCCCCAACTCAGTGGTTTGTTGTTGTTGTGTTGTCCCTCTCTATGGTAGGTGAGAACCAGCAATGATGCTGTAGGAATAACATTAAGATGCAGACTCAAAGCTCGTAAGAAACACTTTCTGAGCTGAGGGCATTTCTGGCTGGGTTTTCCATAAAATGAAAGCCCATTAAGACTGACTTTTGAAGTACCCTCTGTTTGACATTGGATCACCCTCCTTTGCCCACTTGGTCAACCCAGGTGAATTTAATTTTCTCTTTTCTTTGTTCGATGATCAACTCTGCAGGCACTCCTTCCATGGAAATCCACATGGCTTTAAGAGGACCCAGTAGGGCAGAACTGCCCTTGAAATGCTAAAATGGGGAAAACAGCTTGAGAATGTTATGAGGCAAGGCAGACTGACGTGAGAGATATTTTCATCTCCACTCACTTGGTGCCAACTCAGGGCAAAGTTAGGAAAACAGTGCACAATGTGCTGTAAAGTAATACTGAATGGAACAGGTGAGTTAAGAATGGAGTAAGAATGGAAAAGTGAGTCAGACCTAAAGTCACACCATTGTGAATTTGTCTTCAAGATAAACTGTCAGTGGCAATAACTGTTGAGTTTCTGTTACTATTTAATAGTAAACTAATTTATGTGATGAGTATCTGCATTCTGTGCAGAGCACAGGACAATGTTCTTAGTATAAAAGTAGGAGAAAAGTGGAATTTAGTTTTCAAGCTATCATTTAAGTTAGTGATTTCTGTTGCAAGCTGAAGGGAAGAAAATTATTGTACAGGAGACATTAACAATTTAGGGTGAATACTGAAGAAAAGAGAGGGCTCTGCTAGTAAGGGCTTTATTTAAAAAGTTCTTGAGGCAGAGGGTAGTTTGCTTCTGTGACCATTTTTCTATACCACTATTTTCTAACAAAAATGACATCTTTCTTTGCAAAATAGGTGAAGGCTTCACATTGAAGAAAGCCTGTATCTTAGGTCTTTGATTGTCAATCCAATTAATGCATGGCCTTGAAACCATCTCAGTCTCCTAGTTCCTAGTTTTTCATTTCCATGAATATAAAAATGCAAATAATAAAATAACAGAAAGGTTTTATTTTTAACTTTTCTTATGTGCTTGTTTGCTTTCTTTTAGGATTCTTGAGTGGAGATTTTTATCTCTATGAAGTATTACTAACCCTGGGAACTGCAAAATATAGTGGTATATCCATGGGGCAATGCCATAGAAGTTAAGTCTATTTTGATGAAATAAAATTTTAGAAGGATAGATAGATAGATGATTGATAGATATATACATCCTAAAAGAACCAATTAAAAAAATTTTTTGAATGTGCTGGTGAGGATACCAGGCAATAGGGCTCCTTACACACTGCTGGAGTAGTGTATATTGGTTACAACTTACTGGAAGGTAATTTATCAATATGTTTCAATAACTTTTAAAATGTTTGCATCAGGCTGCTCAGTCTGCCATAACAAAATACCATAGACTGAGTGACTTAACCCAGAGAAACTGGATTCTCACAGTCTGGAGGCTGGAAGTACAAGATCAAGGTACAGCAGGGTCTGTTTCTGGCGAGAGCTCTCTTCCCGGCTTGCAGATGGCTGCCACCAACCCTTGTGCTCACGTGATGGAGATACAGATTTCTCTCACTCTCTTTTCTTATAAAGCCACAGTCCAGTGGGATTAGACTTACCCTTATGGTCTCATTGAATCTTAATTACCTCCAGATACAGTCACAGTAGGGGTAAGAGCTTCAATTTATGAATTGGAGGGAGACACAATTCAGTCCATAGCAACGCTCATATCCTTCCACCCAGTAATTCAACTTCTAGGAACCTATCCTCTGTGTGGTATGAGGTGGGAGTGTGTATCAGGGAGCAGTACTGGAACATAGACCTAGATGAAAGCTTAAAACTATTCCTTGTATCATTTGTAATTTTAGGCTAGGAAAACAAACACAATGCTCAAAAAATAGTATTAGTTGAGTGTGTTGTGGTACAGCGTTAAGACGGAAATTTTAAAAATCAATGGAAGTGTGTTAAGTTTTTTTCTCACCATGGGAAATGCTCATGTTATAAAGTGTAGGATGAAAAATTATTTATGATTATGATATCAACTATGTAAAATAAATGTATAGATGCATAGAGAAAAATCCTTAAATTTTCTAAACACATTTCTAGCTTCAGTGGAAATAAAAACGAAATCTATACAAACCACTAGATATGAAATAGAAAAACAACAAGGTCCTGCTCTACAGCACAGGGAACTATATTCAGTATCTTGTAATAACCTATAATAAAAAGAATATGAAAAAGAATATATAAATATATGTACAACTGAATCACTATGATGTACACCAGAAATTAACTCAACATTGTAAATCAACTATATACTTCAATAAAAAAATTTTTTTAAAGATGAATCTGACCTTATGTTGCTGAAGAAAGCTCTTTCCTACTCCTTATCCTTAAGTTGGATGTGATCCCTTCTGAAATTAAACTTTTGTTAGTATTACAAAAAATTCAACCTGATACTTTAACAAAACTTTTGCTCTTGTGGATTGGTTTTTCTTCCATTGACACCCTTGCTCCTAATCCCCTCTAGTCTTTCTATATGAGCACATTCAAAAACAAGTGGTATAAGTATTTGCAGGGATAAGTGATAAGTGCAAATACCTCATAATCATTTTATGTTTTACCCGTATAAGATTTAATAAGTAGTCTTGCTCCTTTTTTTTTTTTTTTACTTAGTTGCAGTCCTTGGTACTTAGTAACCAAGTAAGTATGCTGGCTCATTCTTAAATAAATGCATATATATGAAGAACACATAGGCAAGAGCCCCAAACTCAAGTGTTTGTAGTGATAATTTATTTTTCTGAATATTTAATCTCTATAGAGTCCACGTTTTGTCTGCTGGCTGAAAATTTAATCTGACAAATGCCAAATAAAGTCAACTTCAGTAATTTACCACTGCATTCAGGTTTAATATAGGCTGTAAACCCAGGACTTCGTATCTTATTTCCTCTCCAATGTAAATTCCATGGTTCGGGGAATAGTGATGTGCAGGTTAGAGGGGCTCATCCAGTGGGGAACATTTTGGGTCTGTTTTCATCCTCTCTCTTCCACTGGCACCTACTGGGAGGCAGTGTCAACTCAGGTCGTCGATTTTGGCTCCCTTTCCCGCTTTCATCTCCTATAATTTCCTCATCACTTCAAGTCCGTAAAGTTCGTGTCACGTTCTCTTCATTCCAAACAGGTCCACAACCTTCCTGCCCTTTGCCATTTTGATGCCCTTTGCTGAGAAGGGAAAATTTTAGGGTGCACCCCTGTGCTAAGTCAGACTCCAGTAAGACTTCGGCAGCCACCCTGGACCTTCTCCACCCAGAGACTCCGTGACACAATTCTTTGACAAAGTTCAGCCACTGAACTTTGCTGGGTGGAGAGTCTTCCTTCATTGACTTGCCACATCCTTGGGCTTCACCTGAGAAGCAAGACACGTAAATCCTTTCTATCCCCTGAGGTTCAAGTCCAGAACTGTTCCATTCATAACCTGCTCAGGGACAAGTTATGAGGAGACAGGGTAAAGGAACTTGAGTACACTCAAACCAGACACTCTTTCTCCCCTCTTCCAAAGAGACTCCTCTCACAGTTTGGGTAAAGTTGATCAAGTGGAGGGTGGGGATGACAGCACTTTGGCTCTTTATTCTCTTCCTCTCCCATTTATTATTCTTAAATTTTAAATTGTGATACATTTGAAACTCAAACCGCTACTGTTTCCAAAGCCCAGTTCTGAAAACTAAAAGTCTAGAACTCTAAGAATATTTTCTCATGTGTGTTTCAAGAACTTATCTTCGAGCTCAAAGGCCGCGAATTTGACGGTTCCATCTCTGTGCCTAGCATAATAAGCAGTTCAGATTTCACAGGGTGGCTCACAAGGGATGAGAACCACCTCAGTAAATAACTCAAACTACACATCCAAGACCTCTACCCATTTATTCAACATTTATTCATTAAGCACCTATTATGTGCCAGGCGCTGTCTCAAATACTGACGTGTATATTGCAAAAGTCAGAAATACAAGTGTTCATCACATAATTTCATAATGTTTATAAATTTCCCAAAACATTTTAAAAAGATGGTGGTGACCTAGCCATTGATTGTACTAGATTAAACCATGAGTGGGTAAAAACCAGGCAGTTGTGCTCTGGGCACCGAGGCAAGGTGGGCATATCATCTCAAGGGAAACCAGCACAGTGTTGCAAAATGCAAGTCAGGCACAGTGAGAAATTAATGAACTAGAAATTCAAGTATGTCATAACTTAAAAGGCAACCAATGCAAAAGGAAGTTCCAAGTAGAGAGAAGGAAGATGAAACTGGCATAATTCTCTGAATCTGGTTTAAGTATTCACCAAAACTTTTTTTTTTTTTAACATTAAGTTGGTGACCTCAGGCCTGAACATGCCATACATGCCTCTTTGGCTTGTGTACTTTCAAAACAGTTAGAAGCAACACTACTTCAGGAGTGAATGAAGCAATACTTTTATGCACAGAATAACAATTAAATTCTGAAACAAATTTCTCTTAATGTTTTCTTTGGCTACTTCAGCTATTTGCATGACCTCAATAAAGGCAATTCACAAATCTGCTACCTTCAAGACCCAACCCAAATAAACGCCCTGACAGGTCTTCCAGATACTGCTGCTGATACAGCCAAATGCTTGTTGGCCGCTTCCCTCTGTTTTGATGTCTCCAACGCATTATGTCCCAAACAGAAATCATCACTTTCCAAGAAAGGTGCTTACCACCCTATGATCTTTACCTCTGTCACAGTCCCACCCCTGGAGGCACCTAAAGTCAAAACCTCAAAGCTGTTACATCTTATCTGCCATCTTATTTGAGCTCACATTTCCCAACCAGCCTTGGACTGATATTCAACTGGGTTAAATAATAGATGACCATTACATACTTTTGCTTTCTATTTTTATATGCTACAAAGGCTATAGCTTTGGGTCATATTAATCAACATATTCCTTTTTTATTGACATTTTAAGAACATGTAGGAGATGTACGTGTGTCTTCGTCTGTTCAGGTTGCTATAACAAAAATACCATTGACTGGTTGGGTTAAACAGCATTTATTTCTCCCAGTTTCGGAGACTGGGAAGGCCAGGATCGAGGTGCTGGCAGATTTAGTGTCTGGTGAGAGCCTGCTTCCTGGCTCATACATGCCCATTTTCTCTCTGTGTCCTCACTTGACTGATGGGGTGAGAGAGCTCTGTGGTGTTTCTTTTATGAGGGCACTAATTCCATGCATGAGGCCTCCACCCTCACGACCTAATCACTTCCCAGAGGCCTCATCTCCTAATACCATCACATTAGGGGTTGGGATTTCAATACGTGAATTGGGGTGAGAGGATACAACCATTCAGCCCACAATAATGCAGTTGCAGAACGTTATGTTATACGTATTCACGAGTGTTGCTGGTCTGCTAAAAAAATATGCTTGTCTGATAGACAGTTCTCAATTGTCCACTCCCTGCTTTTCTCTGTGAGACAGAAGTTAGTCACTTTTATGAAAGGTTATAAACAAGAGGTTGAAACCATACTAAGAGTCATAGTGACAGAGGAATACCAGAGTGCTTTCATTTCTCAAGGAGAGAGTAATTCTGCTCTGAAGTAACAATCTTTAGGCTTTTTGGTCTCTGGGTTACTTTACACTTTTAGGACCTGCTGAGTATCCCAAAGAACGTTCGTCTAGGTGAGTTACAACTGTCAAGACTTAATGTATTGGAAACTGAAAGACTGAAGTTATTTGATTGATTTGAAGGCAGCAATATGAACCCATTGCATATGAACATTATTATCCTTGTAGTATTAATATTAGTATTATTTTAACATCAAAGATACTCTAAGAAACTACTGTCCTAAAAGTGTCAGTTTGTTCCAGAATATGAAAGAGCATAACTAAGCAAAGAGCTCTGAAAGTGAATTTATCTGCTTTGATTTATTATCCCCAAGTCTCAATAAAAGTTGTAAAATACTAAACATTATAACAAAATTTTCTTAATTCTGATGGGCTGGCTTCCTTGGTCTGCTGATCAGTGCCTTCAGCTGTAATATCAAAGTTTACTGTTTACCTTAGGTGTAGTCTGCCTACAAAACAAAGAGTCTGTGTCTTACCAAAATAATTTCCTTTGTTTTCTGTTGACTTTATTATGAACTCAATTACTCAAGAAAAAGAAAAACAAAGATCCTCACTTAAGAAAGAGTGAAGGATCTTTACAGTGATGCTATGTCTATGCTATTTATTTATTTAACAAACAAGTATTTATTTCTCACACTTCTGGAGACTTGGATCTGAAGTCCAAGATCAAAGCACTGGCAGATTCTGTGTTTGGTAAGGAATCACTTCATGGTTCACAGATGGTCATCTTCTTCCTATGCTTATTTTTAAATGTTATATTGTCACTTTGATTAAACAGTTTCTCAGGCATTCATTATCCTGTCTTAGTCAAGTCCCCAAAATTTCCTTTGACACCATTTTCAATTGCCTTCCCACAACTGGATATGAAATACAGACTTAAAAAATATTTCAGACTATCTTTTACACTAAAACTCCCTTTGAGATTTCCTAGAGGGCCCCTGGAAAAGCACAAAGGCTTGTTCCTTGACTGTATAAAAAGCGAGATGCTAGAAGTAAATAGGTTAAGTTTGTTTGATGTGTTACCATAGTAAGAGTTGCACAGGAATATCTCTCAAATTAGAAAATGCACACAGCCATTTGGGTGAATACGTACAAGTAAACTGTTACTAACATAAATATTTCAGAAATCAAATGCTTTATGGTAAGTGCCTGGAGATTTGTTAATGCCTTCGTTGACCATACTATTTTCCTCTTAGAGTGAACACAGACAATCATAATTCTTGTGAGACAGTATTTCAATGTTCCCTAATAGAGAAATTCAGAATCTTCCATTGTGATATTACTTGTTATAGTAATAAGTTAATATGATGGCTTAGACCAAGATGGTGTGGAGGTGGTGACAAAAGTCAGTTTCTGGATAAATGCTGAAGGTAGAGCCTATAGATTTGTTCATGAATTGGATATGCATTTGTAAGAAGAAAAGCCATCACTAGGGGACAACAGGAGATTGTATGATCCACACCAGCTATATGTGGAACTCAGGAGGTCTCTGTGTTTCCTGAATCATGAACTAAGGACTTAAAAAGTCCTTTTCTCCTCTCAAGATTAAATCCCAATTTCATTTAACCTCTATCATCTATATCCTCAAATCCCATTCTGCAGTCTTAATAATAGCTTTTCTACAGACCCAAAGTTTTTAATATAACATTCAGACTGTGGCATCTAAAATTCACCGTGATGCTGGAAGGAAAACCAATCAGAATTGCAAGCACAGTGAAAAGATTTCACAGCGTCCCTCCTACATTTTTGATTTTTCCAAACGCAAGATGTACTTGAACAGAAAATTTCATTATGCCCGAAAAGCCTATGCCCTTGCCAGCACAAGTGATTTTTTTTCAGCCAAGTATGTATTAGCACAGGACAGACGATCTCTGTTCCAAAGAGAGATTGCAACACTCTTTTTCCTTGCTCACCAGATGTGCTCCAGCCTTTAGGTCATATAATAGTTAAATAATCTTTCTCCAGTACTACTGTTGACTGTTCAGTTGCTACTTGGATCAGAGGGATGCTTTCCCAAAGTCAGAGTGAATGGTTTTGGAATAGGGACATAGATTAAGTCCAAAGAACAGAGCTCTGTGACTCAGTCTATTGCAGGGTCTTTGCTTATTTCCCACAACAGTAAGTTACAGTACCTGTTTGCTTACTGTTATATAAGCATACCTTGTTTTATTGCACTTTGCAGAGATTGCTTTTTTTTCTTTTCTTTTCTTTTTTTTACAAATTGAAGATTTGTGGCAACCCTGCATTGATCAAGTCTATTGGCGCCATTTTCCCCACAGGATTATTTTTAAGTTATCTACATTTTTAGACATAATGCACACTTAACAGACTGCAGCATAGTGTAAACATAACTTTTATATATACACTGGGGCACCAAAAACTTTTTGTGACTCAGTTTATTCCAATATTTGCTTTATTTTAATGATCTGGAACTGAAAATGCACTATCTCTGAGGAATGGCTGTCTAGCAATGACAATCTGATCAATGGATCTCCAGGACTTTTCCATTTGTGAAAGTATGTTAAATAAAACTGTGTTGATTACCTATATTGGCATTTCAGTAGCTAAAATAGCAAAGAAACACACTAACAAATTGCTTTGTTTTTCTATATATGAATCAAATCAGAGCATGACTTGATTTTCAATTTAAATATTGCAGCACTCAGGTTAGTTATCTGTTGGATTAAATGTCAGGCACATTCTTAATTTACTAAATCAGTGTTCAAGTCTGTAATTGAATTAATCTCTTTGATAATGTATCCTTAAGGCAGGGGAATACTTTGATTTAATTAAAAGGAGAATGTCAGTTGATGAGTATGCCTTTTCAGAGAATGTCTCCTTGTAGATATAAGAAATCAAAGAAATAATCAGCTCAGTGAAAACTTATAGTTATAGAAAAGATTGTAGCTTTTAAAATGAATATACCACTTGTGTAATTAGGCAATGAGTCTGTCATATTTGCCCTGATGGTAGAAAATAAGTTTTCTGATACCAACATAGTCTGTAATCTTACTCTGAACTATGATCTTAGGGAATTTTCCTAACTGATATTTGCTTCAGTTTATTTTTATCATAATGAAACCAAGTCCTTCCAAACCCAAGTTCCCCTGCTGAATTGAAGATTAACCTCTCTATCCAAAACTCTGTTCCTTTTCTTGTTACCCCTGTTCCCCTCAGGATTGAGTATCAGAGAAAAGGGGGGATTAAAACCGAGCAGGACTCTGTACAAAAGCCCCTGCATGTCCTCTGTTTCTTGTTTGAGGAAAGAGGCTTCAGTCTCCTAGGCCTTCCCTGAGTTCAAAGAGAAGACTCAAATAGTTACTAATAAGGGAAGTGAGAGAATGAAGAAACAAAAGAAAAGCAGTCAAGCGAGAAAAATAATGATAACTTACACAATAGTTCAGCGACAAAACTGAGTCCTAATTTCTCCTCAAGGCGTATGCATAACAATCTGACACTCATCTTTGAGTTGTTCTACAGAAACTAAAACCCCCACCTAGGTGGAGGATGGTGAATGCATGCTGACCACAAGCACACAGACCTCAGTCTGACTGGAACCAGAGGTTGATGATTAAGATTCTGGAAACATTATCTTGTTACCTCACCACCAACCAATGAGAAGAAAGTCATGCACCCTGCAAACCCCACTGGACATATCACCTTTAAAAACTCCTCTGTGAAAGCCATCGGGGAGTTGGGTCATTTGAGCATGAGCTGCCCATTCTCCTTGCTTGGTGCCCTGCAATAAATGCTGGACTTTCCTTCACCGCAACTCGGTGTCAGGAGATCGGCTTTGCTTCACCGTGGGCAAGGAAACCCAAGTTCGGTTTGGTAACCAGAGAGGGGCAATTTATTAAATGTAACATATTTAAAAGTAATTCTAACACACAAGGCTTTTAAAATTTTTTGTTTCTGTTTATTTTAATAATACTCTAAGAGAAAGTCCTAGTTTTTCTGTTCTTCTCTTGACCCACCAACATGTAGCTTTATGATTTTTGGCAAATTATTTAACTTCAGATTCTTTCACGTATAAAATGTGAAGTTTTACCTGCAATGTTTGATCCAGATTCAATGTTCTGTGATTACTTGCTTTATTTAAAGATCACCTTTTGTTTACCAAAAATTAAAGATTTTTTTTTATAGTAAGGTGACTTTTTCCCCTATGCATTGAGTTCTAAAATCTCCAAAGTTGGAATAACATTGCCAGAAAAACCACAAAACAACAATAATGAAAGACTTTGAAATGGATGAAGAGCATTGGGTGTTTTGTCTAGAACAACCTCCTGAGTTATCTCTACCTTTCATTGTCCTTGAGCTATTTTATATCCTTACAAGATGTAAAATACTGATAGTAATTCAAAGGAGTCCTGTCCGTACATATTCAAATTGTGCCTACTGACATGTCATTTTTCATTGTCTTTGGATATTAACCTGTTTTACATTTATTTGTAAGTTCACTTCAGTATTCCTAAGTGCCTACATATTGGTTTCCTCATTAATTAATACATTAAATAAAATAAATGGACATGTGTTCATTTTATATTCGTAATAGGGCCATGATTTTAACCTTTAAAAAATTACCCTTTAATTGACCTAAATAATCAGATTACTGTGAGGATTAAATAAGATGATACATGTTAAGAACTTGGCACAGCACTTGAGACATAATAATGATGATTTTTCATATTTAGTCCACTGACCAAGTGAGCTTTTATTCTAGTGGACATGTGTCCTCTTCAGAGCTAACTGTTAGGAATTCAAAATAACATAAAGGATTTAGCTGAGATAATTTGAAGATAATTAAGACTACGGTATACTTGAAAGAAGAATGTATGTATCATTAAACTACATACATTTTTATTATTTTTTGTTTTGAATATTCAAAATCAATTAAAACCATGTTTTGATTTCATATGAAATATTCAAAATCTGCAAAAGGGTTTGTGGGATTTAGGTACCACCTGAATCTCAGTGCCGAGGGATTCAGGGGCTCCAAGAAAACCACCTGGGAAAGTATGTAACGGAGTCTGAAGGGAACCCGCTTCTCCCTGCTCACAATTCTGCGACTCACAGAAGTCACCCACTTGCTGAACATTCCATAATAATACGGGGGGAAGTATAAGAAGGAATGGCAACTAAATATATCAAAATAAGGGAGTTAAAATAAACTTCCAACTGCCCTATGTTTTTCCTCCTACCCTGTCTTACCACCAAAATAGAAAGACCTTGCAGTGGAGAGACATGAAGGATATTTCATGTAGGCGTGTCTTTCCGCGTTACGCCACTGAATAAAGAAACCTGAGCTGACTACAGTTAAAGATACAGTTTAGATAAACTGCTTTACAAGGAAGGAATCCTGCTTACAAGTTTATTACACCCTGGAACAGGTTGATTATAAGCTTATTACACATTGGAACAGGTTTTCTAGGAACACGACTGGCCTTCATGAAGATACATGAAATAGGAGGTTGGAGAAGGTGAAGTGAGAAAGGTTGAAGAGGCAGGAGAAACACACTCAAAGAATTTCTCTCCGTCAATATGATGAGCAAAACAAATGAATTATACCAACATTTATTAAATGCTGCCTACTTGGTACTATTTTAGCCAGAAAAGTCTCCTTGTCCTCATGAAGCTTATCTTGGGAGGGAGCAGGGACCAGAGCAGGAGGGACAGTCTGTAGACAAAAGAAGTAAATGACATGGTATATGAGAAGGTGACAGGTGCTATGGAGGAAAATGAAAACAAGGAGGGACGGAGCTGAGGGCTCTAGTTTTTTTGGTCAGAGAAGGTCACTTGGAGGAGACGTTTGAGCAAACATTTAAAGAAGGAGAAGGAGCAAGTCCTCAGGAATAGGGTCGGGGAGCAGAGAGTGTTCCAGGTAGAAGATCCTGAGGCAGGCGAACACTTGGTGACCTGAAGCCTAGCAAGGAAGCCGGCTTGTCTCAGCAGAAAGAGCAAAGAGGACAGAACTGCAAGTGGTCAGGGAGCTAACGGGGGTGAGGATGGAGACAGAAGCTTAGGGGCTGTGAGCCAGTGAGAGGCTGCAGCTCTCACTCTCAAAGAGGTGAGGAGCCACTGCAGAATTTTAAATGGACTGACGTGACCCGACTTAGATTTTAAAAGGACCACCAGAAAAAAAAATATCAAAAGAATCAACAAGAAACAGGGGCATCTACAGAGAAAGAGAGAAGTACTTAGTCTAACCTGGCCCCTGTGTCTCCTCACGCAATCCCTTAGAGCCAAAAAGCCATATTAAAAATTTCCTCCCTCCCCAACCTGGAGACAGTCAAGTTGAGTTGGTTCATTTCACTTTTTTCCTCTGTGAACTCAGGATTAGTAAAACAGTTTATTTGGGGTTTTACACCCAATTTCAATGCTTGGAGGTGGGGAGAGGAGTGTTTCCCTTACACTAACAGGCAATGTTACGGATACCAGCTGGGTGTGCTACAATTCAACCCAATCCTGACAATATCGACATACCTCCTTTCACTGCATTTCAGTTTATTGCATTATTTATAAACTGAAGGCTGGTGGCAACCCTGCATTCAGGAAGTCTATCAGCACCATTTTTTTAACAGCATTTGCTCACTTTGTGTCTCTGTCACATTCTGCTAATTCTCACAACATTTCAAACTTTTTCATTACTATTATATTTGCTATGGTGATCTGTGATCAGTGAGCTTTGATTTTACTAGTGCAAAAGATTATGACTTGCTGAGGGCTCAGATGATGAATAGCAATTTTTAACAATAAAGTATTTTTAAATGAAGGTTATGTCCATTTTTTTAGACATAATGCTATTTATTGCACACTTAGTAAACTACAGTATTGTGTAAACATAAATAACCTTTTATATGCACTGGAAACCAGAAAATTCATGTGATTCACTTTATTGTGGTAATTGATTTATGGAGGTGGTCTGGAACTGAACCTGAAATCTCTCTGAGGTATGCCTGAATCCACCTGGAGACAGTGTGAGATTCCACAGATAAAGGGCTCAGTCTCACAAGACTGTCCTCCACTTTAGATGGTAATTGAAGCCCAGGTTGTTACCTGTGCTTCTGACCAACTGGCAATAAATCAGAGGTTCCCACATCTCCCTCCTTGGGTTCAGTTAATTTGCTAGAGTGGCTCACAGAACTCAGGAAAGCCATTTACTCACTAGATTACCAGTTTATTACAAAGGATATTAAAGGATTTGAGTCAACAGCCAGATGAAGAGAGAGACACATGGGTGCAAGGTCCTGAACAAAGAAGCATCTGTCCTCCCGGGGCTTGGGGCCTCGCCTCCCACAGTGGCACATGGTTCTCCAGCCTGGAAGCTCCCTGAATCCTATCCGTTTTTGGAGTTTTATGGAGGCTTCATTACATGGGTATGGTCAATTAAATCACTGGCTATTGGTGATGGATTCCTCCAGCTCTTCTCCCCTCGCCCAAATCAGGGAGTGGGACAGTTGATGTCCCTAGCAACCGGCCCCCATCCTTAGGTGCTTTCCGGAAGTCACCTCATCAACATAAACCGGAGTCATGGTGGACAGAAGATTGCTATGAATAATAAGACACCAATTACTTTATGACTCTGAAGCTTTTGTAGCAAACTGAGAAGACAGCAAACGTTGTATCAAAAATGTTCCCATTTATTAATGCATTCTGTTGATTCTTATTTTGTGGTTGGCTCTATTCCTTGGATAACTATGTAAGTTTAAAAAGCTAAAGCTCTAAACTGTTCTTAGAAACAATGAACAGTACTTATATGCAAACTAAAAAAATTATGTGCAGTATATTGTGTATATGTATTTACATGCAATATATTGTATATGTACAGTCAAACTGCAACAATTCTACCTAATAAAACTGAAAAATGAAAAAAAATGCTTCCATTTCTCTTATCACTTCAGAGCCATGAGCCAGGAATTGTGGATGTATAACAAATACATATAAGAAATATATTTTGGTCATCTAAATGTCCAAATATACATATTTTCCATAAATCACAATATTGCACTGTTGTTGAGGGCAAGGGAGTAGGATAAAGAAGTGAACAATGAGCCTCACTCTCACTGATGGATACAAAGGTTCCAAGGCCATACTCTGGATTGAGGGAAATGGTCCAAAGGTTGAATAAACAGGTATAATGCACTGTGGAAAAAAAGCCAAGAGGTCACCACATTGTATCGGGTGAGACAGAGGCACCCAAGCCTCAGCAAAAGCAAAGGCCTCATAACTATGCAAATATCCTATAAGGGGAAGAGAGAATACAGCTTGCAAGAGGCACAGAGCTTAGAGGAAAACAGCTCAAGAACAGAATCAAAAGGGGGTATTATTGATCTAAGGAAAACCATCACGAAGTCCAATACAATGTAATTACAGAACTAAGTAAAAAAAAAAAATAGAAATAACAACTAATAGAATAGACGCCACTAAAAACTGAATTACTAACATAAAGAAGCTTCAGATGATTAGAGTGAACGCATATGAAAATACAGAGAATAAGGCAATAAATGAAGCTGAGAGATCCAGAGCACAGACCAAGATCATCCAATAAGAATAATTTCTGTCCATGAAATAGGTACCACATCAGATGGTACCCAAGATGTATTTTAAAATATAGTTCAAGATGAATATCCCATAAATAAAGTAAACAACCCTGCATTTAAAATGCTGCATTTCTCAGCATTTAAAGGAGTAAAAGACAAGCTTGGAAAATATCTGCAGACAACAGGAAACTGAAAGAGTGGCCTTGTAATTTTGAAAAAGAACTAAAACTAATATGCCATATATATAGTTGGAATTAAAAGCTCAATAAATGTGTTAAGAAGCAGATAACACAAAGTAGAAAAATTAGTTAATGGGAAGATTGATGTATTTACCCAGAATTTGAGTACAGATTTTTTTAAAAGATGTGAAAAATACACAGGTGAGTTTAAGGGAGGTGGAGCACTCTAACATATGTTTGATTAGTTATAGAAGGAGAGGGGAGAAGACACAGGGGCCAGATTTGAAGAGATAATGACTAAGAATCATCCAGAACTGATGAAGTCACCAATCCACCGACTTAATTGCTTCAGTAAATTCCAAGAAGGGTCAAATAAGAAAAATAAATACACTCACAATTTCGTATAAACCACAAGGAAGCTGAACTAGCCAGACTGATATCAAAGCAAGTAGATGTTAAGATATAAAAGCATCACTAGGGATAATGTGGGCCATGTCAAATAAGGATAAAATGTTTAATTTAAAAGGAAGGTAATCACTGTACATTTTGTGTACACCTAACAACACACCCTAAAAATATATGAAGAAGAACAAAGAACCACAGAAGAGAAAAACCCATAAATCATACTGTGAAAAAGAAACACCCTTTCAGTAACTGATGCAATAACAAAGTTAAAATGTCAGGACAGACAGGCGCAGAAGATTTGAACAACAGGATTGACAAAATTTGAACTAATAGACATTTATAGAACATTGCTCCCAACAACCATGGAATGCATATTCTTTTCAAGAATAGAACACACACAGACATACACTCAAGATACTCCTATATATACAGCAACAGTGCGTGGACAGGTGTACCATAAACTCATACAAGAATGTTCATAGCAGTGTTATTTGTAAGAGCCAAAATGCGGGAACAAATCAACCACTTACCAACAATAGAATAGATAAATAAGTTGGGATAGATTCATAAAAGGAATATTGCGAAACGGTAAAAAGTGAATTGCAGTCAAACACACCAATGTAGATGTATTACATAAACATGATCATGAGGAAAAGACAAAAAACCAAGACACATAAGAGATAGAACAAGCGTCCATTGATATGAAACACAGTAAAGGGCAAAATTCAATAGTTCTATTTAGACTCTCAGAGATAAAGAATATCAAGAAATTGATCTCCTTAAGAGTCGTGTCAGACTAGTGATTAACTCTGGTGAAAGGGAAGAGGTTGTAATCAGAAAAATACCATGGGGGAGGGGCCTCTGTAGGGACAGTGAGGTTTTATTTCTGGATGTGGATGGTGGTTCTCTTGTTTTATAAGAATTTATCAACACGTATGTATCAGTGGAATGAAAGTTTCTGTGCGTGTATTATATTTCACTTTTTGTATTTAAGTATCTGATCTACTTTTAATTTATCCTGAAGTATGGTCTAAGGAATGGGTTCAACTTTAGCTTTTTTCACATGGCTATGCAGATAATCACAACCGCCTCACTCCTTATTTAAAAGCCAATCTTTCCTCCACTCATTTGCAACATGCCTTTAATTGTATACTAAATTAAACATGCAAGTCGACCTAATTCTGGATTTTCTATTATTTTCCATTGCCCTATCTATTCATGCACCAATACCAAGATGGTTTAATTAGAGAAGGTTCAGAGCCAAGATTCTCAGTCTCAGCAGTAGTGACATTTCAGATAAGATCATTCTTTTTTTGCTGAGGGCTGTTCTGCGCATTGTAGGATATTTAGCATGATCCCTGGCCTTACCCACTGGATGCCAAGAACCCCGACTCCGACCTCAACTCCTAGTTGTGACAGTTTAAAAATGTCTCCAAACATTGCAGAGTGTTACCTGAGGGACCAAAAAAGCAAAAGCAGATAAAAAACCCCAAAACCAAAACTAGCTGAGAATCCCTGCTTTGGAGTCTATTTTAATATCTGGCAATACTGTTGGTGGGGGTCGTTGAAAGGATGTGACCTCCCGCTGATCTGTGAGGTGGGCCTGGGCAGTCAGAGGTTCTTCATCCCTCCTCTGTACTTGGAATGTATGTTCTGCCCACAGTTCCCACAGCGGGAGCCATTCTCAAGGATGGAGCCTTGAGAGAGAATGCATCGTTGAGACCATCTAGACTGAATGAGCCCCATTAGGGCTTCTATACAGACGTCTTAAGATTCTGGCGGCAGGTGCAGAGATCTTTTCATCTTGGGTGCTCAAGATAAGCCTCCTGTGTAAGTTCTCTTCTTAAACCTGCCATCTCCCAGTCTGGAGTGGCCGCCTCTTTCTCCCGCCTCTCCTTGCCCTCCAGGTTCCGGACCAAGTTTGCTAACCAGTGGATCCTATCGGGGATAATTTGTAATCTAGTTTTTTTTTTTTATAGAGGTCATCTGTGGATCTTTGGTCTCTTTTCTGGTTCTTTTTTTTTTTTTTTTTGGTCAGGAAATGAGGAGAGATTCTGAAAAGGTGAAAATATCAGATATCAAAGTAACAGAGTAAGTTGCATAGTTTTTGTAATGGGAGAAAGGGTGTCACTACAGGAGGATAAATAATAAAGAACAAGATGGCGGGACTACAAACAAATTTGCCTTCATCATCAGTGTCACCCAAGACATGAAATATAGTCCAACTTAAAACAGGCTGGAAAATGGCTATTCTAAAATTAATGAAAGATTGAGGTGAAAACATTTAAAATATAAATATTTTTGGATCCAAATTTCTAAATTAGGGTATTTATTTTATACATAGTAAAAAATATTCTAAATGTATATAGAATTAAGTGCCTTGTGTAACACCACATAATTAGTAAAATAGAATCCAATTCATTGTGTTCTATGCATTAAATAGTAAATAAGTTTTACTTATTTTACATTTTTTTTTAAATGGGAAACCACTAAAACAACAATATTGAAAATTTGTAAAAAGGGGAAAAAATCATCCTGGCTCTCCTATTTCTAAGACCAAAAAATCTTTGGGTTTTTTTTGCATATCATCGTCCAGTCTTTTTCCATTTGCATCAATTATTTTTTACGTACTTGCAAAAAAAAATCAGTTAATTTTTAAATAAAAAATAAATAAGCAATAAAAAGTATGTATAATTAAGCAACTCAGTTACAAGAAAATTAAATGCTTTACATTTTCACTTAAAATGAAAACCATTATACCCAAGGGGAATTTTCAAAGCCTTGTCAGCTGCTTCTTAGAATCTTCCTTCAGGAACTGCTGATACTGGCCCTTACAACTGTTCTGTCTCACAAAGGCACATTATGCGATTAAAAATCAAGGCTTCAGTACACCTCCCCAAGCCAATAATTAGGCCTCAAACATTAATATCAGCTATTTCATTAATCTCAGTGAGTGTAAAATGTAACAATTACAAATTGAATACATAGTTTCTGTGGCTAACCATGATTCATGACACACAGATTACCATCAAACTCTATATACATTGGATGCAAAAGGTTATCCTCAATTCGGAAACAATTCAGCCCTGAGATGAAATTACCCAGAGATGCAGCACAGAGGCAGCGGTGTATTGTAGCTGAGAATGAGCTTTGACTTGGGAACAAACTGGGTTCGGGTCTCCAGACCTCTTCTTTGCTGGCTGGGGAGGATGCATAATAACCCCCAACCTTCAACTTTGTTATCCTCACGTGGAGTGAATGCAACTTAATTCGTAGATTCTTGAGAGTGTTGTAAAATCAAAATAATGCCTGGTACTTAGGCCTTCCGTTACTGAATTATTCAACTGAATGCTGATTGAATATTAAGTTATTCAAACAGCTGAATAAATATTCAAAGACTAACAGGTACTACAGAGACACCATCTTATAAAGCATGCTGCTCACCCAGCTCTGGTCACTTGAATCTTGATGATAATCACGCTCTGTTTCTATTTGATGGAAGTATTTGCCTTTAAAAATACTCAGTTGGGCACTTTCTACCCACAACTTTATCATGATAATAGGAATTAGTAGTTAGAAATCAAAAACTCAGAACATGAAATAAACTTTATATAGTTTACTACACATTTAACGTAAATAAATGCATACAGATAAATTGTATATAATATATTTAATATGTAGTCCCAAGCATCGTGTAGTCCAGAACTTAATTTCAGTCCTTCCCAGATTAAACTTCAGGCAGATGAGGGACATGTTTTGATCTACGACAGGTTTGTCACCTCTTTGCTCCAGGGATGTGGATTGCAGACAACAATTACTCAAAGTTCATGCACAGTCTTGACTGATGGTATTTATTTTTTGGGGACCATTTTCCAAACCTCCTTAATAGCTTCATTCCCTTCAGAAACACATACTTTTCCAAGCTGTCTGCCCTTGGCGTTTTGTGTGATAACTCACTCAGATGGAAGGCAACATCAAGGAAGGCTTCAGAGAGGCTATTCCATTTCAGCAGAATCTTGACACGTGTCAGGCAGACCCCTTGGGGTAGGGAGGGCTATTCTATTCCAGCAAGGAAAAGCCTGAAAGCGTTGAGAACACATCTTGTTCTCACCTGCCTGGTTAGCAGGAGAGGCTGCTTGGAGGCGAGTGCAATAGATAAGTACGGACAGGGAGCCAGAATATGACAACCCTCATATACCATGCTAAGGAGTGAGAACTGCACCCAGCAGGTGAAGGTGTACCGCACTGAGGGGCCACTGGTACCTGCGGTGGCTGTACATCGCAATTCACGCTGTATTTGCGTTGCAGTCGCTATGCAGATAATGGACTGCAGCTGAATGGTAAGGAAGAGCAGCTCAAGTATCACCCCTCCACTACCTCCTCAACACACTGCAACCCTTGTATCTGTGCATTCGCTTTCCTGCAGCCCTTTCACTCTGCTGTGCTTTTTTATTTACTTGTATGTGTCCCCTACTAGATCGTAAGCTTCTCAAGGGCAAGGCCAGTCCTGCCCTCACTTTTGTATACTCAGTATTGGGCCTGATGCCTAGAGGAAAGTAAGTTTTCAATACCTTCATTATTCACATTCATTCAATATGTACTGAGTGTCTGCTACGTGTTTCCTAGGAAAACTGCTAAAGGTACTGAGCATAGGACAGTGAACAAAACAGAAAAATCCCTGCCCTCGTGGAGTTGGCGAATGAGTTCTGAGAGATGAGCTATAATTCAGGAAGTGAGTACATAAATGGGTAAATTTTTAGTATGTAGGATAGTGATAAGGGCTACAGTAAAAAAAATTAATCAGAGGAGATGAACTAAGGATATGATTTTTATACAGGGTGGTCAGGGAAGCGTTCACTGTGAAGTGGGTATTAGAATGCAAATTACAGCACTTTTGAGAGTGAAAGGGGAGCTATATACTTGGGAAAACATGGGTCGACTGGGATTATCTTGGAGAATCTGCTCGCTCTAGACTAGTGGTTCTCAGTGAAGGGTGACTTTGCCCCCAAAAGTCTGGCATTTGGCAGTGTCCGAAGACATTTTTGGTTGTCACAACAAAGGGGTTGCTACTAGCACCCAGGGGGTAGAGGCCAGGGATGCAAAGGAAAACATCCCACGACAAAGAATTATCTGGTCCAAAATGTCAATAGTGCTGACGTAGAGAAACCCCGCCCTAGAGACAGAGAAGAGAATGAGAAGGCCAGGTTTGCTGACATGAATTGAGACAAAGATCAATGCAATCAAAGAGGCAAACCCTGAGGATGCTTATTTTTTCACTTGTTTATCATTTATATCCAGCCTACTTCTACAAAATATATAAGGTCATTTACCAAAAATAAGGCGTATTATCCTTGAACACAGCAGTGTAATAAGAAATTACACAGCTGAAGGAATCTACAGAACTAATTAGCCTTAATATTAAAAGAGGTTTGAACAAGGGTTCAAAAAAATAAATGCCATCAATTAACATTATGATCAGGGTTTTCCTGGGACCCTTGCCCACTCCTCAGCTATCCTTTCCTTTACCCAAGGCTCAGTCCAGCTACAAGGCCATTGGTGCTGGTGGCTTCTTGGATTTCTGAAGGAAGACATATAAGGAAAGGAAGTTCAAACCTTTAGAACTCTCTGTGATTGCCCCCCATCTCAGTACCATCAGCGGAAATTAACTTCACCTGCAAAGTTCTTCCTGTTCACAACAGATGGGTCAGCCTCTCAGGAAGAAGGCTATCAGGTGAGACACCCAAACGCACTCTTCTCTCCGTTCCAGCGTTCCTCCAGGGCAGAATGAATGAATGAAAACGCCGTTACAGTGAGCGGCAGAACTCGGGGCTGACTGCTAGGTGTCTGTGGTCATCCTTTTCCCTCTTCGTCTGTTTGGACCACCTGTGAAGTTAGAACGAAAACTTCAGACTAGCTGATCCAAAAGCATGCTCTTAGTCCCAGCTTAGGTTCTTGCATTTCTGTTCTCCCCTTCTTCTTTTTTTTCCTTTTTCATCAGTTAAATTTAGTCATGGAATAAGGAGACGTCAATAGCTGGATATATCTGAATAAGCCTGTCGGTTTCTGAGCAGCTAGAAGCTAAGCACTGCATCCCAACTATTAAGCTAATGAAAGAAATTGCAACTTTCAAACCAGCCCTAATTTTCTGCATTCAGATCTAACAGACAAGGGTTTATGACCTCAAACCCTTCCCCGCCTCCATTTTCCTCTGTGATCTTATGAAGGAGTCCCAAGCTTTGGCAAAACGGGCAAAAGTCCCCTTCTGCCTGTGCCAAAATACTGAGACCACAAGGGTTTGTTTTTGGTAGAAACCACCCCGAGGCTTAGTTCTGTGTTATCCCCGTCCTCCCGGGAGTTTGTACGCAGGCACACAAGAGCATTTACAGCTATTATGTAACATGAACACCAGACAAGGGTGTGTGTACACATTTCAGAACTCTGCCCTCTGTATGGAATGTGAGAGAAACAAGTTTAAGCAGGACTGTGCCCCCAAAGATGGGGGTGAGGGGCCTCGACGGGGAGTGCATGAAGAGTGTCATCCACCAATCTCTGTGTTCCGTTCATGCAGGTTAGATTTCATGAAAAGGGAGGGAAGCTGAAAAGGGTCTGTGTTTCCTGCAATCCGTGGATGGCCACATTTGATTATTTGTCAGGTAGCTGTGAACGTTTTAAACACAAACACGTTTTCTTCCGATGTTGTGAGGGAAACAGTTCGTCCCTAAGGCACCCTTGGTGCCATGAAGAATAAACAAAACCATGTAAACATCCAAGGGAAAAATAGATGAGCCAAGATACAGGGCTACTTTTGAACTTCAGAATCTCCACATGATTATGGGTAGCATCACATAAGGGGATCCAAATATGAGACATTTCTCCTCTCAGCCCTTACACGCCTTCCCAAGTGAAACAAAACAAGCAAAACGGCCATGAGGTGCCAAAAGGATTAACAGATTGTCCTTACTCGACCTTCTCCTCACTTCCACTTGAAGACAACAGGTGGTTGATTTCAGTCACACAGAGATTCATGTCCCAATCCGGAAACCCAGACTAAGGATCATAAACGGATCAATTGGATTCCTGTTTTCTCAAGAATAAAAGACACTCCTGTTCAGAAGCGGATGCCAGATCCTCTCAGCCCTCCATCTTCCTCAGCGCTCACTGTTAATTACTACTTGCCAATGCTTGTTAAGAACTGCCTACATCCACTTTCTGAATTTCAGAATAAAACAGATACACAGTGGGCATACTTTCTGAGACTCTTCGTGGAGAACTCCGTGAATCTAGCACACTTCATTATCTAAATGTGACAACATGAAAATAATCTTTTTTTTTTTTTGGCATCTGTGAAATTCAAGAGTGCTCATAACCTTCAGGGAAATTGGTCTTTGCTCTTGGAGGATTACAAGTGCACTGCATAAATTGCCTGTTCCAATGAATACAGAAATAGAACTAAGCGGACGCACATATAGCATCTTGAGAACTGATTTCGCATTCCTTGTTATTCTGCTTCCAAAGCATTATACAGAATTGATTGAAGAGATAACTGGAAGATCACCCACCACAGCTCAGCTCTTCATCTCCCTTACGACTTACTTTTAAAATACTGTTTTTCAGACACAAGGCTCAATT
The DNA here is from genome assembly GCF_048564905.1 of Vicugna pacos. Taxonomy (NCBI): domain Eukaryota; kingdom Metazoa; phylum Chordata; class Mammalia; order Artiodactyla; family Camelidae; genus Vicugna; species Vicugna pacos. The sequence continues at coordinate 53,551,381 of NC_133002.1, forward strand.
CATTTTTCTGGAAGGCACACTGATACACATTTGCTCAGCTCTTGTTACAGAAATTTTTTTCTTTGAAGGAATCTCAGTCGCTGTGAACATGGAATCTTAAAAATACTTTATTTTCTTCCCTTCTTATCTACTCAAAGCCAGCATTGACCATAAACGGCTAAAATAACTTACCCAAATCAATTAAAGTTAAAAGGTTAAATGTACATATTTTTAATAAAGTCAAAAATGTAGCTTTATAATTCATAATATCTGGAGAAAATGGTAATACTACTATGGAAAGAAAGCAACAGAATATGTTACCCACAGGTTGGAATTTTTAATTTTTCTGAATACTAAAAACTTCAACATAATCCTATCTATCCTTTTGAAATTCTGCAGATTCTTACAGGATAATGTTCATGTCTGAACCTCTCTTAACATTGATAAAGGAAGAACATGTTCTTATTTTCTATGTATTTTTTTAAAACAAATGTTAACTCATTACAATGGAAAGTAAAACATTTTAGCTAATAAAAAATTAGTTTTGATTTCCTGGTTCTTTCCTTTCACCCCTGCCTAATTCCAAACAATCCACATGGATCATTTTGGATAGGTATTGAATAATTTTTAAAACACAGAATCAATTAATAAATCTTTAATGAGACTTTCTCCATTTAAAAAATAAAAATAAAATATCTCCAATACATGCTTAAACTCCTCTACTATTTAGTTATCAGGTAACCAGGCCACCAAAGAAAACATATTTCGGTGGTTTAAAAAAATACGCCTAATGTAAATTTTAAAACTGAGCTAATAGTTACTTAACAAGTTAATTAGTAAAAAGACAGCAACCACTAGTAATGGTTATAAGAAAAAATTAATACCAAAGCAATGAATAAGAAATACGTAGATAAGTAAGACAGAAGGACTTAGAATATTAAGGTCCTAATGCACTCAAATGATTGGAAAGAACCAAAATAATGTTATTTTTATCAGCATATTTCTTTGATAAGGAAAACCATATCATAAAAACTGATCATTGAAGCCTGATAACTCTTTCCACCTCTCATTAACTACAACTCTGCCCCCTGCTGTTTGCTTTATAGTGCTATGACATTAGACGGTCAAAGGCCTACATAATTCACGGCCTAGCTTCCAGCTGTCCTTTAAATCCACTGCACACAGTGGAATGGAATTGTTTTCTCCAGATGGCCTCCATTTCCTCTTAACAAGCACCCAACAGTGTTTTGATTTGCTGAAATAATAAAATATTTCTTCTCCCTTTCTCTTCCATTAAACGAAGCATTTCTATTCCTATTTCCTTATGTCGGTGGAAACATTCTTCTAATTTCAAAGCTTTCTTATCTCTTTTCTTAAAAGGTTGTTTTTTTTTTTTTTAAATTACCCTTTGGCAGGACACATGTTCTGACACCGCAGTTTTCTTCTATTTCAAAAACAGTATCTTCATTCTCAAGAAAGGGGCCAAAGCTTGGGAATTTAATAGCAATAACAGCAAAAACCTGAATAGCTATTAGGTATTGAGCATGTATCATGGGTCAGTCTTCTAAGAGCTTCAGGTGTATTCGTTTACTTAGTCTTAATTACTCTGGGAGGTAGGTACTATCATTGCCTTTACACAGGGAGGACACTGAGGCATAGAAAAGTGACCTGTTTAGCCTGTCACAGAACTAGTAATTAGTAACAAGTCACTGAACTGGCCACTAGAGCTAGGTGGCCAACCCAGGCAGTCTGGCTCCAGAGTCTGAGCTTTACCCCCTCACAATGACGGCCAACCTATGTAGGCGCAGTATAGTCAAGTTACACCTATGAACAACTGGAAGATAATGGAAACTGGAACTGGTCATAGAAGCAGGAATTAGAGTTGTGTTCATTTGTCTGCTCCTATGGGATATCATATAGGGAAATAACATCTTCCGATGGTACATTCTTGGTATTGGACACTTTCCTATTTTTACAAAGTCTTCAGAACATAAAACTGGGGTCTAAAATTCACATTTACTTGAATGTTTACTGCACCTAATTCTGCACAACATTTACAGCCTAAATCACAATGAATGGTAACTCACTTGCTGAACTGCTTTAGGTCCTCGGTCAGCAACTGTTCAGATGAATTCAAACACTGTCAATTTTAAGTGAGATAACAGAGAAGCTTACCTACTCCCACGTGTATGAGACAGGGGCAATCCTTTTCCATCAAATAGACCAAAATAATTTATTTAATCTAAATTTGATTACTTTGCATTTTGGGGTACTGATTTAGTGTTTGAGGTATAAGATATAAGTAGATCAAATAATACACTCCAAATTATCCAATTCCTTTTTATTTTTCTCAATGTCTGACCATATCCACTTATTCTCATGGCATATTTATATTGTAATATAATATACGATCATTCTGAATCTTTCTACCTCTTCCAACCCAAACTGGTTTCAATAGAACACTTGAATTTAAGAAATATTCATCATATTTGGCTCTCCTATTAACATAAACTTCTAAAAACTTGTAGAATAAGTATTGCTTTACTTACACAAATTCCCTTCCCAAGTTAAATGTGAATGGCTGAGAAAAAAAACTAGCAGGAATACTTAGAATATTTTTTCATGTCATACCTGTTGATTCATTATCAAAAATGGGTTTGAAACAAAATACATGAAACACAGACCATAGAAGGGCACTGAACAGCACCATTAGTCAATAAATTTCACATTTTAGAGTCATCATTGCCCTTGAAAAATAGCCCATGTCTATTGGTTGTATAAAGACTTGAGCTTGAAATAACTGAACAACTTTACAGAACCCAGGCTTTATGTATCTGAGTTGCGAGGTGTATTAATATGTTGGTAACATCCAAAAAGTATAATCTTGTTTGAATCATATTTTGGAAACCTCTGCTTCTCTGATACTTAATTTTAAACATAAAAGAGAGAAGAGCTAGTGATGATTTTAGCTTCATCTTGGTATTGTTCCTAGGTCAACATCATATAAATTAGGTCACTAAAAACTGTGACAACGAGGGGGTCTCAGTTTGTAAACTAACACGGTGCCTTCAGTCCACCAAATTAAAATCTCAGTTAACTTGACTCCTCCATTGTTGAGGAGCAAAGAAACAGGTTTATTAGACACAGAGATACATGGATTTACGTATTTTGCACTTGAGGTGCCTCTTTGCTCACATCCTGTGCGTTATAACAATTTTTTTTTCATCCTAGCTTAGTAGATAGTTAGATGTCAAAAGCGTGTGCAGTAGTGCCCTGCTCCCTTCCTTGATTCTACCTTAGTGTCACCAACATGTATTACGGACAAACTTCAGTTTCCCTAACTTCAATCAGAGAGGCACTTTGGTCTGTTTCCTCATTAAGACAAGGGAAGAACGAATACATTAAGCTCATCAGTCCTTTAGAGTTTTTTTTTTTTTACATAGCATATGCTCTAGTTTACATAAAATTAATGTCATTAAAAGAGTCAAGTATTACGTTTCTTTCTTTTTTTTTTCCCACAATGCATTATGTGGGTATTAAAAAAAATCATTGAAATGTCTACTGAAAATCTACAAAATGAGTTTCCTAAATCATGAGTGTCCTGGAAATACGTTTAGGAAAATTAAACACAAAATTTCCTACATTTTTCTTTGAAGTTGCCACAAGCATTCCAAAATGTTTTCACAGTGCCAGATGGTGTTGCCACACTCCACACAGTTTCCTTACATACAGTAGCATCCGATTTGGCTACATGCCTCCAACATGTTTAATAAATGCATTTTGATATTTATTTGGATTTTTAAAAGGAACCCAGAAACAAAAGGAGACATAAGGCCCTGTAAAATGGAAACCTCTAGTCTTTGGCAAAAGAGTAGGTTTGGGGAGGTCTTTTCAATTCCCATCTAAATGTCAGTAGGTAAGGCTGCTGGAAAGAGGCTCTAGAATAGATTTTCAAAGACTTCCAGAGGCAGCAGAGTACAATCTAATATCTGTCTGCTGTTTCACTCCTTATACTGTAGGATACAGAGTCATGAAACAGGCTTGGAGCATCTAGCTCATGCTATTTTGCCCAATCAATAAAATACCATCAGGTGTCTATTATATTCCCAAATAGCTAATTTCTAATATTACACAGTTTTATAATACTTATAAAATATCACTCAGTTATGCAATCTATTAATTTAAAGGATATATTGAACCCATTGTTTTTATGAGTTTGGCTCACAAATAAAATTACTAGACGACTCATCTCAAGAAGAGAGTAAATCTGAAAAATCAGTGGTATTTTCTATGATTCTGCCTAGGCTGTTAATAATAAAACATTCCCTTTGGACACTAATCCAAATGGAACAATTTAAGAACGAGTTGATTTGTTATATTGACTATAATTATTCCTATACCACAGTAGTTCAGTTTCTTAATTTTCCACGGACCTTTGAACTTTTTCTGTAACTTGCATATATTACCCATCTAAAATATTTCCCAGAATATTTTATAGTTTTTTAAAAAAGTGCAGCAGGTCAGTATGACCTGAATTATTCAGGCCTGTGACTGAAGCCCAGAATCATCTATTAATATCAATGTAAACAGAACAAGGATGTTTGAAGGGCACAACACTGCCCTATATCAGTGTTTCTAATTCATCCTCAAATAGTACAGCATTTACTGAATTGTCACAGCGTATTGGCTAAAGTACAGAGTGTAAAGGAGAGATACAAGTTTATTGTGGACTTTCTAAGTCCTGAATTGAGCTTGTCCTATGAATAATGAATATAAAATGAGGCAAAATGTTACCAGATCACTCTCAGCCCGAAAAAGGCACATTTCTAGGGCATTTATTACAAGTTACCTAGCTTAAGACTAGATTGGGTAGCTTAAAGAAAGGAACTAGGAATCAGAGGGCAAGTTTTTATGTCTGCAGTTGACAGTTTTAAATCACATGTTTTTCCATCTTGTCCAAATAAAGCAACAACATGAGGTGATGACCATAAACTGGGATGTTGGACAACCCACTTCACAGTATCATCGTAAGGATAAAATTATGTGGAGCATATGGAGGGAGCTTGTAAACATTAAAATAGTACAAAGACGTTATTGAAATTAGCAACAGAATTTTAAGCCTCTCAGACCAGGGATCATACTTTAGCCATTTTCTTAACCCATACCATACCTGTTATAACTGTAGGTCTTAATAAAAGTCTATTCTTTCTGAAAATAGGACAGAATAAATTAGGGTGCTTCCCTGTGCTGTTTACTTTTGGTCCCGGGGATTAAAAAAAAATTTAACGAGGTGTTTGTTTTATAGCTGGCATTGCCTATATTTATATTTTGATTTTTCTTAATCCTTCTCTAGTATATAGACCGAGTATTTAAAAACATTAGGACTTGAACATTCTGAGAGACATGTAGGAAAAGTGAAATAGGTGGAAAGTCAGATACATCGAAGGAAAACTGAGAACTAATTTTTTTATATTACAAGATTCATTATTCTTATAATAAATACTCAATTTAATCAATCTATCAAGACGTATTTGTAGAAGCCTTGCTATACACTCATTTCCAGGCTATATAGGATTTCCAGGGTTTATAAGAGTCTTCTCAAGGATTTTATAGTTGTGAGGAACAGTATTAGGAACAGTTAATTACAGTGTGATTCTAAATGAATTGAATGCTGATAGAAATCCACTAAGCAATACCTGGGGTTTTTATGAATATGTAGACAAGGCTGACTTGTAAAGTGTGGGTCTACACACTTACTCTGTACAGGGCTAGACAGTGAATATTTTAGGCTTTGTGGCCAGGCAGTCTCTGTCTCCATATTCAATTCTGATGTAGTATAAAAGCAGCTGTATGCATGCATAAGAGAATGTGTGTAGCTGTGTTCCAATAAAACTTTATTTACAAAAACAGCAAGCCAAGGATTTCAAGCATGGACCATAATTTGACAATCCCCATTGTAAAGAAATTCTCCCAGTTCTCTCTGTAATTTAATAAATGTTCAATATACCCCTTTCATGTCATTAGGCCGCCTGTCAATCGCCCTTGATCCCTTTGTAATATGTTACCTTTGATAACTGAAATGGCAGCTACAAGAAGATTGTTCATTTATTTAAGGTTAAAAAAAAAATGAAGGTGCAGTTCCAACATGAATTTCCAGAAGTATTCCCTCTGGAAGAAATTGCAAAGTGAGATATCTGGGGATCTGGTGGCCAGGGCGCAATTCTTTTTGAAACTCTCTGTATAATACAAATCAGTAATTAATTAAATATGGAATTGATCAGGAGTGTTACAAAGCAGTTCCAAATTTAAGTGTAGCTTGAACCTCACACTATAGAGCACAAGCATTTTTTTTTTTAAAGTTCACCTTTATTTTGAACAAATTGCTCTATCTTCTTTTTTTAATGGAGGTGCTGAGGATTGAACCCAGGACTTTGTGCATGCTAAGCACAGCCACTTAGCATGAATTACAGCCACTAAGCTGTACCCTCCCCCCTGAGCACAACCATTTATTTGAATTTCTGTAGAGCTCTGACTTCTTCAGACTTTCAGAAGCCAGATGAGGCTGGACCAGAGAAGAAAATGACTGAGTGTTGTAAGAGAGAAAGAAATGTATATGCACACACATACACACACACGTCTGTGTATCTGTATATATACATGTGTGTGTAAATATATGTATATAGATGGGAAAAGAGGCTGATTGATTTCCTTACAGTAGAAGGAGGAGGAAAAGTATACAATCTGCTCTCTGTATCGATGGGTTCCGCCTGCATCTTCGGATTCAACCAATCTTGGATGGAAAATATTTTTTAAAAATTCCAGAAAGTTTCAAAAAGCCACATTGACCCCAGCAACTACTTACATAACATTTGTATTGTATTTACAACTATTTACATAGCATTTACATTGTATTATGTATTATAAGCAATCTAGAGATGATTTAAAGTATATGGGAGGATGTGCATAGGTTATATGCAAATACTATGCCAATTTATATATAAGGGACCTGAGTACTGGACGATTTTGGTATCTGTGGAGGGATGGGATGGGGGAAGGGGTCCTGGAACTAATCCCTTGTGGATAACAAGGGACAAGTGCATGCATAAGTTAGATTAGACAATATTCCAATTTTCTCTTTTGACTTAAAAGGATTTGAAATCTTTTTTGTGCCCTGTATTAAATCTAACGATCTGAAGTAGTTCACTACTTGCCAGTGCTTTAACACACCATAGAAATGACACACTAACACCCTCAGGGTTAATGCTAGGCTGGAATCATTTCTTTTCTTGCTTTCCTAGAACCTACATTTTTTTTTTTTTTTTTTTTTTTTTGTCAGTCAGCTCATGCTAATATGTCTGGTCAAGAGTTCAGCATTGTTTTGGGGCTAGGTTGAAACAGCATTGCTCTGAAGCTCTACAAAGCTCCTTGATTGCTTGGAAACAGTGAACATTCATATTACATATATTTATTCAATGAGAATGCAATCCAATAAGGACCCTGGATAGTTGGTTGATATTTCCATAAGATATGTCAGACACTATTAGTTTTAAAGGCTGTTGATACAATTTGAAAATCTAGAATCTTAATAGGAGTCTTAGTAAAGTATTAGCCAAAACATTTTTTTAGATAATTAGATATCATAATGAAATAAAATATTCTTCTTCCTAGCAAATCCCCATGCTGGTATTTCTTTACTTTTTAACATAAGATAAATTAATGAACCGGTTTTAGATGAATTCATTCATCTGGTAATAAATCCATCCATCAGATAAACAGGTACTGACTGAACACATACAGTATACTTGGGCCTACATGATGGTGATGAAACTGTCCCTGCCCAAGCTTACATTCAAGGGCCAAATACAGATGAGCAAAGGGGTCTTCCCAAGGGAGTAGGTTAGAAACGTGCAGGGAGTAAGAGATAGAGCAGAAGAGAGAAGGTTTGCACTCAAATAATATTACTGCAAGATAATACTGGATATATGGCTTGTGAGAACTAACAGATGCCATCAGAATTTAAAGGGGAGGGATGCTCTTTGATAAGACAGAGGGATGTGATCAAGGACAACTTCATGGCAGACATGACCTTGAATCTTTGATGAAAGATAGAATGTAGAAAAATAAAGACTTAGGTGGGGGCCAGAGAAAGGTGAAGACATAGATTAGCACAAGTTAATACATAGAAGTGGCAACATGTAAATTCATGTCTCAAGTAAGATAAGTAATTCTGTTTTGGCCAGATTGCTTAAACAAAGGAAACTCAGAGTAGATGAGTAAGAGAGAAGGCTGAGCAGGTAGAGTTGTGCCATACTGAGGAGGGCACTGGAAGCCAAGCTCAATCTGTTTTTGAATTTCTAAAATTTCTGCCAATAGTCATAATTCATCGTGATATTTTAATACAGTAGAACAAAATGCGCTTAAAGATGCTGTATAACTACAACCCATTCATCCAGCCCCCTAAGACAGTCCCCCACACGCTTCTACCCAACACACTTCATTACACATAACCTACCTATTTATACCATCATTTTCTAAAATCTAGGAAAGCAGATATTCAGACCTGAACTCTCAGCATTAATGTTGGTGCCTTCCTTTCCCTTGTTCTTGATACGTAGTGGACACTGTTGGAAAACATTCATAAATATCATGTGCAGATAAGTACTGCTACCTGGGAGGCAATATTTTAAACTATAATATGAGTTCTTTCTTGTCTCATTTCTTAAGGGATATTGTTACGGTGGCCACTGGTTGTCTTGCTGGAGCAGGGGATCAAGAACCCTTCTCATTTCTGAATAGAAAGAAATTTAGCCAATGTGAAAAACTCAATGTGTGGTCACAACTCTTTTTAAACCATTAGTGGTTCTGATCAGACATATGAGCTGGTTTTAGAGGCATGGAGTGTTAGAACTGGAAGGGGCCTTAATCTGACCCTTCTCATTTTAGTGGAACAAAAAAAGAGATCCAGAAGGGTGAAGGGACTTGCCTTAGTAGACACATCTAACTTTTTCTACAGCAAGGGCTAGAACTCACATCTCCTAGATTCTACTGTTTTTCTTACATCAAAAATTACACCTTACCAAGTCTCATTAGCTTTAAATCGACTTAAAAAACAGAGCATAGGTGGACATCTCAGTGTTACTACCCAGCAGGGTTTCTCAAATGCAGTACTACTGACATTTGGATCACGTTAATTGTTTGCTGTAGGAGGCTTCCTGTGTCCTGTAGTAGATCACCAGCATCCCTGATCTCTATCCACCAGATGCCAGTATCACCACCCTCATCCCTTTGGTTGCGACCAAAACGTCTCCAGACATTGTCAAATG